>NC_040105.1:84622458-85255264 GCF_003369695.1 Bos indicus x Bos taurus | reverse complement strand
AATTGGGAAATTAGTATTTTTTGGGGGGGTTGAGGAAATATTATTTTATTCATTAATCATCTTAAAATTAATCATGTTTTAAATATTTATGACCTTACAATGAAATGAAATATGCTTAGCCTGAAGTCTCTGGACAACACTGGCCAGGCAAGGTCCCTGTGTTCCAAACTCTTTGGCTTAAAAGGACTCCAGTTAGAATTGTCTTGTCTTTTTCCTCTCTCCCTACATATGCCTTCTTGGCTGATTTGTATTATCAGGTAGAAATTGACTCTGAAGGCTTTGACAGGTAAGGAGAAAAAAGCAAGGATGTGAGGTAAAGTAAACATGTTGTTTATTTTGCTTTTCTTTCTTGGAGGGGACCACTTCTCTCCAAATCCATTGGCCTGGTAAAGCTGTGAGTACTATCCTGACCTCTGGCATCCCAACACAGAAGTAGACAGTACCTCTCATCTGGACAGCCAGAGCCCTTCACCAGATAGGGAAATTAGCATTTTAGAAGGAAACAAATACTATGGATAAAGCAAAAAATGCAGATAGGGAGCAAGAGAGGGTCAGTTTTAAAACATGTTGGTTATGTCAGGCTTCCCTGAGAAGGTGACATTTGAATGAAGACTTTAAAGAAGAGAGAGAACAAGAGCCCCACAAAGTCAGCCACAGTGAATAGCAAGGGCAAAGGTCCTGAGGCCAGACCCGTTTAAGGAACAGCCGGAAGCCTAGTGTGACTAGAATAGAGCTGCACAAAGTAAGGTTGCCTCTTGCTGGGATCTTAGACAATGGACAGAGCGTGGCCACCAGGGAAGGCTCAGGGAAGTCAAACAGTAGGCAACCAAATAGGGGACCCACCAGGGCCTTCCCAGGTGGCACTAGTGGCAAAGAACCTGCCTTGCCACTGCAGGAGACATAAGAGATGTGGATTTGATCCCCTGGATCAGGAAGATCCCCTGGAGGAGGGTTTTGGCGACCCACTCCAGTATTCTTGCCTAGAGATCCCATGGACCGAGGAGCCTGAAGGGCTACAGTCCAGGGGGTTGCAAAGAGTCAGACACGACTAAAGCGACTTAGCATGCACACAGAGGACCTGCCATTGACCTCTGTTTCCAGCTGAGTCAGTGATGACAAGAAGCATGAAGGGAAGGAAAAGAGCAGGGAAGTGAAATCACTGAAATCTAGAATCCTTATCCAATTTCCTGGTGAGGAAACAAATCATTATTAAGCACCATAATGAGTTTCTGAATCTCCTGTGCTTGATTCCTCACCAATCAGTGAACTCTAATTAATGCTGAGTGTGGTGGTAACACCACAGCCAGAGCCATCTTCATGATTTTGCCTTAATAAGTGTCTTTGGCAGCATAGAAGGGTGTTCTGATTTTCTTGTCCTAATAAGTGGAACTGAAAAAAGTCCAGAGCATTATTCTGGTTTCATTTATATGTAGTATCAGAAGTCCCGAGTCATCCAATTAGCATCATTTGGATATTTGGGGCCTAGTAGTGCATGCAGAACGGAGAAGGCGATGGCACCCCACTCCAGTACTCTTGACTGGAAAATCCCATGGACGGAGGAGCTGGTAGGCTGCAGTCCATGGGGTCGAGAAGAGTCGGACACAATTGAGCGACTTCACTTTCACTTTCATGCAACTGGAGAAGGAAATGGCAACCCACTCCACTGTTCTTGCCTGGAGAATCCCAGGGACGGGGAAGCCTGGTGGGCTGCTGTCTATGGAGTCACACAGTCAGACATGACTGAAGTGACTTAGCAGCAGCAGCAGCAGCAGCAAGGCATGCAGTAAACAGAGCGCGAGCAATCATGCCACATGGGAAGCAGCCTCTAGGCCTGATGTGTACCTGAGAAAAACGGGCTGAGTACCAGATAGGGTCCCTGGAGCCTCCCCAGCTGGCAGCCATGGCCCAGGATGCTCTCTCGCCCATGCAGGAGCAGAAAATCCACATAGGGAAAAGCAGCCTACTGATGGGAGGCTTGTAGACAGCAGTGTTTTCAGAACATCTCAGCTCATCCTGAGATCCACACCAATGTGGTGGCCTTGTTCTTACAGTGTGATAAAGAATAGAATGAGAGGATTTAGTGGATAGTGTTCTCAAAAATGTGAAATATCCATTTCTGTAAGGTATTGCTATGCACGCATGCTAAGTTACTTCAGTCGGGTTTGACTCTTTGCAGTCCTATGGATGGTAGCCCGCCAGGCTCCTCTGTCCATGAGATTTTCCAGGCAAGAATACTGGAGTGGGTTGCCATTCCCTTCTCCAGAGGATCTTCTCAACCCATGGATTGAATCCTGTGGGGTCGAATTCCAGCCTCTTACATGTCCTGCATCGGCAGGCAGGTTCGCTACCACTAGAACCGCCTGGGAAGCCCTAGTGTCACTACATATGTATTACCATTATTGTTATTATGCACCATGGGAGGAATTAAGAAAGTAGGACACCTGCAACCATAGTGTTTTCAGCATTCCTGCATCTCTAATGTTATAGAGGAGGCCATTATCCTCTTTTTGAGAAACAACAGCTACCATGTTAAGCACTTACTATGTGCCAGGAGTAAAGGCTTGCATACATGATCTCATTTAGTCCTCACAGCAATCCCATGAAGTAGGTACTGCTCTCCATTTAAAGTCGGGTATGTGAGGCTCAGAGATGTTAACTAACTTGCCCAAGGTAACACAATAAGTCATTAGCATCAGAGTTTACCGGCAGGAGACTAGCTCTAGGATTCTGTATCCTTATCTCAGTGCTAAAAGGCGTTTGAAATAGCACATGCAAGACACACATACCCCAAGTGGTAGATGTGGATCTCTAAGAGGAAGACACCAGTTTCACCCTTTGGGCTCCATACATGGCTGGCTGTAGAAGAAAGACCCCCAAGCAAGTGGAACACTCCAGCTGGGAGTGATTGTGGAGAGAAGTGGGGCACTTGGATGCTTGGGGGTGGGGTGCTGTGGGGGTATCTGGCTTCCCAATTGGGAAGACTAGGCTCAGGACAAGAGTGACAGACCAACTCTGAATTGCAGAAACACCCAGAGTAGCAGTCACCAACTTCATCGCGGTCCTTGTGCCTGTGAGGCAGCTACAGGCACAGAGAGGTGCTGAGGCTTGCCTAAGGTCACACAGCTCGCAAGAGGGTGGGTGCAGTGTAGAACCCTGGTCTTCAGGCTCCAGTTCGGTGCTCTTGCTGCCACTCCACTCCCACTGGCCCCTCAGGTTCAGTGCACAGCAGTCAGAGGGAAGCCACGTCTTTGTGAGTGAAGCTATTGTCTGGATGGTGGTTCTCAGTATTGCCCAGAGACCTGCAGAAGTGGCAGTCTTCAAGTCCCACCCAGGACTGACTGGGGACTGAGATCCAGCAAAATGGGACTTTGCAAGCCCTCTAGGAGACCCTGATACACACTCAAGTGTGAAAACCACCGGCCCAGACAGAAAGGCACAGTGCCGAGTGCTGCAGCCATAGACGTGCATTCGGATCTTCAACTCGCACAGCACAAAGAAGGGTCGTCTTCCTAGAGAAGGACAGTGAAAAGGAACACAGCTCTCAAGCCACACCTGCAGAGCAAGGTCACCTTCCAACACATGTGGCGGTTAGACATGCACAGACGGGGAGGAGGAGTGCAGCCAGTACTTGCTCATCCACAGGTGCATCAGACAGTGTAGTTTTGCCAACTCAGCAACTCCCCAGAGATGTGCCAGTTCCACTGCTTGTTGCCCAGGAGGTGCATCCCTGCCCTCTGGGAAATTGCCATGCAGGATCATAGAACCTCTGATCTGGGAGGGATCTTAGAGAGTACCTACCTCATTGCCCACCCCTACTGCATCACTGGTGATGCCCCTGACTTTCCTTCTCCAGAGGAACCTGGCAGGCTACAGTCCATGGGGAGGCAAAGAGTCAGACAGGACTTAGCACTGAGCACAATCATTTTTAGGACAGTGGTAGGCCACACAAAACATCAGTGGCTCCTAGTTTGTGGCCTCTGGTTTAATATCTTTCTTTCCCACTTGGCTGTCTGCTCCACAGGGGCACATGCCCCTGGTTCTGCTCTGCTCACCACAGTGTCTGGATTCAACAAATGGAAAAATAAAAATAGAAAATGGACCCACCCTCCCAGTAGAACACCAGGTTCAGAAAGAATACACTGGCATGGGGATGGCACTCTGTCACTCGCCTCTTTTTCAATTGCCCACTGGAAATGGCCCCATGTCCCTTTAAGCCCTACTCCCGGTTGACCCCTGCAGGCCTCCTTACCCTCTGCCCTGAAGTCATACCCTGGCCACATGGGTTCTGGTGGGGGTGGGGCCCTCTGTGACGTCACCAAGGGCCCAGCCCTGCCTGGTGCTCAGTCTCCAGGTGCCAGCGCAGACCAGCGCACCAGGAGCCACTTGGTCTCAGCTCACGATGCGCTCTGTAATATGGTTATTTTTTTGGCCTACGTTTATCTCGTTTGTCTTTGCCTATGTGTTTTATGTTCTGAGAGATGAAGCCGAAGAACTGCCGAGGATGGTGCCCAGTGGAAGGCACTTCCGCGTTCGGCAGAATCAACCAGAGTATGCCCCAGGCTGGTTTGGGAGCAAGTGGCACTGGCTGTTAATCTTCCTCATGTTTTTGGTGATCCTGAAGTTTCCTGGAGGCGATGACAAAAGTAATGCGGGCACTCCTCCTGGCCGTCAGGGCTGTTCATCTGGCTCTCCAGGAAGAAAGAAGATAAGGCCTTCCCCCTACAAAGACTCTATGTGCGGTGCCTTAACCCAGTCCGAGACGTCACTGATGAACCTTATGTCCAGGGTGAAGAATATGAAACTCACTGTGGCAACCGGTGATCAATGCCAATGTCCCAATATCGAGGTTCCTGGTGACGCACGGAATAATGTTACAATACTTGAGGTATGGGACACCGGAGACCCGGATGAAGTGGATTTTCACATCAAAGAAGAAAAGGAGTAGTTGAGTGTTGACAAAGTGTATCCAAACTAATAAAAGTATTTTGCAGCAAAAGGAAAAATGCCTCTGATATTTTTTATTCAGGCTACAATTTTACCTTTTCCAGAATGTGGTATAATTGGTATCATGCAGTGTTTTCCAGACTGAGAGACCTGCGTTCGATCCCTGGCTTGGGAAGATCCCCTGGAGAAGGGAAAGGCTACCCACTCCAGTATTCTGGCCTGGAGAATTCCATGGACTGTACAGTCTATGGAGTCACAAAGAGTCGGACACGACTGAGTGACTTTCACTTTCACAGTGTATACCCTTTCCCAGAGTAGCTTATTATACTTTTATAACATTCATTAAGGTATCATCCATTTATTTTTGTGATTTGATAGCCCATTTATTTTTATTCTTGAATAATATTATGTTATATTGATGTTCTGTAGTTAGTTTAAACATTCTGCTAGTAAAGGACATTTTGGTAGCCTCCAATTTGTGTGTGTGTGTGTGAGAGAGAGAGAGAGGGAATGAGTTAAGCTTTATAAAATTCATGTCCATGTTTCTGTGTGGGCATTAGCTTTCAAATCATTTGGTGAACTATCTAGGAGCAAAATAGCTAGATCATAGAGTATGACAATGTTTAGCTATGTTAGACATTGCTTCCAAAGTAACTGTACCATTTTGCATTCCCACTAACAACAAATGAGAGTTCCTGTTGTTTCTCATCTTTGCCAGTAACTGGTTTTGTCAGATTTTTGTATTTGGCCATTCCAAAGGGACTAGATCTGATAGATAGAATGCCTGATGAACTATGGACTGAGGTTCGTGACACTGTACAGGAGACAGGGATCAAGACCATCCCCATGGAAAAGAAATGCAAAAAAGCAAAATGGCTGTCTGGGGAGGCCTCACAAATAGCTGTGAAAAGAAGAGAAGCGACAAGCAAAGGAGAAAAGGAAAGATATAAACATCTGAATGCAGAGTTCCAAAGAATAGCAAGGAGAAATAAGAAAGCCTTCCTCAGAGATCAATGCAAAGAAATAGAGGAAAATAACAGAATGGGAAAGACTAGAGATCTCTTCAAGAAAATCAGAGATACCAAGGGAACATTTCATGCGAAGATGGGCTTGATAAAGGACAGAAATGGTAGGGACCTAACAGAAGCAGAAGATATTAAGAAGAGGTGGCAAGAATACACAGAAGAACTGTGCAAAAAAGATCTTCACGACACAGATAATCTCGATGGTGTGATCACTCACCTAGAGCCAGACATCCTGGAATGTGAAGTCAAGGGGGCCTTAGAAAGCATCACTATGAACAAAGCTAGTGGAGGTGATGGAATTCCAGTTGAGCTATTTCAAATCCTGAAAGATGATGCTGTGTAAGTGTTGCACTCAATATGCCAGCAAATTTGGAAAACTCAGCAGTGGCCACAGGACTGGAAAAGGTCAGTTTTCATTCCAATCCCAAAGAAAGGCAATGCCAAAGAATGCTCAGACTACCACACAAGTGCACTCATCTCACACGCTAGTAAAGTAATGCTGAAAATTCTCCAAGTCAGGCTTCAGCAGTACATGAGCCATGAATTTCCAGATGTTCAAGCTCGTTTTAGAAAAGGCAGAGGAACCAGAGATCAAATTGCCAACATCTGCTGGATCATAGAAAAAGGAAGAGAGTTCCAGGAAAACATCTATTTCTGCTTTATTAACTATGCCAAAGCCTTTGACTGTGTGGATCACAATAAACTGTGGAAAATTCTTCAAGAGATGGGAATACCAGACCACCTGACCTCCCTCTTGAGAAACCTGTATGCAGATCAGGAAGCAACAGTTAGAACTGGACATGGAACAACAGACAGGATCCAAATAAGAAAAGGAGTACATCAAGGCTGTATATTGTCACCCTGCTTATTTAACTTATATGCAGAGTACATCATGAGAAACGCTGGACTGGAAGAAGCACAAGCTGGAATCAAAATTACCGGGAGAAATATCAATAACCTCAGGTATGCAGATGACACCAACCTTATGGCAGAATGTGAAGAGGAACTAAAAAGCCTCTTGATGAAAGTGAAAGAGGAGAGTGAAAAAGTTGGCTTAATGAGGTGGATGAAACTGGAGCCTATTATACAGAGTGAAGTAAGCCAGAAAGAAAAATACCAATACAGTATACTAATGCATATATATGGAATTTAGAAAGATGGTAACAATAACCCTGTGTACGAGACAGCAAAGAGACACTGATGTATAGAACAGTCTTATGGACTCTGTTGGAGAGGGAGAGGGTGGGAAGATTTGGGAGAATGGCAGTGAAACCTGTATAATATCATGTATGAAACGAGTTGCCAGTCCAGGTTCGATGCACTATACTGGATGCTTGGGGCTGGTGCACTGGGACGACCCAGAGGGATGGTATGGGGAGGGAGGAGGGAGGAGGGAGGAGGGTTCAGGATGGGGAACACATGTATACCTGTGGTGGATTCATTTCGATATTTGGCAAAACTAATACAATTTTGTAAAGTTTAAAAATAAAATAAAATTCAAAAAATTTTTCAAAAAAAAAAAAAAAAGCTCAACATTCAGAAAACTAAGATCATGGCATCTGGTCCCATCACTTCATGGGAAATAGATGGGGAAACAGTGGAACAGTGTCAAACTTTATTTTTGGGGGCCCAAAATCTCTGCAGATGGTGATTGCAGCCATGAAATTAAAAGATGCTTACTGCTTGGAAGAAAAGTTATGACCAATCTAGATAGCATATTCAAAAGCAGAGTCATTACTTTGCCAACAAAGGTCCGTGTAGTCAAGGCTATGTTTTTTTCCAGTGGTCATGTATGGATGTGAGAGTTGGACTGTGAAGAAAGCTGAGTGCCGAAGAATTGATGCTTTTGAACTGTGGTGTTGGAGAAGACTCTTGAGAGTCCCTTGGACTGCAAGGAGATCCAACCAGTCCATTCTAAAGGAGATCAGTCCTGGGTGTTCTTTGGAAGGACTGATGCTAAAGCTGAAACTCCAGTACTTTGGCCACCTCATGCGAAGAGTTGACTCATTGGAAAAGACTCTGATGCTGGGAGGGATTGGGGACAGGAGGAGAAGGGGATGACAGAGGATGAGATGGCTGGATGGCATCGCTGACTCGATGGACGTGAGTTTGAGTGAACTCCGGGAGTTGGTGATGGACAGGGAGGCTTGGCGTGCTGCAATTCATGGGGTTGCAAAGAATCGGACACGACTGAGCGAATGAACTGAACTGAACTGAACTGAATTAGTGTGTAATGGTATCTCATTGTTTTGTTTTCACCAGTCTACTCTGAAAAGTTATCTTAATTCCATATTTCCATTGTAGCATTTCCATTGTGTTTTATTACCATAAATTCTTCAGGCGTTTTATCTTTAATCTGAGGTTTAAATAGATCATCTGCTCAGGGAAACTTCTGCTGCTGTTTATACCATCAGTTATTACTTTGCTAAATTAGTCCTCTAATAATTTTTTCATGAATGACTCATAACTTTAAATCATGTATATTGGAAAATACTTATTTTTAATTCACAATACTGACCACATTTTCTTTTCTTGAGTATTGCTTTGTCCACTAAAGTTTAGTGGCTCCACACAAAAGTTTAAGTTCAGCATTAACTTCTTCCTTTTTTTTTTTTTTTTGGTTTGTTTTGATTGTCTTATATACTTGCTAGATGGTAACCAAAGTTATATTAGTACCAGTTGCAGTTGCAGTAGTACGTTTACCCTGGAACTTTTACTTACAAGCATATATGTATTTTATCAGAATATTGACTTTATCTTATGTCTTCTTTGTATGGTTTTGAGAAGCTATATGCTCATTATTCAAGTATTTTTATAGTCTGTGCCTTTTCTCCACTGAGATTCAAATGAATCCATTTATATAATGTTAGATAGAGGGAATAATCATAAAATATGTTGATATAGTTACTAAGGGAGATATATTTTTAAAAGAACAGTAACTAAACTATTTGCTATTTGCTAGCAAAAATAATTTTCTCTCAGTGTATTTTGTAATTATGAAAGTCCAATTATTCTTGCATATAGTCTATATAATCAGAGAAGATATATTAGCAAGGACCTCAATCGAGCATAGATTTATAGAAAATCTAATGTTCGGTTTTTAACTAGTCTAACTCAGAGTCTTATTATGGTTCAGTTATCAACATTCTTGTTTTTCTGTCAGTAAAGAGAATGTGCTAGTTTTCTTGGGGGGAAGACCATTTTAATCAATATTTTCCTATGCTTTTGATTTTCAAGAAAACAGAAATCTTAAGACACTTGTTTTCAAGGGTCTGGTACTGTGCCTAATGAATATTTCTCTAATTAATATGTTATCATTAGTAAAACATACATTCTGTTTACTTCCAACACTGATTTAAAGTGACCTATGATAAAAGATGTATTAAATGTTTGGGATTGACATGTACAGACTGCTATATTTAAAATGGATAACCATCAAAGACCTACTGTATAGCTCAGAGAACTCTGCTGAATACACTGTAATAACTTAAATGGGAAAAGAATTTGAAAAAGGATAGATATATGTGTAACTGAATCACTTTGCTGTACACCTGAAGCTAATGCAACATTGTTAACTAATTATACTCCAATATACTACTTTGCCAACAAAGGTCCATCTAGTCAAGGCTATGGTTTTTCCTGTGGTCATGTATGGATGTGAGAGTTGGACTGTGAAGAAGGCTGAGTGCCGAAGAATTGATGCTTTTGAACTGTGGTGTTGGAGAAGACTCTTGAGAGTCCCTTGGACTGCAAGGAGATCCAACCAGTCCATTCTGAAGATCAGCCCTGGGATTTCTTTGGAAGGACTGATGCTAAAGCTGAAACTCCAGTACTTTGGCCACCTCATGCAAAGTGTTGACTCATTGGAAAAGACTCTGATGCAGGGAGGGATTGGGGACAGGAGGAGAAGGGGACGACAGAGGATGAGATGGCTGGATGGCATCACTGACTCGATGGACCTGAGTCTCAGTGAACTCTGGGAGTTGGTGTTGAACAGGGAGGCCTGGCGTGCTGCGATTCATGGGGTTGCAAAGAGTCGGACACGACTGAGTGACTGACCTGATCTGATAAAATTAAAAATTTTAAAAAAGAAAATAAACTTTCATAGAAGACAAAGATAGCAATATAAACTAAAAAAACATTGAGAATGAGGCAAAATATTATTGTACTTCACGGTATACTAGCTTTATCAATATAAATATAGTCATTATTTGAAATGGAAGGAAATTAACTCAGCATTGCTCTTTCACATAAAGGCATATAAATGCATATTCAGATATAGATACAAACAATAATGGCATTTTTATCAACCATTCATCTCCTTGTATGTTGTCCATTATAATAGAATCTGTTTGTTGTCTCTCTTAATATAGTGGTATCCTCTTTCATATATCAGATGTTTGTTAAGCACCTACTATGTGTCAGAGTGTTTCAGGCACTGGAGATACAGTGGTAAAAAATTCCTTGTCCTCATGGAATTTATATTTTATTCTCAATTTAGGTAGAGATAAGCAAAGAAGCCAAATATATCATGTAATCACTAAGGACTATGGAGATAAAACAGGCAGAGGGAAAAAGAACTCAGTTAGCTAAACATACATGGAATTAGAAAGAACACTAACTTGTTCTATATTTTTCATTTTTGTCACTAATATAAGAAATCTAAGACTCTGTGGAACTGACATTGAGAAAATCATGCCCAGAATTATATCTTATTAGTCAATGCAGTGTTTAAAGTGGACATGGTGAGTTTTTAGCCACATCTTCAAAATATACATTCTTCATGTATTTTACAGGCAATCTTCTTTTTTAAAGTTGAAATACAGTCCATGGGGTCGGAAAGAGTTGGACATGACTGAGGGACTAAGCACAGCACATAGTTGATTTACAATGTTGTTTTTTTAACTGTTTATATGCAATCTTAACCCTGTTATTGATGACGGATTTCTTTTGCCCTGATGGCTATCTCTTTGTAGAATCTTAATAAGTTTGAGATTAGAAACAAAGACTTTCCTGCAATGCATGTGGTCTTAGTTCTTTTACACATTTCTTATTGGATGTTTTAAGTTATAAAAAAAAATAGCACATTAATTTTTTGAAAATGACAACATATCTTATTCAGGAATAACTCTGGAACTTCATGAAAGAAGCTTATTTTCCCACTGTTAATTTTGCATGCCAAAATGCTCATATCATTAGTCATTTCTCTCAAATATATCCTTGCAATTTTTAACTGAACTGAGCCTATGAATTTAGTAATTTTCTAGTAGCAAATAAGATCCTACGGGAATGAGACACCAAGAAAAAGGTGGGGTTGGAGATAGTTTTGAGTATAGGTATAGGCCTAGGATTCAGGATGTTCCATTGTATTTCAAAAATATGTGGGAGATACCAGTTTTGGAAGAACAAGCCTTGTGCACTTTTAAAGTTTGTTTAGTGTTGGCTCGTTTCTGGCTATGCAGTGAAAGTAAAAGTATTAGTCACTCAGTCATGGCCAACTCTTTGTGACCCCATGGACTATAGCCCACCAGGCTCCTCTGTCAATGGAATTCTCCAGGCAAGGATACTGGTTGGGTTTACCATTTACTTCTCCAGGGGATACATACAATGTATATATTTAATATACATATTAAGTAACCAGAAAATGAAAATTCATGGTTGGAGAGAATATTAACCAAGTTTTAATAGTTCTAATGTGAAAGACAATGCCTTTGCTAGCTTGCATTAAGCGATGTGAAATATACTCTATGAAAACATTTCCCAAAGCTGGCCTTTTGTTACAAAAATTTGAGATATGTGCAATTCACACATCTTTGATCAATTTAAGCACATTCTGTCTTACTGGCAGGGACCAAAATCTGTAATCAGACAAGGAGTCCTCTGATGGGGGAGATGATAGAAATGGCAGTGACAGTGCACACGGGGTCCTAATTGAGGACGGTTATCTAGTAATACGGGGTGCCCTCCATTTGGACTCTGGCAGTAAGTTGAGTATTCTTTGGTTCCCAATCAGTGAAGTGAAAAATCATCCAGTTGTGTTTGACTCTTTGAGACTCCATGGACTATACAGTCCATGGAATTCTCCAGGCCAGAATACTAGAGTGGGTAGCCATTCTCCAGGGAATCTTCCCAACCCAGGGATCAAACTCAGGTCTCCCTCATTGCAGGCGGATTCTTTACCAGCTGAGCCACCAGGAATCCCAGTCAGGATGAGCACAGTTCAAAATGTTCTCAAGTCCTGGGCCAGGGGGAATGATCTCATTTGGGACATTATTAAGTTCCTGTGAAGAGGAAAGACATTAACCACTCACAAATATTTTGTCATTGACTAAACTGCAAAGATGTATCTGTTAAAGCCATCCATCTGAGTAGACTAGTTCTCTCGAATAGTAAAGAATGTCAATACATCCTAAAAGTGAGTCGATATGTCAGGCATTGACAGAGCTGCTTTGAAGCCAAATGATCTGCTTTGTGCATTCACCTTTCTTCCAAAATATATTCACCAACACATGCAAATCTGGACTCGGCCTCCTCTGATGGAGCCTTTTCAAAGTAAACTGAGTTTCTTTGGCTGCAGTGACACAGATGTTTGGGTGGGAGGAGGGGTGGAGGTGATGGTGGCCATGCTATTTCAAGGCTGGGGAAACGGGTGACCCAGCTAACTAAATGACATGAACTCCCTCACAGACATGCCAGGCTTCCCCTTCATCTGCTCATGGCTGGAAACAGAAGAGCTCCATTGAATCAATTAAAGCAACAAGTTAGATTGACCCAAATTCTTTCAGGAAATGCAAAAGCCTGCTGGCTCCTGGGATTAGCTGGAGTTTCCCAATTGCTCCCCATCTGTACATCACCTTTGGGTCCACTCTAGCTGCGGATGGCTACATCTGCTCACCTCAGTGGCTTGTTTTCCAAACCAAGGTAATTTGAGAACCGCCTAGTTCTAATCAAGCTTCTTTGAACTCTGGAGAAACTTTGTGGCCAGCCCAAAGAGAAATTTGGCCTTCTTCTGAATTGATTTGCTGCATCTCTGGCATTCTTTTCCACCACCTGCCCTTGCTCTTCTGCAATTCCAGGTGTTGTAGCCAACTTGTTAGACGCAGCTTCGTGGAGAACACAGCCCAGAGCAGGTACCATTCAAGGCTTCATTTCTTATAAAGAAAGAAGGATGGGGCCAAGTGGCTGTAGGGGAAATAGCAGCATGGAAAAATAACTGTTTTGTTCCCATTAGGGTAGTGGCTTCAGAAGAAGTGAAGAAAGGTCCAAGAACCTTATAAGCAATGACTGATGGCAGAACTCGGATTAAAGGAGACATGGGGCTTAGACAAATTATACTCAGGGCTCACTCTTTCAGCAATGGTTCCTACCCCTGTGATCTCTAGGGACCACAGAAAAAGCCTATGGCACACAGGTTCTTAAACCTGGCTGCACATTAGAATCTCCTGGAAAGCCTAAAACTGTATAGCACAGGGAGCTCAGCTCAGTGCTGTGATGACCTAGGTGGGTGGGATGTGGGGAGGTGGGAAGGAGGTTCTAGAGGGAGGGGGTATGTGTGTATATATATAGCTGCTTCACATTGTCGTACAGCAGAAACTAACACAACATTGTAAAGCAATTATACTCCAATGAAAATTTATTATAGGCACAAGCCCCTCCCTCAGAGAATCGTTCTTAATCGGTGTGGGGATAGGACCGTGGCATCGGCACTTTAAAAGCTCTCCAGATGAAAACCAGAATTGCTGTAAAGGACATCATTGAGCTGATTGACCACAATTGAGTATGGACTGTTTATTAGATCATATTGCTGTGTCAGTGTTAAAACTCCTGAACTTGATAACAAGATTGTGGTTACCTAAGAGGACGTTGTTGTTCTTAGGAAATACATGCTACAATATTTAGGAGTGAAGAACATGATGCCTGCAATTTAGGTGAATGGATTAAAGGGGGAAATACCATGTAGAAGCATAACAAGGGATGGATACAGCAAGTGGCAAAATGCTAACATTTGGCAAATCTGGGTGAGGGCTTACCCTGCTGGCAAGGGTTCCTTGTACTATTCTTAGAACTCTTCTGTTAGTTTAAAATGATTTCCAAATAAAAAAAAAAAAACCAATTCTAAAAAGTACCCCAGATGAAATAATGTACAACAACATTTAGAAACTACTGGATTCAGAAAAACAGAGAATGAGTACCTATTAAACAGCGGTTACAGTGCAAGCCTTTCTGAGTCACTGTCCTACACCAGTTCATCTCTCTTCTTTAATGGTCATGTAAATCTCCTGGGAGTCTGGTTAAAAACTGTTTCTGATTCAGGAAGTCTGAGCTGAGGCCTGAGATTCTGCATTTTTAATAGACTCTCTGGTGATGCCAGTGCCTCTGGTCCATGGGCCACACCTAGAATAGCAAAGCTCTACGACTGAATCACCCTGCCATCCACCTGTCAATCAATCAACATGTTTTTTGGAACCATCTCCTCTGGGCTCAGCAGTGTAGGAGAATCCCAAGCTCTGGGATCTAACCCCTGATGATCTGAAGTGGAACTGATGTAATAATAATAATAGAAAGAAACTGCACCACTAATGTAATATGTAATGTACTTGAACCATCCAGAAACTGTTCCCCCCACCCACCAGTCCATGGAAAAAATTATCTTCCACAAAACAGGTCCCTGGTGCCAAAAAGGTTGGGGACTGCTGCTCCAAGTGAAGTAGGGTGGGCCTGCAGAGCTCTGTGGATAGGTAGTCCATCCATCTTGACCCCTGGACTATGGCATCACCCTGTGAGTCATGTGGCTTGGCCCTGTCAGAGTCACTCTGATCCCCAGAACAGAATGGAGCCCAGCGGAAGAAGCTGAAACAAAGGCTGGCAGCACGTGGAAGGGGGGTAAGAAGCAAAACAGCCCATGATACAGGTCACAGGGGAAGTTCAGCCCCTCCTGGTGGGTGGCAGTTGGGGCCAAGCTGAGGCTCCAGCAGAGAGCAGCATAATTCTGATGAGGTGTCTGGGTACAGGCTGCCTGAATCTGGCTGCCTCCTCCAGCGTGGAGAGTCATTTCTTAGAGTTAGATGTCCAAGGAAGATTCTCGTTTCATGCTGACTGTGGCATGCTTCGAGTTTGTTGCTTTTGCTGTAAGAGGAGCCAAAATGTCTCTCCCCTGGTGGGAGCAGATGGAGCATAGCCCCTGCCTCCATCAGAATTTTCCAGGCCTTGCCTCCCTCCTTTCCCTCATGGCAGTGCCCTTCCCCTCTGCCTGCCTGCTGTGATCATGTTTTCCATGCACTGAATTAGAGGCCAGTCAGTTATTTGTATCTCCCCTGTTTACATCCAAATCAAGGCCAACTAATGGGTGCGCAGAAGGACCCAGCTGGGCTTTACTGAGCAGGCAGCCCCAGAGAAGTTTCTGGAAGACAATTGAGAAAGACCCGGCTAACAGGTCTGAGTTTGGATCAGAGTGTTGCCATCCAAGAGCTGTATAAACTTGAGCAAGTTATTTAACATCTCTGAGCTTTAGGTTTCTCATCTGTAAAGTGGGGCTGATGATAGCATTAAATTCATAGGGCACTGAACATCAAATGAGTTAGAGAGCTGAGCAGGAGCTTACTAGATGGAAGAGAGGCATTCATTTGATGGGGATTTATTGAGTTTCTTCTATGTATAGACATATGTGTGTGTTAGTCACTCAGTCATGTCCGACTCTTTGTGACTCCATGGACTGTAGCCCACCAGGCTCCTCTGTCCATGGGATTCTCCAGGCAAGAATACTGGAGTGGGTTGACATTTCTTTCTCCAGAAGATCTTCCTGACCCAGGGATCAAACCAAGGTCTCCTGCATTGCAGGCAGATTCTTTACTGTCTGAGCCACCAGGGAAGACCCATATGTATAAATATACTTTATACTGTTCTGAACCTGAAAGAGTGTAGGTGTTTGGTGCAGGAAGTGGAGAGCTTCAGTGCCTGGCTTTGGGTTTGAACCTGTACACTTCACTTACTAGGTGACTTTGTAGCAACTCCTGAACCTTTCTGGGGCTCCATTCTCTCATCTGTAAAATGGGTATGATAATAGTCCCTACCTCTGAGGATTGCTGTGAGGATTAAAGATGGGCTTAGAATGGGAGTTTAACAAGGATTAAGTGTTATTTGCAAAAGTTCCTGCAGTCGAGAGTCATAGGAGCTGCTTTGAGAAACCACACACACACTCATACACACGCATACACTATCACCACACGAGTGGGCAGCCCAGAGAGGACAGGTTACAGGAGAGACACAAATAGGCATTCATTGCCTGTTCGAGCCTCTTTGAACCTCAGGCCAGGGCCCATTTCTGCAAAAAATTCTCTCTGGGACTGTGGTGCCGTGAGCCCCTGGATTTTTTTTATATGGAAGTAAAATCCACATAACATGTAATTAACCATTTTTTTTTGGCCATGTTGTGCGACCTGTGGGATCTTAGTTCCCTGACCAGGGATCAAACCCGTGCCCTCTGCATTGGGAGTGCAGAGTCTTAACCACCAGCAAAGTTCCTACAAGTGACCATTCGAAAGTGAACAGTTCAGTGGCATTTAGTACAGTCACCGTGTTGGCTGCCCCCTGCCCCCTGAGTTCTTTAGAGTTGGTTTCCCCTTTCAACTGGCTGTATCCAGAGGAGGCAGCCCTCATTTGTTTTTGTCAGTCTTCCTGTCACTGTACCATACCTGTCTCCATTCCCACCTGGTTCCTCCCCCTCCATTTTTCCAATGGGCCTGTCTCTCTGCACCCTTCTACCTTTTAGGGAGACAGGAGTAGGTGTCTCTGGCTGACATCTACATTTAGGGAGAGAGAGGGAGTATGTTGACCCACTGGAAAGGTGCCAGCTCTGAAGGGTGGCACCAACAGAGTTCAGGTTGGAGCTGGTAAAGCCACTTTTTGATACGGATGAAAACAGGCACAACCCATTGTCGCTTCACCCTCCAGTGGCCCCAGGGACAGCAGACAATGCAAAAGGGATCACTACAAACTATTCAGACCTGAATATTCATTGGCAGGACTGATGCTGAAGCTGAAATTCCAATACTTTGGCCACCTGATGTGAAGAACTGACTCCTTGGAAAAGACCCTGATGCTGGGAAAGTTTGAAGGCAGGAGGAGAAGGGGATGACAGAGGATGAGATGGTTGGATGGCATCACCGACTCAATGGACATGAGTTTGAGCAAGCTCCGGGTGTTGGTGATGGACAGGGAGGCCTGGGGTGTTGCAGTCCATGGCGTCGCAAAGATTCGGACACAACCGAGTGACTGAACTGAACTGAATGGCCTCTCAGATCACTTTTTGTGATCGTGTCTTCCATCTTTGGGCTCCTCTTCCTTATGAATAAATTTGCTCTGTATCAAAGCATCTATTACAAAATAACCTTGGCAGGCTCCACAGCCTCACAAAGATCTACTTTGTATTTGTACTTGTGAACAAGAGCCACATCTTGAGTATTTTAAAACAGAAAAAGAATAGTTGATAGGTACGGAATTCTTCCAGGATGCAAAGCACTGTGCTAAATGCCCTGAACTCATAACTGCTCTATATGAAGTATCTCATAGGAGAGTTCTTACAGTGACTCAAGGAAGTAGGCAGTTTTGTCATGTATCTACATTTTATAGATGAAGAAATTCAGGCACAGAGCTGGTCAGTGACTCATCCAGGGCCACCTGGTGAATAAGTATCAAAATCCATGTTTTACGCCATGAAGTAATACTGTGCCCTCATAATCCCAGCATAGATGTTACTTAGTTGGCTGAACAGAAAAAAAAAAATGTGTATCAACCACATACAGTAGCTTCCTTCATTCACTGCCTCCTACCTTTTAGTTCTGGATCATGAATTTCCCAGCTTTATAACTTTGGCTGAGTCATGTAACCCCTATGAAAATGTTTCTTCATCTATATAATTGGGGTAATTTTCTTGTCTGATCTCCAACAGATTTGTGAGTATAAGATATACAATGATACAGGGAACATTATGTAAAGTGCTATGTCAATGTCAGGAATTACTATCATGAATAAATGGCTTCCTGGGATTGTGTAAGAGCTGCACAGTTGCAAGTTGGGAACTAGAGCTCCTGAGGTGCTCTGTAATAACCCTTGGGAGTAGCAAGTTTCTTGGGCTTAATCGAATCCCAGACAAGCCAATCCCATTTCTGCTCTTCAAGGCTGTGTGATCTTTTAAGCACTAGCCAGCTTCTCTGTATGCAGGTCAAGAAGCAACAATTAGAACTGGACATGGAACAACAGGCTGGTTCCAAATCGGGAAAGGAGTACATCAAGGATGTATATTGTCACCCTGCTTATTTAACTTATATGGAGAGTACATCATGAGAAATCCCCGGCTGGATGAAGCACAAGCTGGAATCAAGATTGCCGGGAGAAATATCAATAACCTCAGACATGCAGGTGACACCACCCTTATGGCAGAAAGTTAAGAAGAACTAAAGTGCCTCTTGATGAAAGTGAAAGAGGAGAGTGAAAAAGTTGGCTTAAAACTCAACATTCAGAAAACTAAGATTATGGCATCTGGTCCCATCACTTCATGGCAAATAGATGGGGAAACAATGGAAACAGTGACAGACTTTATTTTGGGGGGCTCCAAAATGCTGCAGATCAAGTGACGGCAGCCATGAAATTAAAAAACGCTTGCTCCTTAGAAGAAAAGCTATGACCAACCTAGACAGCATATTAATAAGCAGAGACGTTACTTTACCAACAAAGGCCCATCTAGTCAAAGCTATGGTTTTTCCAGTAGTCATGTATGGATATGAGAGTTGGACTATAAAGAAACCTGAGCACCAAAGACTTGATGCTTTTGAACTGTGGTGTTGGAGAAGACTCTTGAGAATCCCTTGGATTGCCAGGAGATCCAGCCAGTCAATCCTAAAGGAAATCAGTCCTGAAAATTCATTGGAAGGACTGAAGCTGAAGCTGAAACTCCAATACATTGGCCATCTGATTCGAAGAACCGACTCATTGGAAAAGACCCTGATGCTGGGAAAGATTGAAGGTGGGAGGACAAGGGGATGACAGAGGATGAGATGGTTGGAGGGCATCACTGACATAATGGACATGAGTTTGAGTAGGCTTCAGGAGTTGGTGATGGACAGGGAAGCCTGGGCTGCTGTAGTCCATGGCATCACAAAGAGTCAGACATGACTGAGTGACTGAACTGAACTGAACTTCTCTGAACTCCCTTCTGTGTCTTTCATCAAGTATAGTTGGGAGAGCACTAGGGGAATCCTCAGGGTTTGGTACAGCAAAGGATTAAATAAAGGCAGTTGAAGTCTTTTAAAGATGGCTCTGGCCTAGTCCATTTTCCCAAAATCACAGCATATCTATCACAGGGGTTGTCAAGCACATTAACTTGACATGATATGGCTGACAATGCCTTGCATGGTGTCAGTGCTGGCCTCACAGCACACGCTCAAAGGGGGATGACTCTTTTTGTGACTTGTTTTTCTTGGAGGGAAGGCAGAATGCAAAAGGAAGAGGGAGGTAGCAGCCAGGGGCAGGCAGTTTGGGCTGTTGGGCCTCCTGGACCACAAGGTTTGCCAATTCCCCCCTTTCCTTGAAATGAAGGTGTGACTTTGAAACTCAGTTGCTTCCTTTTTAAAGAATTAATTAATTTATTGTAATTGGAGGATAATTACTTTACAATATTGTGAAGGTTTTTGCCATACATAGATATGAATCACCCATGGGTGCACATGTGTCTCCCCACCCTGAACCCCCCTCCCACATCCCTCCCCATCCTATCCCTGTGGGTTGTCCTGGAGCACCAGCTTTGAGTGCCCTACTTCATGCATCAAACTTGCACTGGTCATCTGTTTTACATGTGGTAATATACATGTTTCACTGCTATACTCTCAAATCATCCCACCCTTGCCTTTTCCCACATAGCCCCAAAGTCTGTTCTTTACATCTGTGTCTCCTTTGCTGTCCTGCCTGTAGGATCGTTGTTACCTTATTTCTAAATTCCATATATATGGGTTAATATACACTCTTTGGGAGAAGGAAATGGCACCCCACTCCAGTGTTCTTGCCTGGAAAATCCCATGGACGGAGGAGCCTGGTGGGCTGCACTCCATGGGGTCGCTAAGAGTCGGACACGACTGAGCAACTTCACTTTCACCTTTCACTTTCATGCATTGGAGAAGGAAATGGCAACCCACTCCAGTGTTCTTGCCTGGAGAATCCCAGGGACAGGGGAGCCTGGTGGGCTGCCGTCTATGGGGTCACACAGAGTCGGACATGACTGAAGCGACTAGCAGCAGCAGCAGCAGCATACAGTATTTGTCTTTTTCTTTCTAACTTAATTCACTCTGTATGATAGGCTCCAGTTTCATCCACCTCATTAGATCAGTTGCTTCCTTTTAAAATTTATTTATTTCAGTGCTTCAGGTCTTAGTTTCTGCACATAGGATCTTCTATCTTCATTGTGGCATTTGAGCTCTTTAGATGCAGCATTTGAACGCTTAGTTGTGGCATGTGGGATCTAGTTCCCTGACCCCCTGGCCCTCTGCATTGGGAGTGTGGGAGTCTTAGCCGCTGGAGCACCAGGGTAGTCGCCCCAAACACAGTTGCTTCTTATTCACTCCGGAACAGTTTATGCACCGGGCTGTGTCTGACTTTCCGTGTAGCTTATTTCTGTTTCCCAGGAATGTTGGCAAGGGGCAAGGGGATGAAGCCTAGTTAAAGATCTCCCCACTCCCTCACCCTTCACCTTTCACCTCTCCTGATACACAAATGCTTCAGCAGCAAAGGAGGCAAGACTCTCCAAGCAAGAATTAACTTCTCTTGTCCCTAACTGTAGACATGAAAGACAGGGGAGAAGAGAAACTGGGGATGCAGTGGAGGGGAGAGGAGTCCTCTAAGACCCATGGAAAGTTTTCTTTTTTCTTAATAGGAATTGAATTCAACGTTTTCAGAAACTATAAACGTTCCACACCTTCAGTGCAACCAGTGAAACAATACACAGGCATATGAAGCAAAATAAGCAATGTGCTCCCCTCTCCTTTTCCTCTCTACAGAATAAGCAATAGTAACAGCCTGTGTCTGAATCCTCCCTCTGCCTTCCTGTGCACATGCGAAGGCATTGCAGGCACAGAGCCTGTGGTTGGAGATTTTGGTGTTTGTACTAGAATGGGATCATGAGATACACATTGCTCTGCAGCCTGGTTTATGCACTTAAGTACATCACATATATGTGTTAGTATGTGATATTTTTCTCTTTCTGACTTATACTCTGTATGATGGGCTCTGGTTCCACCCATGTCTCTACAAATGACCCAATTTCATTCCTCTTTATGGTTGAGTAATATTCCATTACACCACATTTTTATCCATTCCTGTGTTGATGGACATTTAGGTTGCTTCTATGTCCTGGCTATTGTAAGTAGTGCTGCAGTGAATATCGGGGTGTATGTGTCTTTTGGAATTAGGGTTGTCTCAGGGTATATATGCCTAGTAGTGGGATTGCCGGGCCATATGGTAGTTCTGTTTTTAGTGGAATCCCGGAAAATGGTACAGATGAACCTATTTGCAGGGCAGGAAGAGAGATGTGGATATAGAGGACGGATGTGTGTACATGGGGGAGGAGGGGAGGGTGGAACAAATTGGGAGAGTAGGATTGACACATATGCACACACATAGACACTGCCATTTGTGAAATAGGCAGCTAGTGGGAACCTCCTATATAGTTCAGGGGGCTCAGCACAGTGCTCTGTGATGACTTTGATGGGTAGGATGGGGGCTGGAGGGAGGTCCAAGAGGGAGGGGCTATATGTATGCATATAGCTGATTCACTTTGTTGTACAGCAGAAACGAATACAACGTTGTAAAGCAACTAGACCCCAATAAAAACAATCAACAATGACCAAAAAAAAAAAAAAAAAAATGAGTACATCACAGACCTCCCAGCACACCAGTAGTCATAGATCTGGCTCATCTCTTCAAATAGCTACATAATACTCCATAACATGATTCTACTAGGATTTATTCAGCCATTCGTCTACTGAGGAGGGCTCAAGTTGTCTAAAACTTTGTGGTCATTCCCGTGAAAAAGGTCACAATCCCCACTCATCTCAGCATATTTACCAAGGCTGGTTAAGAAGATTGCTGGGTTTCAGAGGGCTTTAATTTACCTATGGCGAGATTGCTTGGCTGGTTTTCATAAACAGAATTCTGATTCTCTCCTTTTATTATCAAAAATTTTATTGTTCATCTGTTAAGCGGATCTCACTTGCCTTCTCAGTAATCCATGTATTGCCCCATAGTAGAGGGTGTGAACTGAAAAGGACTTTTGTAAGGAATGGACATCCAAAGATAGCATCTTCTTTCCTGTGTGATCCCAGGAAGAGGTGGATTACAATTTATCCAACTGGACCACATCTTCCTGATGCCTTCCTTCACTGATCTAGTCCAGGTATTCTCCTGCCTTTTCTAGCCATGAGCATTCTAGGCGCAACCTTGATAAGCAAAGAGAAACTACATTTTGTTGGGAGCAAACACATTCTGGCTTCTCCCCCAGGTAAAGATTCCTTTGCAAGACAATGCAAAAGGGCCAGAATGGCCACACTAGGAAGATGAGCACAAATTACAGAAAATGATGAATATCAATCTGCTTAGCTGGTTTCTTTTGCAAAACTATCATTGAACAGCGCCTTTAAAAATCAAGGACATGGTGGGGACATGGGTGTCCACTGTAAAGTTCTTCCAAACTTGTATAACAAAGTGTGAAAATATTGATATGTGGTTTGAGTTATAAAAATTTTGGTCACATACCATTATCTGGGCATATAAGATCCATATCAAAATACTTTACTGTGTATATACTTGATGCTTTGTAAAGCACTTTAAAACTCAAATTCCACTCTTACAGCAGCCTTGTGTGTCAGAAATCACTCTCACTGGACAACAGAGAGAATGAGGCCTGGAGAAGTAAATGATTTGTCCAAAGTCTCATATATAATTGGCTTCCCTGGTGGCTCAGTGGTAAAGAATTTTCCTGTGATGCACGAGATGCAGGTTTGATCCCTGGGTCAGGAAGATCCCCTAGAAAAGGAAATGGCAACCCACTCCAGGATTCTTGCCTGGGAAATCCCATGGAGAGAGGAACCGGGCAGATTGTAGCACACTGGGTCACCAAAGACCTGGACACAACTTACTGACTAAACAACAACACCGTATACATGATTGGCAACAGTGTGAAGCTTTGACTATGGGATCCTGAATCCAGTGTTCATTTCACTTGTAGGAAAGGGGTATAAAATGATATCTTCATTCCATTTTTCATTAGGCCTCTGTTTGAGTCTCATTTGGCTTAACCCAATTTCTCTTAGTCTAGGCATACAGATCTATGCTTCTTTCCATGACTGACTGAACACTGATGGAGCAGCAGTAATGTACTAGGTGTTCCAGAGACTGTAGAATTAGATCTGGCTGCTGCCCTATAGCTCCCAATCTCAGTTTGTTGAAGCCAATCTAAAATAGTTCTTGCTCTGAATAGACAGTACACGTTTATAGGAACATGTCTCCTCTCTAAGCTTGTTTCTCACCAGTATGGACTCTTAAGGGAATCTCTTGTCAGACAGGAATATCTGGTAACTGGTGTTTGAGTACTGCTGAAAAATCACCCTCATTTTGCCCAATTCAGTCTTAAAGATAGATGAATATGTCCGTTTGTTTTCCAGAAAAACAAATAGAGGCTAGTTTTCTCTTCTGAGGGGTCAGAAGTACATCTCACCCAATATGTTATAGTCTGAAGCACAATGGAATGGTCTCTTTGATCCCAAATATTTTCTTTATCAGCGAAAATATCCCTTTTAGAGATATTACTCCTTTCTGACTGGGCTTCCCTCGTGGCTCAGTTGGTAAAGAATCTGCCTGCAATGCAAGAGACCTGGGTTCCATCCCCAGGTAGGGAAGATCCCCTGGAGAAGGAAATGGCAACCCACTCCAGTATTCTTGCCTGGAGAATTCCATGGACAGAGGAACCAGGCAGGTTATAGTTCATGGGGTCACAAAGAGTCAGACACGACTGTGTGACTTACACTTTCATAGATACTATTTCTTTCCTTTAGGGACTTCCCTATATCTCAGACAGTAAAGAATCTGCCTGCAATGCAGGAGACCCAGGTTTGATCCCTGGGTCAGGAAGACCCTCTGGAGAAGGAAACGGCAATCCACTCCAGTATTCTTGCCTGGAAAATCCTATAGAGAGAGGAGCCTGGTGGGCTACAGCCCATGGGGTCACAAAGAGTGGGACACGACTGAATGACTAACACTACTCCTCCCCCTCCTTTCTGACTCTCACATCCTGTTAGTTAGCATACTATATTAACCATGCTCTGTGAATATCTTCTGCAATGTTGTGGACATCTATCCCTTTTCTAATCATTCCCACTGCCCCTGGCCTGATCAACTTCAACAGTTACCACAAGGTCCCAATAGGTCCCCCTACTTATTGTCGATATCCTATGGTTCACCCAGCATTCTACCAGCAGGATTCTATTTCTAAAACACCATTCTGGTTATGTCATACCCTTGGTCAAAAACCATAGCTGGCTTTCCATTGCCTGGAGTTGTAGTTTTCAAAGTCTATTTGTTCATTCGTTCATTCTTTGGTTTCCAGTTACCAGGGGATGCTTTTTTCATGCAAAATACTAGGTAGTTGAAACCCCCAAGTGAAAAGCAGATAAAAAAATTGACATGCTCCATAAAAAGGAGCTGTGCTTTAGTTGAAGCGAGGAGGGAGGACACAGAGTCTCCTTTTTTCCCTTGACCTCAGGGAACACAGTGTGGAGACCACTGACTTACTTCTGAGATTCAAAGGGCTTAACTTGGTATTCAAGAATTCACTACTCTGGCCCTAACATGCATCTCCTATTGGGCTTCCAACTTTCTCCCAAAAGAATTTGCTTCAGCAGTTTGGTCTACACACAGCTGGAGCTTTCTCCACATTTATTTTTAACCAAAACTTTCTCTTTTTTTAAAAGCCACCCTTTAAAAACTATTTATTTAGTTTTGGCTGTGCTGGATCTCCGTTGCTGTGTGTGGGCTTTCTCTAGTTGCAGTGAGTAGGGGCGACTCTCCAGTGGCGATGCTCGGACTTCGCATTGTGGTAGCTTCTTGTGTCGCAGAACAGGGACTCTGGGCACCCAGGCTTCAGTAGTTGTGGCCCATGGGCTCAGGAGTTGCAGCTTGTGGGCTTAGTTGCCAGGAGGCATGTAGAATCTCTCCAGACCAGGGATCAAACTGGGGTCCCTTGCATTGAAAAGTGGATTCTTTACTACTAGACCACCAGGGAAGCCCAGCATTCCCCACTTTTTACCTTTTCCTGACATATGCATTGCTGTTCTCTCTTCCTTCATTGCACTCACCCTTCAAGGACAAGCTACTTCAAGAAAGCTTCTCTGACTACCTTGCTTCACAGACTACTCGATTCTCAGGGCTATGATGACTTTATCTTCCAAATAACAACCAAAAAAATGGAGACAGAAGCTGTTCAGCGAAGAGATTGCCACAGAGACTGTTTTTATGTTCTCCTTCTAGCTAAAGAAGTCTCATGGTGTGAACTGTGAGGCCAAGGTTCCATGAGTTTGTGTCCCAGCCCTGCTACTTGTTAGCCATGTGACTCTAATTACTGTGCTTCAGGTCTCTTATCTGTAAAATGAGGACAATAATAGTACTCATCTCAAAGATTTACGTGAAGATTAAATTGTGTCAAGCTCTTAGAACACTGTTTGGCACTTAGTAAGCAGCTGATTGGAGAAGGAAACGGAACCCACTCCAATGTTCTTGCTTGGGAAATCCCATGGACAGAGGAGCCTGGTGGGCTACAGTCCATGGGGTCGCAGAGTCGGATACAGCTTAGCCACTAAACCACCACCACATGCAGTTGATAAAAGTTAACTATTATTAGGATAGCTCAGACATGAGGTCATGAAAGTCTGAGCTAAGGCAGAGGCCGTGGGGTGTCTATCAAGGGCAGAATTGTTGGGAGGTCTAAAGGTAGGGAATTGTGGAGAGAGTAAGATAAAGAGAGGGCTTCCCCAGTGGCTCAGTGGTAAAGAATTCACCTGCAGTGCAGGAGTTGAAGGAGATGCAGGTTTGATCCCTGGGTTGGGAAGATCCCCTGGAGGAAGGTATGGCAACCCATTCCAGTATTCTGGCCTGAAAAATTCCAGGGACAGAGGAGCCTGGTAGGCCACAGTCCTCGGGGTCACTAAGAGTCAGACGCTACTGAGGCGACTTCTCATGCATGGCATGCAAGATAAAAAGACTAGTACACAATCAGTGAAGGGTGAAACGGGTTGCTCTGTCATCAGAGGAAGGAAGTGCCCTGATAGGTGGTTCTTGCCCAGGCTGCTATCAGCAAGGCTGTATTCTCATGGAGCATGTGCTCAATAAGAGAACGATAACTATCGTATTCCAATGCATATATATGGAATCTAGAAAAATGGTACTGAAGAATTCATTTACAGGGCAGCAATGGAGAAACAGACATAGAAAATAGACTTATGGACATGGGGAGAGGGGAGGAGAGGGTGAGAGGTATGGAAAGAGTAACATGGAAACTTACATTACCATCTGTAAAATAGATAGCCAACAGGAATTTGCTGTATGACTCAGGAAACTCAAACAGGGGCTCTGGACCGACCTAGAGGGGTGGGATGGGGAGAGAGTTGGCAGGGAGGTTCAAAAGGGAGGGGATATATGTATACCTATGGCTGATTCATGTTGAGGTTTGACAGAAAACAACAAAATTCTGTAAAGCAATTATTCTTCAATTAAAAAATAAATTAATTTAAAAAATAATGAAATTGATCAACCATAAGTACCTTAGCAAAATTCTATTTTTCAGTTAACTGGAAGCTAAGAGAATAGCCATTTGGAATTGGGCCCTAAGACAGAAGGTGTTGGAGAGGTGAAAAGAGAGCACAGGGCACTGTCAGGAAGAGGCGCCTACATGGGAGCAGGTGGGAGCATTGTGCCAGATAGCATAAACTCTCTAAAATGTTAGCTGGTAGGATTAAAAGTGCACTAGCTGCCTGGGGCAGGAAGAGACAGTCCCAGAATAACTGAATGGAGACATGGAAAATCCCAAAGACAAATTTTGATAGCTTGCCTACTTCAAATGGAGAAGGAAATGGCAACCCACTCCAGTATGCTTGCCTGGAGAATCCCAGGGACAAAGGAGCCTAGTGGGCTGCTGTCTATGGGGTCACACAGAGTCGGACACGACTGAAGCGACTTAGCTACTTCAAAACGTGCGTGTGTCCTAGAGTGTACAGGGAGAGATCACAGGGTCCAAATTGTTTTGTTCAAGTATAATTGGGTTAACAATATTATGTTAGTTTCAAGTGTACATCATAGTGATTGGATACTTTCATACATTGCAAAATGATCACCACAGTAAGTCTAGTTACCATCTGTCACCCTACAAAGTTATTACAGCATTATTGACTATATTCCTTATGCTGTACATCCCTATGACTTATTTTAGAAGTGGAAATTTGTGCCTCTTAATCATGCTCACCAATTTGACTCATCCCACTCCCCACCCACAATCCCTTCTCCTCTGGCAACCACCACTGTGTTCTTTGTATCTCTGACACCATTTCTGTTTCCGCTATTTTTTAAATTTTTAAAAAACAAGTTGTTTTAATTTGCTTATTTATTTATTTTGGCCACGCCTCTCAGCTTGTGGGATCTTAGTTTCCCAACCAGGGACTGAACCCCAGCCCTCGGCAGTGAAAGTGCAGAGTCCTAACCAGTGGACCACCAGGGGATTTTCTGTTTTTGTTATTTTCATTCATTTGTTTTATTAGATCCCACAGGTAACTGAAACCAAACAGTATTTTTCGTTCTCTGTCTGACTTATTTCACTTAGCATAATACCCTATAGGTCCATCTATATTGTTGCAAATGGCAAGATTTCATTCTTTTTATGGCTGAGTAAAATTCCATTGTATATGTGTACATATTTATCCATTTATTTATCATTGGCCACAAATTTCTGCCATATCTTGGCTGTTGTGAGTGATGATGCAATGAACATAAGGGTGCATTTATCTTTTCAAATTAGTGTTTTTGTTTTCTTTGGAAAAACACCCAGAGGTGGAATTGCCAGATTGTATGTTAGTTCTAGTTTTAATTATTTGAGGAATCTCCACAGTGTTTTCCATAGTGGCCACACCAGTTTATATTCCCACCAACAGCACACAAGGATTCCTTTTACTCCACGTTCTCTCTAACTTTTATTATTTGTTGTCTTTTTGCTAATAGCCATGTGACAGATGTGAGGTGATAGCCCATTGTGGTTTTCATTTTCATCTTCATAATAATCAGCGATATTGATCTTTTCTTCATGTGCCTGCTGGCCTTCTGTGTGTCTTCTTTGGAAAAATGTTTATTCAGATCCGTGTGCATCTTTAGATCTGCATTAAGTGCCATATATTCATATATACAGCATACATATGGGTCTTGTGTTTTATATCCACTCAGCCACTCTGTGTCTTTTGATTAGAGCATATAGTCCACTTACATTTAAAGTAATTGTTGATAGGTATGTACTTATTGCCATTTTGTTCATTGTTTTCTTCCTTTGATCTCTTAAGTTGAGCTTTGATGACTATCTTTAGTGTTATGCTTGGATGTTTTTCTCTTTTTGTGTGTGTAGCTACTACAGATTTTTGGTTTGTGGTTTCATATATATATATATATATATATATATGTATATATGTATTATTGTTTTAAGTTGATGATCTCTTAAGTTTGGATGAATTCTAACAACCCTGCATTTTCACTCCCTCCCATCTTTAATGTTTGTGACATCACATTTTACATATAATTGTTTTGTGTGTCCCTTTAACTGTTGTGGATATAGGTGATTTTACTACTTTTCTTTTTCAGCCTTTCTACTAGCTTTATAAATGGTTAGTCCACTATCTTTACTGTACATGTGCCTTTACCAATTAAATTTTTCCTTTTATAATTTTTATATTTATAGTTGTGGTCTTTTCTGCTTAGAGAAGTCTCTTTAACATTTCTTGTAAAGCTGGTTTAGTGGTACTGAACTCTTTTAGCTTTTGTTTGTCTGTAAAACTTTTTATCTCTCCTTCAGATCTGAATGGATTCCCGGGTGGCTCAGACCATAAAGAGCCTGTCTGCAATGTGGGAGACCCATGTATCCCTGGATCAGGAAGAGCCCCTGGAGAAGGAAATAGCAGTCCTCTCCAGTATTTTTGCCTGAGAAATCCCATGGACAGAGAAGCCTGGCAGGCTACAGTCCATGGGGTCTCAAAGAGTCGGACACGACTTTCTTTCACAGATCTGAATGATAGCCTTGCCATGTAGAGTATTCTTGGTTTTAGGTTTTTTCCTTTCATTACTTGGAATATATCATGCCACTCTTTGTGGCCTGCAAAATTTTCCTTAAAAGTCAGCTGATAGCCTTATGGGAATTCCCTTGCACTTGCTTTTCTCTTGTAGCTTTTAAGACTCTCATTATCATTCATTTTCGCCAATTTAATTACAATGGGTCTAGGTGGGGACCTCTTTGGGTTCATCTTGTTTGGGACTCTGTGCTTCCTATACCTCTATATCTGTTTCCTTCCCTAGGTTAGGGAAGTTTTCAGCCACTATTTCTTCAAATATGTTCTCTGCCCCTTTGTCTTTTCCTTCTGGTACCCCTATAATGCCAATGCTGGTATGCCTGACGTAATTCTAGAGAGCTCTTAAACTATCCTCATTTGCCTAATTCATTTTTTTTCTGTTCAACTTGGGTGATTTCCTCTACTTTGTCTTACAGTTTGCTGATTCATTCCACTGTATCATCTAGTCTACTGTTGATTCCTTCCAATGTACTTTCAATTTCAGTTATTGTATTTTTCAGGCCCCGTTTGGTTCTTCTTTACATTTTCTAGCTGTTAAACTTCACTGTGTTCTTCAGTTCTTCTCCTGAGTTTGTTGAGCATTTTTATGATCATTACCATGAGTCTTTGTCAGGCAGATTGCCTAGCTCCACTTCATTTCATTTTTCTCCTGAGGTTTTGTCTTGTTCCTCCCTTTGGAACACATTTATCTGTCTCCTCATTTTGCCTAATTTTCTGTATTTATTTCTAAGGATGAGGTACGTTGGTTACCCTTCCTGTTCTTGGAGAAGTGGGCTTATGCAGGAGACATTCAATCGGGCCCAGCGGCAAACTCCTCTCTGGTCACCAGAGCTATATTCTCTAGGATTGTCCCCTCTGTGGGCTACATGGGCCCTTCTCTTGTGGCAGAGCTGACTACTGTGGGCACACTTATAGGTAGGATTGGCCCCCTGTCTGGTTGGCTGCTGCCTGCTGGTGGCCTGGGTCACAGCTTGACTGGTTGCATGGTTCAAAATGTCCCAGGGCTGGTCCCAGCTGGCTGGTGGGCAGGTTGGGTCCTGGGTTGGCTGGCCATTGTGTCTGGGGGATCCAGAAGCTGGTGCTGACCTACTAGTAGGTGGGGTCGGGTCCCAAGTTGGCTGATTTGGGGAGCCAGGGGGCCTGGGTCTTGTCCCAGCCTGATGTTGGGCAGGGCTAGGTCCTAGGATCCCTGGCTATGTGGCAGGATGGTGGTCTAGGACTGATGCCAGCCCACTGGTGGGCAGTTAAGACCCTGGCACTAATAGTCTAGAAGGACGACTCGAAAATGGCACTTGCCAGTGTCCTTATGGTAAACAAGCTCCAAAAAGTGGCTGCTATCAGTATCTGTGTCCCTGGGGAGAGTCCCAGTTGCTTTCTGCCTCTCCAGGTCATTCTCTGAGATCAGCAAGCGAATCTGACCCAGGCTCCTTTCAAATTACTGCCTCTGCACTGGGACTTGAAACATGTGAGATATTGTGCAAACTGTTAAAGAGCAGAGTCTCTGTTTTCTACAGCCCTCAGTCTCTCCTGTATGCAAGTTCTGCTGACCTTCAAAGCTGGATGTTCTGGGCACTTGTCCTGCTGGGGCAGAACCCCCAGGCTGGGGTGCCCACTGTGGGGCTTGGACCCCTCACTCCTTGGAGGGAACCTCTGCAATTGTGATTATTCTCCTGTTTGTGAGTCAGCTACCCAGCTACCCAGGGATGTGGGTCTTGACTATACTGTGTCCCAGTTCTTCTTACCCGTCTCATTATGGTTCCTTTATATCTTTAGTTGTGGAAGATAATTTTTGCTAATCTTCAGATTGTTCTCATAGGTAAATAGTTGTAATTTTGATGTGCCCATGGGAAAAGGCCAGCTCAGGGTCTTCCTGCTCCTCCTTGTGGACACAGTTATCTTCCCCCCACCCCTGAATTGGTTTTGTTACCAGGGAGATAATTGGCTGTTTCAGTTCTTTCAAAAGTAACCATTATTCCAGATAGAGTGAAGGATCACATATATGATTACTGTTCAGTGAACTCTTGGGTGTAAGGTCCATGCCTTACTTGTCTCATGTGTAGATCATCAGTTCTTGTTCAGTAGTGCTTGTTAAATATATATTTATAGAAGGGAGGAAGGGGGAAAAGAAGGAAGGAAGAAAGGAGGGAATAATTATGAGATGATGATTAAACCATTTGCTTCAGGGACTCTTGGAGATAAATAGGAGTTTGTGACCTATAACTTTTATTCTAAACTTGGTGCTTCCTTTGGGACTTAGAATGCTAAATAGTAACAATAGTACTATTGTAACTACTGTAACAATAGTAACAACAAGGATAGTAATCCCTGCTTTTGGCTGGAAATGAATGTGAGTTGTGCAAGGGGCAGCATAGAGGCTAGACCTAGATTTATTTTTACTTTCTGGGAGTGAGACGAGGTCACTACATCGCTCCGATACATTTATTTTTATGTACCATCTAATGAAATCCAAGTCTGTGTTCACTCTGGGCAAAGGCAAGGCGAGGATGAGAGGTAAAAGCCAATTCAGTCATATAAAATCAATAAATATTTGTTAAACACCTACTTTGAGCAAAATAAGCAGATGTTAAGCAGCTATACCTATTCTACGTAAACACAGCAGAAATTATGAATGACTCCCTACCCTAGGGAGCTTACAGTCTAGGTGAGCACTCAGGTCTAAACTTGAAGCAATAATGAATAATGCAAGTCAGGTTAAAATTCAATTCAGAAAACATTTAAGCATTTCCTATGTACCATGTGTTGTTTATTCAATGGTTAATAATAAGTGCAAATGGGTTATATCAGCAAGATGGTGGACTAGGAAGCTCCAAGTCCTCACAGAAACATCAAATTAACAATTAAGGACTGACTACAATATGGCAACCCACTCCAGTACTCTTGCCTGGAAAATACAGTGGATGGAGGAGCCTGGGGGGTTGCAGTCCATGGGGTCGAGACTGAGCGACCACTTTCCACTTTCATGTATTGGAGAAGGCAATGGCAACCCACTCCAGTGTTCTTGCCTGGAGAATCCCAGGGATGGAGGAGCCTGGTGGGCTGCAGTGTATAGGGTCGCACAGAGTCGGACACAACTAAAGTGATGCAGCAGCAGCAGCAGCACAATAATTTTATAAGAGTTTCAGAAACCAGTTAAAAATCAGTAGCAACCAAACAGATGCCCATTCAAATAAAAGCTACCTTAAAAATGGCCAGACATTTCATTATACTTTACTCACCCTTGGTTCACCCCCTCCACAATGTGGTGCGGTATGGTCAGGGGTAATCAGCTGAATTCCTGGTTCCCCCACTTGGGACAGAAGGAGCAGGATGGAACGTGTATGCAATATTCTGGCCTGTCTGTGGGCTACCTGAGGAACTTATTTCTGTATCACCTGACTCAGAGCACAGATGAGGAATAGTGACATAGTTTGGATTTTGGGCTGGAAGCTATGGAGGAAAATTGCAGGAGAACTGCAGACCTGTGGATGCTTGGGACCAAGAAATTATGGGCAAATGAATATAATAACATATCTAGTACCTAAGAAGCAGCAGAAGTGAGAATCTTTGGGAAATTAAAACATTTAAAAGCAGCTGGGCAAACTGTTTACAATAGCCAAGACATGGAAGCAACCTAAGCGTGCATCATCAGATGAATGGATAAAGAAGATGTGGTACATATATACAATGGAGTATTACTTAGCCATAGGAAAGAATGAAATAATGTCATTTGTCACAACATGGATTGACCTAGAGAATATCATACTAAGTGAGGTAAGTCAGGCAGAGAAAGACAAATATTATATATCACTTATATGTGGAATCTAAAAAAATAATAGAAATTAATTTATGTACAAAGTAGAAATAGCCTCACAGACATAGAAACCAAACTTATGGTTACCAAAGGGGAGTGAGGAGTAAATTAAGAGTGTGGGATTAACAGATACATATTACTATCTATAAAATAGATAAATAACTCAACATTCAAAAAACGAGGATCATGGCATCCAATCTCATCACTTCATGGCAAATAAATGGGGAAACAATGGAAGGTGACTGCAGCCGAAAGATGATTGCTCCTTGGAAGAAAAGCATGACAAACCTAGATGGTATATTAAAAAGCAGAGACATTACTTTGCCTACAAAGATCCATATACTCAAAACTATGGATTTTCGAGTAGCCGTGTGTGGATGTGAGAGATGGACAATTAAAAAGGCTGAGTGCTGTAGAATTGATGCCTTCAAACTTTGGTGCTGGAGAAGACGCCTGAGAGTCCCTTTGACAGCAAGGAAATCAAACCAGTCAATCTTAAAGGAAATCAACCCTGAATATTTACTGGAAAGACTGATGCTGAAGCTCCAATCCTTTGGTCACCTGATGCAAAGAACTGACTCATTGGAAAAGACCCTGATGCTGGGAAAGACTGAAGGCAGGAGGAGAAAGGGATGACAGAGGATGAGAGGGTTGGATGGTATCACGGACTCAATGGACATGAGTTTGGGCAAGCGCCAGGATGGTGAAGGACAGGGAAGCCTGGTGTGCTGCAGTTCATCAGGTCACAAAGAGTCACACATGACTGAGCAACTGAACAACAACAACAAAGCCAGTGCATCTATGGTATTTTATTATAGTGGCCTGAGCTAAAATATCAGGAAAATAATATATAAACAAAATGAGAATATCAATAAAATATAGAAATTATGAAAAAGATGAAAAATTTTGATGATGAAAATGAGAATAAATGAATTTCAAAATTCACTAGAGGATTTCAAAGGCAGATTCAAACAGGCATAAGAAAGAATCAGCAAAGTTGAAGACAGTTTATTTGAAGTTATCCAGTTTGAGAAGCAAAAAAGAATCAGTAAAAGTGACTAGTGCCTATGGGACTTATGTGATATTATTAAACAGACCATTATACACATTACAGAAGTCCTAGAAGAAGAGAGAAAGAGGCAGAGAGATTAGCTGAAGAAATAATGGCTAAAATCTTCTCAAATTTGAGGGAAGACATAGATATACAAATCCAAGAAGCTCAATAAATTCCAAGTAGGATAAACCCCCAAAGACACAAATATTGGTTCGGCAGTAAAGAATCCACCTGCAATGCAGGAGATGTGGGTTCGATCTCTGGACTGGGAAGATCCTCTGGAGCGGGAAGATCTTCTGGAGCAGGAAATGGCAACCTGCTCTAGTATTCTTGCCTGGGAAATCCCATGGACAGAGGAACTTGGTGGGCTACAGTCCATGGGGTCACAAAGAGTAGGACACAACTGAGCAACTAAACAACAACAAAGACATTATAATCCAATAGTCAAATAATCAAAAGAGAACGACAGACAAGAATGTTGAATGACGCAAGAGAAAAATGACTTGAATGTATAAAGGAGTCCCCCATAAGACTGTTACCAAATTTCTCAGCAGAAACCTTGCAGGACACACTGAATGAAAAGCAAACTGTCAATTGAGAATTCTGTATCCAGCAAAATTGTCCTTGAAAAAGTGAGGGAGCTAAGACAAGCTCAAGACAAACAAAAGGTGACGGAGTTCAGGAGTTCATTCCCACTAGATGTACCCTGAAAGGAATGCTAAAGGAAGTCTAAGTTGAAGTGAAGGAATACTAGACGGCAATTTGAAGCATATGAAAATATAAATTCTCCAGTAAAGGTAAATAATACATGGACAAATATAAAAAACACTTTAATTTTAATTTTGTTTGTAACTCCACTTGGTATTTTCTAAAGGATTTAAAAGACAAGTGCGTGAAAATATAACCTATGTTAATGGGTACACATCAATAACATAACATTTGTGACATCAATAACATAAAGTGAGTGGGTAGAGCTGTAAAAGAGTAGAATTTTTATGTGATTGAATTTAAGTTGGTATCAATTAAAGAAAGATTGGCATAAGGATGTTGCATGTAATCCCCATGGTAACTACAAATAAACTATAGAATGTACACAAAAGGAACTAAGAAGTGAATCAAAGAGTGTACGGAGTGGACAGTGAAGGGTCTTCCCTGGGGATGTGAGGAAGGTTGCTAGCCCTCTCTGGGCAATGTATCCCACTTGGACACTCTACTGTATTGATTCACTTCTCCCAGGAATCACAGACCCATGCCAGTGAGGGACTAAGTTACAGTGTCATTTCATGCTGCCTGTTTTCCTTGCTTGGAATTTCAGCAAAATTTCATGGGAAGCTTGGCTTAATGGGGCAACAATCTCCCATACATGTTTCAGATATTTGTTATTCTTGATCTGTTGGTTGTCCCTTGGTACCTTCCTCAAGGAATTGGGAGCCAGTGAAGCCTCAGGAAGTTTTCAGGGGAGGAGGTAAGTTTTAAGGTGTGGTTCCCTTTTTCACATCCTGCCTAAAATCTTCTTGTCATTTCTCCACATCTATCAAAAGACTGCAGCAGGATTCCCACCTTCATGTTGAGGAGGTGGGAATCCTTACCAGTGTTCACTGAGAAGAAACTTGTGTAGGAGGGTGGCAGGACTGATGTTTGAGAACTATTTAGAATCTGCAGTGAGAGGGAAGGCAGAACTGAAAAGATCTAGGAAGGTTTTTAAGAGAGATAATGCTTAGTTCAACCTAACAATTGTTAAATATCAGATTTCCATATTCCCCACCAGAATTTTCATGTGACATTCAGTTTGAGAGCTAGATTAACTGTAGAGTTCATTTCCCTTTAAGATTCCAAGAACATTAAACTTCCCTAGTTATGTTAGTTACCTATGTATGTGGGTGGATGGATGAAGAGATGTTGGATGTATGGATAGATCAAGGATGACTGGATGGCTAGATGTTGGATGATTTTTGATGGAAGGATGGATGGATGGGTAGACAGATGGATGGATGAACAGATGGATGGATGGAGAACTGGACTGAGACAAAAGAAGAAAACCTCAAGTTGATCTGCTTGTTTCTTGACTGTTTTTGAAGTTCAGGTAGGCCTGCCTCAAGACATCATGAAATACTTCCTGGTCATTTCCCACTTTTTTTCATTAGGTTTTGAGTTAACAGTGTTATAAATGCTGCATCTTAGCTCCATCTGCATACATTTGAATGACATTAATTCTTTCCTTTTAAAATATTTATTTGGCTGTGCAAGGTCTTAGTAGTAGCTCGTGAGATCTTTGATCTTCATTGTGGCATGCAGTTTCTTTTAGTTGTGGAATGCAAGATCTTTTCCCCTGTCCAGGGATTGAACCCAGGAAGCCCCTTGCATTGGGAGTGGGGAGTCTCAGCCTCTGGACCATGAGGGAAGTCCCACATTAATTCTCACTGTGAAAGTTTAAGCTACACATTGCAAGTGATTTCATCATTAGCTCAACTCTCCAGTGTCCTATACTTTTGACAACTGGTAAACAAGTAATGAAACCCACCCTCATCTTTATCCCAAGCAAATTACAAATTGGACGAGTGATGTGGTCAAAGCCAATTGTTTGCAATGGCTCATCCATTGCAAATAAGACTCATTAGCATATACATGCAGTGCATACAAATTGAATACCTACAGTGAGAGAAAAAAAGCACAGCTCATATCTTGGGGAGCTCACAGTCTAATGAAAGAAAGAGATATTTGAAACAGGGAACCAGGGTACAGCAAGTGAGTACTATATGACTGGGGTAGTCTAGAGCAAGAAGTGAGCCACTATTTGAGAGGGTTAAGGAAGGCTTCCTATAGGAAGGAGGTACTGGGAATCCCTGAAGGCCAACCCAAGAAAATTAGGCTTATTCCTATAAAGAGAAGGAAACCAATGAAGTGCTTCTTTGAGCTGAGAACAAAGTAGCAAAATATATTTTAACCTTTTCTGGTTGGGGGCTGGTTTACCACCATACTCAGTTACTGTAGTGACTGTAAATCTCTATGACTGAATCAGTTCTGATTTCCAAACATTTCCACTGTTGTTGTTTGTTCATGCACTTGTCTTTGTTTCTTTATGCATTTAATACAATCACTGACTTTATTGTTCTCAGCCTCTTTTGACTTTTCAGAGGTGATCAGGTGGTCAGAACATTCTCTTATTTAGGAGTTGCTACTGCAACCTTATTTTTCAGCTTTGGTGCTCTCTGTCTCTCTCTATGTCTCAAGAAAATTTAATGACTTAGGGATTCATGGATAGAATGCAGGGAGGGTCTATTGAATTTGAATAAGAAAAAAGTATGTTTATATTTTTACAAATCTCTAACTGGAATTTAGCTTTTGCTTCTGTTACAAATTTGGCAATAAGCCACAGTAGTATTAGCAGTAGTTGTAATTTTATCACCAGGAGAAATCACAGATGTTTTTATCCTATAACATTACAGCCATTGCCAATTTCTTGAAATATCATTTGTGCTGATCACTATTTACAAATTACATTAGTTATGAGACCTTCTGCTAAAACCTATTTAACATGTTAATAAAAGGAATATATGTGACTATATCACAAATTTTTATTTTTTTAATTCTTTTTATTTATTTAATTTATTTGGCTGTACCAGGTCTTAGTTGTGGCATGCAGGATCTAGTACCCTGACCAGGGATTGAACCCGGACCCCCTGCATTGGAAGCATGGAGTCTTAGCCCCTGGACCACCAGGGAAGTCCCCACAAATTTTTAAATAATGGGCTTATTTCAATATTTCCTTGGTAATCCTATACATTTTATACATTTAAAAACGTTGTTCAGAAAGAGATCCATAGGTTTCATTGGACTGCCATGGGGTCCATAGCACAAAAATGGTCGAGAGGCTCACTACTGCTTTTGCCACAATTGCTTGGTCTAGAGTAAGGAGTAATATTTCTTTTTCACCACCATGTTAGCGTCTTTCATCCAGAAACTTGCCCAAGCTTGTAAACATGTAGATCAATATTCTCGAGGACCATTAAACCCAGGTTGTGTTTTGTGTAACTACAGGCGGAAAAAGAACATTACGTGAGCAACTCTGGTTTCCAGCCAAGCTTATTCTTCAGGGTGCAAGACCTCTGGGTGCAAGATAATCCATTATTGCTCTACTGGTAGCCAGTTCTCTTGTAATTTTCGGGAACAGTCAGAAATTGAGATGGGGAGGCTCACAGCACTGCATTTAACCGTTCTTCTTCCCTGGGTGCACCTGTGAACAGTAGACTCTGTAGATCAAATGAAGATAATGAAAAACAAAGGGAAGAAAGCTCACTGCTGAGCCAAGCTGGGCAGGTACTGACAGACACATGTTAGGAAAGAAGGAGGCAGGGAGGTCATGTACATTTCAGCTGAGGGAGGGGTAATTTTGCACCATTTCCCTTTCTCTTGATGACTGCAGTGGAGGGAGAAGGGGGCAGGGATTGGCTCAGTTGTTGAGGAAATGCAGTAGTTTGGTTCTGCTCCCTCCGGGTAGGGACTTAAAGAGCCAGATCTTCTTCCTTGCCCTTTTCTTAAAGGACTCTTCACGGGGCTCTTTGTCAGTTTCATGTTCACCTGCTTTTTTCCCCTTGTTACTAACACACAGGAAGGTATACTCACACATGCACATCAGTGAATGACTCACACTGAAAATTTGAGATGTGCTACACATTGATAGCCAGAGAAGGCAATGGCAACCCACTCCAGTACTCTTGCCTGGAAAATCCCATGGATGGAAGAGTCTGATAGACTGCAGTCCATGGGGTCCCTAAGAGTTGGACATGTCTGAGTGACTTCACTTTCACTTTTCACTTTCATGCATTGGAGAAGGAAATGGCAACCCACTCCAGTGTTCTTGCCTGGAGAATCCCAAGGACTGGGGAGCCTGGTGGGCTGCCGTCTATGGGGTCGCACAGAGTCGGACACGACTGAAGTGACTTAGCAGCAGCAGCAGCACACAGATAGCATGTTGAAAAGCAGAGACATTACTTTGCCAACAAAGGTCCATCTAGTCAAGGCTATGGTTTTTCCAGTGGTCATGTATGGATGCGAGAGTTGGACTGTGAAGAAGGCTGAGCGCCGAAGAATTGATGCTTTTGAACTGTGGTGTTGGAGAAGACTCTTGAGAGTCCCTTGGACTGTAAGGAGATCCAACCAGTCCATTCTAAAGGAGATCAGCCCTGGGTGTTCTTTGGAAGGAATGATGCTAAAGCTGAAACTGCAGTACTTTGGCCACCTCATGTGAAGAGTTGACTCATTGAAAAAGACCCTGATGCTGGGAGGGATTGGGGGCAGGAGGAAAAGGGAACTACAGAGGATGAGATGGCTGGATGGCATCATTGACTCGATGGACGTGAGTCTGAGTGAACTCTGGGAGATGGTGATGGACAGGGAGGCCTGGTGTGCTGCGATTCATGGGGTCGCACAGAGTCAGACACGACTGAGGCACTGAACTGAACTGAACTGAACTGAACTGAAACACATACATACATAGTCCCATTGTGACTTGATTTTTCATCACTAGATTTAGGTACACTGACCCAGAAACACTCTATATTAGTGAGAGTTCATTCACAGCCTGTCTCCATGCACAACAGATGTGTGTCACATGTAGCTGTCAAGAGTCAAATCTTCACACTCATCACCTACAACTGTGAGAGGTGATGCTAGTGCAGGCTTTCCTGTCTGTAGGGGAGTGCACATTTTCTAATCTGCCATGCCCCTCCCCTCCCTCCTCCTTCCCCCATAACTACCAGTCCAGGCACACACACAGGCATTCATAAGACACGCTGGGACTAAGGATGTGGAACCAGAGGAGGAACCTTGCCTCACAGGCAGGGCAGTGCTCTGCTAAAGCCCCACACTGGCCTGCACTCACCTTCCAGTTTCTGCTGACAGGGTGAAAAGTAACTCTCTCTGGCTTGACTCTCATTTAGTAGAGATGCCTGAGCAAGCAAAGAAAGCACTCGGGTGGACCCCTTTGATGAGACTTTTCTTAGTGTGTGGGAATGCAACTCCCTTGGCTAAGCTAGCTAGTGAAAATAGTTACAGGATACACTGGGATGTTTGCCACCCACGCCTTTTAAAGAAGATTCCGCAACACCAAATTAGCCATTTGAAAATTGAGCGTAAGTGATTCTCATTTGGCTAATTGCTTTTAGGGAGTCTGTCAAAACCCCTCACTTACTGCAGCCCACACTCAGAAATTCTGAAATAGCTCTGTGGTTGGGCCAGTGGCTGGGGAGCAGCTACAGTTGCTGGAATGAAGAGAGCCTAGTATGGGACCTTGGGCCCTATGGGGACTGCTAAGGGGAGGCTCTTAAGGGGCTTCCCAAGCTGACCTGATATTTCAGTCACTTTTTTTAAAATTAATTAATTAATTAATTTTAATTGGAGGCTAATTACTTTACAATATTGTAGTGGGTTTTGCCATACATTGACATGAATCAGCCATGGGTGTACATGTGTCCCCCATCCTGAACCCCCCTCCAACCTCCCTCCCCATCCTATCCCTCTGGGTTGTCCCAGTGCTCTGGCTTTGAGTGCCCTGTTTCATGCATCGAACTTGGACTGGTCATCTATTACACATATGGTAATATACGTGTTTCAATGCTATTCTCTCAAATTATCCTACCCTCGCCTTCTCCCACAGAGTCCAAAAGTCTGTTCTTTATATCTGTGTTGCTTTTGTTGTCTCTCATATAGGGTCATCATTACCATGTTTCTAAATTTCATATATATGTGTTAATATACTGTTTTGATATTTTTCTTTCTGACTTACTTCACTCTGCATAATAGGCTCCAGTTTCATCCACCTCATTAGAACTGATTCAAATGTGTTCTTTTTAATAGCTGAGTAATATTCAATTGTGTATATGTACCACAGCTTTCTTGTCCATTCGTCTGCTGATGGACATCTAAGTTGCTTCCATGTCTTAGCTATTGTAAACAGTGCTCTGATGAACATTGGGGTACACGTGTGTCTTTCAATTCTGCTTTTCTCGGTGTGTATGCCCAGTAGTGGGATTGCTGGGTCATATCAGCCACTTGGTTTTAACACAAGTCAAGTACCGAGAAACTGGACTATGACTAGTAGGGCATGAGAGGCCCTAGGTCTACTTGCACCACTTGGGACATGGCTATAAGAACCTCAGGGCAAAGGAAATAGCAAAGGAGGCCAGGAGGCGATCCTTAAATTCACAACTTTCCCCTAGAGTTAAAAAGCTCATCTAGATCTTTTTCCTCAACCCTCTCCAGGGCTATGCCATGGTTTTGTTTTGCTGTGAATAAGCAGAAGATCAATGAAGCTGTTGGCTGGAATCACACTGTCTTAATTATCTATTGCTATGTAACAAATCATCCCAAAGCTTAATGACTTCCCACAAAACATGTTTATAATCTCCCAGGCTCTGTGGGTCCGGAGTCCAGGCACAGCTAAGCAGGTTTTCTCACAAGGCTTCCTCATGGTGCTTGTCAGGACTGTAGTCATCTCAAGGCTCAGCTGAGAAACAATCCACTCTGAAGTTCACTCATATTGTTGTTGGGAGGATGCAGCTCCTTGTGGGTTGTCGGACTGAGGTCTTGCTGCTGTCTGGAGACCACCCTGAGTTCCTTGGCACGTGACCTCTCCTGTGTGGCTGTTTACAGCGTTAGTGTGGCTAGCCCACAAAGGCAGTGGAGAAAGAGTGTCAGCAAGATGGATTAACATTTGGCTGTTAATCAGTGAAGTTACTTCCCATCACATTTGCTATATTGTGTCCCTTAGGAGCAAGTCACTAGGTCCAGCTCTCACTACATGTCTGTCGATCCCAGAGGGAGCATTGAGGTCCATGTCAGAAGCTCTGAAGCAGATGTAACATTATGGAAAGAACGTTGGACTGGGAGTCAGGACTCCTGTCTTCTAATTCTGACTCTGCCGTTAGCTAGCCATGGAACCTTGAGCAATTTCTCTTGCTTTCACTTTCCTAACTTTCTTTACTATAAGGTGGGGACTAATAGTACTGGATTATAAGGATGAAACAAAGTGAAAAGCATAACGGTACTCTGAGGAACTTTTCATAAGTATTATGTCTTATTTTGGAGCAGGGTGGGAATAGGGGGGAGTCCATCCCCCTGCAGAAGAATAGAGTGTAATGTTTAAGTCATATGTTCTGGAGATGGATGCGTGGGTTCAGCCTGAGCTGTGACATTAACAGTGTGACCTTGGTCTAGTTACTTAATTCCCCTAAACATTGTTTGTCTGCAAAATGTGATGATGATACCTACCTCACAGAGTTGTGAGGAATAAATAAAATGATGTTTATAAAACATTTTGCAGGGTAATTGGCACACAATAAGATCTCAAAAACTAGAAACAGTCAGTTTTCATTCTAATCCCAAAGAAAGGCTGGGGAAGATTGAAGGCAAAAGGAGAAGAGGGTGGCAGAGGATGAGATGGTTAGATAGCATCACTGACTCAACAAACATGAGTTTGAGCAAACTCCAGGAGATGGTGAAGGACAGGGAAGCCTGGCATGCTGCAGTCCATGGGATCACAAGGATTCGGACATGCCTGAGCGACTGAACAATAGCAACAATATCTCAATACATTTGACCTTAATTTTGTGATTATTATTGTTATTATACGGCAATCACGTAAGGAGGCATAACCTCATATATTCTTAAAAAAGAATTCCACAATCTTATGCCTTACATTGTTTCGGTCTCAGCACCCTAGTGGGGCTGGGAACATTTTCTCTTAATTTCAAGTTCTCATTTCTCCTGCCCCTGCATGTGTGCACACACACAGACATACAAATGCATACACACAATCCTACTTTAAATTTCCCCTGCTATTCTTAATTCTCTCTGTACTTTATTCTCTCCATAAGGATGGCAGCCACAGAGTAAAACTGAAGGATAGATTATTTCTGGGAGATGGTTACAGTAAACTACTCAGAATGCTAAAATATGGCCAAAGATGGAGCTGCTGCTGTTGCTGCTGCTAAGTCACTTCAGTAGTGTCCGACTCTATGCGACCCTGTCCCTGGCATTCTCCAGGCAAGAACACTGCAGTGGGTTGCCATTTCCTTCTCCAATGCATGAAAGTGAAAAGTGAAAGCGAAGTCACTCAGTCGTGTCCAACTCTTAGCAACCCCATGGACTGCAGCCCACCAGGCTCCTCCATCCATGGGATTTTCCAGGCAAGAGTACTGGAGTGGGGTGCCGTTTCCTTTGCCAAAGATGGCAAAGATATCTATATGTCTATCTGTCTATGTATTTATATCTATATCTCCAGAGAGAGACAGAGAAAGAGAGACAGATTAATGCCCAGAAATTTTTAAAAAATGATCCAGAGAACAAATGGAGTTCATCTTCCATAAGCAAGAGACTGCCTGAATGCTCCAGTGATCACGTTGTCATTGCTTCTCCACTCCTCCCTTTCCAACAATGTGTAAAATACAATTTTTATATAAGCTTCTTTGTCTGATATTTTAGACAACCTTTGTAGTACTTCATGGATGCTGCTGTTTCAGTCTTTTGGTTATTTCCCAGGTCAGGGCAAGTAGATTACTATGGGGCCAAAGGGTGGGTTTGCTGTCAATAGTCGTCTGCTCTTTTTTCCCAAGACAACCTCTGTATCCTACTTGGGCTGCACTCCCTTGAAATTGACCTTGACAGCTGTGCCAAGCCTGTGGTAGATGTAGTGGAAAGAGCTCTAGACTAGACCTGGGATCTAATGTCACCTCTTCTGCTAGCTAACTGTATAACCTTAGGCAAGGCTGTCCTTCTCTGAGCCTCACTTCCTCATCTTTTCAATGGCAATGGTAATATCTGCCCCATTGGCCTCATAGCCTTGTTGGGCAGTTCAATGGAGATGTCAAGAAAGCGTCCTGAACACATGCAGGGCTATGCTAATGGACATAGTTGTGGTTATTGAGGGTCAAGGATTCTGCCTCTTGTTTCAACTGCTGCCATCTGCAGGGACTCACCCAAATCTCTAAGCCTCTGTTTGGTCCCCATTAAATAGCCACTGCGATGCCACGCCCAGAGGGAGTTGTAAGCAGTTGGCTGAATTTTCGCAAAGCACCTGTTGTTCTTTGCTGTGGGTAGCCGATGCCATGCTGGGGACTGAATGGTGCCTGGCATGAGAGCAGGCAGGGGGTGGGATGGGGAAGTGATGTGGCATGCCAGCAGGCAGAGGTTGTGGTCATGACTATGAAACATTATTAGATGTTTTCAGGCTTTCCTATAGAGAGATAAAAAACCTAGATGTCCATCAGCAGATGAATGGATAAGAAAGCTGTGGTACATATACACAATGGAGTATTACTCAGCCATTAAAAAGAATACATTTGAATCAGTTCTAATGAGGTGGATGAAACTGGAGCCTATTATACAGAGTGAAGTAAGCCAGAAGGAAAAACATAAATATAGTATACTAACGCATATATATGGAATTTAGAAAGATGGTAACAATAACCCGGTGTACGAGACAGCAAAAGAGACACTGATGTATAGAACAGTCTTATGGACTCTGTGGGAGAGGGAGAGGGTGGGAAGATTTGGGAGAATGGCAATGAAACATGTAAAATATCATGTAGGAAACGAGTTGCCAGTCCAGGTTCGATGCACTATACTGGATGCTTGGGGCTGGTGCACTGGGATGGCCCAGAGGGATGGTATGGGGAGGGAGGAGGGAGGAGGGAGGAGGGTTCGGGATGGGGAACACATGTATACCTGTGGCGGATTCATTTTGATATTTGGCAAAACTAATACAATTATGTAAAGTTTAAAAATAAAATAAAATTGGAAGAATAAAAAAATAAATAAATAAATAAATAAATAAAAATAAAAAGCCCCCCCCCCCAAAAAAAATAGAATTTTAAATGCTGTGCGACTAGAAGAGATTACGCTTCAGTCCCCTCATATATATGTATTTTTAATTCTTACTCTGGGCAGAGTGCTAAGTTCTTTCTATGCAGTATCTCATTCCTTCTCCACTTCAGCCCCTTGTGAGAAAAGTACTAAATAGATGAGAAAATTGAAGTTCTGAGAGAGGTGAAGTAGCTCTCTCAAGATCAAGTGGCAGAGCCTCACTCCACAGTCATCTTGACAGGTGAATAAAACCAGCCCCAGTGGACAGGTCAGGAGACTGAAACAGAGAGGTAAGTAAACTCCCCAAAGCCAAATGGCCAGTCAGTGGAAGAGCTAATGCCAAAACTCAGGCTTATTATCTGTATGTTGTGAAATGTGGGGGCTAGGGCTCCCTGTGTAACACCATGTCCATCAGTTCATACATCTCTAGGCAGCGATTCCTTGAACTAGTACTCAGTGCAAGGGACTTGCTAAAGAAGGTGGCCCTGGACTCAGACCAAAGTCTAGTTGACACACCAAGAATTACATGAGGCTAAGCTTGACTAATCAAAGTTGTGTGTGCTGAGTGTCTGTTGAGTAAGTAGATAGACCTGTGGACCATGGCTGGCCCTCACACAGACCTCAGGCAAGTCATTAGATGCCATGGGCCTAAATGTAGGTTTTTGGGAAAAGAAAGTGAAAATCTTAGTTGCTCAGTTGTGTCTGACTCTTTGTGACCCCATGGACTGTAACCCACCAGGCTCCTCTATCCATGGAATTCTCCAGGCAAGAATATTGGAGTGTATAGCCATCCCCTTCTCCAGGGTATCTTCCTGACCCAGGGATCCAACCCTGGTCTCCCTCACTATAGGCAGATTCTTTACCATCTGAGCCACCAGGGAAGCACAAGCTTTTTATACTTGTTTTTGTTGTTGTTAAGTCGCCAAGTTGTGTCTGACTCTTGGAGACTCCATGGACTGCAGCAAACCTGGTTTGCCTGACCCCCACCATCTCTGGGAGTTTGCCCAGATTCATGTCCATTGAGTCAGTGTTGCCATCCAAACATCTCATCCTCTGACACACTCTTCTCCTTCTGCCTTCAATCTTTCCCAGCATCAGGGAAAACTTTACAGAAAATTTGCCCAATTGAAACTAGCCATGCATAAGAGAGCCCACAGGACTTTCTTTTGCCAACGTTGAGTCCTTTCATTAAAAAATCTTTTGGGGGGTTTATTTAATAGGCAAAAGTTGCTTCTGACTGTTACCTCATTTTATGTATTTTATTTCTAGGTGAGGTTGGAAGCTTTTCACATATTTATTAGCCATTTATAGTTCCTCCTTTAGAAAATAGTTGTATCTTTTGCCCACTTAACCATTAGTGTCTATTTTTCTTGACAAATTGGAAACTCTTTATATATGAAGGCTATCAACCTTTTGTGCCAATTTTTTTAGGCTTCCTGATTCCCTGCCAGTGTTTTAAAATTGAGAGGATTTCCATTTGAGGTTTGTACGGGTGTAGATGGCTTTTTTAATTGTCCCACATCCCTTGTTTGTTCACAAACTGATCTTTCCTTGATATTGTTTTTAATCACTCAAGGGTAACCAAATATTTCAGTTCTTAGAGGAAGTAGAGTGAATATTGTCTTCCCCTTAGTCATAGAGACTTGGCATTACCCTGGTAAGAAAAAAAACTTGAGCCTGTTAAGTAGCACACAGCACAGGTCTGCTGTCTTTCTAGTACAAGTATCGGGTACATAGTAGGTGCTGAGGAAAACTTTGTTGTAAAATTAAAGCAAGCATGAGTCTCCCCCACCTCGTTTTACTAGTTATATTCTCATGTCTTATCTCAGTTAAAGGCAAAATCCATTCTTTCTCTTTTTCTCTCAAACTCTTTCAATATAATAAAAATTTGATTATATCAGGAACAGGATACCTATAGTTATTCATGGGCTTTTAACACTCATAATCTCCCTTTCAACAAGGGATTCAACAAGGTGCCCCAGTTCTGTGAATATCATGGAGAGGACTGCGACATAATGATGAAAAGCCCAAACTCTAGTGACAGAAAGATCTCATTTCAAATCCAAGGTCTGAGGACGTTCCTGGTGGTCCAGTGGTTAAGACTTGGCCTTCCAATGCAGGGGGGTCTGAGTTTGATCCCTGGTCAGGGAGCTAAGATCTCACCTGCCTTGTGGCCAAAAAACTTAAACATAAAACAAGCAATATTGTAACAAATTCAATAAAGACTTTCAAATGGTCCATATTAAAAAAAAATACAAGTTCTGCACCTTACTAGCTCTTTGACTGTTGGCCGATTACTTGACCTGCTTGTGTTTTGATATCTATCTCTGTAAAATGAAGATGATAGTAGTACCTATCTCATAGTGTAGAGGTATTTCCCAGGGTTAAGTGAGACAATGTATGCAGAGAATCAGGTACAGATTAGGTAAGCATTCATTGAATGGTAGCTACAGTTATTACCAATGATAATAATGTGTGTGTTGGGAGCAGTGGGCAAGGATGGACATAGCCTCAGGGACTGGAGCATAAAGGACATTAACATGAAGTCCAAACAAATAGATTCAAGTTCAAACTCTATCATCAACTCATTCTGTGACTTTAGAGTAGTTTCTTTCCATCTCTGGGTCTGGTACATTGACAGTAAAGTGCTCTGCCATCTTCTGCCCAACTGATCTGGGGCACTAACCACATCATTCTTTTTTTTAAATCAATTTTTATTGGAGTATAGTTGCTTTACCATGTTGTGTTAGTTTCTACTGTACAGCAAAATGAATCAGCCATACATATGCATATATCCCCTCCCTTTTGGACACCCTTCCCATTCAGGTCACCACAGTGCCTTAAGTAGGGTTCTCTGTGCTATACAGTAGATTCTCATTAGTTATCTATTCTATACATAGTATCAACAATGTGTGTGTGTGTGTGTCAATCCCAGTCTCCCAATTCTTCCCACATTCCTCCTTCCCCCACCCCACCCCACCCCACCCATCATTCTTACAGCAATGGCTGCAGCATCCTAATCTGCCTTGCACTCAAGAGTAGAAAAGGCCTTTCTGAGGTTAAATCTAATGTAGCCTTTGGGACTGCAGGAAGAGTAAGTACTAGTACAAATTAGGTAACAAAGTTACAGAGATAAACATGTTTCAGCTCAACAAAAGAGTTTATCACAGTGCAGTGGGTGAGCATACAGTGATAAGCTACATTGCTTCGGTCAGAATCCTGACTCTGACACTTACCAGCTGTGTGACTTTGAGTATTTTAGCCTCTCTGACACTCAGCTTCCTCACCTGTAACACTGGGATAATAATATTACCTACATCATGGAATGCAATGCAATGCTGAGTTGCTTCAGTCATGTCTGACTCTTTACAGCCTGCCAGGCTCCTCTGTCCATAGGATTCAGACAAGAATACTGGAGTGGGTTGCCATGCCCTCCTCCAGGGGATTTTCCTGACCCAGGGATTGGACCCATGTCTCTGCATCTTCTGCGTTGGCAGGTTAGTTATTTACCACTAGTGCCACCTGGGAAGCCCACCTATATCATAAAGTTATTTTAAAGATTAAATAGTTCAAAATTTGTGATTTGCTTAAATCAGTATCTGACATATATGAAGCACATGTAAGTGCTAGTTAAATAGCAAAATAGATGAAATTGAGAGCTCATTAAGAATTGGAGGAAGTGCTTTGATGGGTAGCAAGTTCCCTGTCACTCCCAGGATGCCGGTAGTCACTGGTATTATGAAATATATTCAAGCATCAGGAGAGAATTAGACAAGATAAACTTTATCATCACTTCCTGATCAGAAGTTCTGTGACTTGCTTCACAAGGTCACCCAGCTAGTCAGTAGCAAGTAATACCTCAGATAAACCAGGTTTACTTAGAACTTAGTAGTTTTCTTTCTCTATGCCACTCACTGTCATTTAAGCTTGTGTTTCCCTGGATGACATTTGAAGACCAATCCATGAAATTCAGTGGCATAAAGGGCGAGTTCAACCAGTCACCCTTCTCATGCTCACAAAGCAGCTATATTACTCAGAAATCCAGTTTTACTTGCTGCCTCCTTGTCAGGTCCTGGACAGCTTTGATTGACAAGAGGCTTTGGGTGAAATTGTTTCATTAATGTGCTGAATGTCACTTGCTGATTTACAGACTTCCCATTTGTAAGATTCCTGTTGCTCTTAAATGAGAGGAATTATCATGTCATAAAGCTAATGCCATCAGACTTTCAGTTTTATATCTGACCTAGCTGTACCTGCATCTGCCATTTGACTTTAGACTGTAAGCAGAAAATAGCATCAATTCATCTACCCTCCACCACCCGCCACTCACTAAAGACCAGAAGGAGTATGCCTCCAGGTGAGTTTGCTCAGTGAGAGAGAGAGTGCTGGAGTTACTCTAAGCTCAGCAGACCAGGCTGATGCTTTAATAGACCATGAAGACAAAGGGCAGTGAGAGAACTGGGGCAGAGACGATTTCTTTCTTGGAGAATCAGGCTAGACTGTAGCCCACACAGATGGAGCCTCATGAATGATCAGAGATGGAGGGTCAATATAGCCTGCCCTAAACTTGTCTGAAACCCAAACCAGGAAGGCAAGCTGCTGCTGCTGCTGCTGCTAAGTTGCTTCAGTCATGTCCAACTCCATGCGACCCCATAGATGGCAGCCCACCAGGTTCCCCCATCCCTGGGATTCTCCAGGCAAGAACACTGGAGTGGGGTGCCATTGCCTTCTCCAAGGAAGGTAAGCTAGGTATAAGCAAATAGGTAAATGAATTTCCCTAAAGTGGCTGGGCCTGTGGGGCGTGCTGTGGCTAAAAAAAGGGTCCTGTGGGGCTTCCCTGGTGGCTCAGTTGTAAATAATCTACGTTGCAGTGCAGGAGACACAGGTTTGATCCCTCATCCAGGAAGATCCCACATGCCATGGGGCAACTAAGCCCTTGAGCCATGGTTATTGAACCTATGATCTAGAGCCCGGAAACCGCAAATACTGAGCACACATGCCACAATAGAGCCCATGCTTAACAACAAGAGAAGCCAACAAAATAAGAAGCCAGTGCACCGCAACTAGAGAGTAGCCCCCACTCACCCCAATTAGAGAAAAAGCCCATGCAACAACGAAGAGCCAGCAGAGCCAAAAATAAATGAATAAATAAATTAATTAATGAAAGAAAGGGTCCTATGAGGCCTCCAATTCTAGGGTCCTGGCTGAGAAACACTTGCCCACCCTGAGAATCCAAGGGGGACATCCTGCATATTAGAGAGGGGCTGGGCCCCTCGGAGTACTTAACTGTTCCAGGAAATGCAGATATAGCAAAAAACTGTCTCCAAGATGCTATCAGAGTAGTGGAGGTGGGAGGTTTGCCTGCTGTAGAAGACTCAAGCTAAGTCCAGAGAGAGTGTCACTTGATGACTGCAAATGACATTAGGGCCTTGGAATCAGAGAGACCTGGGTTCATGTCCCTGCTTTGCCAAATTCCACTGGTTGAGTTACTTAACTTCTCCAAGCCTCAATTTTACTCTTCTCTAAAACAGAGGTGATAATAGAAATCCTTGATTCATTGGGTTGTTGTGAGAATTATGTAAGATAGAAGATAGGTGAAGCATTTAGGACCCTCCTTGGCAACAACTAACTGCCTCAGTTCAGTTCAGTTCAGTTCAGTCGCTCAGTCGTGTCCAACTCTTGCGACCCCATGAATCGCAGCACGCCAGGCCTCCCTGTCCATCACCAACTCCCGGAGTTCACTCAGACTCACGTCCATCGAGTCAATGATGCCATCCAGCCATCTCATCCTCTGTCGTCCCCTTCTCTTCCTGCCCACAATCCCTCCCAGCATCAGAGTCTTTTCCAATGAGTCAACTCTTCGCATGAGGTGGCCAAAGTCCTGGAGTTTCAGCTTTAGTATCATTCCTTCCTAAGAAATCCCAGGGCTGATCTCCTTCACAATGGACTGGTTGGATCTCCTTGCAGTCCAAGGGACTCTCAAGAGTCTTCTCCAACACCACAGTTCAAAAGCATCAATTCTTCAGCGAAAAGCTTTCTTCACAGTCCAACTCTCACATCCATACATGACCACTGGAAAAAACCATAGCCTTGACTACACAGACCTTTGTTGGCAAACTAATGTCTCTGTTTTTCAATATGCTATCTAGGTTGGTCATAATTCTTCTTCCAAGGAGTAAGCGTCTTTTAATTTCATGGCTGCAGTCACCATCTGCAGTGATTTTGAAGCCCCCCAAAAATAAAGTCTGCCACTGTTTCCACTGTTTCCCCATCTATTTCCCATGAAATGATGGGACCAGATGTCATGATCTTAGTTTTCTGAATGTTGAGCTTTAAGCCAACTTTTTCACTCTCCACTTTCACTTTCATCAAGAGGCTTTTTAGTTCCTCTTCACTTTCTGCCATAAGGTTGGTGTCATCTGCATATCTGACACTATTGAGATTTTCTGCGGGCAATCTTGATTCCAGCTTATGCTTCCTCCAGCCCAGCGTTTCTCATGATGTACTCTGCATATAAGTTAAATAAGCAGGGTGACAATATACAGCCTTGACATACTCCTTTTCCTATTTGGAACCAGTCTGTTGTTCCGTGTCCAGTTCTAACTGTTGCTTCCTGACCTGCATATAGGATTCTCAAGAGGCAGGTCAGATGGTCTGGTATTCCCATCTCTTTCAGAATTTTCCACAGTTTATTGTGATCCACACAGTGAAAGGCTTTGGCATAGTCAATAAAGCAGAAATAGATGTTTTCCTGGAACTCTCTTGCTTTTTCGATGATCCAGCAGATGTTGGGAATTTGATCTCTGGTTCCTCTGCCTTTTCTAAAACCAGCTTGAACATCTGAATGTTCATGGTTCATGTATTGCTGAAGCCTGGCTTGGAGAATTTTGAACATTACTTTACTAGCATGTGAGATGAGCACAATTGTGCGGTAGTTTCAGCATTCTTTGGCATTGCCTTTCCTTGGGACTGGAATGAAAACTGACCTTTTCCAGTCCTGTGGCCACTGCTAAGTTTTCCAAATTTGCTGGCATATTCAGTGCACCACTTTCACAGCCTTATCTTTCAGGATTTGAAATAGCTCAACTGGAATTCCATCACCTCCACTAGCTTTGTTCATAGTGATGCTTTCTAAGGCCCACTTGACTTCACCTTCCAGGATGTCTGGCTCTAGGTGAGTGATCACACCATCGTGATTATCTGGGTCGTGAAGATCTTTTTTTGTACAGTTCTTCTGTGTATTCCTGCCACCTCTTCTTAATATTTTCTGCTTCTGTTAGGTCCATACCATTTCTTTTATCGACTCCATCTTTGCATGAAATGTTCCCTTGGTATCTCTAATTTTCTTGAAGAGATCTCTAGTCTTTCCCATTCTGTTGTTTTCCTCTATTTCTTTGCATTGATCGCTGAGGAAGGCTTTCTTGTCTCTTCTTGCTATTCTTTGGAACTCTGCATTCAGATGCTTTTATCTTTCCTCTTCTCCTTTGCTTTTGGCTTCTCTTCTTTTTTTTTTTTTCTTTTTTTTAAATTTTATTTTATTTTTAAACTTTACATAATTGTATTAGTTTTGCCAAATATCAAAATGAATCCATTACAGGTATTTCACAGCTATTTGTAAGGCCTCCTCAGACAGCCATTTTGCTTTTTTGCATTTCTTTTCCACGGGGATGGTCTTGATCCCTGTCTCCTGTACAATGTCACGAACCTCCATCCATAGTTCGTCAGGCACTCTATCTATCAGATCTAGTCCCTTAAATCTATTTCTCACTTCCACTGTATAATCATAAGGGATTATAACTAACTGCCTAGTAAATGTTAACTATTATAATCATCATCATCAACATTATGGATCAATTACTGAAAGCAGACAAATATAACTAAGAAAATACATATATATTTTTACATACTTTTGTGTGTGTGTGTGTGTGTGTGCTCGGTTGCTCAGTCGTGTCCAACTCTTTGCAACACCATGGACTGTATAGCCTTCCAGGCTCCTCTGTCCATGGGATTCTCCAGGCAAGAGTACTGAATTGGGTTGCCATGCATTCCTCCAGGGAATCTTCCCAACCCAGGGATTGAAAATGCATCGCCTGCTTGATAGGTGGATTCTTTACCACTAACACCACCTGGGAAGCCCTTCACATACTTTTAAGGCATACTATATTTCACAATAAAGCCATCATCAGAAAGAAAAAAGGAAGGCAGAATGGTTACAAATGTATGACGAATCATGGTTCACACCTTCAGCTCTGTGACCTGTGAGTGCCTGGGTAAATCATGAAGCTACTTCAGGCTCATAGGACCAACCTCACAGGATATTGTGAGAATTAAATGCGAAAACCCCTAGAAAGTGCTTAGAGCAGTGCTCTGCACAGAATTAACTAAGATTTATTCTTGGTTATTATCATTATGGATGTTTTCCCCTCTGCAGTTCTCAGCCCTGCTGTGTTTCATGTTATTCCACCAGACTTTACCCCATCATGTTGAGCTGTGCCATAGGGAATTCCAGAGTGTCACTGATGGGTTCCTGGAGTCAGGGCATGCAATTGAGACTCTCAGGTCCTAGGGTATAACCTTGTGCTAGTTGAAAGAGGTAAAATGTTGTTAGGAGCCCAGCCTATTAACTAAAAGCACTGTGGCTTTCAAAGGTCATTGTTTTCCAGTGGCCCTACAGCTGAGTCAGTTTCCCAATGGACCCTGCACTATGATGTAGCCCCTTCCTTCCACACCCACACACCACCAGCCAGTTGAACGTGTACACTCCTGGCTGATGCATTTGCCATTTTCTTCAAATATTTGCAAAAAGCTTCCCAGAGCAGGAAGCCTCACTGCTGCAGAGCATTCCATGAGAAAGCTGAAGCAGTGGTTTCCATGGCAATGCCTTGGCACTTATTAGTGTTTGCATAGGCACTAAGGCAAAAGCTGGAGTCCAGACAGACCTTTGCTGGGCAGGGATGAGGAGAAGAGATGGCTGAATTGCTCTCACTTTGCCCTCTTGGGTGGTTGCCCTCAGGGACAATGCAAGGGGAATGTTTAGGATGCAGTCTGCCCAGATGCCCTTAGAGAGTCTTTAACTCTTCTCCCGGAAGCTCTGAAACTACTCACCTCACCCAGTACCCCACCTTTGCCACTAGGTTCAGCTTCCCCAAACACCCCTTCATATGCCACTCCTCTGCTGCCCCAAACCTTTGGTGCTGGTCCCTACTAGTTCTAGAGCAAGTCTAAATTATGGCTTTTGAGTCCTTCCACATCCTCCTCTTTCCTGAAGCTCTGGCTGCTTTTCCTTACCCTATCCTCATCCTTCCCTCCCTCCCTGTCTACAAGGTTCGTGTATGATTCACCCATATCCTGTAAGTATAATTATTTGGAGCCCTGAATTTCTGTGGGGACAGTTTCCTCTGGTATTTCTCAGATTCTGCTGTTCTGGGCTTTGATTTCTGTCCCCTTTGACCCACAAGGCTTCAACATGAAATCTCAAATTTTCTAGCATTAGAAAATTCCCTTAGGGCAAAAGAAACTACCTCCATGCTCACTTAACTTTTTAGGTTCCTATTATCACTTTAGTTTTGTCCTATAGTACTTGCTACCTTGTTCTTTTTTTTTTGTTTTTTACGTGTGCAATATTTTATTAACCATTACTGTACATTTCTTTCCTTTCATCCCATTAGCCTAATTTCTTTTTTAACCAGTATCATTAGCTTTCTTTATTATTTTTTTTGAAGTGTAATTGACACATGACATTATATTAGTTTCAGGTATACAGAATAATGATTCAGTACTTGTATGTACTGAAAAACAATCACCGCAATAAGTCTAGTTAACACTTGTCTTCATACATAATCACAGATTTTTTTATTCTGTGAGAACTTTGCAACTTTGCTAAGAGAGCAAATATGCAATACAGTATTAGCTATAGTCACCATGCTATAGATTCCATTTCCATGCATGACATTTATTTTATAATGGAAGTTTGTACCTTTGGACTACCTTCACCATTTTACCCCCACTCCAACCCTCTGTCTCTGGCAAGCAGCAATCTGTTCTCTGTCTCTATGAACTTGGATTGTTTTCTGTTTTAGATTCCATATAGAAATGAAATCATCCAGTATTTATCTTTCTTTGTCTGACTTATTCCATTCAACATAATGTGCTCAAGTTCTATCCATGTTAGTTCAAATGGAGAAATTTTGCTCTTTTTAATGGCTGAATAGTATTCCATCATGTGTGTGTGTGTGTGTGTGTGTGTGTGCAAATGTGTGAATCTTGCACATCTTTTTCCATATCTTGGCTGTTGTAAATAATGCTGCAGTGAACATGGGAGTACATATACCTTTTTGATTTAGTGTTTTCATTTTCTTCAGATAAATACCCAGAGGTGGAATTGCTGAATCATATGGTAATTCTGTTTTTAGCTTTTTAGGAATCCCCATACTGTTTTCCATTTGAGAAGGAAATGGCAACCCACTCCAGTGTTCTTGCCTGGAGAATCCCAGGAACAGAGGAGCCTGGTGGGCTGCTGTCTATGGGGTCACACAGAGTCAGACACGACTGAAGTGACTTAGCAGCAGCAGCATACTGTTTTCCATAGTGGTTGCGTCAGTTTATATTCCCACCAACAATGTAATTCCTTTTACTTCACATCCCGGCCAACACTTGTTATTTCTTGTCTTTTTCATAATAGTCATTCTAACAGGTGAAAGGTGATATCTCATTGTGATTTTGATTTTTATTTCCCTGATGATGAGTGATGTTGAGCATCTTTTGATGTAACTATTGGGCATCTGTATGCCTTCTTTGGAAAAATGTCTGTTCAGATCCTCTGCCCACTTTTAATTGGATTGTTTTTGCTTTGTTTTTTGCTATTGAGTTGTATGAGTTCTTTATATATTTTGGTTTGTTGTTGTCCTGTTACTAAGTCATGTCCAGCTATTTGTGACCCCATGGACTATAGCACACCAGGCTCTTCTGTCCTCCACTATCTCCCAGAGTTTGCTCAAACTAATCCATTGACTTGGTGATACTAACCATCTCATTCTCTGCCACTCGCTTCTCATTTTGCCTTCAATCTTTCGCACATCAGAGTGTTTTCCAGTGAGTTGGCACTTCACATCAGGTGGCCAAAAGATTGGAGTTTTAACCTCAGCATCAGCCCTTCCAGTGAATATTCAGAGTTGCTTTCCTTTAGGATTGACTGGTTTGATCTTCTTGCAGTCAAAGGGACTCACAAGAGTCTTCTCCAGCACCACAATTCAAAAGCATCAATTCTTTGGTACTCAGCTTTCTTTATGGTCCAACCCTTACATCCATACATGACTACTGGAAAAACCATAGCTTTAACTAGATTGACCTTTTTTTGGCAAAGTGATGTCTTTGCTTTTGAATATGCTGTCTAGGTTTGTCATAGCTTTCCTTCCCAGGAGCAAGCATCTTTTAATTTCATGGCTACATTAATCCTTTATCAGATATATGATTTACAAATATTTTGTTCCATTTGGTGGGTTGCCTTTTCATTTTGTTGATAGTTCTCTTTGATGTGCAGAAATTTTTTGTCTAGTGTAGTTCCCTTTATTTGTTTTTGCTTTTATTGCCTTTGCTTTTGGTGTCAGAGCCAAGAAAATCATTGCTGAGATGTGTGTTAATGAGCTTATGGCCTCTGTAGTCTTCTAGGAGCTTTATGATTTCAAATGTTACGTTCAAGTCTTGAATCCATTTAGATCTAAATTTTGTGTATTATATAAGATAGTGGTCCCATTTCATTCTTTTTCATGTGACTATCCAATTTTCTCACCACTTATTGACTGTCCTTTCTACATTGTACATAATTGGCTCTTTTGTCATAAAATAATTGAATATATATTCATGAATTTATTTGGGGGCTGTTTCTTGTGTTCCATTGATCTATGTGTCTTTTTTTAATATAGATTTATTTATTTTAATTGGAGGCTAATTACTTTACAATATTGTATTGGTTTTGTGAGACAGCAAAAGAGACACAGGTGTATAGAACAGTCTTTTGGACTCTGTGGAGAGGGCGAGGGTGGGATGATTTGGGAGAATGGCATTGAAACATGTATAATATCATATGTGAAATGAATCGCCAGTCCAGGTTTGATGCTATGTGTCCTTTTTATGATAATACCATACAGTTTTCATTCCTATAGCTTTGTAATATAGTTTGAAATCAAGGAGCACATCTCCAACTTTGTTCTTCTTTCTCAAGATTGCTTGGGCCATTTGAGTCTTTTGTGGTTCTATCCAAACGTTAGGAATATTTGTTTGATTTCTGTGGAAAATGCCATTGGAATTTTGATAGCAATTGCATTGAATCTGTAGATCACTTTGGGCAGTATAGACATTTTAAGAAGCAACCCATGCTCCATCACATGAGCACTGAATTTATTTCCATTTATTTGTTTCTTCTTCCATTTCCTTACTCAGTGATTTGTCATTTTCAGTGTACATGTCTTTTATCTCCTTGGTTAAATTTATTCTTTAGGCATTTTGTTGTTTTTGGATGAAATTTTAAGTGGGATTGTTTTCTTAATTTCTCTTTCTGATAGTTCATAATTAGTGTGGTTCTTTATTGATTTTAAGACATTTTTAAAAACCATATATTTATCCAGAGATTTTTGGTGGCTTCAACCAGTATAAGAAACCAAAGTATACTGAATGCAATTTTGTCATCATGCTTTGAAGTAGACAGGTAGTCTGGGAGGCTAAATTATATCATTTTTTGTGGATGAGGAACTTACTTGCCTGGAGCCACACAGTGAAATAATGACTGAGTTTGAAGGAGAATTCAGGCTTCCACCATGTATCTCTTGTACTCTACCACCATGTCATCACCACGTTACCAATCAATGGAGGGGTGTTGTTCCCCAATGTGCTACCCCCTACTCTTCTTTTTAGCATTTAAAGATTAATTTATTATATTATAATATTTTCTCCTATTAGAACATTTGAGAATGGACACATAATCTAACATAATAGATAATTTCTATTTCTTTTTTTTGCTACCCCCTTCTCTTGACAAATCCTGAGAATGTGGCTTTCAGTTGCTCCTCATTTTCCTTCTATGTTCACTCAATGGCTGCTAATAGCACATCAACAAAGAACAAGACCTGCTTTTTTTTTTTTTTTTTTCCTTTCTTTTTTTTTGGGAGGGGAGGGTCATGCTGTATGGCTTATGGAATCTTAGTTCCCCGACCAGGAACTGAACCTTGGCCCTGGCATTGACAGTGCCAAGTCCTAACCATTAGACTGCCAGGGAATTCCCAAGACCTGCTTTATTAATTTTGTCTTTAACCACTCTGTTTTGTGTAGGAACCACTAGAAAGAGAGTTGGCAACTTTTCAAAAGCAGTGGTATCAAGGTTTCTGGTCCTTTCTTTTCTTTTCTGTCCAAGTACTCTGGTCACTCCCTGGATGTTACCGTAGAAATAGGGAGATAAGTGGTCGCTGGCAAATAATGGATGCTTTGTTGGTTACTCCCATCTATCATCATCTCCCACACTGTAGTAGCAGTCCCTCAGGTGCAGCTTTGAAGAATGTGCATACCAGAATTCTGGAGTGCTTTAACTCATAAGTGTTAATTTTTTCCATCTGTGCTGTCATCTGTGACTATGAGAATGTGATCTTAGAATGCATTTTGCAGGTTAGTGGAACAGAAACTCCAAGAAACCTGCCGTTTTGGCATTGCCCACCTAAGCTAGATCATGGAGATTGTGAAAATAAGCCTTGTGGGAGGAGAGTGGGGGCTGGCATTGGAGACTCAGAAATGTCTAGAAGACGAATGATTCCAGCTATGACATATGACATGAAAGCTTGCAGTCTGTCTACACAACCTCTGCGAGGGAAGCCTAGGGGACAGACACCCCAGCCACAGACTCCTTTAGCTCTTGTCTCCTCTTTTGCCTTCCACAATGAAATTGACTGCCACTTTAGATCTTAGGCACTGTTAGCTTTTCTTCCCGAGGATCCTCATCAGATGCTACAGTTTTAATCAGGCACAGAGGTCTGGAAAGAGGCCAACAAGGGGAAGCAATGGGCAAAGTGCCCAAAATGTATAGGAAATTACCTTGAACGTCAATTTGAAAGCAGTAAGGTGGTTTGACACTAGTTAAAAGCAGAACTACACTGCTAACACTTCCCAGTATGTTATTGGCAGATATTGCCCAGTTGCCGGGATTATGTTATACTTTTATTTTCAACAGTTCTATTTTTTGATGTTTTGAGCACAATATTTCTATTGATATTTGAGAAAAATTGTGGCAAATTTAGCATATGGTTATGGGTTTCTTTTTCATGTAAATAAGAGATTTCACTAAATTTGCTATCCCTCTAAGTGTGATGTGATTGCACTCAATCTGATGTTTCCCAGGATAATGAGAAGGAAGATAATTGGGAAGTTGAGAAAGGAAGATAATTGGTTGGATTTGGCAAACAAAAGTTGGGTCTATTCTATTAAATAAGGGCCACCTGTCTCACCAGCAGTCACGCCTAGTTACACACCTCCAGCTATAGAGGTACTGGTGTAATGAGCAAAATTAATTTTCCTCTAGGAAGTCTCAAGATTATGGTCTCAAGATTCTAGGCAACTGCCTCCATGGCTGATTTTGCTGCATCCCACTTGCAGTTTCGACGGTCCAGAGCTGGGCTAGGCTGTGGGGGTTGTGGCAGCTCATGAGTTGCATTGGCTACCAAATGCCTGTCTGGTGCTCCAGTGGACAGGAACTTTTCAACACTAGTCACCTCTGTTTGACCCTGCTTCTGAGCTTTTGTTTCTGCCACTGCCAAGCCACTAAGCTGAGGTAGTCTGGCCTTCTCATTTACTGATCTAAGTTTCAGTCTGTAATCTCATCTCTTATTGTTAACAAGGGTCATCCTGGCTAACCTGCTCAACTGCGGGCCAGAAGAGATCCTTGACTGGTGGTGGGCAGAGTGAGCTCTATGGGAGCTGAGACTGAGAGGGCAAGAAGGCCATTATTATTTACTGCATGTTTACTATTTGTTGGGCACTGTTCCATGTGCTTTACATGCATTGACTATTCTCATTTGCTGTCACCAAAAGAAAAGGTCAGAATGGCTCAAGCCCTAAAGGATGGGCCATCCACTTGTTTTCCCTGCCATCAGCGAGGTGGTCCTGTGTTGGGAGGAATTACTCCATGAGGCGTGAGGAGCCTGTGGTCCAACAAGCGTATGACTTTAAACAAGCCACTTCCTTTCACTGGGCTTCAGTTTGGCACGTGTGTGCTCAGTCACGTCTGACTCTGTGTGACCCCGTGGACCGTAACCTGCCAGGCTCCTCTGTCCATGGAGTTTTCCAGGCAAGAATACTGGAGTGGGTTGCCATTCCCTTCTCCAGGGGATCTGCCAGATCTAGGAATCAACCCATGCCTTATGCATCTCCTGCATTGGCAGGTGGATTCTTTACTACTGTGCCACCCGGGAAGCCCTACAAATGGGGTGGGGTGTCCCAAATCTCAACTCAGCAACTTGTAACTTGTGTGACTCATCCAAGTCACTAAACCTGGATATGCCTTAGTTTCTACATCTGTAACTAAAGATATGGCTAACACCTGTTTACATGAAAAACATTCAGAATAGTATTGAAACGTAAAAAAAAAAAAAAAAAATTGCTATTATTACAAATAATGGATATTAATGTGTATCTTGTTCCCCTATCTTTCCTATATGAATTGTCAGTGTTTGTAAGCCTTAATGCAGCAGAACTTGACTAATTCTGCAATTCCGTATTATTATGTACAGCTCTCAGCATGCTGGGTCATAACCATAATCGTGCCCTAGAACGCACATATGACACAGCACCCGGCCACACGAAGGGATGGAAGCTCAGTACTCAGTCCCCAGTGAATGAGAGACAGGCCTATTTGTATTTATTATCTACCAGTTTTATTGAGATATGATTGCCTTACAGCACTGTATAAGTTTAAGGGGTACAACATCATGACCTGACTCTACACATCATGAAATGATGACCACAATAAGTCTCATGAGCATCCATCATCTCATGCTCATGTGTACTCAGTCACTAAGTCGTGTCTGACTCTTTGTGACCCCCGGTAGCCCACCAGGCTCCTCTGTCCATGGAATTCTCCAGGCAAGAATCCTGGAGTGGATTGTCATGCCCTTCTCCAGGGTATCTTCCCGACCCAGGGATAGAACCGATGTCTCCTGCATCTCCTGCATTGGCAGAAGGGTTCTTTACCACTGAGTCACCTGGGAAGCCCATCTCATCTCATATGGACACAAAATTAAACAAAAAGAAAGCAGTGTTTCTCCTTGTGATGGGAACTCTGTGATGGGAACTCTTAGGATTTGCTCTTTTAACCACTTTAATAGATAACATAGAGCAGTGTTAATTATCTTTATCATGCTGTATATTACATCCCTGCTGCTGCTGCTGTGTTGCTTCAGTCGTGTCCAATTCTTAGTGGCCCCATGGACTGTAGCCCACCAGGCTCCTCCGTCCATGGGATTTTCCAGGCAAGAGTACTGGAGTGGGGTGCCACTGCCTTCTCTGACATTACATCCCTAGTACGTATTTATCTTATAACAGGAAGTTTTTACCTTTTGACTGCCTTCATCTAATTCCCCCTCCCCCACCCCACCTGTGGTAACCATAAATATCTTGTCTTTTTATGAGTTTTTGTATTTGTTTGCTTTTTAATTATAATGGCCCTACAACACCATTGTCAGTACCTTTTACACAACGTAGTGATTTGATATGTCTATACATTTCAAGCTGATCACCATAATAAAATTCAGGCCTCTTTAAACTGATAGCCTGTGAGGTAAATGCCATAAGGGATTCCGTTATAGAAATTCCAGATGCTTTTTAACTTTCAAAACAAGTTGACTGCATTGAGATATATCTGTGTATAGATGAAGATATGATGTCATTTCACACTCTACACATAGTAATAGATACTAATGAATATTTGTTGCATAAGGCCTGGTCCCTGATGTCAGAGTTAGTTGAACGTTAAGGGGGAGAGACACATAAACTCAACGGGTTATAGGACAGGGCAGTGTTAACTATGAGTCTAAATAAGAACATGCATATAACCTTATAAGCTGAAACTATATAAATGCTCGTGGTTGTAGTTTTTTTCTGTAGGCCTTAAGAACTACACCAGGAAAAGGAGGGATCTTTTCTTGTTGGGGCATCAGGGAAGGTACTGAAACCTGGGATTTTCAATATGCATAACTGAGGGCAAAGGCTCAATGGATAAATAAATAAATATTTTTAAAAATCTAATAAAATATGTCAGATCATCACTCATTTGCTTGAAATCATCACTTCTCATTGCACTTAGAATAAAATCCAAACTCTTGCCTGTGACATACAAGAGCCCTACAGGATTTGGCCCCTGCATGATTCTTCAGCCTCAGCTTGTGCCACGTTCCCTCTTGCTCCCTATATTTCAGTCTCACTGTCTTGTTTGTTTGATAAACAAGTCCATTAGGGCTTCTGTGCCAATTCATCTCTCTATTTGGAATGCTGATCTCCTAATTCTCTACATGTGATAGATGTCTTCTTGTCATTAAGGACTCAGCATAAATGTCACCTTTTCAGAAAGGCCTGTAATGGCCACTTCCTTCCTTGTTATCACTTTCTAGTACATCAGCCTGTTTTCTTTTCTTTTGGGGAGGAGGACTGTGGTGAGTCTTTGTCACAGTGCATGGGCTCTTTGTTGAGGCTAGAGGGCTTTCCCTAGTTGTGATGCATGGGTTTCTCTTGTTGTAGACCATAGGCTCTAGAGCACACAGGCTTAGTAGTTTTGGCATGTGGGTTCTCTAGTTGCAGTGCATGGGCTTAGTTGCCCCACAATATGTGGGATCTTAGTTTCCTACCCAGGGACTGAACCCATCCCTGCATTGGAAGGTGGATTCTTAACCACTGAATCACCAGGAAAGTCCCTGTTTTATTTTATTCATAGTATTTATCTCTATCAAATTATCTTGTTCTTTAAGTATTTATTCCCCACCACCCAGACACACAACTAGAATGTAAGCTCCGTGAGAGTAGCAGCCTTTTCTGTTTCATCTGCCCTTGTATTCTCCCTGCCTGGAACAGTACCTGACATGTAGTAGATTGGATGAATGTTGAATAAATTAATTGGCAGCAGAGCAGTTACTACAGTGATGCAACAGGCAATAAAGTCCCTTTAATTAAATTGGTGATAATAGGAAGCTAAATTGGAAAAAAAATCAATATCAGATCAAACCCACCCAGATTTCATTTCAGGGCATTTAATACTGGAAATGGTCTCCCCCAGTGACTCAGCAGTAAAGCACTGCCTACAGTGCAGGAGACGCAGAGATGTGGGTTCAATCCCTGGGTTAGGAAGATCTCCTGGAGGAGGAAATAACAACCCACTCCAGTATTCTTGCCTGGGAAATTCCATGGACAGAGGAACCTGGCGGCCTGTGATCCATAGGGTCACAAAGGAGATATAATTGAACATGCACACATGCAATGCTGGAAACACTGGAAGGCTTCTTAGGTCACTATTTCTATTACAGAGTATCAAAACTGGGACCACAGATCAATTAAGAAATAAGTAATTATCCATTCATTAATCAAAAAAAAAGCTGTGGAGGAATAGATCAGTAGAACTTGCTATCTGGAAGTTATAGGAGTGGAAGGAAGGGATAAATGATAATTTCATAGTTTCTTGCCTTGAAATCAAAGCAGAAAGCTTGGGAGAAGAATTGCTGGTGGGTGGGAAGGAAGGATGACAGGCTTGGTTTAGAACATGCTGAGTTTCACTCATCCCCTGAGGTTTCTGGCAGAGCCTTTCAATGTGGGCCTAGAATCCTACAGGGAGGAGGAGATAGAGGTGGAGGATTTCATCAGCATAGAGATGAGAGTTGAAAGTAATGGCAGCAGGATCCTTGAGGAGTACAAAGCAACTGAAGGGTATAGAAAATTCTTATTTCAAGGGATCTGTTTATTATATCTCATACCTCCCAGGATGTACAACTAGAATGTGTGGATTATAATAATCTCCGACTCCCCCAGCCTCTTCCCCACAGTTCACTCCCTCCCTTGAACAATCTTGTGGAGTCTTTCCCAGGCAGTGGGCCCTAAGCGTGGGCTATGAGAAGTCATTGTCATTCTCCCTGGTATCAGCTTCGTAACATACGTTCCTCACTGCTCACAGGGGCGGATATCAAGATAAGCAGTGCAGAGTGCCTCAGAATGATTGAAGAAAAACTTGAGGGGGAAAAATCTGCCTATAAAGTACCAAAGAATTTATGCTTTTGAACTGTAATGCTGGAGAAGACTCTTGAGAGTCCCTTGGACTGCAAGGAGATCAAACCAGTCAATCCTAAAGGAAATCAACCCTGAATATTAATTGGAAAGACTGATGCTGAAGCTGAAGTTCCAGTACTTTGGCCACCTGATGTGAAGAGCCAACTCATTGAAAAAGACCCTGATGCTGGGAAAGATTGAGGGCAAGAGGAGAAGGGGGTGACAGAGGATGAGATGGTTGGATGGCATCTTCGACTTGGTGGACATGAGTTTGAGCAAGCTCTGGGAGTTGGTGATGGACAGGGAAGCTGGCGTGCTCCAGTTCTGGGAGTTGGTGATGGACAGGGAAGCTGGCATGCTCCAGTCCACAGGGTCACAAAGAGTGGACACGACCGAGTGACTGAATTGAACTATAAAGTCATCACCACTATTTTGCTTTCCCACTACAAGTGCACTTTCTGATCCCTTATCCACCGGAGACAATGAAGCATCAACAAGCTCTTCTAGACACGCAGAGCCTCTTGTAAGGCTGGCTAATGTTGTCAGTCAAAACACTGTTATAATTTGTATTCATGGCCAACATGTGGCTTGTCACAGTGAAGGAACTCCTTCATGGAATTTAGTAGCAGGGCTGGGATGAGGTTCTCAGACCCCTAGGGCCAGCCCCTCTGCTTAGAAGGAGCTGCTGGCAACAATCTCAGAGTGTTATCCAACCCTCTCCCTCTGCCAGTAAGCAAGGTCTCATCCTTCACCCTGGGCTTCATCCTGAATCCCTGCTGGGAGCCAAGAGCCTATCAGAGACTGATTGTTTTACTTCCCTTGGCAGATTGGCACTGGCCAGTGTCAGGACTTGTGCAGAGAGTATATAATAGGGTCCCTAATGAGGACATGACAATGATGATTTTGTTTCAATTGAAGGGCTTATTTGTCCTATGTCAGTGTCTAGACCCCACAAGGCAAACCTGGAGGCCAGGGGTGGGTGGAGAATGCTATAAAGTAGGGACTCAGGACAAAATGGCATGTGACCCAAGTCTCTCAGCCGTTTTGTGAAATGAAACTTACAACTATGTGTTCAGCTTTGGGCCTTGGGTTTGAGCAGAAAGAGAGGGATGGGTTTGGGTGGTCAGAGTGGGTTGTTGCCTTCTGAATAAGACGAAACTGTCTGGATTTGGATTCTGATTTTTTTTTTTTTTAATGAGGCATGTTCCAATTGAGCAGTGACTCTGTGTGGCTTGTTCACATGTCTCTCCCCAGGGCATCAAAGGGTGCCTGGCACATAGCAGGTGCACAATAAATATGTGTTGACAAAAATGAAAAAATATATGTTGAATATATGGATGAATGAAAATAGGTTTGAATATCCACCCCAAATCTTAGAATTGTATTGATAAACTCAGCTTGTCTACTGGAAACCTTTTCCTAGCTGTCACTGGAAGAGGTTAATTTCTGTAACATTCCAGGCAATGAGCCAAAAACTCACAGAGATTGCTTTTAAAAGATGGTCTTGGGCCCATTTCCTCCCTTTTTGTTTTTCTCTAGACCTAGTCTTCCATATTGAACATTTCAAGATTTCAAGACCAAGTCTCAAATTGGCCCTAAGGTGGAGCTCTCAGTTCAAGGCAAAGGTGGACCTTCCCCAAACACACAGAATGTGAATCCATCCTCAGCAGCTCCAAGGTCATTGTAAAATAAGATACTGGGAAGCTTGGAAGACAAACAAGCATGTGGCTGTAAACAGTACTTCCTCCTTGGGAGGAGAGTAATGGGGGCACCATCTAGCCCACCCCTCTGGCCCAGGTTGAGCCTAGCTCTTTGAGCTGCCTAGTTCAGAAACCTGAGTCACATCCCTCAGTCCTCCTGCCTTCCCTCCTCCCAGATTCTCCCACCATCTCTGGAAATTGCTGAGGAAGAGAAATTAGCCTTAAGTTAGATACTTTATTGGTGAACCAGGAAGAACTGTAGGAGCAGGCAAGTGTCAGAGGTCATGAACAATCTATAAGTCATCAACACAGAAGTTAAGACAACAGAACACTGGAATGTGAGCCAGAGGGCCTCCAGAAAGTGTTTTATATAGCTTTATAGCTTAAATATTTTGTTCGTCATGTGTTATAGAGAATACAGAGTAATAGTCAATAATTTCTTTTTTTTTTTTTTTAACTCTGTCTTGTGGCGTTATTAATAATGGCAGCTAACATGTATTGTGGACTTCCCTGGTGGCTCAGACGGTAAAGCATCTGCCTACAGTGTGGGAGACCTGGGTCAGGAAGTCCTCTGGAGAAGGAAATGGCACCCCACTCCAGTACTCTTGCCTGGAAAATCCCACAGACAGAGGAGCATAGTTGGCTACAGTCCATGGGGTCACAAAGAGTTGGACACGACTGAGTGACTTCACTTCACTTCAACATGTATTGTAAACTATATGCCAGATACTGTCCTAATCCTCTTAAGCAAATTATCCCACAACTTCATTTAATCCTCACAATGATTCCCAAGGGGTAAGTGCAATTAATATTATCACTATCTTTTAGATTATGAAGCTGAGACCTAGAGTGGTGAATAAATGTTCTTGGGTCACACAGCTACTGAGTGATTGAGACAAGGTTTGAAGCCAGGCTCTCTAACTTCTGCGAGCAAAATTGGTGCACCTACAATAAGTGTGTTTGCTTCCTTTGACTCTCTGACATAAGTACCAGTTTTATAAAGTTTTAAGCCGACACAGTAGAAATGGAAGTGGGTGGTTTTATAAATAGTTTAGCTTCTTTCTCAGAATAAGGGACTTAATATCTTGGCCACACCCCTTTATGTCAGAAAAGCTAAAAAGGATATGGTGATATACTTTATACTTTTATTAAATAATAGGCCATGTTACGTATGTTGTAAAGCTGTGAATTGACAGTGGTGGCTTCTACTTTGCAAACTTTTCATAGATGTACAGCACAGATATCTCATAAGCACAGTAAAATTAGGTTCTTATCTGTTCTTCTGGGACTTCCCTCGTGGCTCAGCTGACAAAGAATCTGCTTGCAATGCGAGAGACCTGGGTTCAACCCTGGGTTGGGAAGATCCCTTGGAGAAGGGAATGGCTACCCACTTCAGTGTTCTGGCCTGGAGAATTCCATGGGACTGTATAGTCCAAGGGGTTGCAAAGAGTTGGACACAACTGAACAACTTTAACTTTCACTATTCTTCTGAGATATAGGACATATTCAGGAATATGCCCCATGTGTGAGGTGCAGGATATCTGAAGCAGGGCCTTCTTATATGTTTATTTCCAGGAGGAATTTGAGATTAAAATATAGAGAAGTATAGGCTTCTAGAAGACGTGTTGGAAAGAGGTGTGCCTGGTTGAGGAATGAATCTCTACCACTGGCTCAGGAATGGATGAGACAGTTGGAACCACAACAGATTCTGAATCTTGAGGTTCTCAGTGCTCTTTGGCCAGTAGCTACCAGTGTCTCTGAGTGCAAATGGGGAATTGGAGGCCCGATGTCTTCTAGATTACAAGATTTTAGGAACAGGTCCAGAAGAATGCCCAGGTTGTCCCTATTTATTTATCTATATAGATATTAAATGGGCTTCCCAGGCGGTGCTAGTGGCAAAGAACCCACCTGCCAATGCAGGAGACATAAGAGACCCAGGTTTAATCCCTGGGTCAGGAAGATCCCCTGGAGAAGGGCATGACAACCCACTCCAGTATTCTGCCTGGAGAATCCCATGGACGAGCTACAGTCCATAGGGTTGCAAAGAGTCAGACATAACTGAAGCGACTTAGCATGCATAGATATTAAATGATGGAATATAAGCCACTGAGTAGTCACCAGTCAGCAAACCTTTGACAGTACTGGTTCCTTATGTGTTTTAAGTGTCTGGATATAGTATCCTTAAAGGTCCATTCCAGGACCAGGCACTTTTGACATACTACATACTATTAGGCAGGATCTTAATAAAGAAACTCTCAGACAAAGGTACACACAGTGGGGCACTCGTGCCCCACCTAAGACCCTCACATCTGTGCCATACTACAACACAAGGCAGGCCCTATCCACCTTAGAGCCCTTTATTTTTACCTTGGCACATGCCTTCAGGGATCTCATCCACTGATCAGGATAACCCCACACAGTACCTTCTCAGACCAAGGTCCACACCACAATGGTGAACCCCACGCAGCAGCCATCCTGGCACTCACCCACTTTCCTAATACTGTCAGGCAACTCTTGCTTACATGAGAAGCCATACCCTAACTGTACAGAATAAGAGCTTTCTTTTTGAGGTTGCATCTTAGCTGTGATATACACTGAGACAAGCCTGCTCTCCACCAGAGTGCACCCTACCATTATGGAGTCTTGACAGTGACATTCATGGCCTACTTCACCAGTCTGAACTCTTGTGAGGCAACTGCTGCTCATTGGAGCTCTTGTTGAACTTTACAGTGTAGTGAAACCAGTCTCACACGATCTGTCACCATGCCACCACTCTGAATATCATGAGGTCAATCTTGACCACCCAGCCACCACTTCATGCAGGATGGCCAGGTCAGAGACTTCCCTTGTTGGATCTAGAGTGTAGCTGACCTTACCAGCTCTCACCTTCACCAGGCTTTATGCTGCCATTTTGCTCTTAGTAATGCAACCCATCTCCTAGACCAGGGTTCACATATACCTGGTGAAACAACTGTCTAGTGCTCCTGATTAGTGCTGTATTATCCAGAAGGCCAGCTCGTATATACTTAGGGCACAGCACTGCAGGAGCACCACCAAATAACTTTTTTTTTTTTTTTTGCCACACTGTGAGGCATGTGGTATCTTAGTTCCCTGACGGGGGATCAAACCCATTCTCACTGCATTGGGAGCCCACAGTCTCAATCAACAGACCGCCAGGGAAGCCCTCAAATAACTTTTTAAGGAGTTAGAAATGTGACTTTAAAAAATGAAGTAGTCATGATAAGAAAAATCAGAACTTTGTTGAATTTTTTTTACACCTGTTATATAGTTTAGAATGATTTTCATTTGAATAACAAAGATGAGGGCAGACTTCCAAAATCTTTTCAGTTAATTAGGGCTTCCAAAGGCCTTGATTTGGCCTGCCTTTTCTGTTTCCCCACGAACTATGAGGCAGTCACCTGTCACTACTCAAAATGCCTCATGCCATCAGACAGCCTTTGCTTAGAATAGTAACCTTAAAACTAGGACAAATATTCATCCAGAATACATGAGTATGGCCATAACAGTTGTTCAAATACTGAAATTCTTCCTTACTTACTGATAAATACCTACTTCTCTATATCATCATCCCTTCCCCTTGTGCATCTTATCGTCATCCCAGCTTCCCTAGACCCTTCCTAAGACTTCTTGGACCTCCTCAGAATCTCACAACCAAGATATAAGGCCTGCTTTAGCATCATATTCCAAGTGGCCAGTGCCCATGCAGAATCTGTTGTTAAATATTTTAAACATTATCCTCTCCTGCAACCACTGCCGCCAAATATTATATAGCTCTCTAAGGCTCACTACCTTGGTGCACATGCCATGAGGCAAATCTCTGCCAAACCAGCAAGACTCCAGTATAGGTATGCAGTGCGTGCTAACCACTGGCCCGCACCATCACTCCCATCCTTATATGGACCCTTTGTTTGGGGGCTATTCTTGAGCAGACCACATCCCAATCAAGCTCTTCATGGAGCAACCCTCCAGACAGTTGTTCATCTCCCCACACCATGTGACAGGTTATAACCATGCCTCCACTTCACTTATTGGCTTGACCAGCCACTCACAACTGCTCCTGTTATCTGGACAACCCATGATCTGACCAGTGCACACAACTGTAGCTTGAGGAAATGACTGACAAGAGCAGGCCCACATAGCTGGTACCAGTCCTCAAAGCCCAAGGACCAGACCAGAGTCCACCAAGAATATGGTGTCAGCCTGTAACGTGGCTCCCACACCACCTATCCATAGAGCATTAGGCTGAACTTATGAAACCAAGATCCAAAACACTGTCTCCATCAATTCAAGTGAAAGTGAAAATGCTAGTAGCTCAGTTGTGTCTGACTGCCTGTAACCCCATGGACTGTAGCTCACCAGGTGCTTCAGTCCATGGAATTCTCCAGGCAAGAATACTGGAGTGGGTTGCCATTTCCTTCTCTAGGGGATCTTCCTGACCCAGGGTTCAAACTTACATCTCTTATGTCTCCTGCATCGGCAGGTGGGTTCTTTACCATCTGAGCCACAGGGAAACCCCCAACAATTCAAGGGACATACTAAACAGAGTCAAGTCTCAAGTCCCTCTCGCCTCAACAATGAATCACTACCCCAAGCAGTCCTGTGAAACCTTTCAGGACACTGACTATAACAGGGCAGCAACTGCTCTCCACGTGGCCCTAGGTCCTGACCAGTGTGAGATCCACATTAACACTGACCAGGCAATCACACACACATCCATGCCTCACATTCTGAAGCAAGTCCTCACCAGGCTAGAAAACGAAACTCAGTCCATAAAACTGAAATGTTCTGAGAGAGACTAAGGACTCCAACAGAATCTGCTAAGTTGACCAGAGCCCACAGAAGCATTCTCCACGTAATGAGATGATTTGATCTATGAACAAATCTGGCATATAGCCCCATTCTTCACATTCATCTCTTCCTTCCCTCCCCTTCCCTCTTCCTCCCCTCTTCTCCCCTTCCTCTCACTCCTTTACTTCCATTCTCTGTTCCCCTTGTTCTCTTTCTCTCTCAGTCAAGTCACTGCTGTATTATTTGTCAAAAAAAGTATGGATGTGTCCCCAGTTCTATTTATGCCAGAGGAAAACTCAGGAAGGCTCAAAGGCGATACCAGCAACCCCTCCCCACCACCCCCGCCAGGCAGGACTGTTGCAGGAGACTGGGCCTCCTGAATGAGAATCTGTGCTCCTGGAACAGCATGACTGGGGAACAAAATCCCCTTCCTCTAGTAAGCAGGGTCCCCAAGACAGCTGCTGGTGAGATAAGACCAGAACCCAGATGGAGGGTGATGTCAGCCAAGTTGAGAGGGACTAGAGGAGACCTCAAAGCTATGGTGGAGAAGGCAATGGCACCCCACTCCAATACTCTTGCCTGGAAAATCCCATGGATGGAGGAGCCTGGTGGGATACAGTCCATGGGGTTGCTAAGTCGGACACAACTTAAGCGACTTAGCAGCAGCAGCAGCAGAGAAGACCTCAAAGCTATAGTTTTTCCAGTTTTCATCTATGGATGTGAGAATTGGACCATAAAGAAAGCTGAACACCAAAGAATTGATGCTTTTAAACTGTGGTCTTGGAGAAGACTCTCGAGAGTCCCTTGGACTGCAAGGAGATCAAACCATTCTATTCTAAAGGATGGAATGTTCATTGGAAGGACTGATGCTGAAGATGAAACTCCAATAATTTGGCCACCTCATGCGAAGAACTGACTCGTTGGAAAAGAGCCTGATGCTGGGAAAGATTGAAGGCAGGAGAAGAAGGGGACGACAGAGGATGAGATGGTTGGATGGCATCACCAACTTGATGAACATGAATTTGAGCAAGCTCCAGGAGTTGGTGATAGACTTACAGGGAAGCCTAGTGTGTTGCAGTCCATGGGGTTGCAAAGAGTCAGACACGATTGAGCAACTGAACTGACCAAGAGGAGCCCTTCTTCTGAGCCTCTTCATACCCCACTCCTTGCTATACCACATGAGGGGATATAATTGTTAAAAGAAACCCTTCATATGAAAGTTTGTTGTCAATCTTTAGAGACTGAAACAAACCATAATTCATTGTCCTTCTTTCTGCCCATTATTCTCCTTTCACTACATTCTATTCAGTTTTGGTCTCACATGTGATATTATCACATTCAATCTCACTCCCCACTCCCTCCTTAAGTTGTCAGTGTCCTCCATTTGGTGTGTGTATTTTAGGACCTTTTCCTCTAAGTTTATGTATGTATATAGAGACCAATACAAATACAGAGGATTATTTTGTGGGTGGACTTTTTATAATCGTGCTCTTAAGTAGCTTTTCAAAATTTAGAGTGTATAAACATATGTGCTTCCCCAATCCTTTGCAAATATTTTTTCAAACTTTTCTTCTGAAAAATTTCAAACAGAAAAAATGTTATAGTATAATGACTGTCTATATAACTGCACCTAAATTAAATAATTGTTAACATTTACCATCCTTGTTTTATCTATCTATCCATTATTGAGCTATCATTTTTTGCTGAACCACTTCATTGTAAGTTGTAAGTATCATGTCTCAACCCTCAAAATCCTTCAGCAAGGACCTCTTAAAATAAGGACACTCTCCTACATAAATGCCAATTACATTCAAATGATATCTTATTACTCTTATGAAAATTAACAATAATTTCCTAAGCTTTATATCATTTAATATCCAGTTCACATTCAAATTTCCCTAAGAGTCTCAAAATGTCTTTTATAATGCTTTATTTTGGCAACCAGGATCCAGTCAAGGCTAACTAATTGCATATTTTATTGAAAGTAGTAAAAAGTGAAAGTGTTAATCGCTCAGTCATGTTCGACTCTTTGCGACCCCTTGGACCATAGCCTGCCAGTCTCCTCTGTCCATGGGATTCTCTAGGCAAGAATGCTGGAGTGGATTGCCATGCCCTCCTCCAGGGGAATCTTCCCAACCCAGGGATTGAACCTGTGTCTCTTACCATCTCCTGCATTGGCAGGTGGATTCTTTACTAAAGCCTTTGTTCTTTTTATCTGTGAATATTTTTTATATTCCACATATAAGTGATAACAAAATATTTGTCTTTCTCTGACTTATTTCACTAAGTATATCTTCTAAGTCCATCTATGTTGTTGCAGATTATAGGATCTCATTCTTTTTAAGTAACTGAGCAATATTCCACAGTGTCTGTTGTGTGTGTGTGTACACCACATCTTCTTTATTCATTCATCTGTTGATGGACACTTAGGTTGCTTTTGTATCTTCGACTACTGTAACTAATGCTGCTATGAACATTGGGGGTGCATGCATCTTTTTGAATCAGTGTTTTTGTTTTCTTCAGATATATACTCAGCAGTGGAATTACTGGATTTTATGATAGTTCTTATTTTTACTTTTTTGAGGAACCTCCCTACTGTTTTCCATAGTGGCTGCACCAATTTACAGTTTACTAAGGTTCCCTTTTCTCTGCATCCTCACCAACAATTGTTATTCATAAACTTTTTGATGATAGCCATTTTGACAGGTGTGAGGTGATGTCTCATTGTGGTTTTGATTTGCATTTCTCTGATAATTAGTGATTTTGAGCATTTTTTTATGTGCCTGTTGGCCATCTGTATATCATCTTTGGAAAAATGTTCATTTATATTTTCTGCCCATTTTAAAAATCAGGTTTTTTTAATGTTATTTTGAACTTATTGATTTGTTCTAAAAGTTTTTACTGATTTCCTTAGAATTTTCTACACATATGATCATATCTATGAATAGAGATAGTTTTACTTCTTCTTTCCAGTCTCTCATACCATTTTTCCCCTGTCCTAATTGCCCTGGCTAAAACCTCCAAGCAATGTTGAATAGGAATGGTGAGAGTTGACATTCATGTTTTATGATCTTATAGGGAAATCTTTATTAAGATTTTTCATAGACACCCTTTGTCAGGTTGAGATTTCCTTTTATCTCTGGTTTGTTGAGTGTTTTCATCATGAAAGAATGTTTGGTTTTGTCAAATTTTTTTTTTTTTGTATTTATTGAGATTGGTGGAATTTTCCCCTTTATTCTGCTAACGTGGTGTTAAGTCAGTTGATTTACATATATTGGACCAATCTTGAATTTGGGGGATAAATCTCACTTGGTCATGATATACCATCCTTTTTATATGCTGATGGCTTTCATTTGCTTCTATTTTGTTGAGGATTTTATATATGTTATTTGTAAAGGATAGTGGTCTATAGTTTTCTTTTTTGCAGTGTCTTTGTCTGGTTTTGGTATCAGGGTGATACTGGCCTCATAGAAAGAGTTAGGAAGTGTTCCCTCCTTTTCTAATTTTGCAAGAGTTTGTGAAGTATCAAGTATTAATTTTTATTTAAACATCTTATAGAATTCACTGGTGAAGCTTTTTGTCCTGGGCTTTTCCTGGTAGAAATTAATTGATTATTAATTCAATGTTTTTATATAGCTCTATTCAGATTTTGCAGTTCTTTTTGAGTCAGTTTGGTCCTTTGTGAAACTCTGGCTTTGTTATGTCTCTTTAGACTCTTTTATTCTAGAACAGTACTCCCACCTTTTTTCCCCAAACATTGATTTTGAAGTATATCAAGTTGATTGTCTTGTAGATTGTCTCCTGTTCTGTATCTGTCTGATTATTTCAAATGGTATAGTAGCAAATGGTATTATTTTACCTGTTACTGGTTCCCTTGTATTTCCTATAACCTGGAAGTTACATCTGGTGGCTTTAGTAGTGTTAGGAGAAACATTTTTCTTGTCAACATTTGATGTTTTAGAAAATTTTCATTTGGGCAATCTAATGGATGAAAATGGTATCTCACTGTTAATTGCTAGGAAGATTGGATATATTCTTAGATTTATTGGCCATTTGAGTTTACTGTTCTGTGAACTTTTGGTTTTTATTCTTCGCGCATTTTGCTACTGTGTTGAACATCTTTGTCTTGTTGGTTTGTAGGCATTTATTATATATTCTGCATAAATGAAGACTGCATCCATATTTTTCATTTAGATCTTTCACTCACATGAAAATTAGTTTTCCAAATGATGTATATTAGGTAAGAATATTATTTACTTAAGCTGATAAACTACTGTCTAGATGTGAAGTTTTGAATAGTCAGGCTTTTCATTGATTTGAGATGCCACTTTTATTGTATACTGAATTCCCATAGGTACATGAATCAGTTTCAGGACTTTTCATTATGCTCTATTGATTTATTTTTGTCTAGTCCTACGTAAATACATTTTAATTACCCAGAGGTATTACATGCTTTGATATCTACAAGTACCTTGTCTATTTAAAACTATCTTGGCTATTCTTGAATATTCACTTTATTTTTAAATTTTAGAATCAGTTTGTCAAATTTTATGAAGTATCTTTTATGATTTAGATTGTGATTACCTTGATCTTACAAGATTATTTTTGTGAGAATTTATGTTTTTAACATCCTGTCTTTCATTTATAAGAAGGTTTTTCTATGTTGTTCAATACATTTTTAGAGTTTTCTTCATAAAAGTTTTGACCATTTTGAGGTCAGATTTATTCCTATGTATTTCAGAAGGTTGGTTTTTTTCTATTACACTTCTCAATTGTTTATTGCTGGTATATAGAAAGCTATTATTTTTGGCCTATAAACCATATACCCAATCACTTTTAAAAGTGCTATGAGGGGCTTCCCTGGTGGCTTAGTGGTAAAGAATCTGCCTACCAGTGCAGGAGACACAGGTTTGATCGCTAATCTAGAGATCCCACATGCCACAGAGCAACTAAGTTCATGCGCTGCAACCATTGAGCCTATGCTCAAGAACCTGCGAACCAAAACTGCTGAGTCCACAAGCCACAATTTCTGAAGCCCATGTGCCCTAGGGCCCATGGTCTGCAACAAGAGAAGCCACCACAATGCGAAGCCCACGCACTGCAACTAGAGAGTAGCCCCTGCTCTCTGCAATTAGAGAAAAAGCCCTCACAGCAATGAAGACCCAGCACAGCCATGAATAAATAAATGGATAAAAGTATTTTTTAAGTGCTATGGGCTCTAAATAGTTTGTCATTTCATTTTTAAACCTTCTTCATATGTCTTATTGCATTGGCTTCTACAATTTGTGTATGTTTTAATTTCATCTTAAAACAAGCCAAAGAATGTTCAAACTACTACACAATTGCACTCATCTCACACTCTAGCAAAGTAATGCTCAAAATTCTCCAAACGAGGCTTCAACAGTGCATGAACCAAAAACTTCCAGATGTTCAAGCAGGATTTAGAAAAGGCAGAGGAACCAGAGATCAAATTGCCAACATCTTTGGATCACAGAGAAAACAAAAGAATTCCAGAAAAACATCTACTTCTGCTTTATTGACTACGCCAAAACCATTTACTGTGCAGATCACGACAAACTGTGGAACATTCTTCAAGAGATGGGAATACCAGACTGCCTTACCTGCCTCCTGAGAAATCTGTATGCAGGTCAAGAAGCAACAGATAGAACTGGACACGGAACAATGAACTGGTTCCAAATTGGAAAAGGAATATGTCAAGGCTGTATATTGTCACACTGCTTATTTACCTCATTATGCAGGGTACATCATGCAAAATGCCGGGCTGGAATAAGCACAAGCTAGAATTAAGATTGCCAGGAGAAATATCAATAACCTCAGATAGCAGATGACACCACCCTTATGGCAGAAAGTGAAGATGAACTAAAGAGCCTCTTGATGAAAGTGAAAGAGGAGAGTGAAAAAGCTGGCTTAAAACTCAACGTTCAAAAAACGAAGATCATGGCATCTGGTCCCATCACTTCATGGTAAATAGATGGGGAAACAATGGAAACAGTGACAGACTTTATTTTGGGGGGCTCCAAAATCACTGCAGATGGTGACTGCAGCCATGAAATTAAAAGACACTTACTCCTTGGAAGAAAAGCTATGACCAACCTAGACAGCATATTAAAAAGCAGAGACATTACTTTGCCAACAAAGGTCCATCTAGTGAAAGCTATGGTTTTTCCAGTAGTCATGTATGGATGTGAGTGCTGGACTGTGAAGAATGCTGAGCACTGAAGAATTGATGCTTTTGAACTGTGGTCTCGAAGAAGATGTTCGAGAGTCCCTTGGACTGCAAGGAGTTCCAACCAGTCAATCCTAAAGGAAATCAGTCTTGAATATTCATTGGAAGGACTGATGCTGAAGGTGAAACTCCAATAATTTGGCCACCTGATGTGAGGAATTGACTCACTGGAGAACAACCTGATGCTGGGAAAGATTGAAGGTGGAAAGAGAAAGGAACAACAGAGGATGAGATGGTTGGATGGCATCACCAACTCAATGGACATGAGTTTGAGCAAGCTCTGGGAGTTGGTGATAGACTTCCAGGGAAGCCTGACATGCTGCAGTCCATGGGATTGCAAAGTGTCAGACAGGACTGATCGACTGAACTGAACAGGAGACAAAGGCCAGTCCCTTGAAGACTGTCATCTGGTCATTGTGGCAATCATTGCTTAGGGCTGACTGGCTTTGCCCTTTCCATGACATACTGTTTGTAGTGTCATATGACAGCTTCTGCTCCTGTTACATGAAGAGAAAAAAAAAAAAATCTTGCTTTTTACACTAGCTTGGAAAACCTGGTGGCTGACACCAAATGTTTAACATGTGCTTTCATCAAAAGAACCTCTCTGCCTCATACTTTGGGGAAATACCTGGAAAGCACAATGGAATGAGTATTCTTCAGTCAGGCCATGGTCCTGTGAAAGGAGCTAGGTGACCACAGACCTGGATTTTAACATTAGGTCTTTTCCTCATTTTTTATGTGAACTAAGACAAATCAGTTGATTTCTCTGTGCCTCAGTTTCGTATCTGCCAAGTGAGGATGAAAATAATATCTACCTCGAAAATTATTTCATTATGATGATTAAAAGATGGTATGTATAAAATGCTTAGCAAAGAATCTAACACTATTCGAGGTTCACAAAAATTATCTGTTAGAATGAATTACTGAATGGAAGTATTGTGAAAAGCCTCAGAGTGAAAGGCTGTCTTACAGTAATACACTGTCTTACTCTGTATCCATTTCTCTCCAGTGACTTGCAAGCAGACACTAAATGATTTGAACCTGATGAAAGTGAAAAAGGAGAGTGGAAAAGTTGGCTTAAAGCTCAACATTCAGAAAACTAAGATCATGGCATCTGGTCCCATCACTTCATGGGAAATAGATGGGGAAACAGTGGAAACAGTGTCAGACTTTATTTTTGGGGGCTCCAAAATCACTGCAGATAGTGACTGCAGCCATGAAATTAAAAGACGCTTACTCCTTGGAAGAAAAGTTATGACCAACCCAGATAGCATATTGAAAAGCAGAGATATTACTTTGCCAACAAAGGTCCGTATAGTCAAGGCTATGGTTTTTCCAGTGGTCATGTATGGTTGCGAAATTTGGACTGTGAAGAAGACTGAGCGCCGAAGAATTGATGCTTTTGAACTGTGGTGTTGGAGAAGACTCTTGAGAGTCCCTTGGACTGCAAGGAGATCCAACCAGTCCATTCTGAAGGAGATCAGTCCTGGGATTTCTTTGGAAGGAATGATGCTGAAGCTGAAACTCCAATACTTTGGCTACCTCATGCGAAGATCTGATTCATTGGAAAAGTCTCTGATGCTGGGAGGGATTGGGGGCAGGAGGAGAAGGGGACAACAGAGGATGAGATGGCTGGGTGGCATCACCGACTCAACGGACATGAGTTTGAGTGAACACCGGGAGTTGGTGATAGACAGGGATGCCTGGCGTGCTGCGATTCATGGGGTTGCAAAGAGTCGGACACGACTGAGCGACTGATCTGAACTGAACTGAAAGAGAAACAGGATTCCCCAGAGAGACCTTCAGTAGCACCCTGCTGCTAAAGCAGCCATATCTTCTTCTAGGAAAGAGTGGGCACGTGTAATTGGGCATTCATTGCAAAAGCAGTGACTCCGTACACATGAAAAGAAGCTCTAGACTCCTCAACATTGTTCAAGATTAGCTGGACTCGGAGACTGATTTGATCTAACCCCTGAAAATCTCCAGGGTGTTCCTTGTGCTTCAGGGACTTTATTGGCAAAGGGAAGACCACAGTTCCAGGATTGCTGTAGACTACAGACCCCTCCCACATACCCTGAACTATGTTAATCTGTTTACTGCTCTGTACATCAGAGTGCTTTGGTTGTTTAAAGGGGAAACCAGATGGTGTGCCTAATTTGGGCTCTGACATACTCCTACTTTGGCGAAACCATTTCCCTACTCTGTTAAACAGTTTCTTATTTGCTGAAAGAGAATGATGCTGTGACTCATCCGTCTTTCACCAGGGCTTGGTGAGATAGAAAGTTACCCAATTTAAAAACAAGAATGGCAATAATAACAATAGTAGTAGTAATGTCCAGCAAAAATAGTAGTACCATTTAATGAGTATATAGGATTTGTGAAGGAGAACACTGCGAAGTACTGTGCATGCTTTGTCTCATTCTCCTCATAAGAACCCTATGAGATAGTTACTGTTAACTCCTCTATTTGACATATGAGAAAACTGAGGCCCAGGGAGGTTAAATAACTTGCTCAGTAGTATATAACTAGTATTTTGTAGTTTCTGTTGCTATGATAAATGACTGCTTTTTCTATCATATATCCTAATAAGTTATTGTAATAGGAAAGCTGTTGATTTTCATAGGATGATATTTTATACACCCTACTAGAGTTTCATATTGGTTCTAATATTTTGTCAGTTGACTGTCTCAGATTTCTATATAGCCATATTACTTGTAAACAATAGCAATTCTTTTTTTTGTTTGTTTTCTAATCCTTTTTCTCTTATTTATTTTTCTTATCTTACTGCGTTGGTTAGGCATCAGAATGTTGAATAGTAAGTGGTGATAGTGACCATCCTTGTCTTTTTCTCATCTTAATGTTCTGTCAATATGTAGTTCTAATTAACAATGGTTTATTGAGTAATTAATACCGTCTGACACTCTTGTAAGTGCCTTTATATATTTTATATCATTTAAACCTCATACCAATACTATTAGGAGAAGATACTATTATTTTCTCACTTTTGTAATATGAGTAAAATGAAGTTCACAGAGATTAAATAATTTGCACAAGATCACATAGCTTGTATATGATGGAACTAAGACCCAAACCTAACCAATCTGACTCCAAAGCTTGTGCTCATAGCCAATATTACCTCCTGGCAGTTTCCTAAAAATTTGCTGAGGAAGTTCTCTTCTATTCCTTGCTTGCTGTGGGTTTTTATCATGCATTGGGTATTACATTTTGTCAAGAATTTTTTTCTGCCTTTGTTGAGATGACTGTATGATTTGTCTTCTTAATCTGCCATTATAGTGAAATATGTTCATAAATTTGCTAGTATTGAACTCTCCTTACTTTCCTGGGATAAACCCTACTTGGACATGATGTATCATTTTAATAAGGTGCTAGATTTCATTTCCTTTAGGATTTTTATATTTTTATTCATAAGTGAGATAAATTTATAATTTTCTTTTTCTTTCTTTTCCTATCTGTCCAATTTGTGAGAGTGGCTCATCTTTTTCTACACTTTGGAACCATTTATATAAAATGGAAATTGTCTGTGATTTAAAGGTTTGAAAAGGTAAAGCTGCTTATGTTTTCAACTTGTTATATGGTTTTTGTCTATTTTTTTCTATTTCTTAAATAAATTTTAGTAATTTGTCTTTTCCTAGAAATTTTCCTATTGAAATATATTGGTTTAGAACAAACACATAGATACAAAGAGCTGAGTAGCTGTTACTAGAGGGGGAAGTTTAGGTCGAGGGTGAAATCGGTATAGAAGATCAACTGTATGGTGACAAACAGAAACTAAGTAGGGTATACAAAGTCAAAATATAGTGTTGTATACATGAAACATATAATATTATAAACCAATACTACCTCAATTAAAAATAATTTTTAATAAGATTTTATGCAATATTCTTTTATTTTTAATATTACCTTGGTTACTTGTGACCCTATTTGGCTTCCTGGTGGTATTCATCTGTGCCTTCTCATTTTTTTTCTTAATTAGTACTTACTGAAGGTTTAACTTTAAAATGTTTTGGTTTTATGAATCAATTCTATTTTATTTGTTTTATATTTCACCATTTTCTGATTTTTATCTTTATCAATCCCTTCTATTTGCCACAAATTTATTTAAGTGTGTTTTTTGTAACTCTTAGATTTGATAGCTTAATTAATTTATTTTCCATTTTTGTTTTCTAATAAGTGAATTTAAGGCCATATGTTTTCCTCTGAATATTGCCTTGACTGCGTCCAACAGACTTTGATGTGTACTGTACTCATCATCATTCAGTTCTAAAGCATTTGTAATATTTTAAATTCCTCTTTTATTTAAGAGTTGTTTAGAAGTGTGTTTGTGGCTTTAATTTATAAATGTATGTTGGTTGGGTCTGTATGATGGGAGTAGGGTATTTGGTTATCTTTTTATTGCCAATTTCTAATTGTTTTTGAGTCCTGCATGGCCTGACTTTGAACCTGTATTCTCAGTCAATACAAAGAGTAATTGTCCATCCCAGTGTGTGTCTCTGCTTATCTCCCAATCTGGAAGCAGTGTGGTGTTGACTTATTTATTCAGTACAACCTAGGAGTGAGCCTTTGAGGATATGAGAAATGAGACTGTCAATTTCAAAAAGTTAGTTGATCCACTAAGAGAGGGGCAGCTTTTTTCCTAAAGAGCTTCCTCCACAGGGTGGAGAGAGGTATTTAACCTTACGAGCCCTCTTTGCCAGGCAGTACACAATTAGCATGTTGGCTTATCTAATTCTAGAGGTCTGTAGCTACCCTGAAGAGTCCTGCTTAGTTGGTTATGGGCACATCTCATAGATCATATGAGGGGTAGAAGCTTCTAAGTCCACTCCTGGAGAAAAAAAGCTATCTGTCCATGGAGGCTAGGGCTTCTGGTTAATTTTTTTCTGCTCAACACCACTATCTTCTTGCTTTTCATACCCACTCTATCCATAGCAAAGGGAGTAATTTGTATATTACCTTGTAACCTATGATATTTCTTTGCTTATATTTGTAACTTTGCATAGCTGTCTTGTCTCCCCATTAATATTTTCAGCTTCTTAAGGGCAGAGGCTGCCTCTTACCTAGCTCCACGGTAGTTCCTCAAGTGGTTTGTAAAGACCTAAGCAAAACAAATGCCTCAGTAAATTCATGCTGAAAGAATAAATTAGATGAATGGGTAACAATATTCTTAGCAAAATAAAACAAAACCAAAACAAAATCCATCGTCTTCCTGCTTAACAATCTGTATTGGTGTTTCATCTCCCTTTGTACCTTATGTGTAAGACCACAGTCTCATTGCCTTGTGACACAGTCTGTATATCATCTGTCTGGACAGAGGCCTCCTTCAGAATGCTTTTGTGGTCTCTTCCTCTATGCACTCCTACTGCCAATCCCCCACTGCTGCCTGATGTATACATCCTGAGAATGGTGAGTTTTAATTTGCTTTCCACATGAATAGGGCCATTTCTTTCCAACTGCACCCTCCAGCAGTGTTTCATTTTCACACCCTCATCCATTGTTTTTAATGTCCTTGCTTCCAGATGACCCTTAATTGGGCTCTTTTGTAGATGAAATTGGACTGCCTTTTTCTTTCTCTCTTCTGTGTCATTAATGACAGTGCAGGACAAAGCAGGCTCTGACATGGCATTCTGCTAATCTCTTTGCCAGATATGCGGTGGACTAGATTATCTATTAGCGCTTTCTTTTTTTACGGTCAATTTTCTACCCATTCAAGCCATTACAAAGTGATTTTACATTATATGGGCACAAGGTAATCCTGAAACAAAAGAACAGGCTGGCTGGGATTCCAGGGGAGTTGCACCAACCCAGAGCTGTCTTGAAATTGATCATCTGTATGGACTGCATGTTCTTCCAATGAGACTCCCATTAAGTACTCTAGGACTTCAAAATGGTGGTGGTCATGTTCCAGGTTGGGATGTGCCTCAAATGGAGACATCTTGCCTTTCTGAGACTGGGCTGCTTTTGCTGCAGAAAAATCTTTGCAATTCTTTCACTGCAGGGAAATCTTTGCAGTTTAGATTGAATTGGGGGCAGGGGTGAGGAGGGAAGGTTTTTTTGTTTTGTTTTGGTTTTTGAGCACAAGAATGTTTTAATCTCATGGCAAAGCCTTTGTGTAAGGCATTACTATGGGCTTCCCCGGTGGCTCAGTGATAAAAGAACCTACCTGCCAGTGCAGGAGACATGGGTTCAATCCCTGGGTCAGGAAGATCCCCTGGAAGAGGAAATGGTTACCCACTCTAGTAGTCTTGCCTGGGAAATCCCATGGACAGAGGAGCCTGGTGGGCTACAGTCCAAGGGGTCACAAAGAGTCAGACACGACTTAGTGACTCAACAACAAATCATTACTATACCTCTTGGATGACTCTTTCAAATGAATCATAGATCTTAGCGCTGGTAAGGACCTTGAGACTATCTGAGGCAGTTCCCATCCTTCTGCTAGGGATGGTACTGTGACCACCATTTTTACAGATGAGGCAGCTGAAGGCCACAGAAAACAGCATTCTGTAGTCCCAGGATCATCAGAAGACATCATACTTGATGCTGCCACTGTTCGTACTGCCTCTACATTGTGATACTGCACCTGTTCGTATTTCCTCTACTTTGTGATATTCTGTCTTCATCACTACTTTGATCTGCTGTTGCTCTCCAGAGAGTCTGACCATGTTGCTGCATGCTGGGCATCTAAGGAGGAGAATCTTCATTCGTAGTTCCCATGATTGAGGGTGATCTGACTGACTCCTGTTTGCCTGTAGAGAATTGTTGTATCCTTTAATGCAACGATACTTTCCCTGAGCCTCCAGAGCCACATGCAGTTCTTTCACGTGCAACCTGCCATTTTCCCAACCCTTTGATGTTTCTATTAAAATATTCTTTCTGAGGATACTTCATAGGGTGCATGTAGTCATCAGGTGGCTCTCATGGTTAATGAATGATTGCACATCAGACTCTAGAATCCATGTAAGTAACCCAACCTAATGGGACAATGTGTGTGTCCCTCAGTCACTCAGTCGTGTCCAACTCTGTGGCCCCATAGACTGTAGCTTACCAGGCCCTCTGTCCATGGAATTTTCCTAGTAAGAATACTGGAGTGGGTTGCCATTTCCTCCTCCAGGGGATCTTCCTGACCCAGGAATCGAACCTGTGTCTCTTTGCATTTCCTGTGTTGGTAGGCAGATTCTTAACGACTGCACGACCTGGGAAGATGCTTAATGGGACAGTAAGCTTATACTAATAATATGTAGCTGGATGTTTAAAAGTGTTTGGGGGAATTCTTACATATGCCACTGAGGAAACCAGTTTACTGAGGCTATATTGGTCTTTCAGTTCAGTTCAGTCGCTCAGTCGTGTCTGACTGTTTGTGAGCCCAGGAACCACAGCACACCAGGCTTCCCAGTCCATCACCAACTCCCGGAGTCCATCCAAACCCATGTCCATTGAGTCGGTGATGCCATCCAACCATCTAATCCTCTGTCGTCCCCTTCTCCTCCTGCCCTCAATCTTTCCCAGCATCAGGGTCTTTTCAAATGAGTCAGCTCTTTGCATCAGGTGGCCAAAGTATTGGAGTTTCAGTTTCAACATCTGCCCTCCAATGAACACCCAGGACTGATCTCCTTTAGGATGGACTGATTGGATCTCCTTGAAGTCCAAGGGACTCTCAAGAGTCTTCTCCAACACCACAGTTCACAAGGCATCAATTCTTCAGCGCTCAGCTTTCTTTATAGTCCAACTCTCACATCCATACCTGACCACTGGAAAAAACCATAGCCTTGACTAGACAGACCTTTGTTGGCAAAGTGCTTTTTAATATGCTGTCTAAGTTGGTCATAACTTCCCTTCCAAGGAGTAAGCATCTTTTAATTTCATGGCTGCAATCACCATCTGCAGTGATTTTGGAGCCCCAAAAAATAAAGTCAACCACTGTTTCCACTGTTTCCCCATCTATTTCCCATGAAGTGATGGGACCAGATGCCATGATCTTAGTTTTCTGAATGTTGAGCTTTAAGCCAACTTTTTCACTCTCCTCTTTCACTTTCATCAAGAGTCTCTTTAATTCTTCACTTTCTGCCATGAGGGTGGTGTCATCTGCATATCTAAAGTTATTGATATTTCTCCTGGCAATCTTGATTCCAGCTTGTGCTTCCTCCAGCCCAGCATTAACTGATAAAACTGGATTCTAAGCTTTGCTCCACTATGGAATAGTGACTACTTAACCAGATGTGTGCCATTGGACACATTAAGCTTTCTGTGCTTTAATTTCCTTATCTGATAAGATAATAATAGTACATGTCTCATGGGTTTGTTGTAAGGATTAATTCACATAAAGAATCTAGACCCTGTTATACAGAGTGAAGTAAATCAGAAAGAGAAAAACAAATATTATATATGAACACATATATATGGAATCTAGAAAAATGGTACTTGAGGAACCTATTTTGAGTCAGCATCACCAACTCAATGGACATGAGTTTGAGCAAGTTCCGGGAGTTGGTAATAGACAGGGAAGCCTGGTGTGCTGCAGTACATGGGGTCTCAAAGAGTCAGACACAACTGAGCGACTGAACTGAACTGACTGAGGAACCTATTTGCAGGGCAGAAATAGAGACACAGATGTAGAGAATGGATTTGTGGACACAGCAGGCAAAGGGTCTCCCCAAAGGATAGGATGGAATGAGAAAGTATATTCACTATCATGTGTAAAATAGATAGCTTGCCAGAAGCTTCTGTTTAACACAGGGAGCCCAGCCTGGCACTCTGTGATGACCTAGAGGGATGGAATAGTGCGGGGGAGGCTCTAGAGGCAGGGGAAAGTGAAAGTAAAGTCACTCAGTCATGTCCGACTCTTTGCGACCCCATGCACTGTAGCCTATCAGGCTCCTCCATCCATGGGATTTTCCAGGCAAGAGTGCTGGAGTGGATTGCCATTTCCTTCTCCTATATGTATAATTATGACTGATTTGCGCTGATAAATGGCAGAGATCACTACAACATTGTAAAGCAATTGTGTGTGTGCCAAGTTGCTTCAGTCATGTCAAACTCTTTGTGACCCCTATGGACCATTGCCTGCCAGGCTTCTCTGTCCATAGGATTCTCCAAGCAAGAATACAGGAGTGGGTTGCCATGCCTTCCTCCAGGAGATCTTCCCGATCCATGCATCAAACCCATGTCTCTTGTGTCTCCTGCATTGGGAGGTGGGTTCTTTACAACTAGCACCACCTGGGAAACACATAAAGCAATTATCCTCCAATAAAAAATAAAATAATTTAGCCCACATGGTGCCTACCACATTGTAAAGATTTAGTACATTGTTATCATCATCATCATCATCACCACAGTCTCTAACTACATTTCAAGATTGTTGTAAGATTAACAATGATATAAACTATATGGCAGTGTTTCTTATCTCTAGTAGTTTCTCAAAAATAGCACCGCTTATGAATATGGTTATTAGAGTGCTGCGACTATACCATGAATCTGTCACATTGCTGGAACATGGCTTATTTGGTCACATAGATGGTTTATCTTGAGCAAATAGTACTGTTCAAATTTTCTACTGCAAATCCACATGTCCCGCTAGAGAGTAGAGTGATAAACACCTGGAATCCTTTAGAAATGGATCATCTTTCTGAGTTTCCCCATTAACCGTCTGTCAGTTTTCTAAAAGCAGTACTAAAATGTACTGTCAGAAAATAATTTCTTTTGAGGATAGAATTGTGACAAATGATACTACCAAGGTGGCTAACTAACAGAGACACAATTTTGCAAGGCAGATTTTTGAGATGCGCTCTGATTACTTGGTCTCAACCTTCCTTTATTTGCAACATCCACCCATACACCGTACCTCTTAAATAAATTCCCAGCCAAACTTACGTAGTGGACATTGCAAAGGGTTAGAGTCAGAAAGACATTGATTCTCCACCAGGTTCCACCATTTGCTAGCTCTACAACCTTGGCCAAGTCCCTGAATGTCAGTTTCCTTATCTATAAAAGTGGTATAGAAATAGTTTTGCAACCCCTTAACTAAAAGCCTAGGAGCCAGATAAGTTTCATAATTCACTATTTTCTTTTTATTTTAAAACTACTACTGCAGAACCCAGCAATCAATCACGTCAATATTTCTGCAAGGGAACATGCATGTTTATAGAGAGATCCTCAATGGTTTTGTCACCATATAAGCTTAGTCGGAAAACTTATTAAAAAAAAAAAAAAAGCTGATTTTCGGAGCTTTCTGGAATTGGGAGTTATTGGTCATGGACTGAAGAATTGTACCTGACCTCATAGGATTATTCGAAGAGTTACATGTGAAGTACATTGTGAGTAGCAGAAGTCCTGCTGCTGACCCTAGATTGAGATTCAGACACATCTGTGTGTAAAGATGTCTATTTGCTTGAGATAATCTGCAGAAAAGGAAAGAGCTCTGTGAGGAGGACCATGGGACACCTCGGGCTGTGGGGTGGAGGAGCCATCCAGTAGGATATGATGGTTCTGGTTCTGTAGGCAGGGGAACAGAGTTGGAAAGTGTGAGGTAGAGTGATGAGGGCTCTGAAGAGGGGGTGTTGTTTCAGGAAGAAGCTGAAGGTCCTCTTCTCCACCGGGCCTCACAGGGTAGATGCAATGTAGCTTCAGGGTCCAGGTGACAAAGTGTGTCACAGAAAAGTGAGGGGGCATTTCTACCATTCTGGGGAGACCCATCAGTGGCTTCAGCCAAAGCTTCCTGAAGGGAGGGTGGCATTGTTCATGGGCCTTTGCGGACTTGCAGCTGTGAGCGCCCAGGAATCCATACCCACCCCCAACCGGGGCCTCCGTGTTCCCACAGCCTGAGGTGCCCTCTAGCACTGGGGCCTGACAGTCTCTCATTAGAAAAGGAATGTCTGTCTGTCATGGTCCAAGCAATTGGGCCAGTGCCTGGCACGTAGTAGGTACCTAAAGAACATTTGTTCAATTCATTTATTTGCAGTTGACCTTTTGTGAGGAGAGAAGGAGTAGAAGAATAACAGGAAAGAACTTGTCTTGAAGATTCTCAGAAATAACTGGGGAAACAGTAAGGAGAACTGAGCAGGTGGAGGACATGCGTCAGTGCCATGTGACTTACTAAAATGTATGTGATCTCATGTGTAATTAAGGTCAGGTATGGTTTGGAGAAACTTGAGACCCAATGGTTTATAAAGGTTCAAAATGTCTTCTGGGGTGTCCTGGGTATTAGATAGCTAAGCTTTATGTAGACACCAAGTGGATCTTGGGAAGTTTTTGACTCTTAAGAAGACCTTCAGGTGAGATGAGGATGGAAGGGCTGATTCTGGCAGGTTCTTCCTAAGGTTTAGGTGCTCCATTTGCCCGCGGGAGGTGAGTTTGAAGGAAGGGAAAGCCAACAGTAATAGTTTGGGGAAAAAAAGGACAAAAAGCAAAGATTCTTTGTTGTTCTCCACTGTGCCAAGAAGAAGCAAGTTTTACTTGAGTTATTACTATTACAGCAAATTCATTTGTCACCCGTGTACATGTGGAAATGCAGGTTACATATATCAAGTATACAGCACTTTTTGTGACATACAGTAGATATCCTTTAATGATTTTTATTTTTCTTTTATTTTTAAATTTTATTTTATATTGAAGTATCTGCACATTAACATACATTTTGTTATTCAGTCACTCAGTCGTGTCCAAATCTTTGCAGACCCCATGGACTGTAGCATGCCAGGCTTCCCTGTCCTTCACCATCTCTCCAGAGCTTGCTCAAACTCATGTCCCTTGAGTTGGTGATGCCATCCAGCCATCTCATCCTCTGTCATCCCCTTCTCCCCCTGCCTTCAATCTTTCCTAGCATCAGGGTCTTTTCCAATGAGTCGGCTCTGCATCAGGTGGCCAAAATATTGAAGCTTCAGCATTAGTCTTTCCAATGAATATTCAGGGTTGATTTCCTTTAGGATTGATTGGTTTGATCTCTTTGCAGTCTCAAGAGTCTTCTCCAATACCATAGTTTGAAAGCATCACTTCTTTGGTGCTCAGCCTTTTTAATATACATTAAGTATCTACATTAACAATGTTCTGGTAGTTTCAGGTATACAGTAAAGTGATTCAGTTATACATATACATGTATCTATTCTTTTTCAAATTCTTATACACACAGCTGTATTTAAAATGGAAAGCAAACAGAGACCTACTGTATAGCATGGAAAACATTGCTCAATATTATGTAACAACCTAAATCAGAAAAGAATTTGCATAATAATTTTTTTTGTATAATGATATTTAAATGGAGACTTTCAGCCTCTGATTTCCTTCCTCCATTTCTGATCTCTGAGTATGAGGTTGTTGAGGGCAGGAATATGCATGTAGTTGTATCTTTGTTTCCTTAATGCCTATCATGCTTCCTGATATATAAAAGGTGTTAATAAAAAAAAAAGACTGCTCATTGCATGAATGAGACACATTGATAATTAAGACATAGATATACAAATTAATGCCACAGAAATAATGAAAAGAAGTGATCTTCGCCCAAACAATCTGACATGAACACTAGTAATTTACTTAGCAAACAGTCTTTTGGTAGGAAATGCAAAAGGTAACTTTATTCCACCCTAGGTCTGGGATTATCACAAAACTAAATTTGGTGGGCTCAAATGACGGAAGTCTTCCTATTTGCTTTTCTTGTGGCTTTTGACATTCCTTTCCCATAAATCCAAATACGGAATAGAAAGTGTAACCAGTCTTTTCCTTCATACGATTTTGTGTATCATAGATGCTGGCTCAGAGTGGGTTGGCTCACATTGCTTGAGTGAGCCTTACCTCATTCTGGTTGATGGCTATTTTTATGAGGTCTCCATGACTTGATGCTTGCCTAAATTAGTTTATTCATTTGTCTGCAAGCTGACTTTTAAGAAGGCTCCACTCTTGTAAGCTTGAGTCATTATTATTCCATAGCCTCTCTCGCTTGTTCCAGGACTAGTTTTTGGTCTCTTTCTCTTTCATCTGATTTATTAGCACGAACCCTTTCTGTTCTCTTTAACCTCTGTTTTAAGTGGCACCTTCCCTCCTTCCTTTGCCACACTCCATACTCTCTAACATCTTAAGTGATGAATTTTATCCTTGTTTACATCCTTCCTTCTTGCCTCTGTTTTTATCACAGCCAATTCTTGGCCTCTTTGATAAACTGTTGCACGTAAAACTTCACCTCTGATTTTTCATTCTGGAAGGTGCATTGCCATGCTCTTGACAGTGAGCAAAGGAGGACTTCTCCACCCAGGCGGTATCTATCATTGCCCCATGCTTTACCCACTGCCTGCACCAACTGTTTTCCTTATACAGCATGCCTTTCACTTGGTTCTCCAATACTGCACACTTTTAGATACTTGGCAGAGTGCTAAGCACTGTATAGATAGCAGTGAAAATGGCCTTGCCATTAAGCATCGATCTTATTTATTTAATATCTAAACAGTCACCTCTTTTACCCATGACATGAATAAAGGCAACTTCAAAATAATTTTTATCTTTTTCATTGCAGATATACCCATCCTGATTAATCTTGTGTCAACAATTAATTTGGGTGTCTTGAAATATAACATTCACAAACCTCAAAGTATGCTGGAGAGCTGACTGGCTGGTCCATTCAGATGTGTTCATGAAATATTCACAAGTGCACACACATTTCTATTTCTTCCTGGATTATCTGTCTTTGTGAGCATCCAGAGGGCAGGGACTGGCCTGTTGGCCTTGATTGTGGGGAAAGCTAGCTGAGAGCCGCCTCACTCCACTGCATATAAAATAATGTGTACAAGAGGTTACTGATTCACTGCATTCAATTAATTTTCCCTTCTCTGTGCTATTGAAGAGAAGTAGTGACTGTTAAATGAAATGAAATGAATTGACATAAAACTAATCACAGATTGTAAATAGTTTAGCTCCAATTGTGAAGCAGCTTTTAAACATGGACTGCTTACCCTCTGTGTCTTCCTTAGGGATTTTCATACTCCATCCTGAGCTCAGTCTCTGCAGAAGATATCAGCATCTCCTCTAGGAAGCTTCCTTGGGATCAGCCTCCCTTTCTGTGATGTGGATGGATGGCACCCAGTTATTTTCTAATTGAGCAGAGTAAATGATAAGCTCTGGTGTCTAGCTTGTGGATGGTTCGCATCCAGGGTGGTTTCAAAACACCTAGCCCAGTAGCTGAGTCCTTGAGCCTGTAAGCCTTTCTGTAATTTATTTATTGTTCAATCACTCAGTTGTATCCAACTTTTTGTGAGCCCATGGACTATAGCACACCAGGCTTCCCTGTCCTTCACCATGTCCCAGAGCTTGCTCAGACTTATGTCCATTGAGTCAGTGATGCCATCCAACCATCTCACCCTTTGTCACCCCCTTCTCCTCCTGCCCTCAATCTTTCCTAGCATCAGGGTCTTTTCCAATGAGTCGGCTCTTCGCATCTGGTGGCCAAAGTATTGGAGCTTCAGCTTCAACATCAGTCCTTTCAATGAATATTCAGGATTGATTTCCCTTAAGATGGACTAGTTTGATCTCCTTGCAGTCCAAGGGACTCTCAAGAATCTTCTCCAGCACCACAGTTCTAAAGCATCAATTTTTTGTCCATCAGCCTTTCTTTATGGACCCACTCTCACATCCATACATGACTGCTAGAAAAACTATAGCTTTGACTATACAGACATTTGTCAGCAAAGTGATATCTCTGCTTTTTAATATGCTGTCTAGGTTTGTCAGAGTTTTTCTTCCAAGGAGCAAGTGTCTTAATTTCATGGCTACAGTCACTGCAGTGATTTTGGAGCCCAAGAAAATAGAATCTGTCACTGCTTCCACTTTTTCCCCATCTGTTTGCCATGAAGTGATGGGACCAGATGCCATGATCTTCATTTCTTGAATGTTGAGTTTTGAGCCAGCTTTTTCACTCTCCTCTTTCACTCTCATCAAGAGGCTCTATAGTTCCTCTTTGCTTTCTGTCTTAGAGTGGTATCATCTGCATATCTAAGGTTGTCGATATTTCTCCTGGCAATCTTGATCCCAGGTCGTGATTCATACAGTTCCTAATTTCGCATGATGTACTCTGCATATAAGTTAAATAAGCAGAGTGACAATATTTACCTTTTTGATTCAGAAACTTTGAAACTATGCTGTCACTAACCCAATGAAATGTGTGAGGTTTTATTTTGCTTTGTTTTTGTGCCTTCCTTTTTGGTATGTTTTGGCACAGTAAATTATTTGAAAACAACTACCCTTTTCCCTAGGTGCTTTGCAAATGACCTATTGGGTAAATGGCCTAGTCCATTTGTCTTGGCTAGTGTAGAAAGAGCTTTGGGCTCAAAAATCATTGAAAATGGGAGAGTATCTACTTAGAGGAAAATGTATTTGCTTATTATTTTTATTTTTCAGTACAAGCAGGTTTTCCAAAAGTTGCATAAAACATCCAGCTTATCTTCAAAGTGCTGAATTATTTGTAAATGTCATTTTTTAAACAAGAGAATTTGTGTTTAAAAATGAAGGTGTTATTTAAAAATAACAAATGAAGATGTTATTTTAAAGCAGTGTATTGTAGCCAATCAAAACCCTCAGACCAGAAAATGGCTTTTCAATTTCACCAGTCTGTTTTAATCCAGGTTATCTCAAGGGTCTGTTAAAATACCAGTGAGAATGTGTCCCAACCCCACCATCACCTCCTGCCCTTCTAAATCAGAATGCAGAAAGATGAACAGCAGTAAAGATGGATGTTCTTGAGATGGGAACTAGCCTTGACTCCTAGTATGGTCAAATTGCAATTAACCAGAAAGCTGAGGGTCATCAGCACTAAGATGCATTTTGAATTTCTTTCTGACCAAAAGCCCTGTTTTTGTTTGGAAATTTCTTAGAGTTGATGACAAGTCTTCCTTGCCTGTATAAATGCAGAAATCTCTTTTTGAGATCATGGAGTTCTGATGACTGACAACCCTGAACCCCATCAGAACCAAACTTGGCTGTGGGATGGTCACTTTAGCAGGTTCTTTTTCTCTATCAAAAAAATTCCCTTTTTCATCCTCTCCCCCTAAACCTGCAGCAGTTTCTATATTTTCACCTGTGCAATTCATTTCTAAGTGCAGATATCTAAAGGACACAATCCATGAAATGATTAGGACTGTACTGAGAAGAACTCAATCAGATTTCTTTTACCCAAACCAAGGAAGGAAACAAGCAGCTACCTTAGCTCTTTGGGTCTCTAGGTGCCTAGGAGAGGACATTGAAAGGAAGAATGGAACACAGAAAGGGAAAGAACTTATTTGTTGTTGTTCTGTCACTAGTGATGTGAAGTGAAGTGAAAGTTGCTCAGTCGTCTCTGACTCTTTGCGACCCCATGGACTATACAGTCCACGGAATTCTCCAGGCCAGAATACTGGAGTGGGTTGCCTTTCCATTCTGCAGGGGATCTTTCCAACCCAGGGATTGAACTCAGGTCTCTTGCATTGCAGGCAGATTCTTTACCAGCTGAGCCACAAGGGAAGCCCAAGAATACTGGAGTGGGTAGCTTATCCCTTCTCCAGCTAATCTTCCCGACCCAAGAATCAAACTGGGGTCTCCTGAATTCAGTGACTGTCACATGCAACTCTTTGCAACCCCATGGACTGCAGTACACCAAGCTTTCCTGTCCTTCGCTGTCTCCTGGAGTTTACTCAAACTCATGTACATTGAGTCAGTGATGCCATCCAATCATCTCATCCTCTGCCACTCTCTTCTCCTTTTGCCTTCAATCTTTTCAATGAGTCAGCTCTTCACATCAGGTGGCCAAAGTATTGGAGCTTCAGCCTCAGCGTCAGTCTTTCCGATGAATATTCAGGGTTGATTTCCTTTAGCATTGACTGGTTTGATCTTCTTGCAGTCCAAGGGACTCTGGAAAGTCTTCTCCAGCACCACAATTTGAAAGCATCAATTTTTCGGTGTCCCGCCTTCTTTATGGTCCAACTTTCACATCTGTACATGACTACTGGAAAAACCATAGCTTTGACTAGATGGACATTTGTCAGCAAAGTTATGTCTCTGCTTTTTAATAAGCTGTGTAGGTTTCAAAGAGTCGGACATGATTAAGCATAGACACAACGCAACACAGGTTTGTCATAGCTTTTCTTCCAAGGAGCAAGCGTCTTTTAATTTCATGACTGTGGTCACTATCTGCAGTGATTTTGGAGACCCCCAAAATAAAGTCTGTCACTGTTTCCTTTGTTTCCCCATCTATTTGCCATGAAGTGATGAGACTGGATGGCATGATCTTAGTTTTTTGAATGTTGAGTGTTAAGCCAGCTTTTTCACTCCCCTCTTTCACTCTCATCAAGAGTCTCTTTAGTTCCTCTTCACTTTTTACCATTAGAGTGGTATCATCTGCATATCTGAGACTGCTGATATTTTTCCTGGCAATCTTGATTACAGCATATTAAGAATAATTTATAGTTTTGTTTAGGACAGGCCTGTCATGTCCATGGATTATTGTCTTAAACTGTAGAGAGATGACTCGGATGTCAACATGTGTGTGTCGCGTGTGTGGGATGGATTTTTTATAAAAAAAAAAAAAAGTGAAATACAGTTTTAAAAAATAGATTTAGTATTTGAGGCTTTTGTTATGGAAATTCTAGATCTTTTAGCATTTACTAAAAATCTCAGGAATTTGAAGACTGTGTGGTATAACTAGAACAGGATACTTTCCCCATCACCCCCCCTCCACCAAGGAAAATCCAAATAGAGCCTGGGTGGGGGAAGGTGATAAATCCTCAGCCCCCCACCCCCAATGTAGCTCTGATAAATGTCTCATGATTTCAACTAGAGTTGGGGGGAGAATGATGCTCTGTCTGCCTCCCTCCCTTAAGAAAGAAATGAGGGGGCGTGGGCTTTTGAAATTACAAAAAGCCTGGTTAAGAGTTCTTTCTGGCCTTACATGGATGCTGAAAATTAAAAAGGGTCAAAGACGATCCCAAGATTAGTGAGAAAGAACACCCACCTCCCGTTTACAAAGACACTGCATGTCTTTCAAAAGAGAACCAGCAAATTACCATGGAAATCTGCCCCAACCGATGGTGCTCAAGTAGGAGTCAGAACCTTTGTTAGCAGGGGTTTGTGGGGGCCGGCACCACAGTGAACACAGTTAAGCCTCACTAATTCCCTGAATGGGGAAAAGGCCAATCTCGATTTGTAAGAAACTTGAATTTGAAAATATGTTGAAAGAAATGCCATGTGATTATTTCCACAAACCTGCCTGCGGTCAAACTGCTGGCTGGGGTCTGTGCTCTGAACTGTGGAGCCTCTTAAAGGCCTTGAACAAACAGATAAGGACTGTAATTAGCATACTGGTCATTTGAATGCAAAGTGCAATCGGAGTGGCGCTTAAAACCTGCTTGTTAGCACACTCCACTAGCAGGATGTCACTTTCCTGGGTTTATAGTATTAATTTGCCTAGCAACCTACCCCCTTTCCTTTTTGGCAGTAAACTTGAGCCTGGCAGGTCAGAATTCGTTCAATTTTCCATATTAGCTGCGGGAATGAATAAAGAGGGGAGGAAGTGAACCACTCGTAAAAAATCAGCACGAACTTATTTTCAACTTCGATTTTTAACTGACCTTTGAAACTCATCAGTTAATTCATATTTATTATTTACTGGGTAAGGAATGTGTTGTCTTGGTTGATTAAAAGGGGAGAGGGGCAAGGCCTTGCAGATATCCCTTCCCCCCACAAGTGACCAATCAAGTGAACACAGAGAACATTGAATGTAATCAGTTCCTGGATTATAACAAAATAAGGATTGATTATGAGGCTCAACAGGTGGATAACTATCTGGAACAGCAGCACAGTGATATTTGGATCTATTAACCACCTCCAAGATGGCCAGCCAATCCTGCGTGCACATATTAACTTGGTTTTTAAATCCACTCTTGAGACCACTTAATTTGAAGTGTCACTGAGCTGTATTTGGGAAGGGGAAAAAAGGAAAGATGAATACAGCTGAAATTTTACTCAGATATTCAGAGTCTTCATCATTTTGCTCTGCACATGGAAGGAAAGGGCTGTGTTTTTTTTCCAAGTCGAACAAACCATCTGGCAGTTGACATGGGGATTGCTGGAAAAAGCAGTGCAAAGCCTGAGGGAGAATCAAACTTAAATGCCTGCCCTTTGGGAAAGTTCTCCAATTCTACTTCCTGGCCCTGAGAGAGAGATGGCAAGATGTTACCCACTAATTAAGGAGGAAAGTTAATCCTTAAGTAATGAAACCCCAACTATAGTGCTTCCCAAATTTTAGGACACATTTGAATCAGAGGAGAGTAGCGTATGAGTTTTTTTTAAAACTCCAATACCCAGTTTCATACCATACAATTAAATCAGAATCTCTGGGCATGGGTCAGGCACTGGCGTTTTATACTGATCACCAAGTGATTCCAAGTGCAGCAAATTGGGACCTACTTACTACCCTAAAGCTTTCCCACTTTATAGGCATTTAATTTATATTTAATCTTCTCAGTTACCCTATGAAGGATCCCCATTTCACAGATGAGGAAATTGAGGTTCAGAAAGGCTCAATAAGTTGCCAGAGTCTCAGAGCTGTTAACTAGTGAATCTAGAGTTTGAATATCAGCAGATTAATTTCAGAGTCTGCACATTGAACTTCTATACAATACTGTTTCTCTGGGCTATTTTCCCTGGATCCGGTGACATTCCAACAAATCTGATATGACAACCCCACATCCACTCACTGAAAATCTACTAGGTACCTACTATGTAAATCTCAGTTTTAGGTATAGTGTGTGACTCTAGGTAGATTCAAGGAAATATGGTTAACTCTTGATAATTTGCGGGGCCTTCTGGATAGCCATAGGTTGGTTGTTGCATTATTTATGTTAAAGCTTAATAAGCAAAAGGCTACCAGAGACAAGACTATAGTTGTACAAAGTCAAATGTATTGGACTGTCAAATACAATTGGACAAAGTCGATATGCATTGAGGAAATGCCTTCCAGAGGAACCGTAGGGTACCACTCTTGAAAAGAGGAGGAGGAGGGAACATCTTTTGAAGGATGCTGAGGAGGATCTAAGGAAGCAGGGATGATTTCTGGATTGATTGCAGTTTCTGAGATGGGATCAGGAGAAGAGGGGTTGAGTAAGAATTGGGTACTGTCATGAGGCAAGGGTGGCTTAGTAATTGGTATTCTTAGTAATACAAGAGAATAACAAAGTGGGTCTGAGCCATCACTGGCAAGACAGTATCAATAGTAGTAGTCACTCAAAGAAGATGGAGGTCATTATGGCATTTTACAGGCGCTATGTAACCTTGGGAGAAACTGTGTTCCTTTGTCTGTTCTCCCAGCCTAGTGAATGGCAGGGCTGTTTTTCCTTAGTCCAAGCTGATTTTTCTCTCTTTCAGTCCCAAGCAAGTTTTGACTCTTGAGATTTTGGCCTTTTTTTCAGAGGGGATGGGCCTGAGGGGGGAAAAAGTTGACATTCATATCTACCACAAATAGTTTTGCTGCTTTTCACCTGAGTTGGTATATTATCTAATGAGAGAGCGCATGTAAAACTGGCAAATTCTGAAAAAGGCTTGTATTTCAGTTAGTACTACTGTATCAATGCCAATTTCACAGGTTTTGACAAGGTACTGTGGCTGTGTAAAGTAACATAATACAATGTATCAAAACATTGGGGGAAACTCATTGAAGGATACCTGGGAACCCTCTGTACTATTTCCACAATTTCTCAAAGTTTAAAACAGTTATAGAAGGTGTGTAGCAGAAGAACAGGTTTCTGTTGATCATCTTAGTAAGACATTTTAAGACTTTATTCTCTTCCCCCCAAATAATCCAAAATTGGTTGTATCAACGTCCTGTTGTATGTCACTGAATTGGAATAGGGTACCCAGCAGTGATGTCAGTCAACATTCATGTCTACCAGGTACAGATAACAGTGGGTTATAAACATCAGAACAGTTTGTGCTTCAACAGAGATGTTATTTGAGTAGGATTTGGAAATACACATTAAATATCACCATGTAGGGAAAGAAGGGACTCCCTGGTGGCTCAGCTGGTAAAGAATCCACCTGCAATGCGGGAGACTCGGGTTTGATCCCTGAGTGGGGAACCCACTGGAGTGGGCAATTCTTGTCTGGAAAATTCCGTGGACAAAGGAGCCTGGCGAGCTATAGTCCACGGGGCTGCAAAGAGTCAGACACGACTGAGCGACTAACACACACACGCACGCAGGGAAAAGAGAGAGAAAGCTATGATAGGCAAAGGGAAGAGCAGGAGGAAAGGCACAGAAGTATGAAAGTCAAGGCATATCAGGGAAACAGATATTGGTTTGGTGAAGCTGACGCTTGGAATATAAGGGAGGACAGGTGGGAGAAGAACCTGGAAAAGATGGGTTGGAACTGGAGTGTAACTGTCTGGGTGTAATTCTCCTCTTTCTGAAATCTAAGACTTTGGATTTTCCTTGGTATACTTACTACACCTCTCTTGTATCCTAGTTACTTGGATTTGTATTTTTTCTCCCCAACTAGATCCCAAGTTCCATGAGGAGACAGTCCAAGTTTAGTTCAACTGTGTAGTATCTGTAGTACCTAACTGTGTGCCCTGTCCTTAGTAGGTGCTAATAAAATTAGATTTGCATGTAGAATGTGTCACAGAGATGCAGTTGATAGTCCCCCTCATGAACATCTGGAGCCCTAAGATAATGTAGAGAGAGGTGTTGACCTCCAGGTAAATGAAAGCATCAGGAAGAGAAGCACATAACTCATCGTCCTCAAGCTCCCTTTGTGTCTGGCTTTGGTGAGCAGATATGGCCACACCCTGCCATCTTTGACACATGCCCTCCATTGACCTTTGATGAAGCCCTGATGGTATCTTTTGAAGAGAGGTAATACACCTTGCCCATATCAGTTTAATATTCCACTCACACTGCCCTCTGTTCAGCTGCTCTGCATGCTTGCAGAGATAGGCTTCACCCTTCCACCACCTGTTCGTCAGGTCACTGAATTTATAGTAGATAGAATGGTTTAGGTGGGAACTTGCCAATGGTAGGTGAGGAGCTCCTCAAGGAGATTTTTTCCCAGGATTGGGCAGATGTACATTGTCTGAGGGGATCTCCACTATGCCTATTGATGATTTTTTTTTCCCTTAACCTCCCAAGAGAAATATTCTACTGCTCACCACTTTGCTACTGCTCACAAGGGAAGGTTGAATGTGGGGACAGGGCCACTTCTGTTCCTGACAACCTCATTATGTGGTTATCAAGAGCAGACACTGCCCAGGTTGTCACGACAACCAGCAATGATTCAAAGCTTCCCTGAAAGGTCTGTATCTCTGGCAAATAATCATCCTTTAGCTCTCAGCAGAGGCTGAACTGAGCAGCCAATCACAGGTGAGCTGAGAAAGCATGACATCATAGTCCACATAGTCGAGCCAGTCCACACACACACACACACACACACACACACAACAAGATTTGGTTTTCTGTTTCTCCCCTTGGTTCTTTGTCCCCTAGATTTTGTCCTCCACTTTCTCATTCTCTCTTTTCCCCGAGTACAATGGAAAGAGCAATGAAACCAACTTTTCAGATTCAGTTTACTCTGCGGTTTGACTTAGGTTTGGATGGCAGTGTGGGGAAGGAACGTATAATGTGATCCACTTAGGAACAAAATCAAACAGAGCAACAGCTCAATTAAATCATGTGGTTTGATATGTAGGACCATGGAAGTGGGGCTAATTAAAACCAAGTCAGAGGAGAGGAACTTCCTAATTCTCATATTAATTCATCCACATCCACCTGCATTTAATTGTCTTCTGCTTTTCCTTCACTAACTCCCTGGTGGAGGGGAGGAGGGCAGAGGCTGTGGGCTTCTGAAAGCTTGTAGATTGTACAGGGCAGGTCTTTAACTGATGCTAATTATAGTGAGGTAAGGTGAGGAGAAATACCCCCAAGTCCCAAGGTCCTGCCATACAGGGAGTATATGTAAATGGGGACTCATCAAGTCTATTAAGGAGGCATGTAGCTCTACAACCTGTTAAAACCACTCCTGTTCTATTAGCCATTGGATTTCCCTGGTGGCTCAGTGATAAAGAACTCGCCTGCCAATGCAGGAGACACGGGTTCGATCCCTGGGTTGGGAAGATCCCCTGGAGGAAGGTATGGCAACCCACTCCAGTATTCTTGTTTGGAGAATTCCATGGACAGAACAGCCTATCAGGCTACAGTCCATGGGTTCGCAAAAGAGTCAGACACAACTTATTAAAAAGCAATGACAACTCCATACAAGAGTCCAGGGAAATAGGCAGGACAAGTTTCACAATGGAGAAATCTCAAGCTGAGAGAAATTTGTCTTTACCAAGGTATCCTGGCCACAGGTTAGACTAGAATCTGGACCTCTTGATGCCCTGTTGAGAACTCTTAAGACCCACACAAATGGTGTTTTCCTAGCCATGAGCTTCCCGTTTTCCCCAGCCTCTGGTTTTAAGCAGTGTCGGATGAGACCTCTGCTCAACAGGCTACCCAGCATGTTTCCTCCTACAGGACAGCTGGAGCCCCTAATGATTGGAGTGGAAGGCGGGAAAGTTGGGAAGGAGCCCAGTAGGGCCTGACTACAGTGATGGCAATAGGCTAGAATGAACAGGCCCAGATGAAAGAGGAGTGGGCAGAAAGCTCCCAGACAATGCCTTGTGCACTAGCTGCCAAGCTAGGTTCTTTTGTATTCAGAGCAGTAGGTTTTTTGTGTTCCGCACCCCCCCGCCCCCGCCAAGTATAGTTGCTATAGCAAAAACTGTGAAGACCAAGAGCCACAGAGACCCAGAGTTGACCACCAGGAATAATTTCTGGCTTTGGGACTTGAGGCAGGGGTGGAGAGGAAGCCAGAAAATCCAGGCTGCTTTTGTTCAGTGGGTTGTACATTTCTGCCCAGCCTCCAGTGCCTGCCCAGGTATGGCTCAGCTCAGCCTGGAACATCAGAGCCTTTATTGCCAGGCCTGAACCGTTGACCTGGCATTCAGAAACCTTTTAGGATAGTAGGGGTGCTTTTGTTTCTTTTGATTTTTCTTAATCTGAAGTAAGCTATATTTCCCCCTTTTAATGTTTCTTACATACAAAATACTGTGTATTGTAAAAAATGCAGAAGCATATAAAGAAAACACCATTCCCCCACAACACACACACACACACACACACACACACACACCCATGTGTCTTCCTTCCCACCCTTTTATTTCCCAGAGTTAACTCTATTAGCAGTTTGTTATGTATGTGCTCAGTTGCTTCAGTTGAGTCCAACTCTTTGTGACTCTATGGACTGCAGCCCACCAGGCTCTTCTGTCATGGAATTCTCCAGGCAAGAATACTGGAGTGGGTTTACCATGCCCTCCTCTAGGGGATCTTCCCAACCCAGGGATCGAACCCGCATCTCTTGCATCTTCTGCATTGGCAGGCAGGCATCTCCTGACCCGGGAGTGGATTCTTTACTGCTGAGCCACTGGAGAAGCTTGGTTTGGTGTGTATAATTCCAACTTAAACACATGAACACTCTTTTTTAAACAAAAATAAAATAATAGTACAAGTTCTACAACTTGTTTTTTTACTCAATAATGTGTCAAGGTGTATTTTTACTTCCATACAGAGGTATCAACTTGATTATGTTTTGCTGATATATAATATTCCACAACATGTATATACTGTGATTTCTTTAACAGTTCCCTTAAAGAATCAGTTCAATTCAGTTCAGTTCAGTCGCTCAGTCGTGTCCGACTCTGCAACCCCATGAATTGCAGCACGCCAGGCCTCCTTGTCCATCACCAACTCCTGGAGTTCACCCAAACTCTTGTAAATCGAGTCGGTGATGCCATCCAGCCATCTCATCCTCTGTCGTCCCCTTCTCCTCCTGCCCCCAATCCCTCCCTTTATGTAAAATTTTTTCATTCTCTCGTAAGACTCAGCACTGAACATACTTCAACACATTTTGGCATGTTTTTATGAGTATATCTATGGGCAAATTCCTTGAGTTGAAATTGCTTGATCAAGTAGCTTATGCAGTAAAATTTTCCTAAGTATTGCCAACTTCCCCTCCAAAAGGCTGTGCCATATGACACTGCATCAGTGGTATATGAGAGTGAGCAATGTTCCCTTTGGGCTTCCCTGGTGGTTCCGTGGTAAAGAAGCCCCCTGACAATGCAGGAGACCCAGGTTCAATCCCTGAGTTGGGAAGATCCCCTGGAGAAGGAAATGGCAACTCACTCCAGGATTCTTGCCTGGGAAATCCCATGGACAGAGGAGCCTGGTGGACTACATACAGTTTATGGGGTTGTGAAAGAGTCAGACATGACTTAGTGACTAAACAACAACAACAATAATGTTCCCTTTAGTTGGGATTTGGCTGAGACAGTTTGAAGATACTCAGTTTATGTCTGTTGCTACAAGCCCTATCCCAGAGCCTCTCACTTCTCATGCGAGTCAAAGGGCTGGTCGGGTTGGTGGGAACCAAAGGAAAAATACAATTGAAGTTGCCATGTAGGGTGGTAGAAAGAACAGAACTGACAGTGGGAAACCTGGTTTCTAGGACCATCTCTCTGAGGCATTGAACAGAGAGACTGATCTTACTTTCAACCCTTGGATCACCATTCACTCATCTGTGAAATGCACGTCATAATAATTGCCACAGTACACTGTTGTCATTGTTGTAAGGATGCACATGAGGAGATATGAAATGGTATGTAACCTAGGAGGCAGGATGCACATGCCAAGAGGTTATTATGGTAATGTTGTTGTATCCTTAAATCAATGAGCTTGGGGGAAGGGAGCAGGGGGGAGTGACAGTTGATGAACACATGAAATCTTCTAAGACATTTCAGTTTCCCTGCAAGGTTCCATGCAGTTATCCTATATTCCTGGAGAACAAACCCCAACAGCAGTGAAGACTGCTTTGTGGTATCAAGAATGATACAGAAAAAAAAAAAAAAAAAAAGAATGATATTGGTTATCACCCTTTCACCACAAGACTGAAATCTTTCATGTTGATTCTGGCTCCTAAGTCCAGTCCTTTTTCTATGACACCACTATGTTTTAATTTGTCAAGCACCTAATAGGATTTTGGCCCTGTGCTAGTTTCTGTCATCACCAGAGAGAGAAGAAACACATGCATGAAACATTTAAATAACCATGTGTGGTGATGGCATAAATAGCTCTGAGTTATAGCTGAGGAATATGGGAGGATTAGGGTGAAATCAAGTACCTTTTAATTACAGTTTAAATCAATAGCCTAGAAGACCCAAGTTAAATCATTAGCCAGGAAAATCCAGTTATATCTTTTTATTATTTAAATGTGTTCTTATTATTTAAAATAACCCAAAGAAGTGCATTTTACAAATCAGAGATGTAGCATTTAGTAAATGACATTCATTTATATCAGTGATATTTAGATTACTTTTACCATGATGTAAAAACCAAAATCAATGTGATGGGCTCCTCTTTTTTAACCCCAAAGTTAATTAAAAAGATATCTGTGAGATCATTGGAAGCAGAACCATCCTGATTTAAACCTATTAATCAAGGATTTCAGGAGGAGGGTAATGGGAGTTTTTGCATTAGAAGACAATAACCACGCTGAAAACAAAAGCTATTTAAAAATGCCCGATTAAAGAAAATCAAGCTGATATACTCAGATTTTTTTTTTGAAGCCAATATATATTTTAACAAAATCAGTAATACCACACATCATATTAGAAAAAGCATGGGCTTTGTATTCAGATCTATATATAAATGCCAGCTCTGCAAAATTCATGTAATACTCATGTATGCATAAATATATTTTTTAATTAAGAAAAATAAAAAGTAAAATGCAAAGTGATCCTTAAAGTTGAGGAGTATGTGGTTTAATTAGTCTTTGCCTCCTTCTTTCCTGCTCTGTCATAGACTTGAAGGGTCAATGTTATTCTCTTTTCAATTCCCAGTATCATCACAATTTAAAAGGAATTAGTCCATGGGGTGGGAGGTGGGAGGGAGGTTTAAGAGGGGGGGGGACATGTGTATACCTATGGCTGATTCATGTTGATGTTTGGCAGAAACCAACCTAACATTGTAAAGCAATTATCCTCCAATTAAAAGTAAAAGGAAGTTGATACCCACCAATAAAATAAAATAAAATGAATTAGTCCAAAGAGTCATCCCAGTCTCCAGGTTCCTCAGATGTTGTCTCTGGTGAGTCTAGGGGCCTGGTGTGTGACTCTTCCTAAAAGGACCCTTGCAGATATATTAGTTCATTCTTGACTTTGAAGCTTCTTTTGTTGACTTCATGCTGAAATAATTGCTGGATGTTACGTAAATGTTGAGAAAATTGGATAAAAGTGCACTGGGGAGGGTCAGACCCATCTTGACCATTTAAGTATGTGAAGACACACATCTTTATAAAAAGAAGTTTGAAAGTGAAGAGGAAAAATCACCCATAATTCTACTTCTTTAACCCAACTATAATCATTTTATGTTCATCTCTGATTTTGTTTTTTGCTGGTATATTTTGCATCATTATAATTTGAATGTACTTATTATTTTGCACTTTTGGTCATTTTTGATAACAGCTTACTAGCTTATTGCTGGGATTTACTCTAATTTACAAAACCTAGCTAAATTACTCTAATTGACATAATCTAATGTACATAATCTAGAGAAGATAGATTTTGGAGTAACAAAACATGGTATTTGAAGTTAGATTTTAGAAGGCTTCTGACATTGGTAAAATTTTGAACTTTTTCTTAAAGACAAGCAATGCCATGAAGTGTTTCAGTGAAAGGATGGACAGAGACAGCCACATCTTAACGATTGTTAGTATAATCACACACACACACACACACACACACACACACACACACACACACACGGGATTCCAGTTCTTGGGGTCTCAAAGAGTGCAACACAACTGAAGCGACTTAGCACAGCACAGCACATGTACACCTATATATTTGAAGTGGATTAATAGTTCTCTTTTTGTATAATGATTTTTTTTAATGTGTGTTTCATGTGTAGAAGGGTGTTTTTCCTATCTAGATTGTCATCTCTTTGCACCCACTACCATATCTGCCTCTCAGGTTACTGTGGATTCAGGAGACTCCCATCAGTGTGACCTGCTTGCCTGACAGGTGGTGTCCCAAATCCAAAGCATTTCCCCCCAGTAAAGAGTGATTGTGTAGCTGCACAGACTTCCTCCCTGAAAATGTACCTGAAATCCCAGTCTTCCTGCGGGGGGCAGTTGAAGAAGCTATACTCAATAACGCCCCTCCTCTCCCACCGTCAGGTGCACCTCTTTCTCTACGGCCCCACCTCTGTCTAGACAACCCTGACAGTGTAGAAGTTTCCATCTCCTTTTCCTTTCCCTCTCCCTGTTCCCTCCCCTTCATTTTTTTTTTTTTTTTCCCTCCCAGGCGCTTCCTGCCTGGAAACAAAAGATTGGTCCCCAGTAGCCCACTCAGGGTGATTTTAGTTTTCTGCTCCCTCTCTGATTGGCCTCCGCGCGGTGCAGAGCCCGGGTGACGTCATAGCGGAGCAGGGCGAGGGAGCGGTTGCCGAGCAGGGCTCGACCGCGGACAGGCAGCTGTGGGCAGCGGACAGTCTGGGGTCTCGTGCGGGGGGCTCCAGCTTTCCCCTGCCCGGAACGAGTGTGCAGGAGCGGGAGGAGAGCCGGGGGAGGGGGGTGGGGAGCGGGCCGAGCCCGAGCTGCGGCTGCGGCCGCGGGGCTGCAGCGCCCCAGCCCCGCCAGCCAACCCCAGCGCTCAGAGGGAGAGGCAAGGTCTGGACGGGGTGGCTGGACCAGTGGCAGGTAAATCCCACGATGGATGGTACCCGGCTCGCTCTGGGGAAGGGGGTGGCAGCTGGGCTCTGCTTTTAGGCGGCCGGGCCGATTTTCTACCCGCTCGGACCCTCCTCCCACTGTCGCGGAGCCCTGGCCTCGAGTCCCCTACGTTGCCTCCCCCGGAGCCCTGACACCCGGCGCGCACCGTGCACGATCCCGGCTCGAGATCGCGGACAAGTGGGTGTGTCGGGGCCATTCCCGGATGACCAGGGCCCCTTCGCTGGGTCAAGTCCTAGACTCGCTTGCTGGGGCCTGGGCCGCTTGAGGCAAAATCAGCCCCCAGAGCTACGTCAGGGTGTAGGTCTTATACCATCTTCCCGCCTCCCTCCCCAGACACTGGAGCAGCGCTCCCCCCCGCCGCCGCCCCCAAAAGGGGAGGGGGTGTGGCCGCGGCCCGGCAAGTCCGGGGGAGGAGGAACAGCCAGACAGAAGCACAGAGAAAAAGTGACGATTTTCTTAAATGGATGCCTCTCCCCCTTTCTTTTTCTTCATCCCCCTCCCCTTTTTTGGTGGGGTGGAGGAGGACAATCAGAGCAGACCTCCTTTCTTCTCCTGTGGTGACTAGAATGATGCAATAATGTCCCTAGAAAGCCCAGGGTCCCTCAGTTGGCTTCTGTCTTTGTCTGGGGAGCAGGGTCACCAGGTCCACTGCCCCCGTTCCCAGTCCCCCTCAGCTTGCCGGGCCCTTGCCCTCAGTTTGCGAACTGGCTTTGCCAAGATACCTGCCATACTTTGGGAGGGGGGAACTTGGGCCTTTCTGATTCTTGTTCTGGCAGGCTCTCCGTCCCCAGGTGGTGGTGGAGGGGTGGGGTGGGGGAGCTGAGGGAGGGCGGTGCCTGAAGGGAGGGAGCCAGAGGCCCCACTTGTTTTGTTTTGTTTTGTTTTTTGGTCCCACCTTCCAGAATCTAGTGCCAGACTCTGGACTTGAGGGTTCTGGGCTGTGGTCTGTAGAAGCCAAGGAGAGAAGGGTGAGTGGCTTGGCTTTGGGAAGTATGAAGGGGGCGGCTGCAGTGCTATTTTTAAGAACTGGTTTTCAGCAGGGAAGCCTTTAGCCATGTTAGTCTTGCTCCCCCCATGGTTTTGCAGACTCAAATCCAGGCCAACTGTATGGCTGTCTGAGGTGTTGGAACAGAAGGAGGTCCATTCCTGTTGGTGACAACACTGTGGCCCTGTTCTGGGATGACCGAGGTATAAAGGTCAGTGCGGTTTTCACTGGGCCATCTGCAAAGTTATAATTGGGCAGGTCTGCAATTTGGTTCTTGAGGCCTCTCAAGACACCTTTGGGCAAAGGGGCTTAATATGGTAATAGACGATTAACAGGCCCAGGTTTGTATAGAGTCATGTCAGCCTCTGTTTCTTGATACAGATATCATACCCTCCTCCCCCATGAAAGAGGCAAAATAGCCAGAGACTGGGACAACGCGGGTAAAAGCTGACAGCTGCGAGATCTCGAGGGCAGGAGGACCTTGGGATGTCAAGGAGCAGGCCCTCCAAGCCTCCAGGCAGGAGAGTGGGCCTTGTAGGAGAGACCTAACAGAAAAAGGGGGTTCGCCTGTGATAGGGGTACAGGCATGGGGCCACAACATCCTAAGGACGTTCCAAGTAGCTGACTAGCTGACCATTCCCACAGGTAGCAGATTTTGAGAGTTGGAGGCGGAAATGGAGTATAGAGCAAGCCAGCTTGCTGAGGTCTTTGAGGGGAGGGGAGCAGACAGATGTGAGGAGAGAGGGAATTGAGGAATAACTGCAGGGCTTGGGAGGTGCTACTCCCATCAGAGACTGTTATTACAAGGTCAGAGGCTGAGCTACTGTGAAGTCAAAGTGGGTAGCCAAGGCAAAAAAAAAAAAAAAAAACCAAATCAGGTCTAGAAATCAGATAGAGTAGGTGGGTAAGGTCAGTGGAGTAGGTAGGAATAAAACCACAGAGAGAAAGAAGAAAAAGGCAGCGTTTTCCCAGGAGCCCAAAGGCCCTGATTTCCTTGGTGAACTAGAGGAAATTTTGCTGCTGAGGCACCTGTGGCTTAGCCCAGACTTAGGGGGACAATTTCTGCATAGCTGGGGAATCAGTAGCATTCCTACTCAGGTAAGCTGCCTTCAGGAGCCGGTAGCTTTGGTCGGTCGAGGGAAGAAGTTTGATGATGAGCAGGGTACTCTCTACAACTGGCTCTTCCTCCTGGGTAAGGAGAAGGGAGTGGAGGGCCAGGGCCTCAGAAGGGACTGAGGGAGCTTCTAACCTGGCCTAGACGGTAGGTTGACTGATTGTACATGGGGTGGGCCAGGGCTGGGCCTGGGGCCCTGCTTGGGGGATGGGGGTATGTATCCGTCCATGCTCAAAAAGAAAGTCCTCCTTCCCAAGGGCCCATGTGCAGGCCAGGGATGGCGAAAACCACTGCCCTAGAAGGTAAGTGAAGCTGCTGAGGCATCTAGAGTTCAGCTTAAGCTCCCCTGTTGTTCCCCCCAACCTCACCACCTGCTGGAGGCCAGGCGGTTGCCTCTACGGGGACCGGGGTTGGAGGGGAGAGGGGCGCGGAACTCGGCTGCCAGCGCGGCACTAGGCACTACTCGGCTTCTCCAGCAGGGGGCGGGCAAGGGCAAGACTTCAGGCACCAGGACCCGAGTCCTCCATTTCAGGTGTGAAGCCTGAGCCTCCGAACAAGTGACAGGCTGGCATATATTTCAAATCTGCTTTAGGGGTACCAGATGAACCTTCGGGTCTAGCAGTCTGTTTCCACTTCCTCTCAGAATGTGTTGCTTCCTCTCATGCCCCGCCTGCTTGTGAAGGTATTTGCATTTACCTCCATGGACTTCCCTTGTGGCTCAGCTGGTAAAGAATCCGCCTGCAATGCGGGAGACTTGGGTTTGATCCCTGGGTTGGGAAGATCCCCTGAAGAAGGTAATGGCTAACCACCCCTGTATTCTGGGCTGGAGAATTCCATGGACTGTATAGTCCATGGGATTGCAGAGTCACACACGACTGAGGGACTTTTCACTTTCCACGGTGATTACTGGAGTCACTAATATAGCCTAACCCGGAGTTTAATTGGAAATGTTAATCAGTGCAATGGATCCGTGTCTGGTTTGTACAGTTGGTCAGTTATCTGCAGGTTTGGGCAATCTGCACGGCACCCAGGGGGATGTGAGGAAGGGCAAGATGGCAGAGCCACAGCTGGCTGTGCTGGCAGGAAGCTTAATGAAGGAAGTAGAGCTCGAAGGCTGGAAAGAGAGGAACAGGTTTCTGGTGGGGAATAGAAACCAAGATAAGGCCTGGGTGCCTGATCACTGAAGTGATATAGGACAATCTTGGAGACCACACAGTGGAGATGGAGGCCAGGGTTTTGCCCTGAGGTGGGGAGGGTCCTGGATTTGGAGAAGGAAGGGTTTTTTTGGTAGTTGTTTTGTCTTCTGTCCGTGGCATGTGGCATGGGGGATCTTAATTTCCCGACCAGGGATTGAACTTGTGCCCCTGCACTGGAAGGTGAAGTCATAACCACTAGACCACCAGGAAAGTCCGAAGAAGGAAGTTTTAAAGGGAAAAACAGCTGGAGTGGAACCAACCATGGGAGTCCAAAAGTCAGTGTTCTGGTCTGAGAGTTTCTTCCCCTTCTCTGGGCCTCAAGTTTCCTTGTCTTTCAAATGACCGGGGTGAATTAGGTGGTTCCTAAGATGGTAGTAACATTTTAGGAAGTGGGTCCATTTGTTCCTGGTAATGAAAAAAATTTCGCTCAAGGAGAGGCCCTTCCCCTCAATTTACCCCTTTTAAATCATACTTTTGGGCATTCCTCTAATTTAGAGGAAGACAGTACAAAACAAGTCCACAACCACTACACACATTTCATCTCTCTCAGCAGTGTGGCCTTACTTTTATTTAAAATGAATGGGAAGGGGGTCGGATGGGGGGAGATGCCCACGTGTAGAATCTCCCCCTATAACCAAGACCCTGATGGCTCAGATGGTAAAGAACATGCCTGCAATGCAGGAGACTGTGTCTGATCCTGGGTCAGTAAGATCCCCTGGAGAAGGAAATGGCTACTTACTCCAATATTTTTGCCTGAAGAATTCCATGGACAGAGGAGCCTGGTGGGCTACAGTCTATGGGGTTGCAAAGAGCTGGACACAACTGAGCGACTAACACTTTTTACTTTTCACTTCAACCAAGCCCCTAAAACGCGCTATGGGGAATTTCACCCAGATCTTATACCCTGGGGTGGAGACAGATACCCAATAGTCGCTCTGACTCTTGGGGTGAAGGTGAAGGAAGGGCCTGGCTTAGGGTCTGTATCTTTTTCCTTCTGTCTTCCTCCATCCTGCTCTCTCTTTGAGCCAGGTGGACTTTTTGAATTTCTATACTTTTAAGACATTGCCCCTAACAATCAGCACAATTGCGCCCTCTAGTGACCTCAATGGGAATGCCTTTGACAGAGCTCCCCTTATACCTGGGGTGTCAGTGTTTAACCTGCTCTGCAACTACTCCCTGTGGAGAAGGGGTCCAATACTTCCAACAGCCCCGAGAAGAAACTTAGGCGGCTGCAGCTTCCTGCAGGCCCATCTGGGGTTGGGAGTTAAGAGAGGAAGCCATCCCACCCCCAGTGCCCAATTTCCTTCTTTGGGCCTGAAAAAGGTTCTGGAACATTCCCAGATATTTTCAGTGCTGGACCAGGCACCTACCATGGGGAGGGGGCGCTCTGTAGTAGAGAGAGTGGTTGTTCACAGATTCCCTCCCCCACCAAAGAGGTGTCAACCCTAATCCCCCGACAGATGGTGGCAGGAAGATGGCAGCAAGGCTGGGGTGTTGGTAGGCACACGGGGGCTCCACTGATCTCTACCTCTGCCTCCAGTAGGAGGCTGAGCCACAGGTGCACACACAAGCAGTATAAACACACAAGAAGATACACACAATGTGGCATAGACATATGATACACAATATAGATTAGACCCAGGCACCCCACAGCACAGAATAGATGGAATACACATGCAACACAGTACAGGCCCAGGGCACATATATAATATGGTACTGACCTGATATGCATATGCAATACGATATAAACACAACTACACACACACACACACACACACACACACACACACAGAGGACATGGTAGAGGCACACAAATATGAAGTGGTACTGGATGCAGTTCAGACATACCTGACCCCATTTGTGCTCACACACAGGACACCTCCACTCCCGACTTCCAACACTAACCTCCAGACGGGTGGGAGGAGTGTGACCACTAGGTGGAGCTCTGTGTCCTACTGTTGCTGTTGCTCCTGCATTGGCTCCAGCTGTGCAGTCAGCTCAAAGCAGGCTGCCCTGGAGTTAACAAGCGGCTGAAGGGAAGTGGAGGTCTGCCTAAGGAAAGCTCTTGATCCGGCACACAAACCTGGAGCTGCTTGGTTAGTACTGGCTGGTGCACTTGCCCCCTGCCCTCCTCCAGGTCCTCTAGTGTGCCTCCCCACTAGGGGATGGGCAGGGGACTTACTGCGGCCCTTCTTTTTGAGCCCTCTCAGGAGCTTTGGCAGCCCTCTCTCCTTCGCCCCCACCCCATGCCCTTGTAGGATGGTCTCATGCAGGGGGGGAGGGGCAGCATACGGCTCAGCAGCGCAGTGGGTTGGATTTGGAAAGACTGCCTGGAGTGTGCATGTGGGACGGGCCCAGGGAATGCTAGGGCCCCCAGGGGACAGACGTGCTTGGGAGGCTTGCCAGCAGCAACTGGCATTCCTGGGGGATGGCTTGGTCTTTTTATTCTAGAAGGGGGGAATTGGGAATGATGGGGCTTTTCCTGGCTCCCCGGGGCTTCAATTTTACTGTCTCTACCTTTAAAATACCCATCCATCCATCCATCCATCCATGTGTTCAGATTAGGACCCTCTGCGTGTGCTAGCTTGGATCTGACCCCGTTGGAAGTTAGCCCATAGGTGCTGCTCTTCTTTGAGGACAAAGACTGTGGAGAAGAGGCGGGCAGGGAAGGAAGGAGAAGGATTGCAGAGCTTGGGGTCCTGTCAAGGAAATATCAGTCTCCTCCTTGAGAGGCTCAAGTGACTGTGAGGAAAGGGAGGGGTTAAACGGACCCTGTCTTCTTTGTGGTTGGGCATGGAAACTTCTTGGGGGAAGCTAGGATAAATTGTGACCTCCTAAAAAGCTCTGGATGTATTCACCCAAAGAAATCTGGAGAAGACTAGGGAAGACATCCCTGTGGCAGAGATTAGAGGAAAGTTCCAAATAGGATTAGAGGCTGAGGCCCTCAGCAGCTCTGAGATGATAGAAAGTTAGGGAACCTCAAAGTGCTCTGCTCACCAACTCAGTGAGGGACATTTTTGAGAAGGAAATGGAAATGATGGTGGAGACTTGGAGGTTAAGGATGAAATAAGCTGAACAGCTGGGTCTTGAGGCAGCTCAGGTATCACCAGAGCCAAACCTGCATTTGCCATCATCTCATGGCTTCCTCCTGTCCACTGGATGATACCATCTCCTGTCAATATGCAAATATTTCACATCTGTCATATTTGACTGAGCGCTCTCAGCACTTACGCAAGCTGCTGAGGGTGGTCCACTCACTAGCAAGTAGATTCAGAGTGGTGAAATGATAGCCATTCTCAACTTGAAACTCCCAGTTCAGTGCCCTGTCTGGACTCTGATGTACAGGGGCTTTTTTATACTTCTTGACTCTGACTCTCTGCCTTCTTAAAGGATTTTCTGTAGTGTGTGTGTGTGTGTGTGTGTGTGATGTTTGGGGGAGATGGAGCAGGAGCAGGTGGGGAAAGAGGTTCCCACTCCCCCACAATGCTTTTCTTGGCAGGTTGCCCCCAAGAGAGAGCAGCTGAGTCCTTGCACCCTGTGACAGCTGCTGTTCCCAGCCCTGAGCCCATCGGAGGTCCTGCAGCAGTGGTGGTGTGAGGTGAGTCATGGATTCCAGGGCAGGAAGTTAGGGATCTCCGAATTCAGGTAAATGCCACCTTTCCACCAGAGCTCCTGCCATCAAAGACCCTACTTTCTGGGGACTTATACCACTGCCCTTGGTTTCCCATCTCTGATATGAAAATGACAGCTTTGACCTACATCCTGGAGTAGAAAAATAAGCTAACAGTCATTGTCAAGTCCTTTGCAAATGTCAAGCGCCATCTAGGAGCTTTAGTATAGAACAGGCACGCATCCCATCAAGCTGTCATTTCCTTTCCTCTTGCTTTCCTGATACTGAAGTGGCATTTCGGCCACGTGCGACAAATTCACCAATTCTTTCCTGTTATTTCTACCGCCCCATAACCTTCATGTTACCTTCCTATTCAAAGCGTACCCTTATCCTGGCCATCCCAGTTTCGGGGTCTGGAAGGCTTAACTTAAACTTTCCAGAACCTTCCCTCTGTCTTCCCACCCAGCCAGGGCGTGTGTCCTTCCCCAACTCTGCAACAACGCTGAGTCCATAGCATGTAGTGTAGCCCTTGTTGCTCTGCTGCCTTAACTAAGTCTTGCATGGTTTCTAGCATATTCCTCTTGGCAGGTAAACTAGACTGAAGCTCTTCAGGAGTAGTGACCAAATTTCACAGTTCCCTAGTCTCACTCAAGTGTCTGACAGTTCCCTACCAGCTTTTCCATTTGAGCCTCTCTCTCTTCCTGTCCACTTCTTTCAGATTTCTTGGCTTGCCTCTCTGATCATCTACCTGTGTCTTTTCCTCTCAGGTGGCCATGACAGCTTCTTCCTCTTTCGTCTCCTCCATCTGGCCTTCTGTTGCTATATGCTACAGTCTAGCTGTCTGTTTGTATCTTACTGTCCCTCTCTCTGTCTGGTCTTCTGTCTCTTTGTCAGTTGCAGAGATGTCTCTCATATTGCCCAAGGCAAAACCAGACAAGCAAAAGAGAAAGAAAATACCCCATGGGAAAAACAAACAAACTCAAATAAGAAACAAGGAATATGCAGTGCAGTTCTCTTTCACACTGAGCCTGTCCTGGGCCTCCAGGACAAAGGAGAACTGCAACTCAGTGGCAGGTGTTTCTGTGATGCCTTCTCATGGAGAGGGAAGCTCCAGACTTTTGGCCATGAAATTGAAGGTGTGAAATTACAGCCTTGTCGATACCGATGCATTCAGCTTTCCAGAGATGCCCTGGCAGGGGATCCTCTATAGAGCTGGAGCAACAGAAGGTAACTAGAACTGGCTAAAACAAGAGGCAAGCCCCTGGGTCTCTCCTGGGTGTTCAATGACAGCCACAATAATAACTTACATTTATTGAGTACCTACTGTTGCCAGCATTATGCTAGGCGTTTTTATTTGCATGAGACCGTTTGATCCTACAGTAACTCTGCAAGGTAGGTATTTTTTTTTTTTTTCTGATAGTTGCTGTTTTTGTTTCTGATTATAAAAGTGATACGAGCACAAGGTAGGTATTTTTATCATCTCTCTTACCCATGAGAAGATAGAGGTTGAGAGCAGCTAAGGCACGTGCATGTAACTCAACATATATTGTGATTTGGGGCAGGGGAGACACTTCCTGAAGTGTCTCTCAGCATCTTATTTTGGAGCCCTCCACTGTTCACATAGACACATGTGCATGCACACACAAAACATGCACACTCACACACTCTTGTACATTGACGTGATCATATTTACCTCCCTGGCTCACACTAACTGTTCACACCGGACACATTTATAGCAATGATCACCCTTAAGCCCTCACCCTCATACATGGTCATATTTCCAGACACACTATGTACTGGTACATTCCTACTGCCATGCACTGATACATACATTTATTTATTTTATTTTTAATTTAATATATTTGATGCACTGTATTTTAACTTTGTTTTTTTAATTTTTGGCCCACCACATGACATCTTAAGTCTCCGAGCAGGGACCAAACCAGTGCCCCCTGCAGTGGAAGCATAGAGTCCTAACCACTGGGCCGCCAGGGAAGTCCCCATAGTCATATTCACCTTTCCATACTGACACACACCCATGCTCACGTTCTCATACACTCACCCATTGATGTTCCTTCTTACTTTCTTACACTCCCAGTCATACCTACAGACTCACATCCACACAGATGATATAGTCACCCTTAACTCCCAAATAACTACACAATCACACACACTTTGTGTACGGATACAGGTTGACATTCCTCTGCCTGTTTCTCATGTAGTCCATACACACACTCAGTTTCATATACTGTGACACATTTGCACTGTCATCACTTTTCCTCCTTACAGTTACACGTTTACACGTCTCATAACTCACCGGGACACACACATGTGTATACATGCTCATATGTTCACATTTATACATGCTCACACCATAAACACAATCTCACCTATTTAAACTCTTGTTTTTGTACACTCTGGATTGCATTCTCTTCCACTCATGTACTCAGTGCTGACACAATCACTGTAACTCAGTCACATTTGCATGTAATCACACTTACACATGGCAACACTCATTTTGACAGATTCACAATAGTGCTAAATAGTGACCCACACTCTAATGTACACACCCATGTAAAACTTTCCCAAACTCTTATGTATACACATAGACTGATTTTTACCACATTGACACACTTTCTTACTTCACATGCACACATACATACACATTGTGGCACACTCAGTTGTGTTCATGATCACAACTGTCACCCCCCCCCCATTTGCCATTGTTCTCTTCTCAGCCTCAGCTAAAAGGAAGAGAGTTGCTCTTAGGCAGGTGCCAATGGGACTGGATCTTTCTAGCAGAAAGTAAGGAGATTTATGTCTAGGATTAAAAAGAAGCAACTCAAATCCTAGATCAAGTTTTACATCCTTTTGCCATAGATTCCTTTTGCAGAAATCATCTCTAATGGGCAGAACCTTAGCCAGTCCTTTCCAGAGAGGTTAGAATTTAGATGGTTTGTTTGTCTTTTCCAAGTTTATGGCTTAACTTGCCACTTCATTTCCCTCCCAAGGGGAGATGAAGGTGAGGCGTGCATTTCTTTAAGCACTGTTAGTGGTTTCCTATGCAAATGCAGGTGTCTGCTTTTATGTTTATGATCTGGAATTGCCTGCTGATTAGACACGTGGAAAGGGCAGTCATGCTTCCAAGCAGGTACCTCTCATCCAGCCAGGTCTGCTTTTCCCCTGTTTACTCTGAATCATGGTATTCAAGGAGGAGAAAGAGAAGGTTAATGAGCTAGCTGGATAATAAAATGCATTTCTATTGTGAGTGTGCATGTGCATATATAGACTCCACTGGAATTTCAACAGCTGTTAAAAGTCAAGTCAACAGAGGAAATTTCTCAGTAGGCGGGGGTAAAGACAAGCTGAAGAAACTTCCTTGCACTCCAGACAGACTGTAGATTTCCTTGCAGAGGGTGAGAAAAAAACCCAGGAGTGAACCAGTAGATCAGGAGCCTGGTGCCAGAGCTGTGAGCCACCCTAGTCCACACCAGCACCCTGTAGGAGTCTCCCTAGTCTGTGGCTGCCCCTGCTGGAGTCTCCCTGGAGGAAAAATAGTGCAAAATACGACTGTGCTACCATGTGATGTATTTTCTGGCACACCATAGGGAAGAGCCTGTACTCTGGAATAACAGCTCCCCCCAACCCTGCCATGAACACCCATCATTAGATTGAGAACGTCTTCAATAGTAGAGACCACATCACTTTACCTATTTTGGATTCTCAATGCCTGGCATAATGCCAGACTCAGAGCAGCTGCTTGTGAAACTCAGCTAAGAAACTAAAAGGGATGGGTGGGCAGCAGCATATTGTCAGGACAGATCCAGTGCCTCTGTCCCTCCACCCCAGAATTCCAATGGCATTACCAGCTCAGACTGAGAGTCCTCTGTGGACCTTACATAGTGGGGGAAATGCAAAGGGTGAAAGCCCCAGACTCTGCCTTTGATGTAATTTCCTTTGAATGAGAAAGATGAAGTCACCAACTTGAAACTGTAGTCCAGGCAGCAGTCTTGAAGTTTGGGGTTAGAGGAATTTTTATCATGTCATCCAGTGGTTTTTCAACATCCAAAGGCCTTGAAGGCCCATAAGTGGTTGGAAACAGCAGTCAGGATTAGGGAAGCCACTTCCCAAAGCAGACTGCCTCATAGATATCTTTCTTAAGCACAGGGAAGATGGTTCATCTTTATAGAAAATTGTGTAACAAAGCACTTTATCACTGGGCATAAGGCAGAGGAAGAAAAGTGAGCCTTTAGACCTTAATGGAAATCTTGTACTTAATTAAGATTTAGCCACCACCTCCTCCAGGAGACAGCTTTAGGGAAATTTCCTGGCAAATATATATTTGATCTATTCTGCCAATGTGCTGAGACTTAACTGAAAGCAAATTATAAAACTGACAGTACTGACTGAAATTTAGGAGGGGAAAAATGCACCTACCTGAATTCACTTCAATACAGTGAGGAGTGCTAAGTAAAGAGACCCACCCCTTGTATTTATATGGTATTTTATACTTCTCAAAATATCTAATAACCTGTTCATTCATTATGATAGAGGTGGTGTTGTTCATTGTTGTTCAGTCACTAAGGCGTGTCTGACTCTGTGACCCCATGAACTGTAGCACACCAGGCTTCCCTGTACTTCACTGTTTCCTGGAGTTTGCTCAAACTCATGTCCTTTGAGTCAGTGATGCCATCCAACCATCTCATCCTCTGTCATCCCCGTTTCCTCTTGCCCTCAGTCTTTCCCAGCATCAGGGTCTCTTCTAGTGAGTCCAGTTTTTGCAAGAAGCATTAGGAGCACCGACTCTGGAATTAGCTACCCCAGCTTCTGAATCCCAATTTGGCTACTTCCTACCATGTAACCTTGTTTGAGTCAACTACCTATGCTCCTCAAGTCTCAGTTTCCTCATCTGTAAAATGGGCATGACACTAATACCATCTACCTCATTGAGTTGTTAGGATGAAATGCAATGTCTTGCTCAACAAATGTTGAGCACAAAGTCAGTGCTCAACAAATGGTAGCTCTTACTGTCCTTACCACAACCCTTGGACTGTGGTGCTTTCAAAGGGGCAGAACCCTGAAGTAACAGAGAAACAGTATGGTTCTTTGCTGCCAAAGACCCGATTTTCACAGAACTTGTTGCCTGCTTTTCTTTAAGTTTTTATTTCTCTTAACCACAAGCTGGGTCAATGCTCATTCCCACTTAAGAAGAGTGAAAAAGAAAACCCATGAGCACTTCCTCAATTCCTGTGTCATTTTAGGACATCCTTATCTGGCCACTGTAGTGATGTTTCTTGTTCATTTCGATGTCCCCCCTCATCCTACAACATTTCCCTTGAAATCAGGAAGCCTTCAGTAATGTCACCTTCATTTGCTGGTATACCGAAACTTAGGGGAGGAGGAATGAAAAAGACTCCTTATGCTAGTGGAGCCCAAGATCTGGTCTCTAACCACAGGCACACCTCTGACCTTGATTCTAACGCTGAAATGCCTGCATTGTGGGCACTGGGTCTGCTCATTTCCAAGCTTTGTTCCAAAACATCACAATGGAAGCACAGTTCACCCATCTCAAAGCCCTAAGAGCTTTGTTGTCTATGCAAAAGCTGTGGTAACTGAGAACTCATCATTTCACATAAAACTGTAGTGTGATTGAGGAAGCATAAATAAGAGCATAGACTTTGGAGTCACACAGACATGAGATTGTATAGACTTTTTTCTATTATGGTTTATTACAGAATATTGAATGTAGTTCCCTGTGCCATACAATAGGACCTGGTTATTTTTCCATTCTATATATAATAGTTTGCATCTGCTAATCCCAAACTCCCAATCCAACCCTCCCCCACCCCACCCCACCCGCCTTGGCAACCACAAGTCTCCAAAGTCTGTTCTCTGTGTCTCTGAGTCTGTTTCTGCTTCGTAGATAAGTTCATTTTTGTCATATTTTAGATTCCACATATAAGTGATAATCGTATGGTATTTGTCTTTGTATAGTTTCACTCTGTGACCTTGGCAAGTAAGCTGCTGTCTCTGAATGTCAGTTTCATCTGTAAAATGAAAATAATGATACCTCAAGGGGTTATGCAAGTTATGTGAACTGGTTCATGAGTAACTTTTAGCAGAGTGCCTAGGACATAAATCTTAATGAATGGTGGTAATTTTATGGCCCATGAAATCTGTGGCAGTAATTGTGAACATCTTCTGTGGGCAACATACCTTAAATTGCTTTACTCATTTCTCACATGTGGATCATTTGATCCTTACAACCTCTTGGTGAGGTAGTCACCTTTCTTCTGTGAAGAAAAAGATTCAGAGCAATCAAGGGATAAAGCTCATTAGCAGCAGTGCTGGGCTGAGAAGGTTCCAGTCCAGGCTGAATATTTGCATCTTTGCTTCACAGCGTCTTTGAGGTGGTGGTTAGCAAGTACGACCTCTTTGAATTGAGCATAAACCTTGTGCAAAAAAAAAATGTCTAAATGGTAGCTACAGTTTTTCTGTTCTCTGAACCATGTGGTGTTTCTCTCTGTGTCTCTGTGTTGTGGTGTTTCTCTCTGTGTCTTGTGTGTTGTCCAGCATGTTACAGAAGTGCAACAAATGTGACATCATAAGAGTGCCCTTTGCAGCAAAGCTGAGGGTCGTGGTGATATATGGCTATGGCAGTACCAGTTCCCACCAAAAGGAAAATCTTTCTCAAGGCATGTCATGTGGTGTTGTTCATGCTGCTCGAGGAGTACCAAATGTCCAGAGCCTGGAAATAGAAATTCTTGAAATATACTGAAACACATCACTAGACCTCTGGGGCTCCTTGGCTGTTTCTCTTCTGACCTGAAAATGATGAGGCATCAACTTTAGGGAACCCTAGGAAAAGGATGGAAGGACAAAAAGATAAGCGCACTTTTGACCTCTCTGTGACATTTGCCTCATAGCCATACTCATCTTGGAATACTTTTCTCTTGGTTTCCATGATGTCATAGATTCAGTTCCTCCACTTCTTTAACCGTATTTCTCAAGGATCCCTGGTTCCTCCTCCAGCCCCTAAATATTGGTGTTCCCCTGAGATCTTGCCTTCTGTCTTCCTGTGTCTTATTAGGAGATTGCACCTACTTCCATGCTGATGGTCTCCAAATTAATATTTTCAGCCCACATATCCTGCTCTCCATTGAACCATTCCATAATGCCATATAAACATGTTATGACTGCTACTCTGTCTATATTTATTGTCTTAATTTTGCTGTCTCTATTGAGAGGAATGTTTCTCAGGTGGCACTAGTGGTAAAGAATTCACCTGCCAATGCAGGAGATGCAAGAGGTGCAGGTTCAATCTCTGGGTTGGGAAGATCCCCTGGAGAAGGAAGTGGTAACCCACTCCAGTATTCTTGCCTGGGAAATTTCATGGACAGAGGAGTCTGGCGAGCTAAAGTCCATGGGGTTGCAAAGAGTCAGACACGATCGGGCAACTGAGCACACACATTGAGAGGAATAGATATAGCTAGAGAGAATTTTTTCCCAATCACATGTGAATTGATGTTCCTTTCAGCTTTTTATTTTTGCTATGTAATAAAGACAAGGTTCTTAGGTCTTTGTTTTGCTTCCCACTAGATATTTCTAGTATAATTTTTATTGAGGTATCCAATGTGTCACGGTGTTTGTTCTCTCTTCTTTGTACATAGACTTGTAGAAAAGTTATATATTTGAGGACCATTTGTAGATATTTAGTCTTTGTAGAATGTTTATGTTTGTTGGTAGAGTCTTTATAAAAATTTAGACAATTTTTTTATGAAACTGATAAGGGCTGTCCTATTGGCCAAAACCAGAATAATGTGTTCTTAGAATTCTCTTGGGAATATGATTACTGGTGGCAGTCCAGTGGCTGCTCATTTAAGGGGCCTTCCATATCATCATATTTGTTATCAGCATACCAACTTCATTAGCTTTTTAAATAACCACCATTCTAAGCTAGTTGTTTACTCTCATTTCCTAAAAACAAACTGAAGCACAGTTCTGTCTGGAATCCTGAACAAAAGGTAAAGGCTACACTGGGGATGTAATGAACAGCATGATGACTGTAGTTAATGATACTGTGCTGTATGTTTGAAATTGGCTAAGAGAGCGGATCTTAGTGTTTTCAACATACCAAAAAGCAAAACAAAGCAAAAAATAAAACAATGTGAGATGATGGATGTATGAATTAATGTGATTGTGATAACCATTTCCCATTGTATACATATACTAAAGCATTAATCACATTGTACATCCCAAATATATACATTGTAAATTTGTCAGTTATCCTTAAATAAAGCTGGAAGACCCCCTAAAGGCTAAAAAACCCCATATTAGTCCTCCCACACTCCTCCAGGCTTCTTGGGATAGAACTCTATTGGTACCCAGATTTCTATTTAGGGTCCTGAGACCAGTTAATCCCACTACTAGCATCTCTGCCATCTTTGGCCAATGTCCAGAATAGAGCTACTTTTTGAAAGCTCTCTTTTCCTGTTTCTATACTGCCCATGCTTCCTCACACATGGCTTTTTATCTAGACAGGCAGAGTCCAAACCCCTAAGAAAGGCATATGAGATCCTTCTTAATTTGGTCTTTACTGGTCTTTTTTTTCTTTTTTTTTTTTTTTTTGCATCAAGTTACGTGTAGCTTCTCTCATACTGCATTGTCTGTAATCTTCTCTTGGTCTTAGTACATGTTCCTTGTGCCTGAAATGTTACCTTTGGTTATTTGTCCTTTTAAATTCAACTCAAGTATACTTCCTCTGTGAAGCTTCATTCTTCAGGCTGTTGGGAACCCCTCTCTTGTCCATCAGTAGCTACTTGTTGTCATCTTCACCCTGAGCTGCCATGGCCAACACCCATAAAACTGTTTTCCTCAAGGGCAGAGACTAACTAGTTCATCTCTTGCCCTAGACCATGGTGAGCTCCTACTTATCCTTCAATACCTTGCTCAAGTGTAGTATCCTCAGACACCTGTGGGGAATACTAGCTACCCTTCCTGCACTAACTTTTCAAAGCATCCCCCTCCTTCTGGGCACATATTAAACACTATATAAATGCTGAATGAAGGATTGAATTTATTTATGAAGATTTATTGATTGCCTCAAGATTGCAGAACAATCCAGGAATGGAGCCAGAACTAGCCCTTCTTCTTTGGTTGGAGACAATTTTGGGGGGTTTATAAAAAGACCTAACTAAAAATCAACTCCAGAAATTAAAATTAGGGAACAAGATGCAACTTAGTTCTTAAATGGAACATGAAAGGAAGTGGTTTCTTTTCCCACATATTATAGTCTTTTTTTTTTTTTATTATAGTCTTAATATATTTTCCCTCAAAGAAGTCTGTTCTGCTCATATATGACTTTAGGTCTGGAAAATGCTTTGTGCCACCCGTACTGGTCCCTTCTATATGTTACCAGGATCCTGTGTTCTGGCTTTTGAAAGTCTTATACGTGTTACTTTCTTCCAGAGTTTTAAGATCTGTTTTTACATAGGACCAGAATCTCTTAGTTCAGGAGAAACAGGTCCTTAGAAACATGATCTAGCATAGTTGGAGTATTTGTTTGCTGGAATATACTCTTGAATAATGTATTACACCACCCTAGTACTTCCCATTTCTCAAACCCCAGCAAACTCCTACTCATCCTTCAATACTCTGCTGAAGTGATATATGTCTGATCTTCTCTGAGAACATTAGTTACCCTTTCTGCTCTGTCCCTCTAATGCATCCTTTGCCTACCTGGGTTGCATCCCTTTGTATTTCCTATTGCACGTATGTATGTCCACCATCCTTATTTAACTGTGAGCTCTTTGAAGACTGGGACTGGTCTTCATTCATCTCTGTTTGTATATATCTCCATGTACCTGACACAATACCTGGTAGGTATGAATGCTGGTGGCGTGAAGACGAAAGGCATGAACATCCATATCAAACACTTGCCTTGAATGTGCAGGTATTGGTACTAAAATCGGTACTAATTTCTCATCTAGTAGGATAGTAGTCAAAAAGTGTCTTTTCTTCCTTCTGAACTCCTCCAGTCCCTCTTTTTTTTTTTTTAACACTCTTCAATTTGCAAAACACATGCCCTTACCTATTCTGTAGTTGTATTGTTATCTGTATATTTAATATACATTTTATATACAATATGCAGCCAGAGAGGAAACCCACTATTCAAGCCTATATAATCTCTTTCGGGGCTGGACATTGACTGATGTTTATCTCTTTACTCCCTGCACCTCGCATGGTACTTAGTACATAAGCCTCAATAAATATTTGTTATTGAAATAAATGAATACAAGCACAGATGGGTTGCTTAAGAGGCATGAGTTACTATCTGACCTTCTTACAGGGTAGCAGGTCTCTGTTTTGGTCTTCAGATTCTTTGAAATGAAAGTCAATCAGCAATCCATAATAAGAAGTCATGTACTTGGTTTCTTTTCCTATAAAAAGCAATGTCAGGCTGACATAAGATCTTCCCTTTTCCTCTCTTTATACAGCTGTATAACCCGCTGGTGATTGGCTGACATAATTGTAAGTGCAGGGAATGTATTAGGCTCAATCTTAAAGGAGAAAGAACACTCTGAGATGACCATTGCTTTATACAGAATTGTAATACAGAGTTATATATCTTTATTTATTATGAACACTCAGCTTTCCTCCCATTTTCCTGCCACTTTTTTTTTTTTTTTTTTTTGTCATGCTGTATGGCACGTGAGCTCATAGTTCCCCAACCAGGGATTGAACCTATCTCTGCCGTGGAAGTGTGGAATTCTAACCACTGGACTGCCAGGGAAGTCCCTTCCTTCCGCCAGGTTTGGTCAGGATGTGTTCTAGGCCATAGTTCTGGCTCCACAGAAGTCATTGGGAACTACTGACTGAGTCCCTCTGCTGATTCCCACTCCTTGCACTAAATCCTACTTCTGTTTTATCTGCACTTTTCCTACCAGGATATCATTTCCTTCATTTGAGAGGTAAGGGCTGGGCCCTATGATCTCAGTCTGGGGACTTCCCCAGGCCACAGAAACACTTAGGTATCTGACAGCCTTCTCTTTGTGTGTGCGGATGAGTACTGGGGCATCAAAACTGATCGTGTGCTGCAGGAGGGGTCTGCTCCAGCATGAACCAGTCATGAGCCATATCTTAGAGAACTGGGCAGTGGCAGCCGCAACCATGTGGCTGAGTATCCAGCCGCAAGGAGAATGAATCACTTGGTGGATCGGAAGCTCGTAAGTGAACTTAGCTGGTACAGGAAAGCCAGCAGGCTTGATTGTGAGGTCATCCTTTAGGCTTTTGGTTTCTAGAGGAATTTCTTTGGGTGGACTGTAATCTTTTCTTAGACCCAGGGCCAGTTTTCTTTAAGACAATAATAATCCCTTTTGGTGGGGGTAGGAGATGGGGAATTCCTACAACTAAGGCTGTGGCCAGCAGTTTATCCCCTACCATTTGTGAAATGTGATAGATGGAAATTGGGTCTGATCATTTCCCATTCTTCCTTTTTTTAAAGATAATATTTCCTCTTCATTAACTATAGCCCCCCACATGCTATATAGACACATGCTCAGTTCTTTTGTAAACTTTGGTTGAGGGGCAAAAGCTGGAAGAAGAGTTGCTGCATTTTATACCAGTTCAAATTCTTTGACCTCCAGTTCTAGCAAAATGTCTTTTTTGGAGGGGTGGTGGGTAGAATTTGGAGAAGTCAATGGCACCCCACTCCAGTACTCTTGCCTGGAAAATCCCATGGACGGAGGGCCTGGTGGGCTGTAGTCCATGGGGTCACTAAGAGTCGGACACGACTGAGTGACTTCACTTTCACTTTTCACTTTCATTCATTGGAGAAGGAAATGGCAACCCACTCCAGTGTTCTTGCCTGGAGAATCCCAGGGACGGGGGAGCCTCGTGGGCTGCCGTCTATGGGGTCGCACAGAGTCAGACATGACAGAAGCGACGTAGCAGCAGGTGGGTAGAATATGAGCTTTGCTAAAATGATCTAAATTCCTAGTTTACAAAAATGTTATGTGAATGTCTCAATTGACCCCATGTAGCTCTTCTCTTCAAATGTTCAGTGGGTACCTTCCCTATAGAAAGCCAATTTGGGTATAGAAAAATTGAGACTAGAGCAAGTTCCTAGGTCAATGAGCCATAAGGCACAGGTTTGAAAACAATGTCCAGACATCTCTATATATACAAAGAGCCCTAGCAATATTGGCAATTGAATTTTTAGGCTTGAGTTTAAGGGAATTTGTGACTTTCACTAGAGTCGATCAGGGAAGGGTATAATTATCACCCATGCATAGTCACAGAGAGCAGTTAGAACCCCAGAGACTCAAGATGTTGGTTTACCATATCCTGTTCACTTGGGCTGCTCATCTGCATCTAATTTTTTTCTGTCCAACAGCCTCCAAGGATACTGTGTTCTGTTTTGAGAATTAGGAAGTGTTTTATTACTTGAATTTTACTTCTCTTCCCCCCCTCCACATTTATTTGAAGCATCTTTTACTTTTTTATGCTTTAACAATTTCTACCTCTGTTCTTCCTGCATCTTACTTTCTCTTTTTAGAACATCAGTGTTGGAAATGAAAAGCCCAAACCTGTAATAAGGCATCAGTTTGCAAATATAAACACACGTCAGATGGTCATTAGCATTTTCTTGGCATTAGCTCATGCAGCATACACAATGAATAATAAAGTACGGTGCTGCATCCATTTAGAAGCTTAGGAAGTCGCTCAAATAGGGAGCTACTTGTCCCACATAATATGTGCAGTATGCCGTGGTATACCTATTAATTTCTTTATTTGCAACCTATCATTGAAATTTGCAACTATAATATGCTGGCTTATTGGATTTCATTAATGTGAAGTTCCTGATGCAAACAATGGAAGTCACTCAGAAAGATGCTAGCAGAGAATAGGACTACAGCAGAACTGACCTCATTTGCTCTTGTGTGTGAGACAGAGCATGAATGTGTTCTGTGTGACCATGTTTTGTATGTGTGTCAGTCGTGAGCTATCTTTTGCAGGATCTAAGACTGAAACAAGGCAGCTGTAAAAAGAGCTAGTGCCTCCCTTACTTGTCTGGCTGCTTTTGCAAATCTGCCTAATAAGTAGCTCAGCTCCTCTTGATCAAATGATCTTCGAAATGGCTTCCCTCCATTACACGCTGTAATGGTATCTCCCAGGCGAGGCTCTCTGAAATAGCACACCCCTGTCTCTGATAGCAGAGTTCCCTTGGTGAGTGCCCCAGAATAGACAAGCCCCAAAACAAGGCCATCTAAGAATTGGTCCTACCGGCCAACAAATCCTCCTGGAGTTGTGTCAGTAAATCTTCTAGCCTTGGGTCTTTGGATGAGAAATGCAGTTGAAATCAGTAAGTACCAGCCTCAAGTGGGTTGAAATGAAAAAAGGTAGAACTGTCATATGAATATTTGGGGAGGATGAAAGTGTATGTATAAAGAGAAAGAGTGTGTGCATGTGTGGGTGGGTTTACCTGGATCCACATTGTAATGGTATCAAGGGAAGGGAATTGAGGAGAGTTCGAGATTCTAGTCTTGGTTCTTGGCAGTTATTTTACGACCCTTGGGTAAGTCATTTAACCTCTATGCCTTGTTAATTCCCCATGTGGAAAATGTGGATGGTGCTCCCTTCTTCACATGTTGTTGTCTGGCTCAAATAAGAGCAGAGCTTGAATAAACTCGTGGTCCTTACAAGGTCATATAGTGAACAATGAGGTGTTGATAATCCAAAGGTGGCTGGCTTTTCCATGATGCCCAATTTCTTGGCCAATAGACTAGTGCCAAAATGTCCAAACTCCTTCTTGGCTCAGACTTGCTTGGAGTAAGAATATAGGCTTATTCAACGTTAAGAAAAATGTACTCAGAGCTTCAACAAATGCATAGAACATATAGAGTTCCATTCATTCCCTCACATGTGAATTTAATGCCTACTGGGAACAAGGCACTGTACTAGGCAGTATGAAAGCATGACAGTTATGACTGAGGAGTTCTTACCCTCTAGGAGTTTATGATCTAGTGAGGGGGATGACATTTTTAATGACTACATGCAGTTGGAGACCAGATGGTAAAAATGCTAAGCTGGGCCCATCAGGTTCTCGTCTACCTAGCCTGGGAGTGGGGGTTTAGGGCTACTGAGGGACACAGATGTGGCAGCTTCTCCTCCCTATAGAATGGGAGGAATGCCCTTTCTCACTTCTTTGGCATCTTAGCCTATTATGGGAAACAATGGCTGAAAATTTGCTAGAAATCTTCAGATGCAAGTTGCTATAAAATGCAAAGCACTGTATATTCTTTGAAAGGATAATACATTGTACCCTTTGTGGAAGGCCAGGTGTTTTGTTCCTTTTTTGGCAATTGAAAACAGTTCACTACGTCTATTTACACTGTCAATCCTAAGTGTCTGGCTACTTCAGTTGCTAAGAATGTGTCTAAGGTAAAGTGGGTTTAGTATCAGCATAGGCTAGTTAGCGAAGCATCATTTGTGTCCCCATCACAGTTTATACCTGGAAGCTCAGCTAGCCATCTTGAAAAATGTGTACTTCTGTTTACAAGGGAGCCCAAGAAAGAGCCAGCAAGTAACTCTTGGATCCTTTTCCCCACAACCAAATATAATTCAGTGTAAACACCATTCTCACAGTAAAAGCAGTAACCTCATCCCCAAATACAAAGAACAGTCCAGTGTTGGTATCTTTGTCTAAGGAGATGTTGGCTGACTTTAAATCTGTGTCAGCCTAATACCTCCAAATCTGGAAACTTATTAAAAGTTCACTTCTTACTGATCTGTAGAGCTAATTCTTGCTATAAAGATTTACCCAATTCTAGAAATTTGAAATGCCCTAATGTTCTATTAATGTCTTAACATAGTGAGAGTTCTTTGACTTGTTGACTACATTTTTGTGATACCAAAATCAATCTTCTTTCTTATGTGTACTTGTCAGTTTGATTGTCATCTCATCAGCTTCAGGTGTCTTGCAGCCAACCCTATTATTTTTGTAGGTATCTCAGAAATGTCAGAAACCTTGGAAATTTCCCCTGGGCTGCATCTCATTCCTGCGTTATATCCTCTAGTTTGATATGAGAGGGACATAAGCAGTATTGATGGGCTCACCGATTTATAGTAATGGCCTTGTGTGGTTGGTGGTTTGAGAACTTTACCTCTGGGTTTATTAGATAATGGCTGTGTGTCTGCTGGCCTAGGCTTTTGTTTTTGAAAGGAGGCCAGTATTAGTTTGTTTCTCATCGGGAAAGTATGCAAATAAACAGTGATTTAGATTTTTGAAAGCAGACAGAATAATACAGACATGCATTGTCTCTGTATGGTATCAGATACCATTGTCTCTGATGGTATCAGATCTGATGAAAATATTGATTTCAGTTGCCAGTGGCTTCATAGATGGTCTTGCAAGTCATAGGACCAGTATTTCTGGATTCTCACCTTTCACACATGCGAGTAGAGCACCTGTGACAAATGGGCACAATTGGTATTTTTGATTGTATCCAATTCCACACTTATGTCATGGTATGAATTTTGGCCACATTATCTAGAATATATTTGAGCACCTATCTTTCCCTTTGACTCCTGGAACATGCAGGTTGGTGGCTTTTTTTTTTTTTTTAACCTACTGAATGTTCTCTGAGGGTTTCATTTGGTACCACATTAACAGAATACATTTGGAAGAATGAGAGAATGAGCAGTATATACAGTGCCTAATCATTTCATCTAAAGTTGCCATGCATCTTGATAAAAGTTTTCCTCTGAAATACCTTGTAGTAAATCTCTGTGTCAAAAGGCGACTCAGTGAAGGGGTGTGTGTGTGTGTGCGCGCATGTACGCACATGTGTGTGCACCTATGTGCACATGCCTGCCCTTGCATTTGGGGGTGGGACTATGAAGTATATAGCAGAGTGAGGGGAAAAGGGAGATAAGGAGGGAAGAAAATAAAAAATTAATCTTTTTTGTACTCTGAAAGAGGGTTGTTCCAGCTTCTTGGTTATCATGACACGAGAGGCTCATTTCTTACTGCTGATGAATTTCAATTGTAATTACAGAACCTTGGTAAGCCACATTAACTCCCAAGGGCTGGACCAAAAATATACCATCTGCAAAAGTCATTTCAATTCTCTTGGAAAAAACCTAGTAGCCAAGTCTGAAAGCAATTTGTGAACAGATACAAGCTGTTGCTGGGTGTCCATTCAAATTAGCGGTTCCTCCAACAATGCAAAGGGCCATGTTCTAAAAGTGAAATGACATGGCTGGTGGCTGGGTCCAGCATGACCCACACTTGCAAGTTTCTTCTGTGTTGCAGAAGTGAACAACAACAGTTAAACTTTAAAGATCAACAGTTTTTCGATTGGGTTCCTGGAGAATAATGGTGCTTTTGTACAACTCTTGAAGTAGAGCCTACAGCTACCCCAAACAAAATAGTCTCTTTCAAGATCTTGGAAATAATGACCTCATAGGCAGATTGAACCAGCAATCCATTAATAGTTTCCTTTGTAGAGAGGTGTCTCAGGGGAGGGACCTGGCTTAGTAAATCAGCATTGTTTATAAACATAACAGAATAGACTCCCCCTTTTTTTCTATGTTTGTGGAATAGCTGGAGATACCTCCCGCTTGGGAAGCAAATAGATTAACAGCAAGAGTGCCTTACATTGTAAATTAACCTCCAATTAAAATAAATAATTTTATATTTAAAAAAAAAAGAGTGCCTTACAGGGCCCTACCCTTTCTCCATTGGTCACCTAAAAGTATACTCTGAAGCCCTTGCTTTTAAGGTGAGTTAGAGATAAGGAGTCGCCCACATTATTCCTTTGTCACAAACTCAGAATTATCTGGGACCATTAGAAAAAGATGAAGATTGGTTGTGCCTTGTAAAGGGTCACAAAGAACTGACGTAATATTAGGATAATTTGAGCAAAACTGAATCTGAAATGTCTAGGTAAACTGAGTGTTTATTTGCTTTGTGTTCCTATTGTGAAAATGGACCAAGATTCTTCAGTTTCATTTCCATCTCTGTAAGAGATTTATTTCAGCCCTTCTTATAATCCCTTGATGAGCTGAACAGGATTAAACTGATTCCAGTTTGCTGGGCAGTAGAAAGGTGTGCCATTTAAGCTGGGTCCCTTACAGAATGCCTGTGATGTGGACCATGGCAAGTATGTGGTATTCATATTTTCGGCAGCAATTTCTAGTCTAGTATAGGAGAGTATAGTGTGAGCTCTATATTCCAAGTAGCCCTTTTTAATCTCGACCTGAAAAGAAACAGGGCATCTACTTTTTGAGTCTCTAGCCAGAGAGAGTATTTAAGGATGAAAAAAGCCACTGTTAGCCACACCTAATTATTCACAACAAAGGCGCCTAGTATTTGGGATTACGTAGGTGCACTAGAACCCTGAATAGCTCAGACTCCTACTTGCCTTATTGTGTAAGATCAGTTTTGTATATAATTTTAAAGAGGCCATGTATGTTTCTCTGGCTTCTGTCATCTCAAGTTAAATATGTCCTCAGAAAACAGATATCATCCAGAATATGGTGGCGCTCTCTCCCCATGAGACACATTTTTCAGAAATCTGTTTTCTAGGTTTTACTTACAATCCTCAGTTCTTTTGCAGTAACTTTCAAATTTCATTATTTTTACCAAGATTCTGTACATTTGAGCTTTATTTAATAATCATCTCATATTCAGGCATTATTTTTAAACCCGGAAAGGAAAACAAACAAAACACACACAAGGTGAAACAACTAGTGCTTTTAATCTTTGTCTGGCAAATTCTTCTTCAACACTAAGTAAAAACCATGAACCTGTCTGACACAGAATACCATTGGTGAAATCAGTCTTAAACTCACTTATCTTCTGGAGAAAGAATGAATTGAGAAGGATCAAAATGTGAAAGGGAACGTAGACCCATTAGCACTGATTTCATATTCTAGTTAAAATATTTACCACAGAGTCCAAAAGACTGTTCTATACATCTGTGTCTCTTTTGCTGTCTCGCATACAGTGTACACCCGTGGTGGATTCATGCTGATGTATGGCAAAACCAATACAATATTGTAAAGTAAATAAATAAATAATAATAATAATAAATAAAATAAAAACTAAAAAAAAAAAAATTAAAAAAAATTACCAGTAGTCTATGGATATACTTGATCCTTGACATCACAGTTTCTTTTTCATTTTACCTTGTGCTATAGTTTCACCAGCTTTCCTGGTGGCTCAGTGGTAAAGAATCTGCCCGCCAAGCAGGAGATGCGAGTTTGATCCCTGGGTTGGGGAGATCCCCTGGAGAAGGAAATGGCAACCCACTCCATTATTCTTGCCTGGGAAATCCCATGGACAGAGGAGCCTGACGGACTACAGTTCATAGGGTTGCAGAGTCAGATATGACCGAGTGAGTAAACAATAAAGAGAACACAGTTTCACCCATATAGGAAAATGTGAGACTTACAAAGCTGGTGGTGGTAGTGACAAAAAATTTACTACTGAATATTTTCACTGTCATGATTCCCCCCAAAAACCAGAATTGGTCTTAATTCATTAAGATAATGCAAGGCATGACATTTAGGCAAAGGAAAATAGATCTCTTGTGCAAATCAGTCTAACCAATCATTGTTGGTGGTCACCTGTGCAGATGGAGAAGCTATGAATTGGTACTCAGTTATTTTTGAATACTTACAGGCTCAATATATTTGAGAAAATTTTAAACAGTAAAATTTTTTTAAATTTCCACAATGTAATATAATTTAGAATTCATTACTGAAAATAATAAACATGTAACTTCTGAAGGGCTGAAAAGAATGATAGCAGATTATTTCTCATTAGAACAGGTAATGTTTTTGTTGTTGTTGATTTTCTTTTTTTTTTTTTTTATTTTACAACATTGTATTGGTTTTGCCATACACTGACATGAATCCGCCACGGGTGTACATGTGTTCCCCATCCTGAACCCCCCTCCCATTAGGTATGTTATTGGAATAAAGTGATATGCTGAGTTGTGTTTGGAGAGCTCTTATACTGCTAATTAGTGCCAGTTAGTACTTGATGAAATTACAAAGATTTTGTTGCAGTAGGATTTGATTTTCCTTGTATTGGAAGTGGAGATTCACTTGGTAGGTACTCTTTAAAAACTGAGGTATTGTTGATTTACAATGTTGCATGTATTGCTGCTGTACAACAAAGTGATTTAGCTATATATATATATATATATATGATTAATATATATATTATGCATTCCTTTTCATTATGGTTTACCACAGGATATTGAATATAGTTCACTTGTTATTTATCCATTCTGCATACATTAGCTTTCATCTGCTAACCTCAAACTCCCACTCCATCTCTCCCCCACTGTTTCCCTTGGAAGGTCCTTGTAACACCTGCCTAGAAATGGCAAGTGTCAGGGCCCTAGTGGAAAGACTTGAACTAGAGTGGGAAGACAGCTAGGAACTGAAACATTTCCTTGAGTTTGTGCTTTTCCAGTTCACGTAACCCTTCAGTGGGATGAAACCCAAATGTGTTCAGCTCTCGGCACAAAATACTAGAGAATAATGAAATTAAGAGCAGATTAGTTGCTAAGACCCAAACTGGTTCTTATAAGCCTGTCACCCCTGTCAACTCCCTTGTTCCCTCTTCTAGGAGATAAAATATGACAAGGAATAGGCTTATGGTGTCTCCTCAGGAAACAGTCCTCTCCTTGGAGTTCCTCTTTGCTCCTGGTGACACTTATCTCTGTTCTATCATCTACTCTGTTACTTGAAGATGGAGCAGTGCTTCTCCTAGCAGTCTACCCCAACTCTGCTGAAACTACCAGGTTTACTAGATTGTTTCTCAGTTCTTTCTCATAAAGCAATAGAATGTGTTTTGTTCATCAGGTACACACAGGTAAGAATCAGATGCCAAAGGCATCCCGGTATCAAAGTTACTAACATGATTGTTGTGGGCATCAAAAATCAACAACCAGGCCTATGTCAATTCTAGACTCCGAGGAGGTGGTGCTACGTGACCAAAATGATCATTGTTGTTGTTCAATCACTCAGTCCTCATTCCTGCCTGACACTTTGCAACCCCATGGACTGCGGCACTCCAGGCTTCCCTGTTCATCACCAGCTCCCAGAGTTTGCTCAAACTCATGTTCATTGAGTCAGTGATACCATCCAACCATCTCATCCTCTGTCACCCTTTCTGCTCCTGTGCCCAATCTTGCTCACAAAGAGGAAAGATTGTAAATTGTGCATTAAAAGACTGTGTGTGGACAGCAGAAAATAGAGTGTCTTTGGGAGAAAGCATCTTAGGTATTTGTATCTACATGTTGAAAAAACTCACCTTTGCTTTCCTCTTTAGGAAATTGTATCATTAGGCCTTAGGGAGACAGCTCCCTTCCCTCTAGAAAAGGAACCCCTCAGAATGGTTGTCAAACCTGAGATTGCATGAGACCAGTGCTTCTGTTTCTAAGACGTTAGACCTCCTGTATATACCAGATTGTCTTTCAGACCTCTCTGAACTCCTGTTTTCACCTCCTCTTCTTTAGGAGCTGTGCAATCAGTTATAACTGAAAATGTCTGACGGTCTGGATAATGAAGAGAAACCCCCAGCTCCCCCGCTGAGGATGAACAGTAACAACCGGGATTCTTCGGCACTCAACCACAGCTCCAAACCACTTCCTATGGCCCCTGAAGAGAAGAATAAGAAAGCCAGGCTTCGCTCTATCTTCCCAGGAGGAGGGGATAAAAGTAAAGTATCAGTGGCCGGGTGTTGAAAAGGGGCTAGTTTATTCTTTCATTGTCGCTTTCTTTCTCAAGTCATTTCTTGAGCATGGGCTGTTCAGGGCCTGCCTGACTTTTGCATATCCGTCTTCAGAGGCTACATTTTGTCAGAGGATGATGTTTGATTGTTACTGTAGGTTTACAGAAAATACACTTAAATGCTTTGTTTGTCTTTCACATAACATTGAATTCAGCAGTAAGCCACGGGAAATCATAGCTAGAAGACTGTTTTACAAATATGAATAGTGCCTTTCTTTCTGATAAAACTTAAAGGAGAATTTATAGTAATCCTTTCCTAACCACAAGTTGTCCTTATTAGGAATTTGAGTATTGGTGGATTTACTTCTGTATACCATTTTGACAACCAGGAAAATGTTGAATTGAGCATATGGAAGTCAGTCCAAGTGCCATATTATTGTCTGTCTGACTATATCACAAAGTGTGCATAAATTTCTGAGTCATTTGTTTCCTCTACCATTCTTCTGCCAGTCATCCCCTACACAATCAGCCTATTTTACACTAAGTATCACAACAGTATATTATCATTTATCCTTGGTCCTCAAATATCATATGCTGACACTTTGTGACATTGGGGAATATAAAATCCCTCATAAGTAGTTGTCAGGTTGTGTTAATTAGCATAAAGCCTAAACATAGCTTCCATAAATGTGACTATTGTGGCAGAAGAGAGTGAAACCAGGTACAAGGGCTCCAGCATCAGAGAAAGTCGCTAAAGGGCAAGAAGAGTAATATCTCTTGAAGAGAAAAGGGACACTCTTAAGCTTCTTAAAGGTAAAACATAGCTTTATAGGTAGCTTATATTGTATTAATGAATTTCCATAAGGAAAGCTGAAACTCTTATTCAGGCCAATATCGCCTCCTGTATACCTATGGCATGTAATAAATGCTTTATCCCTGGTGACCCAAGGATGGAAAAGACAGAAATGTTGTTAAACCTCTGGATTGAAAACAAAGGAATAAGAAAACACTTCCCTGGTGGTAAAGACTCTCCCTGCCAATGCAGGAGACCCAGGTTTGATCCCTGAGTCAGGAAGATCCTCTGGAGAAGGGAATGGCTAACCACTCCAGTATTCTTGCCTGGAGAATTCCATGGACAGAGGAGCCTGGAAGACTACAGTCAGACATGACTGAGTGACTAACACTTTCACTTTTCCATGCAAGGGATCTCCCATCACGTGAGAGGAATTTTTGAAGACATATTTTCAGACACCAAAGTGGATCCCGAAAAGAAAGAACTGCCTAGAGCAATGGATGGTTTGAGAAATGCATGGTGCACCTGGAAATGCATGCACGACATGGAAACTGAATCTTAGGTGACAGTGGTACCAAAGAAAGAACAACTAGATCCTGCAGCTCCCGCGTTATGTCTTCCACAACTGTAGAAAGCAACTGAAGAGGAGAGTCATGTGTGTGCACAAATCTTTGGTGCTGTTGAGACCGCCATGCTTTGGAAGCCCTTAAACAATCCTGTTTGCCCTTCTGAAGAGCATGTGCCAACTGATGCTGACATGAGGCCAGCCGAAACAGAGAGGCTGGTGTTTCTGTTTTGTGCCAATACTTCAGGTGACCTCACAGTGAAACCATTACTGGTCTGCAGAAAACTAGGCCCATATCCTCTTAGAGGAAACAACTAAGCTAAGTTTCCAATATACCAGCATGCAAATAGAAAAGCCTGATGACTCCCTCTCTCCTTAAGAGATGGGTTTAACAGTGCTTTCTTGCAGAAGCCCAAGACTACTAAAAAGAAATCTTGAATTCAATGTCGTATTGATTCCTGCTTGTCCTTTTGGTTCCTCAGATGCATTGGCAAATGTGCATCCTCATTTTAACGTTGTCTTTATAACCAGTGGCATGATTCAGGTCCTGGAGCCCTTAGACAGTGTTTTGTCTGACCTTTAAGAAGACTTATGCCAAGCTAATGTATAACTTTGTTGTTCAGGATCTTACAAAGGCACCTCTGTCTAAGATCCTAGTGCATGGAATTCCTACACCATCACTCATGCTGTATTCTTCATAAAAGAGGCATTAGATAGTTTAACATTAATGTGCTATGGGAGACTATGGGGCATGTACCCAGAGAAAACAATAATTGAAAAAGACACATGTACCCCAGTGTTCATAGCAGCACTATTTACAACAGCTAGAACATGGAAGCAACCTAGGTGTCCATCAACAAATGAATGGATCAAGAAGATGTGGTACATATACACAATGGAAGATTGCTCGGCCATAAAAAAGAACAGATTTTAGTTCTAGTGAGATGGATGAACCTAGAACCTGTTATACAGAGTGAAGTAAGTCAGAAAAACAAATATCATATGTTAATGCATACATATGAAATCTAGAAAAATGGTATTGATGAACCTATTGACAACGAATGGAGATGCAGACATAGAGAATGGACTTGTGGACACAGTAGGGAAAGGAAAGAGTGGGGCAAATGGAGAAAGTAGCATCAACATATATACATCATCATGTGTAAAATAGATAGCTGGTGAGAAGTTGCTGTATAACACAGGGAGCCCAGCCTAGGCTCCAAGCAGCAGCCCAGCCCTGCTCTGTGATCACCTGGAGGAGTGAAGTAAGAATAAGTATGTATTCTTCATAAAAGAGGCATTAGATAAGTTTAACATTAATGTTAAACTAATTTCCCCCATTAATGTTGGGGAAAGGGGAGAGATGCTCAGGAGGGAGGTGATATATGGCTGATTTGCCTTGTTGTACAGTAGAAACTAGCACAACATTGTAAAGCAATTTTCTAATTAAAAAATAAATTAAAAAATATTACATGGGAGAAAATTGGACTAGAGATAGAGAAGTGTCTTTCAGTGATTTCTCCTAAAGACCTTAAGAATATTGGAACAAGAAGAAGCTGTGGGTCAGGATGAACATTTGGCACAGGAGCAGTCGTTGGCTGAAGTTGAGCCTGAATCTATTGATGCTGATTTAAGTGATGACTAGAGGATGACTCAGGAAGCTCACAGGACCCCAGAGGTGATTATCATAAGTGACAATGAAGATAATGAGGAGGCTATAGTACTGGAGACAAATACAATTTTAAGCAACAGGAGAAAAATTTTTAGAACAAGATTAAAACCTCCTCCAAGAAAGTAATGAAAAAAAATGTGTACCTTTACATATCAAAGCTTACCTATTCAGAGCTTGAGTGATTTAGCTGAATTCTTTAAGAGGTGCTATGATGCCTTCAAAAGAAAATCACTTTGGACAGAAACCATCTTCAGCAGAGCTTAAATCATCAGGTGGTACCATTTAATATGATTGCTGGACAGCTGATAAACTGCCTTTGTACAAGTCTTGAGTGATTTAATTGAATTTATGAAGAGGTGGAGTCTTTTTTTTACAACACCATGTTCAGAAGAAAGCAACCTCAGAAGAGCCTAAATCATTAAGTAGTGTCATTTAAATATCTGTGCCAGACAGCAAATAAGCTGCCTTCAGACAAACTTCATTGCAGCATTATTTACAACAGCCAGAATGTGGAAGCAACCTAGATGTCCATCGATGAATGGATAAAGAATATGTGGTACGTTTACACAGTGGAATATTACTTGGCCATAAAAAAGAATGAATTTTCATTCTTTTGAGCTAAAGATTTGCACTCTATGCAAATGTGCTATGGTGTCTTCAGAAAAAGACTTGAGAAGACAGAAAGCATCTTGAAGAGCCAAAGTTGTTAAGTCATTTCACTGAAATTCACTTGCTTGTTAGGGCTAAAGCCCCAGTCAAGTTGTTTTAATCTCAGGATCAGACTTAGATGAAGACTCTGGAGCATGAAGATCCATGATTTGAACTAACAGTCCACCTCTGTTTGTTGCTTCACCATCACCCCAAATTTCCACTGCCATGAGTGGGTACATCCTTATCACCTCTGGAAACCATTTCAGGCTCTAAATGGAAACTATACAAGCCTATCACTTTTAACTAATTCAAGCTATGTCAATTCTCATTATTCTGTTTATGTAATGTACTGTTATTATTTTGTTTTACTGCATAAAAAATATTTATGAGGACTTTCAAAAGTTCACATGTGACCTCAGTTCCCCTGCCATTTTTTTTTTAATCACAGAAAATTATAATTTCCTCAGTGGAACTCTCCTGTCTAGGTGAGGGTCATTGAGGAACTTGACCCTCATAGGTAAGGAGGGGTTGCTGTTTATATGTTTCTGCCTGTGAGTGATGACTTGGGTTATACCACAGTCAGTCTCCAATGAATGGAAAGAGCACTGTACTTGGGTTCTGGAGACTTAGGGTCAAGGCCAGCTCTGCCACTGATTATTGTGACTTTGGGCTAATCACTTAGTTTTTTTGATCCTCAGTTTCATCACCTGTTAAATGAAGATAACAAGACATGGCCTACCTAGCAAAATATTTTTGATAATCAAATGTAATTCTCAATATCAGAGTGCTATTAAAAGTCAAATTTTAAAGTGCTAAGTAATTGTAAGGTGTTATTATATCTGTATCATTCTGGAACTTTACAAACAACTAAAAAACTAGGTTTTAGAATTCTTGTTTCTTTTTTTAAGTAACTTTGTCCATAACTAGAATTTATATGTCAGTTAATAGGAATTTTTTTTTAAGTTAAAATCAACCCAAAATTTCACAAGCCAAAGATAATTAACTGGGTTGGTATTTTTCCTCCCAGTTCTTCTCATCATATGGAAATGGTCATTATTAATAAAAACTTGGAAAATAAAGACAAACATATAGAAAAGATAAAAACCACTCATATCCACAAATCTCAGAAACAATATTAACATTTAGTGGCTTGCTTTCCATACTTTTTAATGGCTATATATATATATATATAGTTTTTTATATAGTTAAAATCATAATATATAGTTTTACACCAGCTTTTTCACTCAACATTTTATCACGAACATTTTCCCCTATGTTTAAAAAAATTTTCATAAATACAGTTTTTTATGGTGTAGAATATCTCATCATATAGTAGCATCATGGTTTATTTAACCATTTATTTTGTTGGTTATTTGGGATCCTATCCAAATTTTTGTCACAAATAATGTCATATTGTCTATTTCTTGAGTTAAATGAAAATACTTGCTTTGGTGACAGCAGAGGTTTCTGTTTGTTTGTTTGTTTTAAGGAATCTCTTTTGTTGCTACATTTCATTGACTGAATGGAACTTCAAAAGACAGGTAGAAGAAAAACAAGCAGTAAATATAATTTCCAGGTTGAGGACCTGTCTTTGTTGGAGGCCTTCCAAGAGCTGAATCTTGGTTTTAGAGCAAAGTAAGAGGGACAGTTGGCCACCGTATTATGATGCTTCACCATAGAAAAGTGTTCAGAATTTAGAGCAGGAAAAGGATATCCTGAACACGAGGTTCGTTTTTCTTTTATGGACCCTGTGAAGTGTGAGACTGATTAGGTTTCTCTTTTGTTGGCTGCTTGAAAACTTGGTGCCAAATGTGTGACCCATGCCTGGCACCTGTAATGGGCCTCTATGGTGTGTTTGCACTTGGTATAGCTTTCATCCAGGCTCCATTTTATGAGCTTATCTTTGTTTTGTTTTCCTTTCACTTGATTGACTTTGAATTTCTGCTGCTATCATACTGTATTTTGTGTATTCTTTTTTTTGGGTTTCAAAATTTATTGTACATCAGAGTCACCCTGGAGAGCTTGTTCAGACACAGCCTGCTGCCACCTCTCAGAGTTTCATGTTTATTTGATCTGGCTTGAGGCCCAAGAATTTGGATTTCTAACAAGCTTCCAGGTGATGTAGATATTGCCAGTCCAGGGGCCACACTTGGAGACCCACTACTTCAGGCGTGAATTCCTTGAAATCAGGAAACAAAGGAAGACCTCTTTGCTTTCATTTCCCTCTACCTAAAATATCTTTGGCTGGTTTCTCAAATGGATTAAAAAAACTATTCAGATTTGACTGAAAAAGGAAAGAGAAAACTAAGAATTTTGTTGGGAGGAGCCTTAAAATCTGTAACAATTGTGCCTTTTCTTTCCAGGGGCTTAGCATCCAGGTAACAACAAGGGCCACTCCAGTTTCTAAGTGAAAGTAGCCAGGGGCACTTTTCCTTGTTACCTTTCTTTTTTAAAAAAATTAAAAAAAATTTTAATTGGAGGCTAATTACTTTACAATATTGCGGTGGTTTTTGCCATACATTCACATGAATCAGCCATGGGTGTACATGTGTTCTCCATCCTGACCCCACCCTCCCATGTCCCTCCCCATCCCATCCCTTTCTTGTAAACCACCTTATATCCATTATGGAACATGGTGGGGAATAAATACATGGATGAATAAATCCATAAAAAATACATGAATAAATAAAACAGTAAGGCAAAGGCAATGAGACAAGTGAATCACCCAGGATTCTGAAAATGGCATAGTTCCTCTTAAAGGAAGAACATGTGGGAAAGAGGCAGGTGAGGCTACCTTCGGAAGGGACACGTCCTGTGTGATGTCTGTGTCATCTGAAGCGTGCTTGTGCGTCTCATGTCTTGTGCTGCACTAGAGCTTTAGGTGTCTTTCAGGGGGTATGCAATGCTGTGTGAAGAGCTGTGTCTTTAGGGAGCACAGTTCACGTGTATTTTGTTTGTGAGAAATCCAGAGATTTGGGAGCTGGTGAGCCCTGCAGATGGAAGTAAAGGCCCCTACTTCCTGGAAGCAGACAAGGAGATAGTTGGATAAAGCAAATCAGGACGAATAGAAAGTGATCTACGATTGACTTGTTAGTTCCTAGTGTCAAGCCTGTGCCAGGCACATTACATGTATTGACTCTTTCAATTCTAATAACTACTCTGTATTACCCACCTTTTACAGGTGAGGCCATTTAAGCTCAAAGCATTTAAGTAGACAGCCTAGGCTCACACAGCAGATGCCAGAAGCCAGAAATCTCCTGAGTCTTTCCAACTCCAAACCTTCTGCTTGTGCTACTCTATCACACGGTCCTTTTTATTGCCACTCAGAGGGAAAGAAAACTTTTTTTCATGTTTTTTGTTACTGTTTAACATTAAAGAAGATTCAGTTATCCTTTATGGTCTTGTTATTTACATGTTTTGGTCAATAGACATTATTAACTTTAATTGCTCACAATAAAAAATTCTTAGTTTGCTAACTAGGCTGAACAGTATGCCATCTTTCTTCAGTGATGCTGAAGACCCTTTGGGATTTTGCAGTAGCTCAAGGTTATTTTCTTTGCATTAACAATGAGTGGGAGTCTCAATTAACTTAATTGAAGATTTTCGTAGCAGAAAGCCAGATGTCAGAGACGACTACATCCTGGATAGTGTTTACAATACCTCTTGGTTCTTCAAATGTAGACCATACAGCTCAGCAAAGAGTACTCTTTGGAGGTGATTGCTCTGCCCTTTGGGGAGTCTGAAGGACATAGCATCTTGCTTGTCCTCCAGGGCCAGTGCTCTGCCCCAGGGCAAGAGCCTCCTATATTACCCCCTTTACTCATAGAAGTCCACTGTGTTTGAAATGGGAAAATGGTGGGGTAAGGATGCACTCTGTACTAGGGCCTTTGATTCTATTTCAAGGCCAGTAAACAGGGAAGTTGAGCACAAATATGGTATCCCACTAGAGACAGCAGACAAATGCAAAAAAAAAAAGTATGGAATGCGGGATTAGAAGATAAGTAGAAAAAAGGAAAGAAGCAATGGGGAGAAATTAAGAGAGGAATGAGGGGGAGAATTATGAGAGTTATGAGAATTATGAGGAATTAAGAGAGTGTACGAGGGGGAGATTAAGAGATGCAGAAGATATAGGAAATGGAGGAGAAGAGAGGAAGGCAGAAGAGAGATACATCAAACATTAACATGAAGGGTTGCAAGGAGACTAAAATTGACACCAGCTAAGGGATATGAAGTTGTTTTCCTCCTTAAAACAAATGAGGCCTCCCCGACTCCTTCAAACTTATTTGTGCCCTATATAATTATCCATGTGAATGGAAGTGTATGGTTAAGGGCATTGCCTCATATTTCCTTTTAGTTTTCCAATATTGTCCATTGAAATTGTTGCATGTGTGAATTGGGTATAAATGCGAATGAAACTAGTGTGTGTTGCCTTGGAAGAAGATGGGTAAGAGTCAGGTTCCTGATAATTTGCCAGAATGATCACTTTTGCTGCAAGCTTTTGAAGATGATACCACTGAAGTTGACGGCTGTCTGTATGTGAGTGGGGGGTCACTAGAAGGGCTCACATGGGACCATCATTTCCTTTTCCCTATCATCCTCATGGAACATGCCACTTTTGAATTGGGCTTATAGCTACTCTTGCAGAATCAGGTACCACTTTGAGTTTTTATCTATGCATTAAAGGCTGCCGATTTTATAGAGAACATATATTGTTTTTCATAGACACTGAAGAGCTGACAGGGGGAAGTGGACTTACTATTCCACCAGAGGGAATGCAACTAGCCGTAAAGAAATTCCAGATATGCCGATTAAGTATTATCAATTACTAAGGTTGAAATTTTCTAGGTTCTTTATTGGAGGATGGAGTCTAATGGCTTTAGCACATTCTACTTGAAGACAGGAGAATGAACCTTCCCCTATGGGCCTTCCCAGCTATATACATCTGGGGTTTGCTAATATAACAAAAGACATAAAAGCAGTGACTGTTTATGATAGCCCAATTTAATCTCCTTTCTTGGTAGTTATGTTTGAAAGGTCATCATTCAGTAGATGGGAAGTGCTGGGTTTAGATGGTGACATGATTCCTTAATTTTCCAGCAAAAACAGTCACCCTGTTAATATGTATGTATATTCCTAGTGAGATGATGTCTTTTGGATGGCAGTTGTAGAGTTATAGTATTTGGTGAACTTTCATATCAATCACCTCCTTCAAACCTCCTGTGATGAAGGCAAGGTTTATCCATTTTACGAAGGAAGGCAGAAGTTTAGAGAGGTTAACTGACTTTCACAAAGCTTCCCCACTACTGGTTACAAAGTGAGGCTGGCCTAGAATTTAAGATCCCGACTCCTGGTTCAGTGATTGATTATGATACTGCTTGTCATAAAAAGAGAGTCACCTAATGTGTTTTAAAAATAGGTTTGGGGCCAGTGAAATATCAAAAATGGAATTTTTATGGAAGCAAGTAAAACCTAAGAGCATCTAATCTATTTTTTCATTCAACAGTTACAACAGTAGTCATGCCTTTTTACAAGTTACTCCTCCTGAGGGCATAACTTGCTAGCAGAAGGAAACAGCCTTTGTTTAAAAAAAGAACATTGTTAATTATTTTTCCTTGATTCCTGTGTTATATTTTTCCATCCTTTAACTCTCTATTACAAAAATATCTTATACTTTATAATTAAAATATTAAAGAACTATATAGAGTCGCCTGTCCTTCCTCCCTTTAGATTCATTCATAATCCAATGTTTAAGGGTTTGGGCCCTTTCCCTCACTTACTAAACATTAGTTTCCTTTTCTGCTCAATCAGTGTGTATTTTGCCCAGGATGCTAGGTTTAAGCCAGAAATATATCTGTTATGTAGAACCTCTTTTTAAATCGTTTACCCACCTTGCTTTAAATACTTAGAGCAAAGAATTCAATCTATTTTTAGGCCTAATTTTCCATTGTAGTTACCACATAGTACTTTCAGGTATTTCCAATGGGAAAAATAAATTTGAAGGCCCACAAAATGTCATTCTTTCTACCAAAAATAAATAAATAAATAAATAAAGGAAAACTAGATAACTGGTCTCTCTCCTGTGTAAGGGAAAATGTGCATTTCATGAATCCAGGAGGTGAGACATTCCTGTGGGTCCCCTCTCATAATATGTTCTCCAACAGGATGTTTGTTTATAGAGCAGAACGGCCAAAAACTAGCACCGTCTTTGCATAAATCAGTCCCTCTGGAACTATTGTCCTCACAACGAGCACTTACTTCCTTTTTTTTAACTTTTTATTTTATATTGGAGTGTAGCTGATTAACAATGTTGAAACTATCACAATATTGTTATTTGAGCACTCGCCTCTTCGAAACCACCTGCAAGGCTGCTCTGTTGCTTTAGAAAGAATTGTTCTGGGATACTTAGTCTTATCCAAGAATAAGGCTGCAAAAGGTTTCCCTTGGGAGAGAGGGAGGTTTATGGCTCAGGGTGCTCAGTGACCCACAAAACAGGGGATGGAGCAAAATGGCATTTTTTTTAAATTAAAGCACCAACTGCAGTACTTAACTTACTTTCCTGGTAGTTAAGCAGACACTAAGGCATTCTAATTCTTGAAAGACCACAAGGGTAACATTTTATACATGATTTTTGTGAGCCATTGACTAGCAGCCTCTTAGTGAAATAGAGAAAATGATTGAACCACTAAAAGTGTCTCTCATCCAGCTAAGGAGTGACCAAGTCACTAAAGATTGTCTCTTAGGAAAAGTAAAGGTTGTCACCCATAGGAGATGGGTGGCCCTTTGAAAATATTTCTCTATCCTTCTAACATGGCATTCCTAGAGCAAAGCTCAGAAATGTTGAAGTGAAAAACAAGCATTTTAATATGATGCATCTCTAACCCAGCCACCTGTACTACCCCTGCCAGAAATGACCTCTCTGTCCACACAAGTTATTTGGCTTCAGGAACACACAACACTGAGTACAGATTGCTCCTAGGTGGGGGGAGCAGAAGAGGGCTTCTAGTGTCAAGCTAGGGGTTGTAGGACAAGCGACCCTTCTAGGAGGGCTGCAAATCCAGTGCAAGCCTCCTAGTGAAATATGTTATTAGACCTCCTTTGTCTCAAATGAGCTTAATGGAAAATCACGTGATAGAGACCTGTGTGCAACCAGCCAATTAAATCTGAGCTGCATGCTGAATTTGAGCCCGGAGCTAGTTTATTAGCTACCTCAGTTTAAAAATGAGATAGAACAGAATTGGATGTCAATATAGGCTTACCTGGAGCATCTTTTGCAGTTTACTTACATATTTTACTCAGGAAAGATTGGTGTCTGTTTTTTATGTGTCTCTCTGTGCTGAGGGTCGTGGGGGGATCCTACCTGTAAGACAAGGTTCTCTGTCCTCAGGTCATTTTCGATTTAGGTGCACAAATCAGACACACACACACACACACACACACACACGCAGTTTATGTAGAAAATGCCCAGCAGGTGATCTCCAAGGCAATAGATGCAGTGGCAGATGGATCTTCTGATTCCATCCCCACCATTTATTTTCTTCCTCAGCCTGTGTGAAAGAACAGCCATTTTGAAGCCTGCCCCCATCATCCCATGTGTACCGAGTAGCACAAAGCTACCTGGTTTGTCTTACAGTAGACACCTTTTTCATCATCACATCCATCTGCTCAAAAGCCGTTCCAAGCACACTCTTTATGACTGTCCAATTTCTTCTTTCTTCCTGATTTCTAAGACTATATCTGATCCATTTACTCTTCTTTCTTCTCAGTTCCTCGTCAGTGTGCTATAGATATTCCAATGTCTAAGCTCTGCTTCTCCTATTTTTCCTACTTGAGATACCTTACCTTTCCTGCCTACCCCTTCTTTAAGACCCATCTCTCAAACTCTCCTTCCTCTCCAGCAAGCCCTCACTCTCCACCACAGAGTTCTCTGATCTTCTTTTCTTTGGACATACAACAGGCTTTATACTCTGTTCTTCCCAACTTAGCACCAAATTTTCTTTAGTCTGGTACTATCAGTCTCTGTTTCTTTTTTTTTTTTTAATTAATTTATTTTTTTAATTGAAGGATGATTGCTTTACAGAATTTTGTTGTCTTCTGTCGAACTGTTTCATGTTTGTTAAGCTTATTTCCCCAATGAGATCACACATTTAGAACATTCCTTAGGTTCCCAGTGAGTCACCCAGTACAATCTGTCACTGCACTGATCCACAATTCCAAGTCTACTGGTTAATTGACCCACTGACTGGTTCCGAGGAAAGGGGGCTGGGACCATAGCAAGCATTGTTCCTCAGAGGCAAGGTTGTGAAATGTTGCTGTTTAGAACTAGTCAGCCTCTGTGGTCTTTTCCCCCCCTTTGGAAAAATTGTTTCTGCATTTAAAAAATGTTTTATATAATATTTTGTTGTTTTTTTAATCTTTCTGTATTATTATGGCTTTCAATGTCACTTTTTTCTTATGCCATACATTGCAATTTTGCATGCTTTCCATTGCTTTTCTAAAAATAATGATTGTCCTATGCTTTTAGGCCAAATTTATATAGGAAAGTGTTTCTCTATGTCTGTCCTCTGTTATTCCTTTTCTTTTCCTTCATGCTCTGCTTTGAAGGAGCTAGATAGTGTTCTAAAAAATAATTCTGCATGTGACCATGACATCCAATGAGAAGGTCCAAAACAACTTCCAGGAATTTTAGGGGAAGATGACAAATGGAACTCCTACAACAAAGACGACTCAGGTGACAGTTTTATAAAATGCTTTCTGAAGGCAAGCATAGCACTGCCCTGGGATTTTGTCCAGGGGAGTATTTGTTGCTTTGCTGTACCTTGAACCCAGCACAACTGAGTTACCAATATATGCTTTTGACCCTAAAGTGGCACCTGGCAAGAGGTGTGCCTGAATGAGTACAGGGTCATCCCCAGTGTTGGGGAAAACAGCAACACTGCCATCACCACCCAGTGCAGCTCTAAAACATACCCTCCCACCCCTCCAGCCTTCTTGGGGAAACTGGATAAGTGTCTCCTCATCCATGAACACATAATGGCAAATAGGCATGACCTGTCTCCATATATTGGGTCTCATTTCATATCATGAAAGTCATTCATTCATCCATTCATTTTTTCATTTGCTTATTCATTAAATATTTAGTGAATCAGGCACCAGGCGTTGGGGTATGTTGGGGTACAGAGGTGAGTAGGTGCCAGTTCCTGCCTTGAAGGAACTGATGGCCTAGTGAGGGACACAGACAAGTCAGTGAGTGAGTAGAGTTTAGCATGGTAAGTGCAATAGAGAAGTAAGCACTGAGGAGGGGTGTCTATTGAAGACTGAGGGAAGGAGCAGTTAGGGGAGGCTTCCTGGAGGAGGGGACCACTCAACTGAGGTGAGTCTTAAAGAAGGAATAGAGCCAGCTATGTATGAGTTGGGTGGGATTTAAGATACAAGGAACAGAATTATGAAGGCAGTAAGCATGACATAATATTAGTTGAGGTTCTATGACTATAACTACAGGTAGTTCAGCATAACTAGTGCATAGAGTGCTAAGGGGAAGGGTGGGAGATGGAGCTGTGAAGGTAATTGGGGATTGGGTTCCAGAGGGTTTATATATGTCATACTAAGGCATACAAAAGGGCTTTGGATATGATTCTGAAGGCAGTGGGCCAACACTGAAGCAGGGAAATAATATCAGATTTGTGTTTCAAAATATCACTGTAGCCACAGGAGAAGAATGAATGTGGATGGTGCAGAGGATGGGGGCATCATGAAAGAAGACAAGTCAGGCTGTGGGAATCACACAGGTGTGAAATCACAGAGGTCTAACCTAAGGGCCAGTATTGTAAGAATAAAAGAGAGCAATGCAGAGAGAACATTTAGGAGGAAGAGTTAATAAGACCTAGGTAACTAATCAGGCTTTCCAGGTGGTTCAGTGGTAAAGAATCTGCCTGCCAATGCAGGAGGTGCAAGAGATGCAGATTTGATCCTTGGGTCAAGAAGATCCCCTGGAGGAGGGCATGGCAACCCTTTCCAGTATTCTTGCCTGGAGAATGCCATGGACAGAGAGGAGCCTGGTGGGCTACAATCCATGAGGTTACAGAGAGTCGGACATGACTGGCTGAGCATGCATAGCATGCAGGCAACTAATCAGATGGTGACAGGAGAAGCTAAAGAGAGTGAGGTAGGGAACACAAGAGGAACTGTAGTTTCTTCTTGTAGATGGGGAAAGGCAGTTGAGAATTTGTTTTCTTTTGAAAATATTTCAAGTGAGGGGGTTGTGAGGCAGCCAAATAAAGGTGTTCAATAGGCGGTTAACTCCATGGGGTCAGAGGAGATCCACGTGGGGAGTCTCAAAAGTAGATAGTAATTGAAACCACACAAGTAGATGAAGTGACCTAAGGGAAAAGTGTGTTGATGATAAGAGATGAGGACCTAGGACAGCTCCTGGGGACTACTAGTTAAAGTCTACAGAAGACCCAGAAATGTACGAATAGACTCTAGGAAAGAATTGTGTGAAAGATGGTGAGGAGATGTTAGTTTCATGAAGATCATAGTCCGCATGTCAGTTTTGACTGTGAAGTCAGTGGCTGTGAGGACTGAAAAATGGCTATCTCAGGGAGGAGATCAGTTTGGGACCTCAGATTCATTTCAGTGGTTTGAAGAGTGAGGGTTAAGGAAGTCTAGATTGCCTTTTCAAGAAGTTGAAGCTAGAGAAGGAATGGTTGAGAGATTATAGCAACTGAAGAAAGCTATGTGGTAGCAGGGAGCTTTAATTTTTAAGGACAAAAGAAATCTCAGCATGTACTTTTAAAGCCAGATAGGAAGTGTCAGTAGAGAGGGAGAGACTGAATAAATGGAGTGAGACACCCCCCCCGCCCCCCGCCATGGAGAAATGAGAGGGACAGGAACAGTGGAGCACCAGTGAGGGTATAAACCTCAGGTAGAAGGATAGGACAGTGTTCCAGTAAGATGTGAAGGGAGATGTTACTAATGGAGATACATTCCTAGGAGTGGGACAGGAAGTGAAGTCAAAGGAGTTCTAAACTCATGGCCTCTGTTTTTTTCAGTGAAGTAGAAGGAATTTCTTATGCTGAAAGTAGAGGAGAGAATGAAGCAGAAGTTTGAGTGAAGTGGTGAAATTCTAGAGTATTCCCTAAGAGGAGTGGGAAAGGAAGTTGGCCAGGGCCAAGAAGGGTGTTGCAAGCACCACTGATGACCCAGCTCTGGTCCAGCACAGTCTACATGGTTGTGATTTTTTCCCCCAACAACTTTACCAGCCTCGGTATGGAAATGGAGGTTTCATGGCTAGATTCGATCAGGGTAAGGTTTTGTTGGAGAGTTGAAAGAGGAGGTCAAAGTAGCATAGTTTCCAGGGCAGTGGGTTAAGGGCAGTTTAAATGATGTACTGTAGAGTCCAGGCCAGGAAGAAGCTGAGAAGTTGGCTAAAAGTGGAAGGGTCCAGGGATTGGAGGTTTTGTTGAAATCAAAGAATAAGTAAAATAGGAGTAATGACATGAAAGAGTGAGAAAGCTGGGCCCAGAGAATAAGATAACAGAGTTATCTGAGAGAATATTACAGAGAAAGGGTCATTCTGGATAATGAAAAGGCCTGACATAGCTGTGATTCTCCACTCTGCACATCATCTGTGGCGCTTCAAAACATCATTTGCCCAGGCCTCCCTTTCAGAAATTCTGATAGGGTAGGTTCTGAGTGGGCCCAAGATATTTGGATTTTTGTGAAACTCTACAGGTTATTCTGATGAGCAGCCCTGGTTAAGAACCACTCGTGTAATGGTGGCCATGGGAATGGATTGAAGGAGTGGAAAGGAGATGAAGTTCATTAAAGCTGAGGGGCATCAAGGACTTAAAAGGTGAGGGTGTGTGTGACAGAGGTGCCCACTTGTATATTATGTTTAACAGCAAGATGGCAGCACTGAGTGTTGGAAAGAATATTGGGAGCCCAAGTCAATGATAAAGGGGACTTGGCCAGGAGAACTAAATGGCAGTGACCTCAAAGGAGGGGTCTTTGTAGACAAGTGCAGAATTACTTATCTCAAACAATTTGGAATAAAAATGAGGCAACTCTGCCCTTCTCCATTGCCCTAGGCCTAAAGACATGGAATGGGGAAGAATGATCAGCGTCCATCAAGGATAATCTGAGAAAGTGATACCTTCGTTGGATAGCAGGGTTTAAAATGATTTTTCTCAACCCCAGCTGCTTAAGGAAATACTGGAGGGCCTTTAAAAATCAACGATTCTGGGGACAACCCCAGAGTAAATCTGAATCTCTAGCAGTAGGGCTCTGAAATCTCTCTCTACCACCCCTCCAACTCTTTCTCTCTCTCTCACTCACTCACTCTCTGACTTTTTTGAAGTTTCCCACACAAAAGTGATGCATAGTGAGGTTTGAGAACCTAAGGCAGGAAGTAAACAGTGCCTTTAACGAAGAGGTTGGAGTGAAGGTGTAGAGGGATTTTAATGGAGTAAGCCCTAGTCACTAGAGGAAATGCAAAACATTGGAGTGAAGAATATAGGAGATGACAGATGACTTCTCCTTTAAAATGTAGGGGGATGGAGAAAGATGTCAAGATGAAAGACTCTGAAGAGACTAGCTGACCCCTGGAGTTACAGCCAGAACCCATACACATGCAGAAGGTCCCAGTACTAAACACCATTTGTAATTTGTGGTCTAGTCACCAATTTGTGACCTTTGTTCTAGGTTCTGATAGAATATGGTTGATAGTCTTACAAAGTGGTACTTCTTCTTTGTGCTTCTGCTCTCTGCAAATATCAATCCAGAGCTGAACAGACTGCATCTCATGAGCCCAGGATTCAGGTTAGGCTGAGTCTTAATGTAAACAACCAATTCTCTGAGAATTCTCTAGAGGAGATACAGACATTTTTAGTATTCCTTAAAATAAAAAGAAAGAAAAAATTTCTTACTTAGGATCCAGTCATTGAACATTTGCTGAAGATTAGGCTCAAATCTATTGATTTTTTTAATGCTACTGGATAATAAATGTGGAAGTTCCTCAGTCATGTCCGACTTTTTGCGACCCCATGGACTGTAGCCCACCAGGCTTCTCTGTCCATGGGAATTCTCCAGGCAAGAATACTGAAGTGGGTTGCCATTTCCCTCTCCAGAGGATGTTCCCAACCCAGGAATTGAACCTGGTCTCCTGCATTGCAGGAAGATTATTTTACCTTCTGAGGCACCAGGAAAGCCTGGATAATAAACAGTGCAACTATTAAGAACTTAGGTTCTGTGGACACAGCTGGGACCTGGATTCAAATCCTGGCTCTGTCAGCTTTTGAATCCTGCATATGTGGTTTAACTTCATTGAGTCTCACTTTCTTCATCTGTACAACAATGTGTGTGTGTGTGTGTGTGTGTGTGTGTGTGTGTGTGTGTGTGTGAGTGCATGCTCACTAAGTCATATCCAACTCTTTGTGACCCCATGGACTGTAGCCTGCCAGGCTCCTCTGTCTATGGAATTTTCCAGGCAAGAATACTGGAGTGGGTTGCCATTTACTTCTCCAGGGGATCTTCCCAACCCAGGGATTGAACCTGCCTCTCTTGTGTCTCCTGCATTGGCAGGTGGATTCTTCACCAGCTGAGCAGCTCTGCCTTATAAAATTGTGGTTGAAATTAAATGAGATAACCCTAGAAACACTCTGCATGTGGTAAATATTCTCTAAATGCTAGTGACTACGTGTGCAGACGTAAGCTGTGTGCTAGGAAATGTGAGAATGCGTAAGATAGTCTCTGCTGTCAAGTGTCTCAAATTTTAGCTACAGAGATAGGTATGTAAAGAAAAAATGAAAATGCAGTGTTAATCAGGGCCAAGCTCTGAGTATACACTGGGTCACTCTATGGGAGCAGGAAGAGAAGGGAATTTAACTTTGTCTGCAGAAGGAAGACAGGAGAAGTCTTGCCAAAGGAGAGAGAATGCTAGAGTGAGTCTTCAAGAGTAAGGATTAATGGGAGTTGACCACACAAAGCAGAGGCGTGTGGTAAGAAGTCAGGCTTTCCAGGCCTCAGCCTAGCACGTATAAAAGCTTGGCAGTAAGAGAGAAGCTGGCAGTTGAGGGAGTATGAAATGGATAAGGAACAGTGGGGGCCACAGCAAGAATAGACAGTGGAGAGGTAAGCTGGGGGCAGATCATGCAGGCCCTTGGCTCACATGCTAGGGTGCATGATCTTTGAATATCTGGATAATGCAGGGTCTTAAAGGCAGGAATGTGGTCAGATACGTATATTCCAAAAGGTTATTCTGGCCACAGAGTAATGAATCACAGAGGGCAAAATTGGAGATAATAAGACCTGGTGAAAAATGCTGGTGCCTTGGACTAAGATGATGATGATTTGTGGAGATGAAAGAACAAAGATGGATCCAAAATGAGTTAGAACGTGATGACTGATTAAGATTGAATTAACGAAGGAGTCAAAGAAGCTCCCAAATTTAGAATTGGGCAGTTGGGCCAGTATTGGAATACCCAATAGCCAAAGTAAGCATGTGTCTAAGACCCAGCAAATTAGGGCACCCAAAATGTGAAAACAGTTTGGTTTGGGATATACAGTAGTTAGACAAGTTAATCATCATAGGAACATCAGAACTTTTGTGGCTTCCTTACCTTTTTAATGAAGTAGGATTGTTTTTATTTGAGAGAGAGAGTCATAATCTTTTCATTGCTTAGAGTCTCCCAAAGAGGAGGAGTCCAAAGCCTTAATCCTTCTCTGATCTGGGCAGTGAGTGGATATCATTTCACTGAGAATATGGACACTGAAGGAGGAGCAGTTTGGATGTCCTGCCTCTGTTATAATTAGTGCTACATGATGAGAATGACATAATTAGGCTGGTAAGGGACTGGCAATCAGGTGGCCTTAGGGAGACACCATTAAGCTGATTCTCGTCATTCAACTTAAGTAGTGGAACTTTCCTTGTAGCTCAATTGGTAAAGAATCTGCCAGCAGTGCAGGAGACATGAGTTCGATATCGGGGTTGGGAAGATCCCCTGGAGAAGGAAATGGCAACCCACTCAAGTATCCTTGCCTGGAAAATCTCATGGACAGAGGAGCCATGTGGGCTGCAGTCCATGGGGTCGCAAAGAGTCGGGCACGACTGAGCAACTAACATTTATTTACATCTCAGTCAACATGCTTCAGTTGTGCTGTCATTGCTAATGGAGAAATAGGGAGAGCCTATTTGCTGGCAAGAGAGATCATGAATGCAAGTTGATATCATGATTAAAGATATAGCCTAAGCTAGGGGTTCTTAACCTGGATCCTAGGGAAATATTGAGCCTCTGAAGTTATATTCAGAAGTGTGTATATGTGTGTATAATCCAATTTTGTAGACAGAAGTACCACAGCTTTCTTTAGATATTTCATAGTGGTCTTTGATACCAGAATGGTCACCAACTACCAGTAGATTTACTGTGAAGTAAATACAGCTGCTTCTTCAGAGTTTCTCACTTGGGATTCTTCCAAGGCTCTTGAAGGAGTCCTACCATTTTTGTATTGTTTTTACTTAAAGGGAATATTCCTCTCAAATCACATAAAGTCTTTGTACCCACAAAATCTATATCTACCCCTGCCAACCACAGATTAGGAAACTACCCAACATGAGTTAGTATCTGGGAGTGAATGCCATCCAAGAGAAATGAATGCCAAAGACTGTGCTAGGAAAGGAAAGGCAGAATAAGAAATGCCCATCAAACAAAGAATGATTACTTAGGGAGGAGGAGGATTAGACCACATTGTCGAGGAAACAGAAAGAGAGGTGGTTAGCTATGTTCAACATGAATGGGAGATCAGGAAAGAGGAAAATAAGAAAATGATTACAGGAGTAGCGGGGTGATCAGTGGTGATCAGCGGACTGGCTAGAAAAGAAAGCTGAGTGTTTTGTTTGCCTTTCTGGACAAGTAAAAGTGGTAGTTGAACAATTATAAGTGGTAGTTATGGTCTATAAACATGCAAGGGAAGTAGAAGTACCTACAGAAAATGCTAATCTTCATTGTTCAGTTAAAATGATAGTCAATAAAATAGATTCACTGTAAATGTGGAATCTATACCGAGTTGAATTTAGATGGCACATATATACTTTTCAAAATGAGTCCTAAATGTGTTCTATGGCCAGGCAAAAACTTTGAGTGACCCTTATCCCCCTCACCCACTCCCCCCGACCGCCTCAACCTTTCTTTCCTAATCTTGTATCTTAATCCTCTTACTTCTTGAATTTCCATATTTGTGTCCCATATCTCTGTCCTCTGGCTGGCGAAAGGGAGCAGTGAGAGAGTCAAAAGAGAACAGAAGCCGTAAGAGTGACCATTGGATATGAAATGTTTTGAATTTAAAATTTATCCTGGCAACCCACAGAACCAGTAAGCCATTATGGTTAATTGAATGTTGTCTAAAACTCAGGGCAAGGAAACATCTATTTGAACCAGAATGTTCTAAATTTGCCACCCTGGCAGCTCTAAAGTTGATTGGTTTCAATTGGGCAAAACTGGTTCATGCTGACTTACCCAGTATTAGGAGGTTATTACTTTTTTTGACTGTGAAATGCAGCCATAGCAGAGATACATACTCAAATTTGCTGATATATAAATGCCATCTTACAGTGTTTCCACCATAACTTCCTCCTGGGATCGTTTTGATATAGACTAATTTCATTACAGTTCCCAAATTTATTTCTTCAGTGATTATTCCTTTAAAGTTTTTTGACTTATTAACTATTAAACTATTTATTCATAATTGTGTCACTATTAAAAATCTGTTACTTGAGGACAATAATTTTGAACAGTTAGAACTGGACATGGAACAACAGACTGGATCCAAATAGGAAAAGGAGTTCGTCAAGGCTGTATATTGTCACCCTGTTTATTTAATTTATATGCAGAGTACATCATGAGAAATGCTGGACTGGAAGAAACACAAGCTGGAATCAGGATTGCCGGGAGAAATATCAATAACCTCAGATATGCAGATGACACCACCCTGATGGCAGAAAGTGAAGAGGAACTAAAAAGCCTCTGGATGAAGGTGAAAGTGGAGAGTGAAAAAGTGGGCTTAAAGCTCAACATTCAGAAAATGAAGATCATGGCATCCCGTCCCATCACTTCATGGGAAATAGATGGGGAAACAGTGGAAACAGTGTCCGACTTTATTTTTCTGGGCTCCAAAATCACTGCAGATGGTGACTGCAGCCATGAAATTAAAAGACGCTTACTCCTTGGAAGGAAAGTTATGACGTACCTAGATAGCATATTCAAAAGCAGAGACATTACTTTGCCAACAAGGGTCTGGCTAGTCAAGGCTATGGTTTTTCCAGTGGTCATGTATGGATGTGAGAGTTGGACTGTGAAGAAGGCTGAGCGCCGAAGAATTGATGCTTTTGAACTGTGGTGTTGGAGAAGACTCTTGAGAGTCCCTTGGACTGCAAGGAGATCCAACCAGTCCATTCTGAAGGAGATCAGCCCTGGGATTTCCTTGGAAGGAATGATGCTAAAGCTGAAACTCCAGTACTTTGGCCCCCTCATGTGAAGAACTGACTCATTGGAAAAGACTCTGATGCTGGGAGGGATTAGGGGCAGGAGGAGAAGGGGACAACAGAGGATGAGATGGCTGGATGGCATCACTGACTCGATGGACGTGAGTCTGGGTGAACTCCGAGAGTTGGTGATGGACAGGGAGGCCTGGCGTGCTGCGATTCATGGGGTCTCAAAGAGTCAGACATGACTGAGGGACTAATCTGATCTGATCTGATGACAAAATTTGTAAGGACATGGAAAAATAGCTACAAAATATTGGAATTGGTTTGAGGTTTCTAGTTCAGTTCAGTTGCTCAGTCGTGTCTGACTCTTTGCTACCCCATGGACTGCAGCATATCAGGCCTCTCTGTCCATCACCAACTCCCAGAGTTTACTCAAACTGATGTCCATTGAGTAGGTGATGCCATCCAACCATCTCACCCTCTGTTGTCCCCTTCTCTTCCCACCTTCAGTCTTTCCCAGCATCAGGATCTTTATAAATGAGTCAGTTCTTTGCATCAGATGGCCAAAGTATTGGAGTTTCAGCTTCAGCATCAGTCCTTCCAATGAATATTCAGGACTGATTTCCTTTAAGATAGACAGGTTGGATCTCTTTGCTGTCCAGAGGACTCGTAAGAGTCTTGTCAAGCACCACAGTTCAAAAGCACCATTCTTTGGTGCTCAGCTTTCTTTATAGTCCAACTCTCACATCCATACGTGACTGCTGGAAAAACCATAGCCTTGACTAGACAGACTTTTGTTGACAAAGTGATGTCTCTGCTTTTTAATATGCTGTCTAGGTTGGTTATAATATTTCTTCCAAGGAGCAAGTGTCTTTTAATTTTATGGCAGAAGTCACCATCTGCAGTGATTTTGGAGCCCCCCAAAATAAAGTCTGTCACTGTTTCCCCATCTATTTGCCATGAAGTGATGGGACCAGATGCCATGATCTTAGTTTTCTGAATGTTGAGTTTTAGGCCAACTTTTTCACTCTCCTCTTTCACTTTCATCAAGAGGCTCTTTAGTTCTTCACTTTCTGCCATAAGGGCGGTGTCATTTGCATATCTGAGGTTTTTGACATTTCTCCCTCCAATCTTGATTCCAGCTTGTGCTTCATCCAGCCCAGCATTTCTCATGATGTACTCTGCATATAAGTTAAATAAGCAGGGTGACAATATACAGCCTTGACGTACTCCTTTCCTGATTTGGAACCAGTCTGTTGTTCCATATCTGGTTCTAACCATTGCTTCTTGACCTGAATACAGATTTCTCAGGAGGCAGGTGAGGTGGTCTGAAATTCTCATCTCTTGAAGAATGTTCCACAGTTTGTTATGATCTGCATAGTCAATAAAGCAGAAGTAGATGTTTTTCTGGAACTCTCTCACTTTTTCAGTGATTCAACGGATGTTGGCAATTTGATCTCTGGTTCCTCTGCCTTTTCTAAAACCAGCTTGAACATCTGGAAGTTCACGTATTACTGAAGCCTGGCTTGGAGAATTTGAGCATTACTTTGCTAGTGTGTGAGATGAGTACAATTGTGTGGTAGTTTGAACATTCTTTGGCATTGCCTTTCTTTGGGATTGAAATGAAAACTGATCCTTTCCAGTCCTGTGGCCACTGTTGAGTTTTCCAAATTTGCTAGTATATTGAGTGCAGCACTTTCACAGCATCATCTTTTGGGATTTGAAACAGCTCAGCTGGAATTCCATCACTTCCACTAGCTTTGTTCATAGTGATGCTTCCTAAGGCCCACTTGACTTCGCATTCCAGGATGTCTGGCTCTAGGTTACTGATCACACCATTGTGTTTATCTGGGTCATGAAGATCTTTTTTGTATAGTTCTTCTGTGTATTCTTGCCACCTCTTCTTAATATCTTATGCTTCTGTTAGGTCCATACCATTTCTATCCTTTATTGTGTCCATCTTTGCATGAAATTTTGTGTCTAGGAATGACCTGGAATTAATTCAGTAAAAAGCAGCAATTTGTTCTTATTTTTTGTTTTTTTTTTTTACTAGCAATGTTCTGGGTAAGATATGATTTAAAACATTTTTAATGATAAAGAGAGACTTGCAACATTATTGATTTGCAATAATGTTCTCACTGACAGAAGACTAAGCATCTGTTAAGATATGTTTTGTAATGTAAACATGTAAATTTTAAAAGTTCTAGTTACTTGATATTTAGCTATGGTTTAACATAGAAACACTTATAGATAAACACATATAGATAGTTTAAGCACTTTTCTATTCATTCTTTCTAATAGTAAAGGTTAGCTTTACTTGAGTCTAATGAATTTCTTCTTTAGTAGGTGATATTTGATTCAGCAAAGCCAGTTAAATACAATCTACCTAGATACCTGTTGATTATATCATTAGACTGGTAAAAGATATAAATCAGTTTGACTACAAGTTTTGTTTGAATTGGATTTGGAAATTTGTAAATTATTTGGACCTGACATTTTGTCCAACTCTCGGCCACTTACTTATATAAAATTATAAATTCTGGAGTTAAGTATTGTTATAATTGCATTGGTCTCAGTTGTCATTCAGCTTTGTAATTATTTTGATGAACCTAACTGTACAACTTATGGATGCCAAAACTTTATCCCAAGTAAATACATGTTAACATTTTGCCTTTAGCCAATAAGAAGAAAGAGAAAGAGCGCCCAGAGATCTCTCTTCCTTCAGACTTTGAACATACGATTCATGTGGGGTTTGATGCAGTCACCGGGGAATTCACTGTAAGTAAGCTTCTTATTTTGTTTTGTAAGGCATGAAAAAATTCCTTTGTGAAAATCGGTTTCAAAGAAGAATTGCCACGTCCCAAAATATCAGACTTGATGTTTTTGGTGATTTCAAGGAAGATGGACTTTGCCTAGTCTATCACAGGTGGAACTAGAGAGTGGCTTTAGAACTGGAAAAATTATTTTGTTCATCATGACAAAAATGTCTAATTGTGGTTAGCCTTCAACTTGATTTAAAATGCTAATTTGCTATGGCACAGGAAGCGTAGTCTAGATAGACTCAACTTGACATTGTTCTTTATCACTTGTAGTGAATCAGAGAACCATTGACTCAACTTGGCCAATGAAGACAGTCTATCTGAATAATTCAGGCTTTACATTGGATCCTGGATTACCTAGATAAATTAACCACACTAACCAAAAGTCTCTGTAAAATTGACCTTTTTTTCCCTTTGATTTCAAGAACATAGCTTACTTTTAGGCCTATATACAGGTATATTTTATAGACATTCAAAACAACAAACCTCATGTTTCAGGAAGAAATATTAATGGGTGTATTGTGTGCTTTAGTGGTTATATACTTACTTTATATTTGTATATATATAATATTTGTATATATACTAAATACCAATAAGAATTTCCCAGAAGGCTATAGCTATAGATCCAGTCTTTCTTTGGATATTGGTAGTGCCCAAATGGCACATAATCTCAGATCTATGATATTTTATGCCTGTTTTTTTTTTTTTTAAAGATCTAGCATTTTTCTTTTAGATGGATGAAGGAAAAGATATGGGTAGAAATATGTCCTCAGGAAGATCAAGTACTTTTTCATACTAGTAAGGACCTCAGTCAAAATGTGCATTTTGAGATAATGAGTAATTTTGAATGCATTCTGGAAAAAAAACCTTTAGTAGAACCATCTCCATTGATTCTTGGCTTCTTAGAAATTTAGATATTAAATAAGTAAATTTCCTATTTCATAACATGATGGTTAGTGAGTAGACTTTGTCATAAGATTAAATTTTTGAAAAGAAGGAACAAATTAATTTGATTTCGAGAATCAAACCATGTTTCTAAATTAACAGACAAGTTATCTTTTTTCTTAATTCCGAAAGTAAGCTGTGTGAGAATGAAATGGAAATTGATTAAACATCTTAGTATTGTAAAATGATATAAACTTATTATATGTTCTCAGTAGCAAGTAGAAGAGAATGTTAAGAAGTACTGACATTAATAAAGTTGAGATAATGGTGTAACCAATTTCATCATTGAAATCAGAGACATTATTTAAATGGCTTTGAATTTGAGCCCAGTATCTGTTGTTTGCCATATTTGAGAATATTCTGTTAGCTACACTTAGAAAATATAACCTCACTGTCACTGCTACCACCATTATCACCACCACCAAAACCAACAAATCTTTATATATTGTTATTTTGAATAATCAGAACAAGTTTAGATTTTAAAAAAATCATAGAGATGATGCTTTTTTTCTGACGTTTGAAACAGTAAAAGCACTTAATCATTAAAAGTTTTCTCTTAAAACACTTCACTTATTTAAGAGCTCTCTTCCCCAGTTTTGACTTTTTGTTTTCTATGTGCTTTTCTTCTGTTTTATTGTCTTATTTCATATTTCTCTTATCTTTTATTCTTCCTTTTTGTTTTTGGATGTGAAAAATTTCCCCTCCACTGTTCTCATGTGATATAGTCTGGTTCCTTTCCAGTTTTTAAATATTTTTCCACTTTTTCCTACTTGTCTGACATCTTATGATACAATTTTTTAAATTTATTATTATTATTATTTTTTACTTTACAATATTGTTTTGGTTTTGCCATACATCAACATGACACAATTTTTCTATCTTTTCTTTCCTTTGTTCTTTATGGGTTTTGAATGGAAATGAAAGAAAGTGAATCACCAGCATTTTGCTGACTGTAGATAAGTCGTTTTCACTTTGCTATCAATTAGAACCCAAAAAAACAATCAGAGCGGTGTGGGGTAGCAATATGTGATGCACAGTCTTTCCAATCATGAAAAACAGCTCAATGCAACTGAACCAAACCAAACAATAACTTTTCCCCTCTTCTCAAAAATCTAATATTGAAATAAAGTGTTTGATGCAGTTGTTAGAAATCCACTGAATATGGATAAGACACAGGCTAAATTTGGAAATCTGATGTACTTTATTGTCATCATGATAATCTTTTATAACTATCTGACCCCACGTTTTTTTTTTTAAATACCAAATTCTTTTTTTTTACTATCTTAACCTGTGATTTATATTTACTGACTTTAACAATACCAAACGATAATAAGCTTTTAAAAGTCATTTTATTGGTAGGATTTAGAATTCAGTCTTAATTGCCCCCATACCACTAATTGATTATGTATATGTGCGTGTGCATGTGGAGGGGGAGGGACATAGTACTAAATTTTCCCACTGCAGTTGTTGAGGTTGAATTTTGAGCAATTGGTTGAACTATCTAGTCCAGTTGTGTCCCAAGGGCCTGTTACTTAGAATATTTGGACACTGATTTGGTGTATTGCTTGGTGCTTATCCTTTGACTAATCGGCCCATAAAACCTTGTACACTTGATCATATGCTTGGACCTTGAGGTTAAAATTAGGTTGGGAGGTGAGATTTGGGGTATGAAACTATTACAAGTCCTTACCCTTTATCTTGCCATTTTTGTCCCAAATACTTCAGAACTCCCCCTTCCAGACCTCTAGACCTGTGACGGTCGCTTCAAGTCAATCAGAGGGAAAAATGGTATGAGTGATATAAATAATCATTTCTTCTGATAAGATAAATGCTTGGCCTGTTGTATCATGCTGCCATTCTCCTGGACTACACTGGATAATCCCCAGCTTGATGTATATCTAGTTGTTATTACCTACATGGTCAGGCCTTGACATGTGCTCCTGCTTCTGATGCTCACACGTCTAGGTCTTCATGAGCTATCTAACTTCTGGGGTTTGTACCTCAATTTGGAGTAATGAGATGGCTTTCCGTTTACATCCCTTTGTGGCATACATTCAGATTTAAGTGTTAGGTCTCATTGATGAACTGGTTTATCTCAACTTAAAAAGGGAAAAAAGACCTTATGTCACCAGCATAGTCACATGGTAAGTATAGTTGTCTGGAGGATCTTTTGCAGTTGACAGCAGTTATTCCTGCTGTCTAGTGATCATATGACTATTATCACAAAAGTTTAGAAGTGCCATGAGAATGTATAGTAACTGCAAATATTCTAATGATTATGGTAATGATCATGCCAGTGATGTCTGCTCTAGTGGTTATGTGCAATGCATACCTGGTTTTGTAACACTTCATAACTCCTTTGGCCATTACAGTATTAACCAAATGCTATTAATTGCACTTAGAATCAGAACTGGGATCATGCATGGGCTCCTGAGTTCAAACTTTTGGCTTAAAGCTTTAGCATCAAATTGCGTGATGAATGCATGTAAAAGTGTCCTTTTCACTGTGCTTGGAGTAACCCCAAATGCCAGGAATCAAAGACCTCTATCCCAAATCAAACCAGTTGGGTCAAAGCATGTTTCTGTAGTGTTGTAAATAATATCTTTATTTAGACAAAGGTGTTACCTTATATCTGATCTTATTATGTGGGAAATGGGACTTTGGAACAGCAACATTAAAATGGAGATTGTTCATAATATGGTTTGAAATGAAATGGTTTCCCTTCCCTGGTTTAAATGACTCAGAAATTCAAACACAGAGTCTGGCTGTGTGGGAAATCCTTAATCTAGTTTTTTCTAAGCCAGCCATGACTTTAGCTCCAAAATACAGAAAAATCACTTTAATGAGGTCAAGGTTAAATTCAGCATCACAATATAACTCTTCTTTGAATTTTAGCCATACAGACACTTCCCATGTGAAACTGAAAATGGTTCACCAGAATTGGGAACTGAAATTTGTAAGTTCATCACATGGCCACTGGCTACCTGTGATCACCCAGTTGTAAAAGACAACTTACAAATTATTGTTGAAGCTTTTCATGATGCCATCCTTCTTTCCTCCAAATTCATGTTTCTGCCTTTTAGTAATTTCTCTAGCCATGTAATGGTAACTCTTACAATTGCTTATTTATGGAGGAAGCATCTGGCCAAAACTGGAATTATTGCATCCAAACTTTGGAACATTGTCGTTTTCTCTGTTTTCTGGAATCTGTTGTCCTGTAGGCTGCCCTGGCCCTGATGTAGTTAATGCCTCCCTATTCTCACAACCGCCCCGCTTTAGAAGGGATTTCCCCTCCCCATTCAGACCCATTGGTTTCATCTCCTCCCACCTTCTAAGTTGTCCCACATTCTGTTTTAACTTTCTTTTCTTTCTTTATTTACGTCCATTACAGCCAGATCTCTATGGCTCACAGATGTGCCCAGGGAAGCTCCCAGAGGTGCGTCACAGGCCCAAAAGAAGCTTGCATCAAAGTGCTTCTTTGAGATGTCATAGCACTGCAGCAGCAGGTTCATGTGTGTGCAGTAGAGTTGTTGCTTGGCTTATCTCACTTTTTTGTTGTCATTCCCAAACTCTGGAGGCCCACGTCACACATTGTTTTGCCGAGACTTCATAGGACAAAGCCACGTAAATTGTGTCTAGATGCACTTCAGGAATAGTGTGTCTGTTTTTCGCTCCAAGTTGCTCTTGGAGGTTGGATAATTATGAAATGGGGGCATCCGTAGGCCGAACATGTAGGAAAGGATGCAAAGCTCACCTCCCAGTGTAATCTTTGCAATTCTCCTTGGTTAGAGTGCCAAGTACTCCCTCCTCTCTGCTCTAAATGCTTTGGATGATTGCAAATTTTCACAAGGCTTGGTTGCCACAGTCCCCAGGTTCTATGTGGCCGATGAATGAAGCAGGGAGGAGGGGATAGAGGGAGGAGAGGAGAAAGCTGCAGGGAAGATGCCCAAAGCAGCCTTTACTATTTAGCACTCCTGTGGTTATTGCTCTGCCATGATTCTGTTTTTGTCTCCTCTCAATCCCTCTTTATATTAAAGTTCTAGACCCCCCAAAATTGCATTTCATAATCACAAAATATGAACTGACCAAGGGTGAGGCTTTCCTTTTATTCTAAGAGATATTCTGATTACAACATGCTCAGAAACAGCTTATGTTATTCTAGACATATAAAACCTATTGATCTGAACTATACTATGCTGTGCACAAATTTAGAGAAGTCTTGCTATGTCTGCCCTGAGTCGCCAGAAAAAAATAAGCTAAGCCGTAAACATCATTTCATGGATGAGCAGAGTTAATATGGAGGTGATTTTCATGCGCTTTTTTTTTTTTCTATCACAGTCATACTCCCACCCACCCTTTTAAGTTGGATCCTAGTTTTACCTATGTGTTTTAATTAGAGAAGAGAATGATTGCATTATTAAGTTACTAACTTTAAATCTAGAGTGTAACTTCAGTTTCCCAAGTGTAATCCTACAGGTAGCATGGGCTTCTTGGTGAAGAACTTTACTGGAACATGAAAATGCAGCTGCCGAATGTTCTGAGCTGCCATTCTTTCCCTTTGGTTGTCCACAGGGAATTCCTGAGCAATGGGCACGATTACTCCAAACCTCCAACATAACAAAGCTGGAACAGAAGAAGAACCCCCAAGCTGTTCTAGATGTTCTCAAATTCTATGATTCCAAAGAAACAGTCAACAACCAGAAATACATGAGCTTTACATCAGGAGGTAAGAATAAATCTAAGATATCAAAAAGTAAAGGAGAAGGAATTCCCTGGTGGTCCAGAGGTTAGGACTCCATGCTTTTATTGACACGGGCCTGGGTTTGGTCCCTGGTTGGAGAACTAAGATCCTGCAAACTGTGCAACACATCCAAAACAAACAAAAACCTGAAGTCATTTCAGTCTCAGAACTTTAGGATTAGAACAGAATGCTTGGAGGGCATTTGAAGACAGTTCAAGCTCTTTTTCCAAATGACTTCAACATAAGTCAGCCAGAGGATAAGTTGGAAGTTGAAGTTGATGTTAGGAGATTTATGGTACTTGAGTGATTTTAGAGCTCAAACAAGGAAATTTTCCAGTGAAGTAGTAGTTGTCAGTTTGAATCAGCAATCACAATTGTTGTTTTGTCTCTTCACTGGCGTGAAGACACTCAAGTCACTTAAGATCAGGCCTTGCGAAGTGTTCATGAAATAAGAGAAGTCTGGATCAAACCCTGGTCTCTTGAAATTAATTTTTTTATCCTTTTGATCATTGAATTGCACCATGATGACACAGCACAAATTTTATGGTTGCTGGATTATTTTGATCAGACCTCAAAATCAGACTTACAAAAAAGACATATGTCTTGGTATTTATAAGAAATCAAAATGGCTGTGTTCCTCCTACCTTATTTCAGCTTCATTTGCTAGCATGTGACCTGGCCTCTGACACGTTGATGTCCAAATTTGCACTATAAACAACTGGAGAAATATACCAAAGAATAATTTTACATTTTGAAAAGGATAATCTGGATTGCATCTCTAAAACAATTTATTATTTTACATCTAAAGGAAGAAGAGAATACTATCATTACAGCTCCAGCTAAAAAGAGCCCCTCCCTCTTGGCATTGGTTTTAATACATAGGGCAGATTTCAGAATTTATTCTTTATTCCATGTTGCCACTTCTTTTTAACCATTTTTATGTGTCACATTTTCTCAGCTTACAAAGATGAGATCCTGAAAACTAGGTTAGAACTCAATAGTATCTGAGTTACTGCTGTATTCTGAAACTCACCATGTGTTTTCTTGATGCTCTCATGTTGTGACTAATAGCATAGGAAGGGGAGGGAAGGAGCAGAAGGGGAAAAGAAGGCAGGGTGGAAGGAAGGAAGGAAGGGAAAAGAAGGAAGGAGGGGAAGAGGGAAGGAGGAAGCTGAGGAAAAATTCTGAATATAGACGAGTAGAGTCATACCAGTCAGGAGTAGGTAATCTCAGCATTGCTCAGTATAGGTGCAGTTCACTGGAGGCCTTCATTAAAACCTATAAAATGGGGTGGCGAGAATGTGATGATGCAAGGGTGTGAACTATTTTAACAAAAATGTCATTTGTCATGATATCTATTTAATACTGAATTGACAATTTTCCTTCTGGTCAAACACATGCGGTTTTTTAGAGCATAGTCTCTCAATGAGACAGTCTTTATAAAACAAAGGTAATGTCTTTATCTTCACTTTTCAGATAAAAGCGCACACGGATACATAGCAGCCCATCCTTCGGTAAGTGAAAAATTGAAAATGGTCTTGTATGATTGGTATTTCTGGTGGTCCAACAGAATATAATTGTGCAGGACTAGTTTTTAAATACACATAGAGTCTTTTAAAAATAGTTTAAGAGGTATAATTTAGAATGATAAAATTCACCCTTTTAAAGTGTACAGTTTGATGCGTTTTAGTAAATGTATATACCTGTGCCACCGTCACCATAATCCAATTTTAGAACATTTTCATCACCCCAATAAAGTCTCCCAAGTCTGCCTAAAGTTAACCCCATCTACCCCACCCTAGCCCTAGGGCATCACTAATCTGATTTTGTGGATTTCTCATTTTGGACATTACACATAAATGAAATAATATAGTATATGACCTTTGGGGATTGACTTTTCTCACTCAGCATATGACCCAATTAAGTAAGTCTTATCACTGTCTCCATTTTACAGATGAGATTCAGAGAGGTGAAATAACTTGTCTAAGGCCATACCACTAACATCTTTTGGTGTCACCTGTTCCAACAAACTGAGATGAAGTGGGGAGGGGATAACTAAAGGTCCCATAGATAGTTTCCAGAGAAGTGACTGGAAAATAAGGAACTTAGCTCAAGGGCCTTGAAAGTGCTATAGTATCTGAAAGAATACTCATACAGAGAAAATCGTCTTAGACAAGGATTCTCTTTGTATGAGTTTCATTTTGATGACCTGATAGAAATAATTTCCTGCCCTGCCTGCTTCCTTAAGAGTGAAATATTCTAATTAGCATTAGTGAAAGTTTCCTAACTGCTTATTCAGAGTCATGGATAATCAAGCTAATTCTTCCTTTTATAAAGGACAAATGCTGGCCTGCTTGATATCACCCTGGGCAGTCAGTGTGACAGCAGTACAGTAAATCATTATTGGTGAAAATTAAAGACTTTCAAATAATATGGCAGTTCCTCAAAAATTTAGAAGAAAATTACCACAGGATCCAGCAGTTCCACTTTAGGATATATACCCAGAAGAACTGAAAGCAGAGTCTTGAGTAGGTATTTATACACCCATATTTGTAGCAGCAATGTTCACAGTAACCAGAATGTGGAAGCAATCCAAGTGTCCATCAACAGATGAATGAATAAACATTGTGGTATATCCTTACAATTGATTATTAGTCAAGCTTAAAAAGGAAGGAAATCCTTACATATGCTACAAGATGGATGAACCTCTAGGACATTATGCTAAGTGAAACTATCCAGTCACAGAAAGAAAAATACCATGATTCTGCCTATATATAAGGTACCTAAAGTAGTCAGTATCATAGATACAGAAAGTGGTTGCTGGGTGAGGTAGAAATGGGGTGTGGTTTAATGGGTACAGAGTTTCAGTGATGAAAAGAATTCGGGGGATGGATAGCAGTGATGGATGCACAGCAATGTGAATATACCTAACTCTCCTGCACTGTACACTTAAAAATGGTAACTTTTATGTTATGTCTATTTTACCACAACTAAAGAGAAAACTTAAAAGAATAAAGGCTCTGGACATAAGTGTTTAGTCTTTTCCTCCACTTACAAGCAGAGGCCACTTTGGGAAAGTGGCTTGATTTCTGTGACCCTCTCTTTCCTCAGCCTTAACTGGGAATACTAATACTTGCTTCCTAAAACATGTGTGACTATTGAATATGATAATGCATATAATATACTTAGTACATTTCCTAGCACCTACTACGTCTTCATTAAATGTAAGCTACTACTGCTGCTGCTTTTATATGGCAACAAGGACGAAAACTCATTCTCTCCACACATGAGACTTGCATGAGGCCCTGGTACTGGTGCCTTGCTCAGAATTCTCAGAACAGAGCAGAAGGTAGCCCTCCTGTTCTTACTGCTCATTGCCCTCCTGCTGCTTCTTTGCTATGACAGCTTCCTGGACTCCATTGAAAATAGCACATGAAGGAAGATGATAACAAAGTGGGAAAGACAGAAATGCCAACCTTCCATCATCAACACATACTTTACCTCCCTTGACTTAATTACTGTCATTATTGTGCAATACAAGATAGGTATGTTGACAAATAGTTGTTATCTCTTTAGGGAGGTCAGTTATTTTGAACACCAACTTCCTAGGATGGTCCATTGGCCTTATTTTTAGCTTGCTTCTATTGGTTTTACTTGTAGAACTAAAATTAACTCTACATAATGTTCAAAATATTCCATCAGATCAGGAAAGAAACTGATGAACTCACTGTTTGGAGTTAAGAACAACTGGATATTTACTTTAAAAAACACGTATCTATCAAGTGCCTCCTTGTCAAAAGTAGGAAATTTAGAGCCCAGTCGAGTAAGGGAAGAGAAGTATGAACATAAAGAAGCGTAGTACCATATGGATCATGTTACACACCATAAAATATGTCCATTTTCTATGAGAATTCAAAGAAAGGAGCTTCCTTTTATCTGGGGAGGGATAAAGGAAGCAGGCCCTTTTCAAGGGCTTAAGCTCAGTGCCTAGTACAAAGTATGCACTTGGTACATATTTTGAACGTTGAATTAGAAAAATGCTTCATAGAAAAGGTGGAATTTGAACTCGATCCTAAAGTTCAGATGCGATTGGATCTGTGAAGATACAGAAGGGTATTCCTGGCAAACGGAAAGCATGATAAAGGGCAGGGTAGTGAAGAGAGCAAGGGGACAAAGGGGTATGAGTTTGAATGAAGACTAAGATGCAAGAAAAGGAATCATAGGAGTTCATCTTTGAAAGTTAGGTTGGAGCCAAATCATAGAAGCCCTTAAATAGTATTCTAAGGAATCTGGTCTAAGTAAGTGTATAGGGGGAAGCCCTTGAAGTTTTGTGGAGCAAGAGAGTTAAGTTATTAAAGCTTATAAAGAGTGATTTGATCACACATGTTCAGAAGGAATTAAGGACAGAAGGTAAGACTGGATGAAGGGAGACCGACTGGAGAGATATTGCAAGCATCCAAGCCCAGAGGTGATGTGGGCCTACGTGAGACAGTGGCAGTGGGAATAGAGATTAGATTTAAATTCCAGAGATATCTAGGTTACTAATTAGATGTTGGAGGAAAGGTTGATAATTGCAGGTTTTGAATGATATGTGGGTGTCCAAAAAGATGAGGACATTATCTTTCAGGAGGTACATATTTCTGTAAGAAGATGCTGAGTTTCCCATCAGGCAACTTGAGTTCAAAGGGCTGGCCAGATTTCCAGATGGAGATAATTGATTAAACTACTTGACTAAGGGTGGGTTTCTATTGATCAGATGAACTAAATTTGGAACCTTAAGGTCACGTTGGATCACTTCTTTCAGACTCAGTAACTTAGGACTGGGGAATTGTACTTTACGTACTTTTTATGATTTTAGGGGGAGATTGTACTTCACACTGCTTGTGCTTTTGTTGCATTAGAAACACTTCCAGTAGACCTAGCTATCCTATAGGATGTGACTTCATGGGATTGACTACGCCTTCTAGACATAGTCTCAATTGTTTATAAGTTTCAGCATCTTCTAGTAGCCTGGATGGGAATCAAAATAGAAACAATGTTGTAGTCACTAAATCTGTTAAACTAATGGCTATATAATTAATATGGAGTTAATGAGGCCTCCCATAGTTGTAGGAATCTGATTTGCTTCTCACCCATCACAGCTTCTTTGGTATTAGTGTTATTAAACACTAAATACCTTTCAGGGACCTACTCTTCAATCTGAGGCTATTTTGACTTTTGTGTATATTTATTGTACTATCAGGGCTTCCCAGGTGGCGCTAGTGGTAAAGAACCTGCCTGCCAATGCAGGAGACACAAGAGATGTGGGCTTGATCCCTGGGTCAGGAAGATTACCTGGAGGAGGGCATGGCAACCCACTCCAGTACTCTTGCCTGGAGAATCCCATGGACAGAGGAGCCTGGAGGGCTACAGTCCATAGAGTCCCAGAGAGTCAGACACGACTGAAGTGACAGCACACACACACACACGTTTATGCCATATCCAGATGCATGCTCTTATCTTTAGGCACAAAATAGCCCTTTTCTTGTTGATAAACTGTCAGCAGTCAACACAGTGATAACCTGCCTGGTACAAATTCAAGGCTTTATTGGCAATTAATTTGATTTTTACAATATATTCATTGATTTAAAAAACATTAAAACTCGAAAATGTTACATGAATAGTTCACTGTTTTTGAGCTCAGTGGAAAATGAAAGGAATTTAAAAAATCTATGGTGCTTAAATCCTGACCTGAATTTATCTCTGAGTGTGGGCAGGTCCTGGCCACCAAACTGCAGACAGTTCTGCTGATGTGTAAAAGATGAAATTCCCTCCTATCCCTACATGCTTAAATATCTTATTTCCCTTTTCTCATTTCTGAAGAAAAACAATGAAGAGTTAATATCTGGTCTTTGTTTTTATCCTAAGAGTACAAAAACAGCATCAGAGCCTCCTTTGGCTCCTCCTGTGTCTGAAGAAGAAGATGAAGAAGAGGAAGAAGAAGAAGATGACAATGAGCCCCCACCAGTCATTGCACCAAGACCAGAGCATACAAAATCAGTAAGTCCCAAGTGACTGTTTCCAAATGATTCAACAGATGTCCTTTGAAACAATCCTAGAGTTCGAAATTAGTTGATGGCCCAGTATCTATTGAGCATCTGTGTTCCCAGAACTAGAATAAGTGAGTGAAAGGCGCTCAGTTGTGTCCAGCTGTTTGAGACCCCATGGACTATACAGTCCATGGAATTCTCCAGGCCAGAATACTGGAGTGGGTAGCCTTTACCTTCTCCAGGGGATCTTCTCAACCCAGGAATCAAATCCAGGTTTCCTGAAATGATAGCTCAGTTGGTAAAGAATCTGCTGTGATGCAGGAGACCCTGGTTCAATTCCAGGGTCCAGAAGATCCCCTGGAGAAGGGATAGGCTACCAATTCTGTTATTCTTGGGCTTCTCTTGTGGCTCAGCTGGTAAAGAACTAGAATATAAGATACAAATTTGGTTGGGGCTACTGTTTGGAGATACAGATTAGCACATGACAGTGAGAGAATAATGCCAAACAATATATAAATACGTGCTAAATTTTAAAACCATTGCAGAAGTTAAGCTAGAGAATGAAATCCATGGGAATCACGAAGGAAGTATTGCATCAGCAGAGGAACCAAGACCACAATTAGCACAGTGTGTTTGGGGACCTCAAAAGACTAGCTCCTGAGAGCTTTCAAGGGCAGTATACTTGAAGCAATGTAAAGTTCTTTTTTTTGATAGAAATCAGTTGTCTTTAAAATCTTATTAAAGGCTGAGGGGCAGGGTGGAGGGAGGGATGAATAGGTGGTGCACAGGAGATTTTTAGGGCAGAGAAAATATTCTGTATGCTACCATAATGATGGATACATGTCATTACATTGTTGTTTAGTCACTCAGTCATGTCCGACTCTTTTGCAATCCCATGGACTGTAGGCTGCCAGGCCCCTCTGTGGGATTTTCCAGGCAAGAATACTAGAGTGGGTTGCCATTTCCTTCTCCAGGGGATCCTTCTGACCCAGGGACTGAACCTGTGTCTCTTGCACTGGCAGGTGAATTCTTTCCACTGAGCCACCAGGGAAGCCCCCGTGTCATTATACACTCATCTAAACCCATAGAATGTACAACACTAAGAGTGAACCATATGGTTGTTGGATTGAAAGTGATGAAAAATAGGGTACTTGAATATCATAATTCTGTTGATCCAGTCTGTGTGTGGCCAAAAATGTAATAGCCCAATGCTACCTTTATTATAGTTTCCTCTTCTAGTTCCTCCTGCTTGACTTTTGTAGGTAAAAACAGTTCGGTAAATACCTCTACAGAAATTGATAGTCCTGGAGGCTGCCATCTCATATACAAGATGATGGGATACAGAGAAGGCATTTCTGGAAAGAATCAAGGGGGAAGGTCAAACATAAATTTTGAGAATTAGAAGAGGGATAGCAAGTATGCTGCTGCTACTGTTAAGTCGCTTCAGTCGTGTCCGATTCTGTGCGACCCCATAGACGGCCTCCTACCAGGCTCCTCTGTCCCTGGGATTCTCCAGGAAAGAACACTGGAGTGGGTTCCATTTCCTTCTCCGATGCATGAAAGTGAAAAGTGAAAGTGAAGTCGCTCAGTCGTGTCCGACTCTTAGCAACCTCATGGACTGCAGCCTACCAGGCTCCTCTGTCCATGGGATTTTCCAGGCAAGAGTACTGGAGTGGTGTGCCATTGCCTTCCCTGGATAGCAAGTATACTCAGACCCTAAAACTTTAGGAAAATGATGTAATTATCTAGGGTTATACAACTATTTAGTTACAGAATTTTCACTAGTATTTGTATCACCCACACTCAGTTCGTGATTTTGGATTCAAGGGACATTGAATTTATTGTTGTTCAGTGGCTAAGTCATGTCTGACTCTTTGCAACTGCATGGACTGCAGCACGCCAGGCTTCCCTGTACTTCACTTTCTCCCAGAGTTTGCTCAAATTCATGTCCATTGAGTCAGTAATTGAATATATTAATGACCTAAAAAATTGATACTTCTAGAGTTGTAATTGTAAAGGATACATTTAATAATTATAAAAGTACATGATGAAAAATCACTGTGTGTATTTTTTAAAAAAGAGTGAACCACATGTAAACTGCAGATGTTCAGTGATTCTGATGTGTCAATATTGGTTCATCAATTGTCTTTAACTTGGAACAAAACTTTTTGTTTTTAAGATCTACACTCGTTCCGTGGTTGAATCAATTGCTTCACCAGCAGCACCAAATAAAGAGGTCACACCACCTTCTGCTGAGAACGCCAATTCCAGTACTTTGTATAGAAACACAGATCGGCAAAGGAAAAAATCCAAAATGACAGATGAGGAGATCCTAGAGAAGCTAAGTGAGTTTTTTTCCGCCATCATCCGTTTCTTCATGAGAGTGTTTCTCATAAACCACTTTGAGTGGGAATTAAACCTTTAAAAATTTGAACCTGCTTGCAGGCTCCCTGACGTCATGAGATAAACAGTTTGAGATGCACTGTGTATTTTAAATCTCCACCCCCCCCTTACTCCTAATTACACAGAAACCAAATATTTTCACTTGAAAAAAAATCAATTTAGGGAAAAACTTCACTAAATGAATTAAGTAGTAAGTTTTATTTTAAGATTATACCTCCCCCCAAAGAGATGAAACAGTCTGATGAAAAATATCCTATGATCATACCCTAGGGGCACCCACCTGATCAATCATGATAGGTAATTCAACCTCAGAATCCAACACAGTCAATCAAAATGGGCAGCCACAATAAAATAGCCCTTTCTCTTAATTTAGGAACATTGCTATATGGACAGGAAGTCAGGGCAAACTGATGCTTTCAACCTCCTTCTTGCAGTGTTATTAGTGTATCCATGCTTGTGCATACACAGTTGCTCCATTTTACAAAACACTCCTTTTCCGGTTACCTTTCTAGGTCAGAGAGATTAAAAAAAAAAAAAAAAAAACAAATTCTCTGTTGAAAAGAGCCAAAGTTCTGTGAAGCATACTCATTAAACTCATACTCCAAAAGCATCTAACAGATTGCAAGTTTTCTGCACTTTGTGCCCTCCGTCTAACTCATCCTTCAAACCTCAGCTCAAAAGATGCCTCCTCAGGAAAGCTGTCCTTGTCTCTCTCAGTATGAGTTGAGGGATCTTTTTGCTGCCTTTATCATGCGATGGTTTGATAGCATCACCGACTCAATGGACATGAGTTTGCACGAACTCCAGGAGTTGGTGAATGACAGAGAAGCCTGGCATGCTGCAGTCCATGGGGTCTCAAAGAGTCAGACACAATTTAGTGACTGAACTTTGAACTACTGTAGCAAATAATCCCACTGTACTTTGTCTTCTTCACTAGACCAGGAGCTCTTTAAAGATGAGATTGTGTCTTCTTTTCCCACATGTCCAGCTCTAATAAAGTGCCTGGTACATAAAAGGACTTAATGGATGCTCTTTGATTGAATGGGTGAAAAATGAGCAAACAAGTGCCTCTTCACCAGGTTCCTACTTGTCTGTTCTATGCCAGAGTCTTTTGGAGGAAACAATCAAAATATAATTTTCTGATATTAAGAAGCTTACAATTTTATTTGTAAGATAAAGTTTATTAGTGTGACACAATTAAAGAATAGGATGCCATCTTGTTCATGCAACAGTCCATCTAAAAGAACTCAGAAAAGGAAGAGAGCGGTGCAGGCTATAGGTCACAGGAAGACTCTGCAGAGGCGGTCATAGGGCCATTTTGCCCTCCAGGGGACATTTGGCAGTATCTGGAGACATGTTTATTCTCAGAGCACAGGAAATGCCACTTGCATCTAGTGGATAGAGGCAAGGATGCTTCTAAACACTGTAATGCAAAGGATAGGCTTCCTTCTTTTCTCTTCTGCATCAAAGAATTATTCAGCCCCAAATGTCAACAGTGCTGATGTTGAAACAATCTGAGACAGAGGTATTTGGGAAGGCTAAGTTTCGGGTTACAGTAGTCAGTAAGTGCTCAGAACTGGAATTGAGGGTTTAGCCAACTGACTTTACTGTACATGATTAAATATGCCTCTTTGGTGCTGATACCAACTATTTCCTGAATAAAAGCAGAAATAATTCCCATTTACTAAGTGCCTTCTCTGCTGGCCACTTTACATGCATTATCGAGTTTAATATTCACTGTAATTCCTTGTGGTAGATTTTCCTAGCCTCATTTTACAGATCAGTGAAAATAAGCCTCAAAAAGCTAAAGTTACCAGATCACCAAACTAATGCATGACGTACCCAGAGTTGAAACGCAAATCTCTTTGCCTTTGAAGCTTGTATTATTTCCCTTATTCAGTTTACTTCTGCATATGCCGGCTGTCTGTTTGTGTAAAAGGGATGAATAAAGGAAAGAATTGCCTGGATAATTTCAGTTAAAGTATTCTTGGAATACTTAATGCCTTAGTTTTCTTTATTTTACACAACCTATTATATCAGATTTTAAAAATGTAACAGCCTTGCTTTAGTAAAAAATGATTATTTGATACCTATTACAAATCTCACTAGATTTATTATAATGTAGGCACAGCCCATGCCAAAGTGGACTCCACTATAAGCAGGGGAAGTGGGAAGGGTGGCCTCACCTTCAGTCTCGGGAATCTGATTACTGTGAGGTGAGTAGCCCAGACCACAGAGCTGTCAGGCTGTTCTTCCATGCAGATAGCAATTGTGAGGGCCAGCCCTTGGGATCATTCATTAATGGCTGAAATGAACAGATCATCTTTCAGTTTTACACAGATGGATAGCCTGGGTCTGGCATGTTCATTGTGGTCTGGTCTGAATCTGATGGAAAATAAAGAAACCCCTACATTTTACTGAATTTTTTCAAAAGGTGCTGACTGTCAGCAAAATTGTGCAATCCTAGAAATTGTTTTCGGACTTCCCTCCTTTGGGCCCCACAAACACTTCCTTCTCGTGCCGCCCCCCAGCTGAAATTCCCCACTGAAAATTCTTTCTCTTAATTTACCCACAAATAGAGCCAATATGGGTTTAGAGAGTTCTTTTGTTTTTTGGTTTGGTTGTTTGCAGAAATCAGAATGTTCATTATGCTAAAGAGAAAATCTTTTCATGGTTGGACAACTTAGTTTACTTTATATGTAGGACAATACATTGATTGACTTTTCTGTCACTGAAACCACATCATGAGCCCCATTTTTAAATACTAGTATTTAGTGATTTCTTAAATCCTTCCTTAAAAGTGAATGATTTGTTTCTCATTTAGGAAATTGCTCCGGTTGGAAGTTTTTCTGGTATTGTTATCATTTTTTCCTTTTGATTTTGAGTGGCTGATTTTCGTCACTTTGTGCCTATTGTGTCACAATGTTTTTTAATCCTATCTTTAGTATAATTTATGAATATAAATTATAATGGCTCTGATGAAAGAGGTCACTGTAAAAGCTTGTTTTGTAATTCAGAATTGTAAGCAAGGTTTCCTGTCCACTTGTTTTGCATCAGTAGATGGCAGCACACACTCTCCTGTGACTGATAATGGACCTGGGGTGCCATTTTATTTGAATAGCAGTTAAATTCAGAAGCAGGAGCACATCAAAATGGTCGTCTTTTGGTAATTCTTATGGGACTTCCCTGATGGCTCAGCTGGTAAAGAACCTGCCTGACAATGCAGGAGACCTAAGAGATGTGGGTTCAATCCCTGGGATCCCCTGGAGAAGGAAATGCCAATCCACTCCAGTATTTTTGGCTGGGAAATTCCATGGACAGGGGAGCCTGGTGGGCTGCAGTCCATGGGGTTGCAAAAGAGTCAGACACGATTGAGCATGTGCACACATGTACACACAGTCCTTATGAAAGGATTAATTCCCAGTTTTTTTATTGTTGTTTTTATCCTGCATACCACAGAAATAAAAGTTGAATCATTTACTACCATAAAACCTTGTTAACTAATGCCTGCCAGTTGGATTTGGTCATAATTCAGAAAGTGGCTTGGGCTGAAGCTTGCTTACATTTGTTCCGTCTACGGAAAACAGTTTGCTCAGCAACTTATAGTATAACTTTCTTAGAAGACTTTAAACTATTAATAAAACTTTGGTTTGAAGTGACTTTAAAATCATCATTTCATTAAAAAAATTAAGTTCCAGGTCCGTACTAACCATTAATAGCTATCTTGAATAAGAGTAGTTCACAGTGTTATAGAAATCTGGGAGGCAATTTGAAAAAAATGAAATAGCAACTCAGGAATCATTAAATTAGATATAACTCAAGTAAAATATATGTATATATATATATATATATAACACATTAGATATAACTCAAATAAAATACATCTCTGTTTTAAAATATGGGGCATTTACAAAATGGAATTCCTAATTTCATTTGCTTTTAATTCAACAGATATTTATTGAGTAACCAATGTATTCCACACACAGCTTTATATGAAAAGCACTGGGGATACAAGATGCATAAGACATGGCTCCTGTCCTTACGACATGATCTATAAGGGGATGTAAAATACATAGATATAGATAGAAGGATGATGGATTAAGTACAAAGAAGGAGAGCAAGAACAAAAGCAAGAAAAAAGCAGAAGTGTCAGAGAGAGAGAGAGAGAGAAGGTGCAATAGTAGTACAGAGAAGTTATTGACTTTATTCCAAAAAATCAAGGAAGACTTCCTAGAAGAGGCTTAACTGAAGCTGAGTTGAAGGATGCATAAGAACTTGCCAGGAAGAAAACTTAGAAGGACATTCTAGGCAGAGACTAGCACACAAAGGAGGTACAAAGGCATATGTTTGGGAATGTTAACTCATTCAATACCACTTGAATATAGAATTGATGGTAGATGTTGATACTAGAGTTTTAAGAGAAGAAGCCAAATCATGTAGCAGGATCCGATCATGAGCTGCAAGTTGTTCATTTTGGTGAGAGCATAAGGTTCTAGTGGGGGAGATGAAATGGAGAATGATGCAGGAGCCAGATAAGAAGGACCTTGGATTCCATGCCAAGGAGTTTGAGCTTTACCCTGTAGGTGTTAGGGAAGCCTCCAGGAACCCTGAACTGGAGAATCACTTGATCAGGTCTGTACTTAGAGCATCCAGATAGAGGTGTGGAGCCTAGACTGAAGTGGGTGGAGGCTGAAAATTTTGAGTCCAGTTAGGAGGCTGTTGGATAGTTCAAACAAAAAATGATGAGGACCCAACTAGAACAGTAGTAATGAGGAAATGATAGATTCGAAAGGTATCTAGGAGGTAAACAGAGATAGGCCCAGGACTCAGTAGAAAATACTATGTGGGGGTGAAGGTAAGGGATGAGTCAAGGTGATTACCAGATTTCTGACTTGGGCTCCTAATTCATGGGATGGTAGTACCATTGACTGAGATTGGGAATACAAGAGGAAAAAACTTACAGTAACTAACATATGGTAAGTCTTCTTTAACCTAACTGGAACATGGACTTGCTTGTCTTACAAAAAAACGAACAACAACAAAAACCTAACCACCATGGATGAACAACCCATGAGTGAAACATTTAATTTATTATTTTTTCAAGCATACTATGTACTGGTAATTCTGAATTAAATTGTTCACTAGCCCAGAAAGTAGATCATGTCTAAATTAGTACAAAGTATTATCTGTAGCACACAGTTTAGCTCTGGAATATGTATTTTCTTGTTCACATTCATTTGGTTAATGGATTCAGTGAAAACCATTGTTCTGGGCACTGAAGTTACCAGAATGAAAAGACATTCCGGCCCTCAGAAAGCAGCATGTTTGGGGCTTCCCAGGTGGTGCTAGTGGTAAAGAACCCGCCTGCCAATGCAGGAGATGTAAGAGAAGCGGATTCAATCCCTCGATAGGGAAGATCCCCTGGAGGAGGGCATGGCAACCCACTCCAGTATTCTTGCCTGGAGAATCCCGGGGACAGAGGAAGGGCCTGGCAGGCTACAGTCCATGGGGTCACACAGAGTCGTACACGACTGAAATAACTTAGCACACACACAAGTCTCATTAGAAGGATCAGAGAAGAATTCACAAGGGATGACTTGATATTATACTTACATAATAAATAGGAATTCATGGGATTGATAAGAAAGGGAAAGAGGGAGCATGTCCAAAGACCAGAGCCTTGGATAGTGATGGTGTTGCTAGGATATAAAGTAGGAAGGTTGGAGAGGAGAGTAATAATATAAGGTTAGACTTGATTGGATAGGAGCTAGATGCTGCTCGGTGGTAAAGGGCCTTCTATGCCAGACGAAAAATGTGAACTTGATCCTGTAGTAAGGAGGAACTTTTGAGGATTTATGGATAATGGAGTGAAATCACTCTGAAGTAGGCTAACCTTACATCTCAGTTTACCCAACAGTCTTGGTTTATGAATTATATGGTTACCCTATTCCAGAGGCATTGTGGAAAAGGAATTAGAGAAGGCAGAGTTTAGAGTTAGGTAATGACTAGCACAAATGTTTGAACAATAGATATTGAGAGCCTAAACAATGGCAGTGGCCATGGGCATGAAGAGGAGAAAATGGATAAGAGTGACAATTAGCAGATAGACTCCATAATTAGATCATGTATATAAATCTTTTTTTTACTGATTCCACACTTCTTTAAATAGGGGCCATGTTAGTAAGATATAACTTAAAGGTAATGATACTGATGTTTGAGATAATTTAAAAGTACTGATACTGATACTGAGGTTCAGATAGAAAAAGGAGAGCTGAAAGTATCCAGATAAATGAATGATTCCCTTCAAAGTTGTCCTCTTGTGAACTTATTTTCATGATGCTGCTATGGCACAGAATTTTCCTATACCTATTTGAGCATTGCATTCAAGAGTCAATGTCACTTCCTTTAGATTGATTCTGAGTAATGGCAAGTATTGATCCTCTGAGTAGTGGATTCAATATTTTGAACTTGTAAAACCAGTATTTTTTCCCAGAGCCCAATAGGATAAATGAATGATTTTCTTGTATGGTTTGTTAACTTATTCCACAGTGTTTGAAACAAGAACAGTAAATAGATAAGTGCTTGCCTGGGGATGAATTGGTAAGCAAAGAGGGAATCCAGAGTGACTGCTAACCCATACAAGATTTATTTTTAGAATGATAATCTAAAATCAGATTATGGTAAAATTTAGTAAATTTGCATAAGCCTAAATATTTACTCAAAGCCATTTAATTGTGCACTTTATTTTTTTTTTATTTTATTTTCATTTTAAACTTTACAATATTGTGTTAATTTTGCCAAATATCGAAATGAATCTGCCACAGGTATACATGTGTTCCCCATCCTGAACCCTCCTCCCTCCTCCCTTCCCATACCATCCCTCTGGGTCGTCCCAGTGCACCAGCCCCAAGCATCCAGTATCGTGCATCGAACCTGGACTGGCAACTCGTTTCATACATGATATTATACATGCTTCAATGCATTCTCCCAAATCTTCCCACCCTCTCCCTCTCCCACAGAGTCCATAAGACTGTTCTATACATCAGTGTCTCTTTTGCTGTCTTGTACACAGGGTTATTGTTATCATCTTTCTAAATTCCATATATATGCGTTAGTATACTGTATTGGTGTTTTTCTTTCTGGCTTACTTCACTCTGTATAATAGGTTCCAGTTTCATCCACCTCATTAGAACTGATTCAAATGTATTCTTTTTAATGGCTGAGTAATACTCCATTGTGTATATGTACCACAGCTTTCTTATCCATTCATCTGCTGACCGGGCTATTATAAACAGTGCTGCGATGAACATTGGGGTACACGTGTCTCTTTCCCTTCTGGTTTCCTCAGTGTGTATGCCCAGCAGTGGGGTTGCTGGATCATAAGGCAGTTCTATTTCCAGTTTTTTAAGGAATCTCCACACTGTTCTCCATAGTGGCTGTACTAGTTTGCATTCCCACCAACAGTGTAAGAGGGTTCCCTTTTCTCCACACCCTCTCCAGCACTTTAAATGAGTGAACTTGATGGTATGGAAATCATATCTCAGTTAAACTGTTAACAATGTTTTGAATGCTAGCAGGGTCCTAGGTTCAAGGATGTGTGGAGATTTTTAGGATTTTATTTTATAATTATACAATTTTTTAACTGAAGTATAATTGTCTTACAATATTATATTACTTTCAGGTGTCTGGGGATGTATGTTTTTTTTTTTTTTAAAAAAACAACAAGTCTCATTACTAAACTGTGTTCTTTATTAGACCCATCCCCATCCCCCACTGCCCTTATTGTAGTACTGGGTACATATTAATTGCTCAAGAGATATTTATCCAGCAGAACTGAATGTGCTGCAGAATTTAATGTACTCAACTTCACTCTAATTCAGAGAAGATAGTGATTTTATTAAATACTGTGTTCAAGTCCTTAGATGTTTTTATCTCCTAATCTACAGTATCCTTTTATGAGAACTTTTTTATAAATGTTGGGTTATAATTAGTTCTTTTTGTTGTCTAAACATCATCAATTTTGAGTATAAGCATCTGGGTTATTACTACTAGTTTAATTAATATATTACTGTTTATTACTTTAATAAAATGTATCATTATCCATATAAATTTTAGAAACCACGGGAGAATGTTTCTCTAACATTTATTTGTCATTGGCTCTAGCATCATAAATTTTAGTATTAAATAGAGGCAAATCAATCAATTTAAATGTCTCTCTCTCTCTCTTTCTTCCCTCCCTCCCCTCAGGAAGCATTGTGAGTGTTGGTGACCCAAAGAAAAAATACACAAGATTTGAAAAAATAGGTCAAGGGTAAGTGATTATATATATGAAGACCATGTGTGCATGCATGCATGCACGTTAGCTTATATGAAAACTCCTTCCCCCTCTACATCTGTATGGATGTTAATGCTTAAGATCATGTTTCATTGTCAAAGTGTAAAGTGACAGGTGGTGGGGAGGGTCCTTATTGAATGATCCAGAGGTGGGCAGAGTTGACAGATTGAGTAATGAAGAAATAGATTAGTAATTCCTGAATGGGATGGAGTTCATCATTTTCACCTAGTATGTTTATAAGAATGGAGATTCCCAGGTCCTGCTGCCAGAGGTTTGGTTCAGAAGTCTGGAGTGGGGCCTAGTAACCTGAACTTTGGAGCTGTTTCCTCAAATAATCCTGACCCATCAGCTAGACCTGGAAGCCAGGGGGTTAGATCAGGGGGTTAGATCATTCGGGGGAGCTAAAGGTGGGAGTCACCAGTTCTACAAGTCAGCTATAAATAGACATGTTTCTCAAGCATCGATGTGAAACTAAGCAGGAGTGCCTGAGTAGGCAACAGGGTTTGAAATAGGAAAATGTTTTGTTTAAAGAGAAATGAAACCAGAGTATCATGTATACCTGTGGTGGATTCATTTTGATATTTGGCAAAACTAATACAATTATGTAAAGTTTAAAAATAAAATAAAATTTAAAAAAATAAATAAATAAAAATTAAGAGAAATGAAGCATTCTAAAGGGGTATCCTTAAAGGGGAAATGAGACAAGATATTGGGTTGGCCAACAGATTCATTTGGGTTTTTGGTAAGATGTTACACAAAATCCCGAACAAATTTTTTGGCCAATACAATATTTAGGTGTACCAACTCCTGTATGCCAGGAACCAAGATGGCACCCCAGAGGTCTCCTGACTGAGACCAGGGCTGGGAAGAAAGGGATACAGCTGATGTACCTGCAAAATTGTGCTATCCCCTCAGCTAATGGAGTCTGTTTTCAGGTAAGAGAATGTAGGATTTCTTCAGCCACCTCACTGCTTTTCCTGGGATTCTTAGGTTCAGAAAATTATATATTGTATATAAGTTGGACTATTTTTTGTGATTTTTATATTTTATTTCTTTCTCCCTCTGCCCCGCCCAACTTTTGTACTAACGTGTCTTTTGAAATTGCAAACTTATGTTGGGAAATGAGGGAAAGGATTCATTAGACATTTTGACTAGAGGGTAAGAGGGATACTCAGGGATTGTGCCTGGTGGGAATCAAGGTGAGAAGACCCTAAGAGGAAGGCAGAAACTGAGGGAGAAATATATGGCAGTGTCTTCTTCCAATGAAAACCATAATGGTGATGCATTTGAACTTTCTAGGAGAGTAAAATGTATACCTGTTTGTGTTCTTGCTTCATTCCTCATCATTTCATGTCACTGGTATTCTCACTCGCTCATTTAAAAAAAAAAAAAGTTTTGTGGTGTCTAGAGGTCCCCTGAAACTTAACAAGTCAAATAGTATTTCTGCCCATTGCTCTAGGACAGTGCTGTCCCGTAGAACTTTCCAGGATGGTAGAGATGGTCTACATCTGCACTGTCCTATGTCATAACCACTAACATTAGGCTGTATAAAAGTGAAAGTCACTCAATCATGCCCAACTCTTTGCAACCCCATGGACTATACAGTCCATGGAATTCTCCAGGCCAGAATGCTGGAGTGGGTAGTCTTTCCCTTCTTCAGGAGATCTTCCCAACCCAGAGATTGAACCCAGGTCTCCCACATTGCAGGTGGATTCTTTATCAGCTGAGCCACAAGGGAAGCCCAAGAATATTGGAATGGGTAGCCTATCCCTTCTCCAGCAGATCTTCCCAACCCAGGAATCGAACTGGGGTCTCCTGCGTTGCAGGTGGATTCTTTACCAACTGAGTTATTAGGGAAGCTATGGAGCACTTCAAATGTGTCTAGACTAAATGAGAGCTATTTATTTGCATAAATTTATTTGTTCACACATTTATTGAATACCAACTATGTGCCAGGCACTATGCTAAGTGCAGGAGAAACAGAGCTTGCTAATGATAGTGTGGGCTCTCAAGTGATGAATGCTTGAACAGGCTAAATAGGATACCTTGGGTGACATGCCTACTCAATTCACCAAAGTGTAGGGCAGGATTGGCTTCTGTAGCCATTATTTCCCACCTGGAGTTTTCCTTCTTAGCTTCCAGTGAACTGGTTGTTTTATTTAAGTTAGGAAGCTCTGCCTTCTCAAGTCCATGTATCAATACAAACCTTAACTCACTTTCTTTTTGTCCAAAAGGTTAACACCATAAGGCAGGTTAAAAAACACAATATTATGTACTAAGGGAACTTGGAAAGGAAAAGTTACCTTTTAGATTTTTATTTTAATTGAATTGGGTCTTTGATGGAGCTAACATTGCAAAATGATACACAATCCATAGAGAAATAGCATTGCAGATCTTTGCTGTCCAGTATGGTAGCCATGTGGCTATTGAGCCCTGGAAATGTACTAGTCCAAATTGAGATATACTGTAATTATAAAATAGACACGTGATTTCAAAAAGTTACTATGAAATAAATGATGCAAAATACCATAGTAATAAGGTTTATATTGATTATATGTTGAATTGATATTTTAATACATGTTAAGTAAAATATGTTATTAATATTAATGTCACCTTTAAGCTTTTTTAAATATAGCTTCCCCCCAAATTTAAAATATGGCACACGTTAATATGTTTAATGGACAACACTGCCCTAGTTGTAGGTTTAAATAGGAGCTTTTTATTTGTTCATAAAGTGTTTTTTTTCAGAGTTGTCTTTTAGGGCATGAAAGATGTTATAATTTTGTTTTGATGGTTTATTCTCACTAAGACCCAACCGAGCCAAAAAATCACTGAATTTAGAAAAGAAAAAAGTAAGAGATGGTTTCAAATATCTCCCAGATACCAGATAATGAAGCAAGACTGATTTCTCCAAGAACAAAGATTAGACTGCCAAGCTATTTTGCATACCAAAGAGATTTCCCCTCCTGGATGATATTTGTGCCTCTAACCTCTGAAGGTGCAAAAGGAGAGTTCTCTATTTCTGCATACCTTTGTAAAGCTTTTGCAATCTAAAATGAAAAATCAAAGCAGAAATCTTGCTTGCCACTGCAGAAAGATTTGTTTTAACATCCCAACAAGTTCATCATTTTCAAGAATGATGAAACTGGCAGATAGTTCACTCACAGACCACATCAGCTTTTAAATAAGCCCTTAGGGGGTAAGGAGTCATTTTTTTTTGGGGGGGGGAGTTCTCAATTTACCTAATTTTATTACAGTTATATTTGATGAGGGTTCATACTCAAAATATTAATTTGCTCTAACCAGCATTATTTTACAGGGAGGAGTTGAATTGGCCCCAAGCTATTTGGTTTTACATTTTCTATTGCCTAAATATTGATGGTTCCCCCAAACCTATCACTTTCTCTGCATTCTTTTTTTTTTAATTTTAATTTTTAATTGGAGGATAATTGCTTAAGAAAGATGTGTTGGTTTCTGCCATACAACAATGTAAATCAGGCATAAGTACACACATATATATGTATGTATCTCCCTTTTCTCATGAGCCTCCCTCCCAGCCTCCCCCCAGGACTCTTTTTGATTTATCCTTTTTATAGCCTTTTATTGTCTAGCACAGTCCTTTTGTACTTAGCAAATCCCCCTAAAACAGTTTTAATCAACAGCCAGAGTTCATTTGGCCAAGCTCAGAGATTTATATAGCTTCCTCTGTCTGCTTTCCCCATTTCTCTTGATCTGTTTTTGCCCCAATAAATATTTGTTGAACTAATAAAAATGTTTGACTTTCTAGCTCTCCCTTTCTTCTGTGCTCTGTCTTTTCCTGAGTATATGCATGTCTTTCTAGCTCCTTCTGTCTCTCTTTTTTCCCAATGTGTCTTCAACTGTTTCTCATAATGACTAGATCAGTCTCACATTCTCCTTGGGCTGTTTGGCTATTTGTGTGTGTCACATGTCTGTCTTTTTTACCTATGTTAGCTTCACCTTCTGCCCATATTCACATACACATCCAACTAAAATGGTCATCATATAAAATCAAGATGTATTTGCATAGTATTAAAGATGTAAGCTAGTAACTTAAATCTATTTATTTACTCTAACTCTATCATTTATATAATAAACCCATTTCTTATTCATTTTTGAGTAGATTTTTGCTCTCTTAATTTTTAAGGGAATGAGCAAAATATTGATTTATTTCTCTCTAGATCAGGAAAAAAAACACTTAATTTTCCTTTTACTTAAATTGCTCTCAATGAATTTTCCCATGAAATATTGACCCAAGTTAGATAAACTAGAGTCTACTCTCAATATGTGGGCTTCCTTGGTGGCTTAGTGGTAAAGAATCTGCCTACAACTAAGGAGATGCAGGTTTGATCCCTGGTTGGGAAGATCCCCTGGAGAAGGGAATGGCAACGCACTGCACTATTCATGCCTGGGAAATCCCATGGGCAGAGGAACCTGGCAGGCTATACAGTCCATGGTGTCGCAAAGAGTCAAACATGACTGAGAGACTAAACAACAACAGCTATAAATGTATAGAGTTTTTATTTTCTTTTCAAACTTATGGAGTTTTGGTTTTTTAAAAAAGATTGTGTTGCTTTACCTACTATGATGGTGACATTCAAACCTGTGTTAGTAACCATTCAGTGCTAGGAATAATCAGCCCCAGTATTCCATTTTTAGCTCCCTGGAGCACAACAACTTACTATTGGGAGCCAGATTTGAGAGGAACCTCTCCATTAATCACCCTCATCTACTTGGAAAATGAAAATTTTTCCAGTATGGGTTCCTGCTCTCCCAGCATTCAGGCCTGGGGCCAGAGTATTGGACTTCATCTCTCATAAATCAAATTCAGAATTGCATGTTTAATCATCTGAGGCCATAGCTGTGACTTGAAGGCTAAAAATGACATTATTTTATCAGATTTGCTGTGAAAAGTATGCTGTAAGTGGCCACCAAATCTAAGTATTTAGAGCAGATGTATGTATAGTTTAAAAGGAAACAGAAAGAAAACAGGACTGGTACCCCACAAATTATCATTATCTTGACAATATGAGTTTCTCAGAAATATATCTGGTGGAGATTTAAGCATCTTCACTCTCTAGGATAGTTATAGAAAAGAACTTGTTTAATAAATGAGGTAGGGTGAGACACCGAAATTAAATATTGATTTTCAGTCAACAGCTGTCATTGGCTCACCTGTGCAACTCCTGAATAAGCAGTAGCTGTGTAACAGAGGGCTGAATTTGTGAACATGGCAGCTGTCTGAACAGATTTCTCATTAATATATTTGAATTCATTTTAAGGTCTTTCCTTAAATAAGAGTGCACTGAAAATAAACTTTTTTCTCTTTCAAGTTTCTGTTTGTTTTCTCTTCAACATTTTAATATAAAAATATTTTTCAGGAAGCAGCTCAGAGGAAATAGTTTGGATCCAGTTTAACAAATAATGTGTTTCATTCAGCAAACTTTTGTCAAGGGTCTACTATGTGGAATGCAGAGTAGTAGTTAAGAACTAGGTTCTAGAAGTCAACAGAGACCTTACTAGCTCTCAGAACATTTAACACAGAGAAATGGAGAGTTGTATTAAGAAATAAGCTGGACCACCTCACTCCCAGATGCATCTACCTTTCCCCCATCTTTATCCACATACTCTTATCTTCTTCACTGTCATCTCCCTCACAAATCGCTCTCTGGCTGTTGCGGCCCTAACATCTTTTCTATGTCCTCCTGAATCCTACAGCTTAGATCTGCACAGGCACGTCTACACCACATATATCTTAGCTTGTCTAGACATATAAAATTGGTTGAAATTCTGAAATCCATGGTGAAATAAAGGGAGACTATTTGGAAAGTTTGAAGAGAAAGAAAGCCCAGATTCTGAAGTCAGAAGGCTGTGGGGAGGGCATTTAGTTTAAGCACCAGTTCTCTCAGTCATAGTAGGCAGAATTCACATACCTTATAAGGTTGTGAGAAATGAATGAGAGAAGATATTTAAAGTGCTTTGCACAGTACGGAGCACATAGTGAAGGGCTCCGGAAATGATAGTTATTTTTAGGGGTAAAAGTCACACCCACGGTTAGCAAAATACAGTAAATATTGTAAATAATTACTAAGAGCTATGGGGACAGGGAGAAGGGGACAAATCATTTATAGCCAGGGGACAGGTATGATGAAAAACTCTTCAAGGAGGATGTGCTTGAATATTGGGATTTAACAAGTAGAGATTATAGCAAGTTTCAGCTGAAGAAAACCAAGTGAACACCTGCTTCAGACTGTAGGTTTCATTCATTTTGATATCCCTAGGATCTGCAATAATGTCTGGCATAGAGTAAGTATTCAGCAAGTATTGGATGAATGCATACTGAAAAGACTAGGAGAATTAAATCAAGAATTCCAATTCTATAGACAGTCAGAAGTATATTTTGGCAGGGAAGTTAACAGGAAATAATGCTAGAAAGGTTAGTTGGGGCTATGTTATGAAACAAATTGAGAGATATAAGCAATACCATGTTTTTTCTTTGTTTGAGTTTAATTCTTTTAAGTAGGTAATACTTGGACATGATAGAAGATACAGAGGAGTAGACAGTGAAAAGTAAGTGTCCCTCCAACCCTTTCCTCTCAGCCTCTCAGTCACCTTGCATGAAGAAAACTTCCAGAAAGAGGTTTTTTATGATTTCTTTATTTTCACAAAATCTCTGCACACTTACACAAACACATACACATGTGTACATGTGTGCTTATACATATCATATATGCTCAAATATTAGGTGACACTGTTTTTTGACTCACTTGAATACACAGACTATTAGATATATGAATAAATGGTGAGTATCTACTTATGATGTTTAACTTGTAAATTCACCCTTATTTACATATTTAAAACCACACATTATATAAAATCATTTATAAATTAGAAGACATTTTTCTACTCTCAACATTTCACAAACAGTATAATTCAAAATCTGCCCATGCATCTTTATTGTTTTTTCTAATCCCGGAGCCCCCTTTTTGAGTCCCCAGCAGTTAGCCAAGTACATCATCTGACTTCCATCTAAGATCTTTGAGAGGAAATATTTTTGAATCTACATATGATTCTGATCCTGGATATTTTATTCCTAGTTACAATTACCCATTTATATGACATTAAGATGATTGTCTTCTGAATCTATCTTGTAGGTGTAGATTTAGATCTTAACAATGTAACTCTATACTATATCACTTTTAAAAATCTCTGTTACATTTTTCAGACTTACACAAGAGTAGAGAAAATTGTATAGGAATAGGACCTCCCATATTTTTATCATCCAAATTCAATATTTATTATTATTTTTAATATAATCACCATGACATTATAACATGTATAAAAATTTAACATCCAACACCCAGCTGATAATCAAGAGTTGGCCATTTGTCCCAAAAATGCAGTTTTTGTGGAAAGTCCATCTTCACTTATAGAAGTCCACTTTCATTTATGGAAATTCCACTTTCACATTCCATAAAAACTGCATTTTTGAGACAAATGGTCAACTCTTGATTATCAACTGGGTGTTTGATATTAAATTTTTATACATGTTTTAATGGCATGGTGATTATATTAAAAATAATAATAAATGTTGAATTTGGGTGATAAGAATATGGGAGGTCCCATACAATTTTTTCTACTCTTGTGTAAATCTGATAAATGTAACAGAAATTTAAGTTGGTTTATTTGTTCACATCAGTATCCAAAAAGATTCACATATCGCATTTGGTTGTGTCTCTTAAATCTCTGTACTCTAAGCAGTGGTACCCAACCTTTTTGGCACCAGGGACTGGTTTCATGGAAGATAATTTTTCTACAGACCGATGGTGAGGGGATGGTTTCAGGATGATTCTCATAAGGAGTGCACAACCTAGATCCCTTGCATGCACAGCTCACAGGAAGTTTGCACCCCTGTGAGAATCTAATGGTACCCACTGATCTGACAAGAGGCAGAGCTCGGGTGGTAATGCAAGCGATGGGGAGCAGCTGTAAATACAGATGAAGCTTCACTTGCTCACCTGCCACTAAATGTAATGGGCCCACAACTGGTACCAGTCCTTGGCCTAGGTACCCTGCTCTAAAGCATCTTTCTTTTACTGCTGCCATTTACTTACTGAACAAACGCATCAGCATCTTGTAGAGTATGCACTTCATGGACTTGTCTATTGGTTTTATTTGATTCCATTTACCTTGCTTCCATGTTTCTTGTATTTCCTATAAATGGAAGTTAGATCTAGATGCTTAATTAAGCTCAGGTTCAGTTTGGGGTAAGATTTCTTTGTCTGTGGTGCTCTGTGTTTTATAGTATATTATATCAAGAGGTACAGTGTCTGATTGTCCCATGTTTCAGTGATGAGTACATCAAAAGACTCACTGGGTAGTTGTCCCCTCCAATGCAAATTTTGTCATCAGCCTTTCATCTAATGGTTTCATCTATTGATGATTATTGCCCCAATCAATGATTTCATTAGAGGTTACAGAATGGCCATTTTTTAAATTTTATCATTCTGTCTACACTTATTGGTTAAAATACTTATATAAGAACTTTGTCTCTTTAGCTGGGGAGTCTTTGGTTGCCCTGAAATATAGCTCATGCAGGGAAGTCAAGATAAATACTTAATTTTTAAATTGCCATTTTTCAGTATAACATGTTGGTACTCAAGCTACTTCCAAAGGTGTCCAATGAGAGGTATTTTGATTTAAGTGGGAGAGGGAAGTATTCTCTTTTTTTTTTTTTTTAAACTTTACATAATTGTATTAGTTTTGCCAAATATCAAAATGAATCCGCCACAGGTATACATGTATTCCCCATCCTGAACCCTCCTCCCTCCTCCCTCCCCATACCATCCCTCTGGGTCGTCCCAGTGCACCAGCCCCAAGCATCCAGTATCGTGTATCGAACCTGGACTGGCAACTCGTTTCTTACATGATATTTTACATGTTTCAATGTCATTCTCCCAAATCTTCCCACCCTCTCCCTCTCCCACCGAGTCCATAAGACTGTTCTATACATCAGTGTCTCTTTTGCTGTCTCGTACACCAGGTTATTGTTACCATCTTTCTAAATTCCATATATATGCGTTAGTATACTGTATTTATAAAGATCTTTTATTTAAAAAAAATCTTTATAAATTCGTGGGTTTTTTTATGTTTTCAGTCTGTTTCAATTCACCTATTACTGTTTTTGATGGTCAAACTGTCCCATCTTTACCTACTGGGAGCCCTTTTCATTGCATTCATTTTGTTTTTTGGTTTATTTTTTAAATTAAAATAATTTATTGGAGTAAAATCATTTTATAATGTTTTGGTTTCTACTATACAGCAAAGTGATTTAGTTATACATATTCATATATCCCCTCTTTCATAGATTTCCTTCCCATTTAAGTTGCATTAAGTTTGGAAATGAGCTTTAAAAAAGTTTGTTTTTATATCTAACACCTGCATTTATGAGGTCATTCCTTAAGAAATAATGTACTTACATCCTTTTTTTCCAATTCTGACAGATACTCTTTATGAGCATCCAAAACTAGCATTGATTGAGAATATTCCCACTTACTGTGTCTCTCCTAAACTGTAGTTTGTGGATAAAAATAAATGGGAATGGAGAATTACTACATTACATAAACGATTTTATAAGGATATGAATATAAGGCCATTCCCTTTTTTTCTGAAGAAAGAATTGGGAGAGAACCCCTTCCCTTGTATTTGGGAAATATGGTGCATTTCTCTTTGTGTGTGTGCACGTGCAGGCTGTGCATATATTTTTAACAATGTTAACACTGTATATCTCCTTTGTTACCATGTGCCTATGTCTTAGAGATGGCTCCATCTTGGTGCTCCATTCTTTTTAACAGATCCACAGTGTTTTGCTGTTTAGATGTACCAGGCCCAAATGGATAGACATTTAGCTTGTTTCCAATATTTTGCTACTATAAACAAATAAGCCATTTCATACATACGCAAGTTTATCATTAGGATAAAATCCTAAAAGTGGAATTGTTACATTAAAAGATAAGTGTATTTTTCATTTCCAAGTTGCCCTCCATAGAGGTTGTTCCATTTAACACTCCCACCAACAATGTATGAGGGTGCCTGTTTGTCCACACTCTCGCCAACACACCATGTTCAAATATGTGGGGTTTTAGTACAATAATAAAAACTGTCCCCACACTTATTTTCAAAGGAAAAAATGTTTAAGAAAGATATTCTAACAAGAAATTATCTGTCAAAAGAGAAGGCTATCCTGAACAATCCATTGGCCAATATAATCCATGTTTATATTATACCAGAGTATCTTTGTTGCATGTCGTGTCTCTTCATATATTAGATCAGCCATGCAGCTCAATTTGTCAGCAAGTGACAATGGGAGGATTTCTTGAAATCATTTTCCTCCTATACATAAAGATGCATATCTGATGCAAAGAAATTTTTGTCTACCTCTGGATCTTTGCCAATCATAGCATATGACCACTTCATCAGTAATTGCAAACAAACATTATTTGGAAGCCCCCAGTCCCCATCCCTCTAAATTAACTTTAGTTTTAGTGCTTAAGCAAGAAAATATATCACATTAAGTATTTTGCAGACTTATCTCTTCTTATTATTGTAACATAATGTTCCCATATGGAAAACCATTATTTTTGAAACTTGTTTCTTCAAGGACTGGATGAATAACAGCTTGCTTTGCAAATCTGACAAAGCAGTATTCAGCATAGAACTCAGAGATAAGTGCTGAGAATAAAACCTCTGACTTGTTTTTCTTTGTTCAAGAAAATATTTGCAAGAGCAGAAGTGGTAACTCGAGGGCTTACAGAAGTGATTCTTTGGGTAAGACCACCCGCCCCCAAAGTGTTTGCCTCCTCATGGGATCTATTCAGGGCTGTACAAGATAGAACACTGGTATGAGGAACTAAATAGATGCAGTCTGAGCTTCATAGTAGATTTTGTGATGAAGGGGACTGGAAACACATTAGCATATGTGAAGAACAGTGTTTATGGAGAAATGGAAGATGCTTTTTGCTCTACTTCAGTTCAAATCAGTTCAGTCCCTCAGTCATGTCTGACTCTTTGCAACCCCATGGACTACAGCATGCCAGGCTTCACTGTCCATCACCAACTGCCAGAGCCTACTCAAACTCATGTCCATTGAGTCGGTGATGCCATCCAACCATCTCATCCTCTGTCATCCCCTTCTTTTCCCACCTTCAATCATTCCCAGCATCAGGGTGTTTTCAAAGGAGTCAGTTCTTTGCATCAAGTGGCAAAGGATTGGAGTTTCAGCTTCAACATCAGTCCTTCCAATGAATATTCAGGACTGATTTCCTTTAGGATGAACTAGTTGGACCTCCTTGCAGTCCAAGGGACTCTCAAGAGTCTTCTCCAACATCACAGTTCGAAAGCATCAATTCTTTGGTGCTCAGCTTTCTTTATAGTCCAACTCTCACATCCATACATGACTACTGGAAAAACCAAAGCTTTGACTAGACAGACCTTTGTTGGCAAAGTAATGTTTCTGCTTTTTAATATGCTGTCTTGGTTGGTCATAGCTTTTCTTCCAAGGAGCAAGTGTCTTAATTTCATGGCTGCAGTCACCATCTGCAGTGATTTTGGAGCCCCCCAAAATAAAGTCTGTCACTATTTCCATTGTTTCCCCATCTATTTCCCATGAAGTGATGGGATCTTAGATGCCATGATCTTAGTTTTCTGAATGTTGAGCTTTAAGCCAATGTTTTCACTCTCCTCTTTCACTTTCATCAAGTGGCTCTTTAGTTCTTCTTTGCTTTCTGCCATAAGGGTGGTGTCATCTGCATATCTGAGGTTATTGGTATTTCTCCCACCAGTCTTGATTCCAGCTTGTGCTTCATGCAGTCCAGCAATTCTCATGATATACTCTGCATATAAATTAAATAAGCAGGGTGACAGTATACAGCCTTGACATATTCTTTTTCCTATTTGGAACCAGTCTGTTGTTCCATGTCTGGTTCTAACCGTTGCTTCTTGACCTGCATACAGATTTCTCAGGAGGCAGGTCAGGTGGTCTGATATTCCCATCTCTTGAAGAATGTTCCACAGTTTGTTGTGATCCACACAGTCAAAGGCTTTCACATAGTCAATAAAGCAGAAATAGATGTTTTTCTGGAACTCTCTCACTTTTTCGATGACCCAACAGATTTTGGCAATTTGATCTCTGGTTCCCTGCCTTTTCTAAAACCAGCTTGAACATCTGGAAGTTCACAGTTTACATATTGTTGAAGCCTGGCTTGGAGAATTTTGAACATTACTTTGCTAGCCTGTGAGATGAGTGCAATTGTGTGGTAGTTTCAGCATTTTTTGGCATCGCCTTTCTTTGGGATTGGAATGAAAACTGTCCTTTTCCAGTCCTGTGGCCACTGTTGAGTTTTCCAAATTTGCTAGCATATTGAGTGCTGCACTTTCACAGCATCATCTTTTAGGATTTGAAATAGCTCAATTGGAATTCCATCACCTCCACTAGCTTTGTTCATAGTGATACTTCCTAAGGCCCAGTTAACTTCGCATTCCAGGATATCTGGCTCTAGTTGAGTGATCACACCATCATGATTATCTGGGTCATGAAGATCTTTTTTGTATAGTTCTTCTGTGTATCCTTGCCACCTCTTCTTAATATCTTCTGCTTGTATTAGGTCCATACCATTTGTGTCCTTTTTTGTGCCCATCCTTGCATGAAATGTTCCCATGATATCTCTAATTTTCTTGACGAGATCTCTAGTTTTTCCCATTGTATTGTTTTTCTCCATTTCTTTGCATGGGTCACTGAGGAAGGCTTTATTTTCTCTCTCTGCTATTCTTTGGCACTCTGCATTCAAATGGGTATATCTTTCTTTTTATCCTTTGCCTTTTACTTCTTTTCTTTTCACAGCTATTTGTAAGGCCTCCTCAGACAACCATTTTGCCTTTTTGCATTTGTTTTTCTTGGGGATGGTCTTGATCCCTGCTTCATGTACAATGTCAGGAACTTCTGTCCATAATCAGGCACTCTCTCTATCAGATCTAATTCCTTGAATCTTTTTCACTTCCACTGTATAATCATAAGGGATTTGATTTAGATCATACTTGAATGGTCTAGTGGTTTTCCCTACCTTCTTCAATTTCAGTCTGAATTTGGCAATAAGGAGTTCATGATCTGAGTCACACTCAGCTCCAGCTCCTGGTCTTGTTTTTGCTGACTGTATAGTATAGAGCTTCTCCATCTTTGGCTGCAAAGAATATAATCAATCTGATTTCGGTATTGACTATCTGGTGATGTCCATGTGTAGAGTCTTCTCTTGTGTTGTTGGAAGAGGGTGTTTGCTATGACCAGTGCATTTTCTTGGTAAAACTCTATTAGTCTTTGCCCTGCTTCATTCCGTATTCCAAGGCCAAATTTGCCTGTTACTCCAGGTGTTTCTTGACTTCCTACTTTTGGATCCCAGTCCCCTATAATGAAAAGGACATCTTTTTTGGGTGTTAGTTCTAGAATGTCTTGTAGGTCTTTATAGAACCATTCAACTTCAGCTTCTTCAGCATTACTGTTCGTGGCATAGACTTGGATTACTGTGATATTGAATGGTTTGTCTTGGAAACAAACAGATAATTCTCTCGTTTTTTAGATTGCATCCAAGTACTGCATTTTGGACTCCTTTGTTGACTATGATGGCTACTCCATTTGTTCTAAGGGATTCTTGCCCACGGTAGTAGATATAATGGTCATTTGAGTTAAATTCACCCATTCCAGTCCATTTTAGTTCGCTGATTCCTAAAATGTTGACCTTCACTCTTGCCGTCTCCTGTTGGAGCACTTCTAATTTGCCTTGATTCATGAACTGAACATTCCAGGTTCCTATCCAATATTGCTCTTTACAGCATTGGACTTTACTTCCATCACCAGTCACATCCACAACTGGGTGTTGTTTTTGCTTTGGCTCCATCTCTTCATTCTTTCTGGAGTTATTTCTCCACTGATCTCCAGTAGCATATTGGGCACCTACCCACCTGGGGAGTTCCTTTTTCAGTGTCCTATCTTTTTTCCTTTTCATACTGTTCATGGGGTTCTCAAGGTAAGAGTACTGACGTGGTTTGCCATTCCCTTCTTCAGTGGACCACATTTTGTCAGAACTCTCCACCATGACCTGTCCGTCTTGGGTGGCCCTACACAGCATGGCTCATAGTTTCATTGAGTTAGACAAGGCTGTGGTCCATTTGATCAGATTGGTTAGTTTCCTGTGATTGTGGTTTTCACTCTGTCTGCCCTCTGATAGAGAAGGATAAGAGGCTTATGGAAGCTTCCTGATGGGAGAGACTGACTGAGGGGGAAACTGGGTCTTGTTCTGATGGGCGGGACCATGATCAGTAAATCTTTAATCCAATTTTCTGTTGATGGTTGGGGCTGTATTCCCTCCCTATTATTTGACCTGAGGCCAAACTTTTGTGGAAGTAATAAAGATAATGGCGACCTCCTTCAAAAGGTCCCATGCACACACTGCTCACTCAGTGCCCCCAACCCTGCAGCAGGCCACTACCGACCCACGCCTCCACCGGAGACTCTTGGACACTCACAGGCAAGTCTAGGTCAGTCTCTTGTGCAGTCACTGCTCCTTTCTTCTGGGTCCTGGTGCCCATAAGGTTCTGTTTGTGCCCTCCAAATGTCTATTTCCCCAGTCCTGTGTAAGTTCTGGCAGCTGTATGTTGGGGTTAATGGCAACCTCCTCCAAGCGGGCTTATGCCATACCCAAGTCTGCTGCACCCAGAGCCCCTGCCCCTGCGGCAGTCCACTGCTGACCTGTACATCCACAGGAGACACTCAAACACAGTTCTAGTTAATACTCTTAAATGCACTGTGTTGTGTGCTGTCACTTGTAAAGAATGAGGATGCCACTCAATCAGCCACCATTAGCAGAGGTTGCACTTCAAGTTGTTTTTTTCCAGCCACAGTAATGAGCTTGGATTAAGCCACCTGCCTCCCCTACCTTTTTCCTGTCTAGGCCCTCTTGAAACCAATAGTGCACACTGGCAAACAGTTGTTTAGACTTAATGTTGGAGTGAATAGTTGAGAGTTAGCAGGCCTTTCCATGGATTAAGCCTTGTAAATGTGGCCTCATTATCACTGGACTATAATCCACTGAGCTCCCTGGTCCCACACCAATAATGCGTTACAACTCTATTTAAAATTAGATGACCATGAATACACTGGGGAAAGTCATGCCCTAGCTAAAGAACAAAAAATTGCCTGTTCCTGTTTATAATCCTAGTAATTAAAGACTATATCATCTGGCCCTTCACCACATTCTGTATACTTAAAAGGGTACTGAGATAACATGATTTTTGCACAATTTTTTATTAACTTAGTGATGAATTTTTGAGTGGCAAATTATAAGAAACTCTGAATCTCTTCTTTCCTGGCAGCATTATTGCCAGTAATGGTAACATTGTTACTGTTCCTGAGCCCTAAGGGACTCTTGTTTAGCCATTGTTTAGTTGCTAAATCATGGCTGACTCTTGCGAACCTATGGACTGTAACCCACCAGGCTCCTCTGTCCATGGGATTCTCCAGGCAAGAATACAGGAGTGGGTAGCCATTCCCTTCTCCAGGGAGTTTTCCCGACCCAGGGATTGAACCCACCTTTTCTGCATAGGCAGGTGGATTATTTACCACTGAGCCAGGGAAGCCCCTTAAAGAATATGTCTTACCAAAACAAGTAAATATGTGGGAGTATTGAAAATATGATATCTATATATTTTTATATATAGATATCATATTTTAACATATAAAATGATATCTATATAAAATATATATATAAATATATATAAAATATATTTTTTAATATCAAACTCACTATATTATATCTCACTATATTAATATAGAGAGACAGTTTCTACATAAAGGCCTACAAGGAGTACGTGTATCTTATATACTCAGCGGAAGATAAAGTCCAGTCCTAAGAACTAATTCTAGGTCCAATTAACTCTTGGCTGCATGACCAATCTTAACTGATTCAGAAACAGGAAGAACCATCTTCTATGGTTCTTCCAAAGGAATCAAACTTATTGTGTCCAGTTCAGTTCAGTTCATTCGCTCAGTTGTGTCCAACTCTCTGCGACCCCATGAACCACAGCATGCCAGGCCTACCTGTCCATCACCCACTCCCAGAGTTTACCCAAACTCATGTCCATTGAGTTGGTGATGCCATCCAACCATCTCACCCTCTGTCTTCCCCTTTCCCTCCTGCCTTCAATCTTTTCCAGCATCAGGGTCTTTTCAAATGAATCAGCTCTTCGCATCAGGTGCCCGAAGCACTGGAGTTTCAGCTTCAACATCAGTCCTTCCTTCCAATGAACACCCAGGACTGATCTCCTTTAGAATGGACTAGTTGGATCTCCTTGCAGACCAAGGGACTCTCAAGAGTCTTCTCCAACACCACAGTTCAAAAGCATCAATTCTTCAGCGCTCAGCTTTCTTTATAGTCCAACTCTCACATACATACATGACTACTAGAAAAACCATAGCCTTGACTAGACAGACCTTAGTTGACAAAGTAAATGTCTCTGGTTTTTAATATGTTGTCTAGGTTGGTCATAACTTTCCTTCCAAGGAGTGAGCGTCTTTTAATTTCATGGCTCCAATCACCATCTACAGTGATTTTGGAGCCCCAAAAAATGAAGTCAGCCACTATTTCCACTGTTTCCCCATCTATTTGCCATGAAGTGATGGGACTGGATGCTGTGATCTTAGTTTTCTGAATGTTGAGCTTTAAGCCAACTTTTTCACTCTCCTCTTTCATGTTCATCAAGTGGCTCTTTAGTTCTTCTTCACTTTCTGCCGTAAGGGTGGTGTCATCTGCATATCTGAGGTTATTGATATTTCTCCCGGCAATCTTGATTCCAGCTTGTGCTTCATCCTGCCCCGTGTGTCTCATGATGTACTCTGCATATAAGTTAAATAAGCAGGGTTACAATATACAGCCTTGATGTACTCCTTTTCCTATTTGAAACCAGTCTGTTGTTCCATATCCAGTTCTAACTGTTGCTTCCTGACCTGCATACAGATTTCTCAAGAGGCAGGTCAGGTGGTCTGGTATTCCCATCTCTTTCAGAATGTTCCACAGTTTATTGTGATCCACACAGTCAAAGGCTTTGGCATAGTCAATAAAGCAGAAATAGATGTTTTTCTGGAACTCTCCTGCTTTTTCGATGATCCAGCGGATGTTGGCAATTTGATCTCTGGTTGTGTCCAGGGACAAGTTAAATGGTTCACAATGGGGCACATGGACTAAGTGAATAGAAAATTAGAGACAAGAGAAATATTTTAGGGAGGCAGCTTAGCATAGTAGATACAAATGTGGGCTTTGGGAAGTACCACACTTGCATTGTAAAAATCGTAAAGATCTATAGCAGAGCATGAAATGGTGGTTAAGACAATGGGCTGTGGATCAAACAAATGGATTTTTTAGCTCAGCTGCTGACCCTCTGTAACTTTTGGCAAGCTACTTAACATTTCCCATTTCCTCATTTGTGAAAGGAAGATAATAGAACTTATCTCATAGGGTTGTATAGGGTGAACATTAAGGGAGCTCATCCATTTACAGAGAGCAGGCAGAAAGTAAGGCTCAATAAATGATAGTCTTTTCTAGCAGCAGCAGTAGAAGTCAAAGTAAATGTAAAAAATAGCCAACCTAAATGTGGATTTAACTCTTGACTGTGATCTCATTAGCATCAGATTTATACTTATGAAACCTTAAATGTGAATAATGCCCTATTCTTCTTTCTGTCTCACTCTTATTCCCATGAGGCTCTCCTTGAACCCTCTAGTCCTCTTTCTCTTCCCATTTTCTCCCAGAGCAAGAGCTTCTTCTTAGCCCTGCCCTTCTTTACTGCCTCTAATCTATTTAGATGCTGAAATCAGAGTAATTTATTTAAATTATAAGTCCTACCATTGGTTGACCTTGGCTCTGAGCAAGAAACATCGAAACGTGGTGAAGATTACTGGTACATAAACTGACTTGTCTTTAGAGGAAAGGGAGAAATAGTGAATTGTTTGTTTCCTTTTGGACCCTTTAGGCTAGATGCCAGTGTTTCCATTTGAGTATTAAGTGCTTGACCAGGTCAGGAAGAAACTGTTGATAAAGCATCTAATGTGATGCCAAGAACCCAGCAGTACACACTACACTGTAATTGCTGATGAGGCCCAATGGTTGAGCAATCTATTGGTTTAATATTCTTGAATCATAGTTCACCAAACTCTCTGTGCTTCAGATTTCTCATCTGTAGTGAGGAAGTTAACCTGGATGATCTCTATAGTCCCTTGGGTCCTGATAAGGCATGATTTCTTTATACCATTTGAAGGACTAAGGTTTGGAGTACACAAAATCCCTATCATAAACAAATGTTCTCCCTACAGCAATCTGGCTTCAGTATAACTGCAATAGGAGAATAAAAGGGATCAATGTAATTAAATGCCATAAAAATCAATGTTGACCATTTTAACACCTCAGCCCCAATATACCAGAGGATTAGGAGTTTTAACTGCTACCTTTGTCACTTTGATTTCTGCCATTATTATCTCCTAAAGTGCTACATGATACTGACTTTTTTTTTCTGTGAAAGTGATTGACAGATTTTATAAAGATACCTAATGAGATACTTCAACATACCCCAGCTGTTGCAAAGTTTGTCTTTTGGGAATCACTGAGGCATCTTGTTGACACAAAGACTGTTTCTTTGTGACTACACACAACTGTGCATCAACTATTACAAGGAGAGTACTTCCCAACCTTACCAGCAAAGATTCCTTCAATTATTTGTCCTTATGAACTCCAGATTGTGAATAATAATAACTATTAAACTATATTTATTATAGCTTATTTCCCATACTTGGTGAACCAAAAACAAAAACCAAAAACATGTAACTGCTACTTAGAGCATTTGATCAGCGTGAGACATGCAATCACAAGTTGATGTAATTCTCACTAAAAGGAAATGTATATGATATTTTAATTAGCTTCATCTTAGGTAAGTATCAAATTTCTCTTGTGAATTTGAAACACCAAGATATCTTGGAAACTCCCAGATGCTTAAAAAGATTTCTAGTGATCCATGGATTATAATTTGGAAACTTAACAAATACATTAGATCAGATCAGATCAGTCGCTCAGTCGTGTCCGACTCTTTGCGACCCCATGAATCGCAGCACGCCAGGCCTCCTTGTCCATCACCAACTCCCGGAGTTCACTCAGACTCATGTCCATCGAGTCAGTGATGCCATCCAGCCATCTCATCCTCTGTCATCCCCTTCTCCTCCTGCCCCCAATCCCTCCCAGCATCAGAGTCTTTTCCAATGAGTCAACTCTTCACATGAGGTGGCCAAAGTACTGGAGTTTCAGCTTTAGCATCATTCCTTCCAAAGAAATCCCAGGGCTGATCTCCTTCAGAATGGACTGGTTGGATCTCCTTGCAGTCCAAGGGACTCTCAAGAGTCTTCTCCAACACAGTGATCAACCAAATAATGATTATCATTATTACTGATGTTGTTATTTATTGGGCAATTATTAATACTATATGCCAGAACTGGTTTTAAACACTGTGCATTTTAATCTTCCTTTAATCCTGAGCCACAAAGAGATTACATGATTTACCCAGTATCACACAACTAGGAATTGTGTGGAGGATTTGAACCCCAGAAGGTTTGAGTTGATGGAGATGAGGCCTACTGTCCTTAACCCATCAGTGAACAGAGACAGTGCTCTAGTAGGTGAATAAGAGAAAGAGAGAGATTCACATTTAACAGTTGAATCTTAAGTTGCTGAAATATGGAAAGGCATCAGAACTGAAGGGTGGAGAAGTACTAGGAGTGCTGAAATGTAGCTGGAGACAGGGCCCCAATCTTTATTCTTTAGATTATTACCTGAGTTTGTGCATTTGTGTTGAGAATTCTACAAAGGTTGAATGTTGGGCCAATCAATAACTTATTGGTAAGAGCAATGAATTCTGAATACCTAGCAACATGTTTGGTGTGGGCCTAGAGAGGTGAGAAGTTGGGTAGAGGAGGCTAACCCCATTTTAAGACTGGGAACACAGTTGGAGGGAAGGAGAAAATGGCTGCCCCCAGACAGTGGCATATATGCAATAAGGTGGGAGGAGGGGAAAAGAGGGAAAAGTTCATCTTTGAGTTAATAAATTACATTCTAGAGTTTCAGGGTCTTTAAACTTCTGTGGAGTAGGGATTTGTGGCAATGCTATACGACAGAATACCATAAAACCCTGGCTATTAGGCTTGCAGGGTTAGTACTCTTTACAATTTTCAGTTCAGTTCAGTTCAGTTGCTCAGTCGTGTCCGACTCTTTGCGACCCCATTATTCACAGCATGCCAGGCCTCCGTGTCCATCACCAACTCCCTGAGTTCACTCAGACTCACGTCCATCGAGTCAGTGATGCCATCCAGCCATCTCATCCTCTGTCGTCCCCTTCTCTTCCTGCCCCCAATCCCTCCCAGCATCAGAGTCTTTTCCAATGAGTCAACTCTTTGCATGAGGTGGCCAAAGTACTGGAGTTTCAGCCTTAGCATCATTCCCTCCAAAGAAATCCCAGGGCTGATCTCCTTCAGAATGGACTGGTTGGATCTCCTTGCAGTCCAAGGGACTCTCAAGAGTCTTCTCAGGCATCACAGTTCAAAAGCATCAATTCTTCGGCGCTCAGCCTTCTTCACAGTCCAACTCTCACATCCATACATGACCACAGGAAAAACCATAGCCTTGACCAGACGGACCTTTGTTGGCAAAGTAATGTCTCTGCTTTTGAATATGCTATCTAGGTTGGTCATAACTTTCCTTCCAAGGAGTAAGTGTCTTAATTTCATGGCTGCAGTCATCATCTGCAGTTATTTTGGAGCCCAAAAAAATAAAGTCTGACACTGTTTCCCCATCTATTTCCCATGAAGTGATGGGACGGGATGCCATGATCTTCGTTTTCTGAATGTTGAGCTTTACGCCAACTTTTTCACTCTCCACTTTCACTTTCATCAAGAGGCTTTTTAGTTCCTACTCTTCACTTTCTGACATAAGGATCGTGTCATCTGCATATCTGAGGTTATTGATATTTCTCCCGGCAATCTTGATTCCAGCTTGTGTTTCTTCCAGTCCAGCGTTCTTCATGATGTACTCTGCATATTAGTTAAATAAGCAGGGTGATAATATACAGCCTTGACGTACTCCTTTTCCTATTTGGAACCAGTCTGTTGTTCCATGTCTAGTTCTAACTGTTGCTTCCTGACCTGCATACAAATTTCTCAAGAGGCAGTTCAGGGGGTCTGGTATTCCCATCTCTTGAAGAATTTTCCACAGTTTATTGTGATCCACACAGTCAAAGGCTTTGGCATAGTCAAAAAAGCAGAAATAAATGTTTTTCTGGAACTCTCTTGCTTTTTCCACGATCCAGCGGATGTTGGCAATTTGATCTCTGGTTCCTCTGCCTTTTCTAAAACCAGCTTGAACATCAGGAAGTTCACGGTTCATGTATTGCTGAAGCCTGGCTTGGAGAATTTTGAGCATTACTTTACTAGTATGTGAGATGAGTGCAATTGTGCGGTAGTTTGAGCCTTCTTTGGCATTGCCTTTCTTTGGATTGGAATGAAAACTGATCTTTTCCAGTCCTGTGGCCACTGCTGAGTTTTCCAAATTTGCTGGCATATTGAGTGCAGCACTTTCACAGCATCATCTTTCAGGATTTGAAATAGCTCAACTGGAATTCCATCACCTCTACTAGCTTTGTTCATAGTGATGCTTTCTAAGGCCCACTTGACTTCACATTCCAGGATGTCTGGCTCTAGGTCAGTGATCACATCATCGTGATTATCTTGGTCGTGAAGATCTTTTTTGTACAGTTCTTCTGTGTATTCTTGCCATCTCTTCTTAATATCTTCTGCTTCTGTTAGGTCCATACCATTTCTGTCCTTTAAGGAGCCCATCTTTGCATGAAATGTTCCCTTGATATCTCTAATTTTCTTGAAGAGATCTCTAGTCTTTCCCATTCTGTTGTTTTCCTCTATTTCTTTGCATTGATCGCTGAAGAAGGCTTTCTTATCTCTTCTTGCTATTCTTTGGAACTCTGCATTCAGATGCTTATATCTTTCCTTTTCTCCTTTGCTTGTCACTTCTCTTCTTTTCACAGCTATTTGTAAGTCCTCCCCAGACAGCCATTTTGCTTTTTTGCAGTTCTTTTCCATGGAGATGGTCTTGATCTCTGTCTCCTGTACAATGTCATGAACCTCATTTCATAGTTCGTCAGGCACTCTATCTATCAGATCTAGGCCCTTAAATCTATTTCTCACTTCCACTGTATAATCATAAGGGATTTGATTTAGGTCATACCTGAATGATCTAGTGGTTTTCCCTACTTTCTTCAATTTCAGTCTGAATTTGTAATAAGGAGTTCATGATCTGAGCCACAGTCAGCTCCTGGTCTTGTTTTTGTTGACTGTATAGAGCTTCTCCATCTTTGGCTGCAAAGAATATAATCAATCTGATTTCGGTTTTGACCATCTTGTGATGTACATGTGTAGAGTCTTCTCTTGTGTTGTTAGAAGAGGGTGTTTGCTGTGACCAGTGCATTTTCTTGGCAAAACTCTATTAGTCTTTGCCCTACTTCATTCCATATTCCAAGGCCAAATTTGCCTGTTACTCCAGGTGTTTCTTGACTTCCTACTTTTGCACTCCAGTCCCCTATAATGAAAAGGACATCTTCTTTGGGTGTTAGTTCTAAAAAGTCTTGTAGGTCTTAACAATTTTAAGACAATGAAATCCTGTGGGAGGTAGGAAATACAAAGGTCAAGGATTTGAATGATAAAGCTCTGGGAGATGCTAATGACTAATCTCCCTTGTATTCTAAATCAATCGCAATTTTAGCTCCTAGGATAGTGGAAATGGACTTGGGGGTGAGGGCAGAGCGGTGAATAGGGGAAGGCTACTTGGACAAGAATTTGTGGCCTCTCTCCCTAGCTTTTTATTGGAGAATAATTGCTTTACAATATTGTGTTGGTTCCTGCCATACATCAACATGAACCAGCCATACATACGGCCCTTCCCTCCTGAGCCCCCCTCCCACCCCCCTCCCGATCCCACCCCTCTAGGTTGTCACAGAGCACTGGGTTCAGCCCCCTATGTCACATAGCCTCCTTTAGTTTAACTTGAGCAGTTTAACCCTCCCATTTATAGATTAACCTTCCCATTTTATATTGAGGGTTTATCCATGAGGCTTCGTTTTACAGATGTTCCAAACTTAAGGAAAAAGGCAAAACCACTTTGCTAAGGGAGAAAAACACAGGTGAGAAAGCTCCAAAAAGTGTTCAAATAGGTCACCTTTGTCCTTTCTGAATTTAGGGGCAGACACTAGCAAGGGTGCTTTGGCTGAGAGATCGGGAAGGTCTAAGTAATGACTCAATGAATAAAGCCAATAACAGCAATAGCAGCAATAAATGATAATAATAACAGCTACCATCCCCCACCTTTAGAAGTTTGGAATTAACATATACATAGTACTGTATATAAAAACAGATAATCAACAAGGACCCAACTCAGGGAACTCTACTTAGTATTCTGTAATAACCTATATGGGGAAAGAATCTGAAAAAGAGTAGATATTTGTATATGTATAACTGATGCACTTTGCTGTACACCTGAAACTAACACAACATTGTAAATCAACTATACTCCAATATAAAGTAGAAACAAAAGCATAGCAGTTACCAATTCAGTGTCACCTCTGATCTGGGCACAGAGCTAAATGCTTTTATAGATTGTGCCATTCTATTCTCGGTAGCGCTATGAGATAGATGCTCATTTTGCAGACATCATCACTTTTTTTTGCCTCTGAAGGAGCTGTGCAAGTTGCCTAAGGATATAGGAATAAACCAAGTAAAGGAATGTTTCAATCAGTCTGCAAATAGATTTAAGTAATTGCTCGGGCCTTATGCAGCTGAAATACACGCCAGGTTGAAATGATCTATTCCTTTGAACCCAGGAATTTCTGAGTTCAGAAGGACAAATCACAAACTGGCCCCTGAAATTGGGAATGTCTGATAGCTGATTCCAACAAACAAGTGTTTTCCAAAGATTTAAACAGAAGAAATATTTCCTTCACAGAAAGGAACAGTTTTATTGCAATTAAATCTTTGCTTGAAAAGACTTTTATTAATTTGTTCATTAAACAAATACTTCTTGAGCACCAACTATCTGCTCTGCACCCAGTGACTCAAACATGAAATTGAGACAGATTTAATAAAACCCTCGATCCTAAGGAATGTCTGAAATAACCAAATTTAGGTAGAATCTATTAGTCAAGTGTGCTTTTTCAGTCTCATTCCAATGGCTATTTAAATACCCTCACCGAGTAAGGAGGGCAGTGGAGTCCTTGGATTCTGCTGCTGCTGCAGATCATGGAATAAAAGAACCTTTAATGAGATAGCCCCTTTCCTGTATTTTATAGGTCAGGGAGTCAGATGGCCTTGGACTGTAAACTGTATAACCTTGGGCAGGTTACTTAACCTCTCCCAGCCTCAGGCTTTTCATCTGTAACATGGGGGTAAAAGCACTTGCCTTACAGAAACATGATAAGGATTGCACAAGATAATTTATATCAAATTCTTAGTGTAGAACACAACATGTTCGATGTATTATACGTTCACTGTTATTGTGATCACCATTTGCTGAGTGAGGAGACAAATTCAGAAAGGGGAAATGACTAGCCTAAGATCGTATAGTTTGTTGTTAGGGCAGATAGTAAAACTCAGATCTCTGTTAGCAAATATTCCTTCTACTACACTACCTATTTTATTCCCTAGGAATAGGTAATGTAAACTTCCTATGCCTGTTAGAAATAATTTGGCTTATCCAGGGAGAAGAAGGGAGAGGAAAACAAGGAAATAGATAACATAAGGAAAGAATTCCTAGAGTCAGAAACCAAAACAGCCAGGGAGATAACCAGAAAGCAGAGGAGAAACAGCAGTTACCAGAGAGTTTAAATCATAAAATTGCAGCATTATAGTGCCTGCTGAATCACAGAAACGGACCTCTATCCTCATTCCTTTATTCACCACAGACATGTCAATGAAATTAACTAAGCTTTTCTTTTTTCCTGGGGATGGCAGTAGGGAGGTGGTTCAGAATGCATGTGTGTTTCACAGAAAGTTCCCTTGCATACAGCTTTACTAGACAATTTCTATTTTCAAAGCAAGGTCATCCTATAGCGGAAGTTAGAATAGAAGCATAAGTACTACCAAGACTTAAGGAATGATAGACTTTAAAAGATAGTGGGCTGGAGTGAAACCTAAGAGTAGAAGCTATTGAGAAGTTTAACAAAAAGAAAAAAAGGCTTAAGAGTAAAGCCACATTGTTATTCCTCTGTATATTGATAATATAGGTAATTACAGTGCTGGGAATAATTGATTTGTTAGATGAAGATATTCTTAAGAATTAGAAATATATAAAAAAAACCAGTCTGTCCATATGTTAAAAGCAAAGATTAATTTACAGTTGTCTAAGCAAAAGACAAAACCCTGATGCTGGGAGGGATTGGGGGCAGGAGGAGAAGGGGACGACAGAGGATGAGATGGCTGGATGGCATCACTGACTCGATGCACATGAGTTTGGGTGAACTCCGGGAGTTGGTGATGGACAGGGAGGCCTGGCGTGCTGCGATTCATGGGGTCGCAAAGAGTCAGACACGACTGAGCGACTAAACTGAACTGAAGCAAAAGATGATATAATCTTTCCTAAAGTATTCAATCGAAGACTGCAGTATTGGTTATGCAACGTCCAGTTCAGTTCAGTTCAGTCACTCAGTCATGTCCGACTCTTTGTGACCCCATGAATCGCAGCACGCCAGGCCTCCCTGTCCATCACCAACTCCCGGAGTTCACTCAGACTCACGTCCATCAAGTCAGTGATGCCATCCAGCCATCTCATCCTCTGTCATCCCCTTCTCCTCCTGCCCCCAATCCCTCCCAGCATCAGAGTCTTTTCCAATGAGTCAACTCTTCGCATGAGGTAGCCAAAGTACTGGAGTTTCAGCTTTAGCATCATTCCTTCCAAAGAAATCCCAGGGCTGATCTCCTTCAGAATGGACTGGTGGGATCTCCTTGCAGCATCCAAGGAGTATTCAAAATATTCCAGGAGTTTCCTAGAAGGAATAAGGCCATTTTGCTCAGTTCATAACTGCCTAGTTCCATGGCACACATAACATCTGATTAGAGTTTCTGACCCACCAATAGAGATACTTGATGATAGTTTGGGAAGCAGTTACTATACAAAATGATTGTTCCTTTTGTACTTCATCCTTTAATCTTGAGTTTTCTGATTTCCCTCTCCTGAAAATAGTTACATATTATTCCAAATAAAATATACTAATAACACTTCAATTGCTTGTTCATTTGATAATTTTTGCCTTCACAGGGCCTCAGGTACTGTTTATACAGCGCTGGACATTGCCACAGGACAAGAGGTAAGCATTAACATTCATTTCTAGCTTTTACTTTCCTTTATTCGTATTGATCAGAATTCTTCTTTGATGGCATTTGTGCCTGACAAAATGGGTACCACTGGGTTGACATAAGTTTCCTTCATTGATATCCGAAATATCTGCTGTGAATGATGAATTCATGATTGGCAAAAGAAAAGGAGCATGGGTTTGTGGCATTAAGAAAAATCCTAGTAAGGTAAAGAATTTGTATGTCTGACTCTGTTGCTGAAAAATATGGATGCTTGTGTTTAGTCTAATGATGGTAATTCATTCTTATCTTTTAATCATGATTCAGGTGGCCATAAAGCAGATGAACCTTCAACAGCAGCCCAAAAAGGAATTAATTATTAATGAAATTCTGGTCATGAGGGAAAATAAGAACCCCAATATTGTTAATTATTTAGATAGGTAAGTTTTGTTTCATCATATACTTGTTTTCTTTATGGGATATAATTTTCATGGCCAATTATTTAGGATCTATTCATTTAGCATCCGTTCTGCAAATATCTTTCAAATGCTACAAAACAGTATCAAATATATTGCTAAACTTGTACCCACTTATCTTTGTCTACCCATTAAACATTTGAAGACACATTTTATGGTGTTGCTTCTAAACATGAGCAGTTTGTGTAATTTTCTTTTGAAGACTGTGGTTCTGTATTGCCACGAAACAGACTATCCCATATAGTAGAGAGCTGTGGTGTTTTAAACATTTAATCAAGTGTTTGTTTGGAGCCAGTGCAGTGTCTGGCTATCTAAGTAAAGAAGACAGACTACAATGGCCCTGCTTTAATGGGTGCTTTGTGATGAACTGACAGTGAGGTCTAGGGGATTGAGACTTTAATCTCAAACCTTTTTCCTAGACCAGATAATTAATGTCTCTTTCGTCAGTCGTGGTAGCATTGGGTTATTAATAGGTGTTTAAAAACAGCACTAACTCTTTACTTGTGATTTAACATCTATCTTATTCAATTTCGATGTTTCTATTTGGCACCACTGTGCTGTGTACTCTGGGTTGATACAAAGGAAATAAGACCAAGTCTACAACCTCAACGAGCTTAAGATCTCACTTTATGTGTTTTGTACCAGGTAGACCAGTGGTACAGAAAGGAGGCAAAAGAGGGGCCCAAAAAAAGTGTCATTTAGGAGGCAACTGCAGCAGAGTGACTTTATTCTGCTTTTGTAATTTTGTAAAAACTGCATTTGTAAAAAAATGCAGATTTCTCGGTGGTTCTCTGTAACTAATGAGGTATTTCATTTTTGTGAAATGAGAATTTTAATGAGAATTTTCCTTTTGAACAAACTTTCTGAAGTGAATCTTATGGGTACTGCAGTTTGAACACCACTGGATCGAAAGTCTTGCTTCATACTTATGTCAAGCTGGGAGCAGGATAGGATTGTTGGGATTATTCCATTCATTGTAATGCCTCTCTCTTGCTACACAGGGGGAAAGACAGACCTGATCATACTGTTAAAATGCCTTCAGATGATCCCAGGGGTTTGAATTTGCTCTTGTGACCTGCCTTCCTGTATTTGATCATGTAGGCTGTGCTCCTCAATACCTACTTAAAGATAATGGGCATGTGATGACCGACTTCTATCAGAACTGAGACTTAAGTGCAGTAAATCCATTGCCAATTTGAATCTTTTTACATTATCCTATAAAATTGTGTCATGGGCAGTTCAGTCCAAGATGTCAGCACTACGGCTTGAATGATCCAAAAGGGCTATTCACCAATCCTGTTAATTGAAATTAGCTTTTTATAGTGGAATGACTGACAGTAGTCAGTCACCAAAGGCTTCCTTGCTCTTTTCCTTCCTTCCATGGTGCACTTTCATCTCATGATCCTTTAGTTTCCATGCATATTCTCTTCTAAGATAAAGGAAGTGTCTCATAAGCATAACTGATATTTTCCTCTTGTTAGATACATGACCAAATGCAGACAAAGACTGATTGCACATTGCCTTCTTAATGGAAATATAGAAGGGTCTCCACTTCCTTAGGCCTGAGTCAATGTCTTTTTCCTCTCTTGTTGTAGCTACTTAGTGGGTGATGAACTGTGGGTAGTCATGGAATACTTGGCTGGTGGCTCTTTGACTGATGTGGTCACAGAGACCTGTATGGATGAAGGACAGATAGCAGCTGTCTGCAGAGAGGTAAGAAAATAGAACATTTTTGGCTGATGAGAACACTCACATTGGCAGTTTTTTTTTTATCTTTGATTATTTAGAATGTTTATAACATCAGAATATCAATAGCACATCTTTTATACTAAAAAAACAATTGAAGATCCTAACAATTTAAATCCTAACCCTCTCTCCCCAGCTCCTTGTTTATGTTAGTTGCTTTGTGATGGATCTTTCTGAATTCTATTATACCATTCACAGGGTACAATATCTAAGCCTGCCTAGTGGAGTCTTGGTGAATATGGAAGGCAGTAATGTTGACATGGAACTTCTTCCTGGTTGGGGGGAATTTTTATATGATAGTTATTTTGCTTTGTCTATGCAATATAAGCCGTGTACATATACAGATCACATTATAACCCCATCATTTTCTGGAAGGCAGTTTACACGAGGTCCTCCCTCAGTCCAGAAACTAGTTGCTTTCACAGTACAATCTTGAAACTCTCTCAGACCCCTCCAGTGGGTCTGAGTGTCTGCCTGTTTTCTAATAACAGTGACATATCCCCAGTTTCAAACTAAACTAAGGATATTTTGTTATATTAATTTTCTCAATATTAAAAAAAAAAAAAAACCACTCCTCATTGGAGTCTTATCTTGAACATTACCCTCTACCCTCTATTCATTGAAGTTTTCTATAGACACAAGTAGGAACTCTGACCCACTGAAACTTGAAAATCAATGATAGTAAAACAAAGCCAAATAACGTCAGCTAGCCTTTCATTGTTTTATATTTTAAATTATTCACTTAAATTTCCTCCTTCTGCTGTCCTCTCATTCCCATTTCTTCCTCCCCAAATATGTACACATATCCACCAAATTCATATATTTTCTATTCATACAATAAATCAAACTTAAAATATTCAGGGGATTCTTCAGCCTTTAGCCTGTGGTTCCATCTTTTAGTATTACAACACAAAGCCATTTCCAAACTAGTACCTATAGTTACTTCAGAGCCTAGAAGCGGTTCCCGAAGCTAGCTAGCTGTCTATCAGAACTAGCTGGGGCACTTGTTTTAAATGCAGATTTCTAGGTCCCACACCAGACCTTCTGAATCTAATCATATCCCAGATGCAGATGCTTACCATATCTGTAACAGATCAAGCCGAATCCATATCCTCCAGACAAGCAGATCCAAATATGATTATAGTAATTGGTTCAATCAATTGTATTAACAATGTAGTGCTACTTACCACACCATCACTCTTTGTGGCCAAGTCTGATTCAGGAGCTTTCATATGTATAATGCTAAGTTGCATCACTGATGTAAATGGTAACATGATTTCAAAATGGCTTTGAAACATTTATTTCACCTGACAACTTAAGCGTGTACCTTTGCCCAAAATTTATCTAGAAATGAAACACATTTTTAAAAAATTTTGTGATATAACTAGAACTTTTTTCTTCCTGATACAATAGTGCCTCCAAGCTTTGGATTTCTTGCACTCAAACCAAGTGATCCACAGAGACATAAAGAGTGACAATATTCTCCTTGGGATGGATGGCTCTGTCAAACTGAGTAGGTATTATGGTTCAGATGGCATGTGAGAGAGTGTCAGGGGATTTATGCTCTTTTACTGTCTATCTTGGAGAAAGCAATGGCGCCCCACTCCAGTACTCTTGCCTGGAAAATCCCATGGACGGAAGAGCCTGGTAGGCTGCAGTCTATCGGGTCGCTCAGGGTCGGACACGACTGAGCAACTTCACTTTAACTTTTCACTTTCGTGCATTGGAGAAGGAAATGGCAACCCACTCCAGTGTTCTTGCCTGGACAATCCCAGGGATGGGGGAGCCTGGTGGGCTGCCATCTCAGGGGTCACACAAGGTCGGACACGACTGAAGCGACTTAGCAGCAGCAGCAGCAGCAGCAGCAGCAGCAACTGTCTATCTTGAGAAGAAAAAGGCTCTTGAGAGTGAGGGTTTGAAGGCATTTAGAGGCCAGATTGAGGTGAAGCATTTTTTTCACATTGTATTCCTGTAGATTGTGACCAGATTTGGGGAGGGTTAATAGTTAAGAATATCTAAGTGGTTTCTATCTGCTGGATGACAAATACCTAAGCTGTAATACATAATTATATTATAATAGTAAAAAATAATACTAAAACATAAAATCTTAAGATTAAAAATCAAAAAAAAAGAAAAAGAAAGAAAAGAAAAAGATTCTATAAGTTAGAGGGAACAGTATGAGGAGGGAACCAGGATTGAGGTCTAGTAAAAATGGTATCACGCAGTTACTTCAGACTAGTTTAAAATCTGGAGCAGCTGAGAGATCGGATAACAAAAGGATATGAGTGAGGCAGTTGCAGAAGCTCAGTGTCTAAAGGAAGGTACGGTCGTATCTGAAAGTGACCTCTCGTAAAAGAAAAATAAAACTGAGCTGATTTTAACTGACTTTTGTTCTCTGCAGCTGATTTTGGGTTCTGTGCCCAGATCACCCCTGAGCAAAGTAAACGAAGCACGATGGTGGGAACTCCCTATTGGATGGCACCTGAGGTAGTGACTCGAAAAGCCTATGGTCCGAAAGTTGATATCTGGTCTCTGGGAATTATGGCGATTGAAATGGTAGAAGGCGAACCCCCTTACCTTAACGAAAATCCACTCAGGGTAAGTAAAAAGAAAACTCAAGTCCTTTATCCCCGGGGAATGGAAAAAAGCCAAATGTCATTTCTTGTCTCCACTAAAAGTGGCCAGAATGGGCTCTTTAATGGGACAAGTGACATAGAAGCTCCAAATTGTAATTTTCAAAATTACTGTGAGTTATTTATTTTATGTTTCTCTTAAGATGTCTCAACAGCTTTTTCAAATGCTTTGATAACACTATTTCTAATGTCAGGGGTCTTTAAAATTCTGTAGCATAATTTTCTGCTGTCAAAAATATATATAGCTTTTTTAAAAGCAAGATGTGGGAAGAAAACAGTATTTTTATCACATGCCACTTACTTTTAGCAAAGTAAATAAATGCATTTCCAGAACAGCTGAAATTTTTTAAATTAGATTTTCATTATCAGTAAAGATTTATTGAGCCACAGCAGCTTGGTGGGTATTGAATGGAACACAAGATAGACACAGTACCAGCCTGGCAAAATCACAAACTTAATTAGACTGTCAAGTTAAAAATGAATGGAAATTGTGTTGGGTAACTCAGTTTGCTACTGCAGAATCAGAGGTTAGATCCTTATGTGGTCTGGTTACTTCTATAAGGAGAAAAGCTCCATTTTGGAGCCTAACGCCCATTCAGAGAAAGGCAAAGGAACATGAAAGAAATGGTTGCTCAGTGCAGAAGTGAGCCAGGAGCTGTTTTGTTGAATAAAATCTAAAGGTAAGTCAGAAGCTGTGTTATATATATAAAGGGCATCACACTATTAAGAAAAGGAAACATGTACCAATTCGAATTCTAGTCTCAAATTCTATGCAGAGTGCCAGTGCCAAAGGCATCTTGCATATTGTTGGCTTCCTTACCACTAAGAGTCTAAAATTGAATTTTACCATTAGTATATAAAAATCATTTCCTGTACATGGTTAAGTGTTTACACGTTCAACTTATAAAATCCATATGAAAGCCAAATATATGTGGCTTTCTGTACATGTAAAGAAACTTACAGACTAATTATCTAGTTATTTTGAAATGGAGCAGTTTCTAATTGGGAGCTGCATTCCCTGTGAATGGAGAGGGGGACAGCCTCCCCTTTGCCCCTCCCTAATTCTTCTCTGCTAGTTGGCCTCTTGTCTTAGACCTAGCACTGAATATAAAATAACAGATAGGAGTGAATGCCCTAATGAATGCTATGGGCTATTGCTCTGGGCTCATGAAACAATCTGGAAGTGAGACCTGCACCGTGATTAGCTGCCTGCAGGGCTGAGTGGAAAAAGAGGAGCATTTTCCCACTGTTTGTGGGTCAGTCCTCCATGAACTTAATCAAACCCACCCCTGACCTATGGATAATTACATGGGCTTGTCCTTATTGTCTAACCACCTTTGCCCTTTAAGAAGTAGCAGTGAAAGAACACACCAGGCCTCTTGTTTCCATGGATTTCCTCCTCTAAATCTTCAGAGTTTGGAGGCACTAAACAGATTATGGCTATTTTGCTTTCTGTCTTCTAATGAGTAATTTACAGCTTGCAAAATTTAAGGATTAAATAAATGCTCTGTAAAGCAGTTGGCCTCAGTAATGCATTTATTACCTTCTTCAGTTCCCCAAGTACAATTGATCGCTCTTCAGCAAGGCTGTTAATTGTTAGAAAGAAGGAAACAAGTTGTAATCTTTATGGGCATCTTCTAGCCTGGGATTAGAGCTAATAATTAACAGCTTGTCTCTTAGGATCCGAAGCCTTGTATCTAAATAAGTGCTCGTAGATTAACAAGCCACAGGTTCAGGAAGCCTACATTATGGCTATAACAAAAAGATTCGTCAGGAAGACCACCCTGTTGAATTCCACTGATAAGGATTTACTGTAACTATGCTCATTATTCTCCATGTGTGATCAACCTCCAGTGACTCAATCAAGTCCGTATGGAGGCAGCCCTCTATCTGTTTGCCAGGCGCCACAAGGACTTTTTAAGTTTTGATTTTGAATATGTTGTCCTCCTGTTCTCTTAAATAAAATCCAGTATCCCTGGCTATATGCCCTTATTTGGGATTTGAAAAATATAATCACTGAAACACTGGAGAGGTTGGACAGAAAAACGCATACCATGACCTTGTTGGAAGCCTGTGTTTTCTTGAATTCTGGTGACCAGGGCGTGTGGAGAAATAGAAAATGGCAGAACTGGCTTAGCCCTTCTTTCTTTAACATCCTTCTGAGACTACCACCAGTCTACCACTTTAGCTTTGAAGATGAACAAAAGGAAGGAAGTGGAAGTGAGACAGAGTGGTAGAGTGAAGTCTAACATGTTAATATGAAAAACATTTGGCCTATGGAGTCAGGCAGATTTGGGTAAGTCCTGGTTCCACCACCTGCCAGCTCTGTGACCTTCAGCAGATGACCCAGAACCTCTATAAGCCCTGTTTCCTGTGTGTAATTGGGGACAATATCTGTCTTGCAGAGTTAGTATGAAATCTAAATGAAATCATGCATGTAAACACCTAGCACAGTGTCTAGCTCATTGTAAGGAGAGGGAGAAAGAGATTTATATATCAATAGAAAAGTGAGAAAGGAAACAGAACAGATGCTTAGAATGCTTTTTACCCATTCATGAGGGGAGATTGGATTCCCCACTCCCCCCAAGCACTTCCCTTCCACAGTAGCATCCCCTTGAAGAGTGGAAGGTCCTACATGGTTCAGTATAAATTACCATGAACAGGTTACACTGAGCAGCAGAGGTTAAAGTTGGAATCTGGGACTATACATTCGAAGGCTGTTGGCATTTTGCTGTGGCTTTTGTGTGTGTGTCTGTTGTGTCAGTTGGAACTGAGCAAGCCTTCTTGGAATATTGCCTGTTAACATATCACTGATGCAAGGAATTAGCTACGTTCCCCCCCTAGTTTTAAAGTAGTTGGGATTTTTTTTTAAGTAAATTGCTCTGTACTAATTGACCTAATTTGCTCATAAAATGCCTTTTAAAGGTTAAAGAGTTGTTAACTGTGCCAATGTTATAAGGTTGGTACTCTTTCAGAGACAGAGAGGAGACAAGTTCCTCACTGCCTGAAGTTTGTGCACTCAACGTAATTGGCCTTGAATGTGTTGTTCTGTGACCCACAGCCATTTTTGGTGCAGCCTCCAATAATAAAGTGCCTTGTTCTTTCTGTTCACCAAAGTGACTGAAGTCAAATTCAAACTTTCTCTGTGGATGTGCAAATCAAACGTTGGTATACTGCTCCTCTCCCCAACTTGTGTGTTCGTTTGAAGATATCTTTTTATAAACCTATGATTATAATGACCTGATTCTAAATAAGGAGGCACAATCATTTCCATAAAACAAATCTTTGGTTTGTTGTTGTTGTTTTCCTCAGCACTAAGAGAGTGCCTCTTTATTAACTTGGCATTCCACATAATGGGGCTGTTCTTGTCAATGGGTTTTGAGGGATTTTGGTGTTTGTGAAACATCTCAGTGATATCCAGTGGAGGATCCTACTGGACCCTGTGGGTGGAGCCCCTTTTCTGTGTAACTTTCCAGACCTTTATCCTAGTTGAGATGAACTTTAAGTGTTCTCTTTCTACCCTTGCTTTAAGCATCTGTGAAGCCATATCAAACACTGGATCTTTGGAAGACAATTATCAGTATCAAGAAGAGATATCTGAAGGCTAAAAACAGTGTTTAAGAGAGTATGGGACCCACCTATCTTATACCAGTGGTTCTCCTCCTTGGTTGTACATTGGAATCCCTGTGAAGCTTCAAGAACTGATAAGGTCAGGTTTCTACACCAAGGACTAGAACAAATATCAATACAAAGCTCTGTGGCTAGCCCTTTGTAGAACCCTGTCTAAACTGAAAAAACCATTCTTCATCAGCCCTCTTTGAGCCTGGTTGTTCAACCAGAAAAGAGCATGCTCTCATTCTGGCCACATTTCTCCTTTTCATCTAAAAAGGACATCATGAATCACTTTGTCAAAATCCTTGCACATTCTGGCATTCTTTGATTTACTGTTTCCAGCCACGCTATCAAAAAAGAAATGACATTAGTTCAGCACATACCTCCTTGCTATGCCATTTTCTTTTTCAATTTTGCTTCTGCTGCAAATGCAGTCCATCATTACCACCTGCTAGCTGTTGTGTACATCACACGTATTGATGATAATAAAGCCATCAGTCTGACTGCTCATAATTAGCAGCGTATAACCTGTATGGTCAGAGAGAAGGGTGGGAAGAAGTACCAACTGAGACCTGTTGTCTACAGGAAGAGGCTCCCTACTCCCCCATCCCCACACTTGAAACACTGCACAAGTGTTAGTTTCTTCTTTTTTACTATAGAACTAGGGAAATTGTGGTTAGCTTGTATGCCTAGAGAAGAGAATTAAGCAGAATAGAATCTCTAGCACTAAAAAGCAGCAATTTAGGGCCAAAGTGCTTTGAGCTCCCTCCAACCACTGGAACCTGTGTTGTGGACTGGAATGTCTGGGTTTGATGGAATTAAAGTCAAATATAAACTTTCTGAGTGCCAGAGAAGCAAGCGTACTTTGCTAGCACTCTGTCAATATTGTTTTGAATGTATTTCAGGAAGAGCTGGAGCAAGGTTTATTGATGGTTTGTTGACACTCCGCCTACTTTGAGGGCAAACCTATGCCTAAAAGGAGGGGCGAGTTGGGATAACAGCAACTAAAATAATTATTATGAAAAAGTAACAGAGTCTCTTTTTAATCAGAAAAATATTGCCTGTCAAAAGATAGATAGCTCTTAAGACTCATTGGTTGTCAGGAATTTAGCATAGGAAAATGGGACCTAGCCATAGGAAAGCTGCAAGTCTCATTTAGATTGTAATTCAGAAGCAGACAGTTCAAACCAGTGATTTATGATCCAGAAGACAGCCAAAGGAGAAACTGATTCCACAGCAAACAAAAGTCTGAGAATCTGACTAGGTGAAGATGAGGCAAAGAGAGATTATAAACGTGGTAACCAGGGACCTACTGTTGGCCAAGACTGATATTCCTTTATCATGTGAATTGAAGAGTAAATTCTGTTCCCAGGTCTACCCATCAGGAGCCCCATGATCTTGCATAGATTACTTCTTGCTGGGCCTCATTTTGTTTTGCTTCAAACAAGTGGAATTTCACAAGATTATTAGTTACCCGTGAACTCTGTGAATTCCATGGGCTCCTAGAATTCCATGGAGGTCCTTGGGGCCCAATGGGGAGGTCATGTGGTTCTCAAGTCCACCAAAATAGTTCCCTCATTAACTTGTTTTCTATATCAGGCTTCCACATGAGATTTAGTTAAATCAAGTGGGAAACTCATGGGTCTCTGTCTCTGATTCTGTTTTCCTAGGCTGTAGATATATGCTACAGCCTCCCATGAGTGCCAGGACAGCCTGGGTTTGAGTATGCACTGTCTGTAGAAGGGCTTCCAGAGTTATGATCTTCAGACAGCTTGAGTGGAGGGACTTCCCTGGTGGTCCAGTGTTTAAGACTTCACGCTTCCAATGCAACGAGTGTGGGTTTGATCCTTTGTTGGGGAACTAAGATCCCACTTGATGAGTGGCACAGCCAAAAAAGAAAGAAAAAAAAAACAAAGAAAGCTGTTTGGAGACATCTCTCTGATTATCTCCTGACTAAGTCTGTATTCCATAGAGTGAAAAGAACCCCATTTCCCTACCAAGAAAGACACTCGATCGTGATGCAAATGAAACATGCTGCATGTGGGGCTGGGTAAGAAGCCAGGGAAGAACACAACAGTGATAAAGCTGTTTCAGGGACCCGTTTTCTACCCTGGGTTGTACTGAAAAAATGTGCATGTTATTGTGTACAGAGCTATTCACCTGATGAACTGCATATAAAACAGAAGTTGAAGCCAGTTTACATAAGCAGTAATGCATGTTTCACAGATCATATCACAGTCCAGCTGGTTTTTGATGCTAACATGGAAATTTGGAAAAGCCATAAAGAATCAGGGACTTAGTACCTTCCTGCTCCAGTGTTCTGAAATGAGACAGGAATAAACATATAATGGTAAACAGTACTTTGAAACTAGAAACTAGGTGTGGGTTGAAGAGAAAATGGGAGATGAGGAAGTCAACAGACCACATGTTAGATGATGTTTTGAGAAGTTTTATGGGAGAAGGACCAGAGAAATGGGGAGATAGCAGAATGGATCCTAGGATCAGGTTCCCTTGACCTCCCTGAGTTGTGGAGCCTTTATCTTCATCTCTCTTCCTCGTCACTCCACCAGCCACCTTCTCTCCCCAGGTCCCTTGGCCCTAGTCCCTGCCCTGTGTTCTGCTACCTCTGTTTCTTACAGCTTTTCTCCTCCACCTCCTGCCCTATTTTGCTTTCCTGCTTTTCTATCTCTGTGCCTATCCCTCCTCTACTTCCAAACCCCTTGTGGTTCTCAAGCTTGGGTGCTTCCTGGGCTGTCCAGGGTGGCTCCTTGAGCACACATAGCCTGCTCCACATTTCTTGATGAACACTATTAATCCTGAGAGATTAAAATGAGCATGGTCTTTATTTTATGGCAATGGCCAGTTTTTTATGCTTGAAAGGAGCACTCTAAAGGTAGTTCAACACCTAATCTGTCGGTGGTACCTAATTACCTTTTACAATCAACCAATAAGGGAATAGATCTGTAATAGGTCAATTTTTAATGACTTTTTAAGGATTAAACAATAACAGCAGAGCCCCCCACCATGTATAATTTAGTGACAGATGAGACCTACTATACAAGACAAGTCAGGAACTAAATTTAGAGCACAGTGCTTATTCAGTTATCACACTGAACTGTTGGGTTGAATAAGTCAAAATAGGGAATACAACATTAGTTATAATATAACAACTTTTTTGTAGATTTGGCCCCATTTACTCTTGTCTTAGAAATGTCAGAGCCTTTAATGAAATCCATATACACATCAGAGGCAGTAATACACTCTGGCCTTTAACTTCTGAAATCCCAGGTCAAAAGTAATCTCTAAGTCATAAGGTGTCAAGTCACTTGTTGCCAAATCTCTCCCATAAAACACTCAAAGATAGTTGAAAGGAATTGGGACATAAGTAGGTTATAGGCAACAACCAGAAGACACACTGCTTATGAACAGTCAACATTATATACAGATACTGGCGAATAAAATAGGAAACCTAACTGGACCTTTTGTTCCCCATTTCCAAGTTTAATTGTAAAACGATTGACCTCAAAAGGGTCCGTTTCCTTTGTTAAAGGTAAAGGTGGAGTTACACATGCTCAGTGTGTCTCATCTCTTTTTTTTTTTTAGTTGAAGTTTCAATATCAGACTCTCAGAAATTAATAGAATGAATGTACAGAGAAGTAGAAGAATATAGTAGACCCGAAAAGCACTATGAACCAATTTGACATAATTAAGATTTATACAATTTTCACCCAACAGTAGGATACAAATTCTATTCGAGTTCCCATAGACTATAAACTAGGAGATTGTGAAACATATCCAGGGACATAAGACCATGGCTTCTTAGATATAGCCCTCATTTAAAAATGGAAATTTAATTTACAAATACATGGGAGTTTTTAAAGTATCTTTGATATTAATTTCTCATTTTGATATTATTTTCTCATTTAAATGCTTTCTTCTCTGGAGTCACCCTCCATGATTTTTCAGTCTTCTAACTTTATTGAGGTTTTCAATAGCTAAGTCACAGAGCTCTCTTGGTAAATGTCACACTGCATTTGAAAATATGTGGGTTATTTTCAAATCTTTTGATATTGGTCGCTAACATAATTCCACAGTAATAAGAGAACAGACTCTGTATGATCTCAATGCCTTTAGACCATGAAATTTCTGTACCTGGTCTTACGTCAGTGTGTCTCATCTCTTGAAGAGTCCTCGTCTGCCTCTGCTTACGAAAACCACTATCACAGAGGGTGGGAACACTGTGAGGTGGTGCCGTGAAGTGGTCAGGCGTATGGACTCTGGGCTCCCACTTCCTGGATTCAGATACTGACCCTCATTGCTAATTGTGTAATGTTGGGCAAGTTATTATGTTAACCCTACCGCCCTCAGTTTCTTCATCTGTCAATTGGTCATAATTGAGTATAACTCAGGGGATTGTTGTATGAATCATGTGAGCTAATAGTAATCATTCAGTAAATGCTAACTAATAATATTTCCCATGAAACAATCTTTATACAGATATTAAGATATAGATGAATAGCCCTCTTGGTCTTATTGTTACATTGTTTGTTAAACAGATTTTTATGGGCTAGTCTGGGAACCTGTTCACCATGTATAACACCATTTCCATGGGAAAATGTATTTTGAGTTCCAAATATTCAACTTAGAAAGAAATGTTCCACCACTCTCCTCTTTGTAAAGTGAGTCTTTATATCAGTGCTGGGGCCTCTCAGGGTTACTAACACATTTCCATATGAGTCTCCTGGTTTGTTTCTAACCTAAACTTTACAAACTGTTAAAATGAACTGAAGTCACAAACTGAAGCCTTTTAATTAAATGGTTAGTCCAGTTGCAAAACTGCCTTAATGAAAATGTATTGGGTACCTATGCATTGTTTGGGGACCTCTTTGGAGAAATGTGGTAACTTCTAAGATGACTGCTTTGATCTTTTTTTAACTGAAGAAATTGCCAGTAAGGTAAATTGAATTATTCCTCTAACTGGGTAAAGTCATGCTATCTAAGTACTTAGGTAAATTTAGTTGCACATCAGGATCTGTAGAAAACTGCAACATTTGTTTGTTATTGACAAGGGATGTAAAGTTATTAAGAATTCCAGAACACCAGAAACTTCTAGGTAATATGTATATCACAATGAAGAAAGGCAGTATTTTTTGGCCAAAGGTTGTCTGCCTAATATTATAAATAAGGTCAGTAGGTCATGGGGGCTATATTGTCTCACCTTAGGAATAAAACAGACTTTGTTAAATAATGTAGCAGAAGAAAAATTAAGAGCTCTTTCTCTCTTCAAGATCAGTCAGAGAAGACTAAGTTTCTGTGTTTCCAGTTCCAGAGAGAACTAATTGTCTTCACTTGCTCTCTGGGTTTGCCCACAACAAATTACCATGTTGTGGTAATCTCCAGTTTTCCCTCCCTTTCATGGTATCTCCTTACCTACATTGCTCATGGCACTCTCTTCCTTCTCCCACACCGAAGAGTTGGGTAGTCAGAAGTTCCCGCATTTCAGGCCTATTCAACTCAGAAAGGGTGTCATTCTCTATGTATCTTCTTATATGTTTACTCATTCACTTTAGCTTCTGAGCTTTAATACTTCGTATAGCAAAGTCTGTCATATTCCCATCTCAGTGAGATTTATTTATACCTTTTGGTTTTCATTTCATTTAGCAACAAAAACATTTATTGATCACCTGTTTTGAGCCACTATCCACAAAATCCAGAGATGCTTGTAACACAATTCCTACCTTCACAGTCTAGGGAGACAGACCTGTGAACAAGTAACAGGTATTCACCCTACAACATGAAAACAGATGTATAAACAAAGGGGTATAGTAGCTCAAAGGAGGGGAGGGCTAACCCTGTCTCCATGGTGACTGCCACCCCAGTTTGCTTGGCACTGAGAGACATAGAACCTTCAGTAGTAAAACTCAGGACAGTCCCTGGAAAACCGAGGTGGTTGTTCACCATATCCATCTGGGAGAGATTGAGAAGACTTTACAAAGGAAGTGCCATTTGAAATAGAAATTAAAAGGCAAGTAGAAGTTCACCAGGCACTGAAGGGAATAGCATTTGAGGCAGATATGAAAGAGCATTTCTTATTATAGGAATGAAGAACTAATTGGCATGAATAGTATGTGAACTTTGGCTAATATGTGTATGTATGTGAAAGTGGGGGAAGCAGGGCTCTCAGATGAGAACAGAGGAGGACTAGAAAGGGAGGCAGAGGCCAAATCATGGAGGACCATCTATGTCATGCAAAAAAATCTTTATTATGTCCAGTGTTTTCAAACAGCTATAGTGATCCCTTGGTTCAAATTAAACCTTGCTTGGAAGCATAGTGAAAGTGAAAGTCGCTCAGTCGCATCCGACTCTTTGCAACTCCATGACTATACAGTCCATGGAACTCTCCAGGCCAGAATACTGGAGTGGGTAGCCTTTCCCTTCTCCAGGGGATCTTCCCAACCCAGGGATCAAACCCAGGTCTCCTGCATTGCAGGCAGATTCTTTACCAGCTGAGCCACAAGGGAAGCCCTTGTGAGTGAAATAAGTCTAGTCTAATTATTGAGCCAGGCTTCCCAGGTGGCTCAGGGGTAAAGAATCCACTGCCAATCAGGAGACGTGGGTTCGATCCCTGAGTCGGGAAGATCCTCTGGAGAAGGAAATGGCAACCCACTCCAGTATTCTTGCCTCTTGCCTGGGAAATCCCATGGATAGAGGAGCCTGGTGGACTACAGTCCATGGGGTTGCAAAGAGACAGACAGGACTTAGTGACTAAACAACAGCAATTTCTGAGCCAGCCCATTTTCTTTTGAGCTTTCAACTAACTTAGATAAAAACCAGAATGTGGTCACTTGTGCCTAGTTTGATTTTCTTCAATCTTTCTTCAGCTAAGATTTGACTTTGCGAGGAAAATGCTTTTTGCTGTAATTGTTGTATTGCCCACAACTGCTTTTGTCTCTCATTAGCAGGGCAGTGAGTAGCAGTTTTATTTTTTACAAAGATAGGTCCCAGCTTACACGCAAGTTCTTTTTAAAGTTAATTATTTGGAACTGAGTGCATTTTCCCATAGAAGCAGCATTATGCCTAGTGAGTAAGTTCTCAGGCCAGTCCACAAAGGCTAGTTCTGCCGTAATATAACTGAAAGTGTGGATTTCTGCAATGGAAATTAGTTGGAAATATGTACTGTTGCAATTAAAATGAAAACAATAGCTGAAAAAGAAATTGTCTGGGTTTTTGTTTCCCTCAAGGGGTGGTACTGCATGAAAAGCAGGTTTAATCCTAGGAGGACAAAGAAAAATAGCTGAGGATTTTTGTGTAAACAGAATGGCACAGCTTTTTAGATTTTATTTTTTAAATAATGTTTTGGAGGATTTTTTAAAATAAAGCAGTCACATTCATTGTAGAAAATTTGGAAAATTGAAAAAATGTTTTCAAAGATTACATCATTAATAATCCTGCCACCCAGGAGGAACCATTGTTCACATGTTGGAGTGTTTCCTATCAATCTTTTTCTTCGTACATGAATTGAAGAGAGGTGAGAAAGACTTTAATAGAGATGTATATATATACTTGTGAAAAGCAGTTTTATTTGGAGTAGAATGTATTGAGCTAAGAAAGGTGAGACGAAAAGTGAGAAAATGAAACAGTATGGCATGTACACAGACTTAGGGAGAGTGGAAAGGGAGAAAAGAGATGTGTTTGTTTAGTATTGGGTTTGGCTACAGAACAGAAAAAAAGCAAGCAAAGGATGCAGAGGTTGGCAGAAATTGTGACCAGCTGAAATAAGAGAGTTTTAGGAGGAGGCAGCAAATGTCATTTGCAGTAACAATTTTCTTTTAGTAACAGAACAAAGATGGCTTGTGAGGACAGGTGCTCTGAGCATTAATCATTAAACCCATTGCTTAATGGGGTGGAATAAACCAGTTCTCAAAGTGTGGTCCTAAAACCAGCAGTTTCAGCATCAACAGGATACTTGTTAGAATGCTAATTCTCAGACCCCTCTCCAGATTGATCTGTTTTTAACAAGCCCCTCTAGGTGATTCCAATACATGCTATAGGTTGATAGCCACTGGATGAAATGGTCCTTCCTAACCCTTTCTAAAGTACATCTGTGGAGGTCTCTGGAATGGAGGAGAGATGTTCTCACCAGCTGATGAAAACAGGACTGGGAAAAGACTTTAATAGAAATGTTTTTGGCAATAATATTCAGAGCCATGGTGGGAAAAGGGGATGATAATTTGCTACAAAGTCCAAGCCAGTTCAAGAGGGAGCGTGTCTTCATAATAGTTAGGAGTCTGGTTGCATAGGCAGGCATAACCTTGGTGGTAATACCTGCAGGAAAACTCCTGTGTATCCTTCAAGACCCTGATCAAATGTCAAGCTCCTCTGTGAAGTGTTCTCTGAGCTATGGTGTCAATGGCTTCATCCTTGTATTGACTTGGCACTTGCAACGTTCATCTGATTGGCTCTTATCTCACTGTATGGTGGGTATATATAAGTCTCTCTTCTTCACTAAACTGTATGACCTTTGAAAGTAGGACATTATTCATCTTTGAATCTCCAGTGTCTAATATGATTCTTGATACATACTTAATACTCTAGAATAATTTGCTTAGAGGAGGCATGAGGAATGGCCAGCTTTTTATGGCTGTCAGGAGCTCAGAAGCCTTTGAAAGATGAGTTTACTTTTGTGAATTAACCATGGTCTTGAATCCAGCTCTGTGCCTTGAAAGTTATGGCCCTTGATTCTGTCAGCACACCATGAGTTGATCTCTCTCAGTGACCTCAACTAAGATCTCAGAGATATATTAGCAACTTAATATGTTACAGTAGGCTTCCCTAGTAGCTCAGGCAGTAAAGAATCTGCCTCCAATGCTGGAGATGTGGGTTGGATCCCTAGGTCAGAAAGATTCCCCTGGAGAAGGAAATGGCAACATGGACAGAGGAGAATGGCTGGCTACAGTCCATGGTGTCACAAAGAGTCAGACATGACTGAATGACTCTCTCTCCAACACACACACACATACAACTTACAGTAGGATACAGGATTACTAATGTCAGCTTTTCTTATATTTTCTATTATAGCTAGACTTTCATGGGAAACCTAATTAAAATCTATAGGGGTACATCTGCCACAGGACAAAAGTATTGGATTGGTCAAAAAGTTTGTTAAGATGTTATGGAAAAAATCCGAACAAGCTTTTTGGCCAACACAATACTTCCATCTTTGGGACCCATGGGTTACTTCTCATCTCATCCAGGCACTGCCATCTTCTGATTGCTTTTACTTCTCTGATTCCATAATGTAGCCTGTTCATACCTATTCGCTTCAATCATGTCCGACTGTTTGTGACCTCATGGACAGTAGCCCACCAGGCTCCTCTGTCCATGGGATTTCCCAGGCAAGAATACTGGAGTGGGTTGCCATTTCTGCCTCCAGGGGATCTTCCTGATCCAGAGATAGAACTCGAGTCTCCTGTGTCTCCTGCATTCCAAGCAGATTCTTTACCCACCAAGCCATCTGGGAAGCCCCTGTTCATCCCTGGTCTACTCACACATATTCTCCAATCAAGATAAACAGTTAGTAAATTACAATCACCTTTGCAACTGTGCCTTCCAGAGGTTATACTTATATCAGTGTGTTCAGATGTGTGTGTGTTTCCCTAACTCTGTGGTCACAGATTCCCAGGCAGTCCCTTGGTTTCATTACCTAGGTGGTTAATGACACATTCATTTTATATGGATTTTTACTGGCTTCCCTGGTGGCTCAGATGGTAAAGAATCTGCCTGCAATGCAGGAGACCCAGGTTTGATCCCTGGGTCAGGATGATCCCCTGGAGAAGGAAATAGCAACCCACTCCAGTATTCTTGCCTGGAGAATCCCATGGACAGAAGAGCCTGATGGGCTACAGTCCATGAGGTAGCAAAAGAATCAGACACGACTGAGAGACTAACACTTTCACTTTACTGGCTTAGCTTTCAGAGGACAGCCTTATAACCTTATTTCCAAACTTTTGAGGGTGGGGCACCTCACTGTCCCTCAGTTACTGCCAAGAGTAATCATTTCTCAATGTTACAGAAACTTTGCAGTGTATGCCAATGTCATTCTCTAAAATGGAGATTTTAAGACCCAAGGTAAAAATCAGAAACTGGATATGTGTCTTCTGTGTCAACTCACGATCCTAATATGTATGTGCTGAATAGATTTTTCTGATATTTTTCTGCAGGCATTATATCTGATAGCCACTAATGGAACCCCAGAGCTGCAGAATCCTGAGAGACTGTCTGCTGTATTCCGTGACTTTTTAAATCGCTGTCTTGAGATGGATGTGGATAGGCGAGGATCCGCCAAGGAGCTTTTGCAGGTGAAAATTAAATAAGACAGTTACAAACAGAGAGTCATTATATTGAGCTTTTCCACCTCGATGTGTGACAATCAGAGAACTCTGTTGAGAGATGCCTAGTTCGAGTTAGGCGCTAACCATTTGATTTGAGATCACAGGCACAGAAATATAGGCATGCATCTAATATGTAATGGATTGGCGTGTGGCCTTTCTTCTGAGAAGTTGGCAGTTTAAACTAGAACTCTCTTTTGTTCTTCCTGGAGTCTTATTTTGCAAGGGGAAAAAACAATGTGAACCTCTGGTGTTGCTGTTTTGTTCTAAACTTTACTTGTGCCCCTGGATGTTGTACACAGGTGCTCTTGGCCGGAGGTAATTCTCTACATAACTATGCAATTATTTCCATGGCATTTGCTACTCTAATGCTTTACTGGTCAAAGCCCCTTTGCTTGTGATGCCAAATGGCAGGCACCTGCTTGCCTGGGTGAGTACCATCCAGTGGTGAGTGCCTCTGTAACCATTTGTCCTTTTCATGGCTCTCAGGGATTCGTATATATGATGATAATTAGTACCTACTTGATAGCAAAATTTTTACACATATTATCTCATTAATTCTTACAACACTCTAAGATAGGTGTTATTAATCCTTGTTATGGATGTAGAAATTAAAGCTCACACAAGTATTGAATGGCAGAACTTGAATTTGAGCCCTGGATTGTCTTTCTTCCACACAAACCAATTTAGAAGGGAAAAAAGCATTTATATTGATAAAGCAATGCATGCCCAGGATCACTGCTGGGGATGGTCCTTCAGGGAAGAAAATAAAGATCTGTAATAGCCAAGCCAAGAAAAGTGACTACTTGTCCCTCCTGACTTTGAACACATAATCCAGTTAAATAAAAGGCATAATATTTGGTCATGCAGAGTGTGATTAACGATAGACTCAGTCTGTTCTCGGCCAAACAACAAAAAGTTCATATTGCTTCTGAACTTCTTCCAGAGACAGAGAGCCACACTCAGGCGAAAATACCCTACCCCAACCTAAGTTATACCTGGGATAAACCAATTTGGAGGAACTGGGAAAGCTATACCTTCTCTTTTCTGCTACCTGTGAGCATTTCACAGGCTGTCATGAGGCCTGAAAATGTCCTATCTGAAATAGCCCTTTATTAGTCCTCCCATTATTCCAGCCTCAAATTATAGATGAAAAACTGGAACTTTTGAGTACATCATTTCCATGCGTGTACGCCTCTCACCACCCCACATACACATCCTGTACACATTCCTATCATGTCTTCTTCAAGGATGAGTGAAAATACAGTTTCACTTAAGGTAGCTATACAGTTATATATATATAATTAAATCAATTATCTAGTTAATTCCTTACTCAACAATACTTTTATCTGAACCAGTCAGATTACTGATGCAAAATGATGTTTTGAGAAGATTGAAGAGTGTGTTTGTTGAATCTTTTGATTTTATACATGTAAGCTATGATCTGCATATTACCTTAAGTCCATATAACTCCATTCTCTGCCTCTAGTCCATTTTAGAGGTTGGAAAACAGACTTACATGACATTCACACCACTGGAAGACTTGAGAAAAGGCACAAATAAATGAATTTTTATGGAGCAACTTCTGTTTGCAAGGCTTAAGTGCACTGGGTGATACAAATCTCTTAAAGGCATGATTCCTACTCTTTAGAAGTTCAGTCTCCTTGGGAATATGAAAAAACAAGATTGTTCAGAGACTCAGTGGAACCAAGTGGCCATTCAAACAGTGAATGTCATAACTGATTAGAGATATGCATCTCTGGCCTATGGCATTCGTAAGATGTCTGTGAAAGGGAAGGAGTTTGGCTGGGCCTTGAAAGACAGATCAGTCTTAGATAGTTTAAGGGGAAAAGGGGAAGGAATTTCAGATAGGAGGATTATCACCTGATCAAAGGCATGTAGGCAAGGTTCAAAGGAACAGAAAATAGACAGTGTGGCTGAAGTAGAGTTCAAGTCAGGACAGCTGCAGGTGGCAGGACTGTAGAGAGCCTTAAACACCAGGCTAAAGCATAGGGGCTGTAGGAAATGGGGAAATAGTGAAGCCATCTGAGGGACACACATGATGAAAGCTTTGTTCAGGAAGATGAAACTGATGGTCTGCAATAAGAATTAGCAACAGAAACAAATGGAGGAAGGAATATGGGGGGGAGGTTATTGTTATAAATCAGGATTAAGTTGATTAGGCCTAGGCAAAGCAAGAGATCATTGTAAAAGGCATTGAAGAGGCAGCATTTGGTAACTGGTTGCATGTAAAACATAAGAACACAAAAGTGACTTCAGAATATCAAACCAGTGGTAACATTAAGCAAAAACAGAAGTGATAGAGGATAATAATACACTGGCTAACATTGATTGGCCTTGATATAGTTTACAGGAAACTGTCGCTTACCTCATTTAACCACTGTGATAAGCAGAGGATTGGATTGAACCTAGGTATTCTGACTCCAAAGCCCCTATAGCTTACATCACATAAGAGTACCCTCTTTGAGAAACTTCAAAGTATAAAACACTATATTTTTTTTCTTGAATTAATTTTATTTTATTTTTATTTATTTTTAAAAAATTTTTATTTTTTTACTTTACAATATTGTATTGGTTCTGCCACACATCATTTTTAAAAATCATTTATTTTTAATTGAAAGATATGCTTTACAATACTTCTGCCATACGTCAACCTGACTAAATGTACATTTTTCAATGTGGAGTTCAAGGTGGCAGGAGGACATTCAAAAGGAAATAAACAACAGGCAATTAGAGAAATAGGACCAAAATTCAGGAAAGAGATCAGGTCACAAAATGGATATTTGGGAGTCATCTCCATAAGGCTGTTAAGAGCTTGGTTGGAACCATGAAAAGGAATGAACTCTCCAAGGAATTAAATTAGAAAAAGAAGATGATGAAAGTCAAGTTATGGGAGGTGGAAAGAGGATGTGAAACCAGGAAGAAGAAGGGAGGGAGCAGTCAGTGAGCATGCATATAAAAGAGAACTGAGACAGTAGAATGTTACAGGCCCCCAAAGAGAACAACATTTCAAAGAAGGAAGGGACATTCACTTGTATGAAGTACTGTGGAGCAACCAAAAAAGAAATGGCGGAGGCACACTATTGGGTTTAGCAGTTAGGAGGCTATTGGTTTCAGGGTTAAGGGCTCTAGTGGTCAACAGAACACAGTTTTTCAAGCATTGAAGGCTGCTCCAGATAGAGTCATCAATTTAAGAAAATCAGAAAGTTAGACTCCCTAACACAGTGAGATTTTGCAAGACACCTACTCTGAATTTCTAGCTCTGCCAGTCAGCTTCCCAAAGATTTCATGACACTGAAGAACAAAAACATCTGAAGGACAAAAGCTGGCACTATATATTTTTAAATGATGTTTAATTGGATCCACAAAATACAAATTTTAATGAAAAAAAAAAGGCTCCTTGCAAGTGTAAAGTAATATACTTGTTGGAGGAAAGAATTCCAGTAATTCCTCTGTTTTTCCTTTTGCAGCATCCATTTTTAAAATTAGCCAAGCCTCTCTCCAGCCTGACTCCTCTGATTATTGCTGCAAAAGAAGCGATTAAGAACAGCAGCCGCTAGGACTGCCAGCCTTACCCCACACCATCTCCCTCATGAGTAAGACTGAAATAAAACTCCGCTGCAGGAAAGATGGAAGAAAAGACAGTCAAATGGGGTGGGGTTTCTTTAACTTTGAGATGAATAGAAACTTCTTATAAGCCTTTTTCCTACTCCCTCAGATTATGTAATTTATTTGTAAGCCTGAATCGCGGCCCATACAGGGCAGCAATGTTGAAGTGACCATAAAAAGGTCACTTCCACCGTGAAGCGAAAGAGCCAGTAGTGAATCCCCTCATTTTGTGCATTCACTTTGAAGAAAAAAGATTTCTCAAAGATGCACAATCCCTCTTCATAGTGTTGTGTTTGTTTTTAAGTTAGAGAGTAGTCCCTCTTGCATTCAAACCTCCTTCAAAACTCCTTACCCAATGTAATGTTTTTCACTTGCATTGTCATTAGATGTCCAGAAAAAAGATGTCAAAACTTTTTTTAAAAAAAAAGAAAGTAAAAAACAAAACAAACAAGCAAACAAACAAAAAAAAAAACAAAATGAAACAAAACAAACAAAAAAAAAAAACCTCAGAGCAAGTACTGTGTGAACATGTGGAAGTCCATGCCCTCATAGAGTTGCAATTTTTTATTCTTCTTCTATAGTGGTGGCTTGGTTTGTGTACCTGTTTTTCTGCATTTGTATTGGAAAAGGTTTCTTTTATGACATTTTCCAAAAGCAGAGAGGAATATGTGTGTTCAGGAAGGGCTTTTAAAAACTATCTAAATAAAGTTCAGATGGTGAAATCTTATCACATTTTCATGATGATGCTTAAGTGGTAGTTGATTTGTCATTTGTATAAACCTGCTTGCTTATCTTCATGGTACCTGCAAAAAGACACACCAAAACTATGGCACTCCAGTTAGGTGAGTCTAGGTCTTAAACCTAGGAAATCCTGATTGGAGAGGCCACACTTAAACAAAGATGGGGCTTTCTCTAAGAGCCAAAAGGAAGATAATATAAGCATGAAATACTGAAATATTCATTGGACAGTAAGTAAACAAAGATATAGATACCTAGTTTAATCCTGTTTTGTGCTTGTGGAACGTATGCAACTCTAAAACAGGCACATCAGGAGGAAACAGACCCATTACCCAAGATTTGCTGATGATAAAATATTATTTATCTTCACAATTTATAACAAACATTAAAAAAAGGTTTTAAGATATGGAGAACAGAAATATGTAAGCATTCAACTCTGCAAGAAATGGGAGGTTAGTGAAAACTACATCCCAGTCAACGTTTGGCTCTAAGTACTTATTGTCATTTCCCCTATGTACCACAAATTTCTGTTTCTGCATATGGTGTGTTCATACTTAGCCCTTTGGGCTTTTGAATTTCAAAAACATGTATCTAAAGATCTTGAAGTTCTCCAGTGAAAAGCCTTTGGCTTTGCAATCATGTATCCCAAGACCTACCAGTTCAACTGAGTTCCTTTTGTGGCTTGGGCAAGATATGAAAATTTGACTATTATTTCACCATGTATCAATTTATTAGACACTCAACAGTCACCACTTCCTGAATCTTCTGAGAGTAGAAAAATATCTGGAGGGTGTCTGCATAGAAAGGATATGCTTCTCTTTCGAGTGTTATCAGTTTTGTAAATTCTGCAGACTTTTTTCTCTAAGCCTTTGAAAAGCTAGCAGTTTGTGCAGTAGAGGGCTCCTTGATTTGTAGTATGTCAAGAATCTGAATAGAACCTATCTGCATTTAGCAAGAGAGGGAAAGAGATCACTGCCATGGGCCTCTCTCTTTCTCTGCTGAGGCACACCCGTCCATGTAATCATCTGTTCATTCCTTAAAATGAAAGCACTTTCTTTAGAGTTTTTGCTAACCAACCATATAGTGCACATGTTTATATTTAGGAGATAACACCACTGGTGGATTTCCTGTTGTTTCCTTTGACTATGAAATTTGGGAGGGGCTTGAGCCCTGCCCCTAGAAAATGTGCACAAGGGCATAAAACAGCAAATGTGAAAAGATCAAAGAGTAATATTAATTTGAACCATATTATGTTATTCTTCACAAAGACGTGGCTGGGCCTGAAAATGTTAATGCCACACTGTTTTATGTGTGAGAGAGAGTGAGGCCTTAATTTTGATTTCATTTAAAATTAAGTATTTTTTAAATTTTTCATTCATCGTACCAGGGAATTCAATGAAACAATAGGTGGGATGCAAATAGAATTCAGTACATTGGTACCTATGCCCTGCCACTGGAGAGAGCCCCAAACCTGGTTGGGAAACCCTAATTGTCCGTGAGCATCCCTTATATGTCATGAAGGCATTTTTTTGGTGGAAGGACACCTGGAGCAGTGATCCTTCAGATTACTGGAGGCAGAGAAATGGCTGCTCTTTTATGCTTTCAATTCAGCATGTTAACAACGAGGAGTCTTGTACTACTTCACCACATCCTGTTGTACCAAGATTTTATGATAATATATCCCAGTAGGCTTTACTCTTACAGATTTATATCTATGTAAATTTTAAAATGAGAACAGCTTCTAAAGACCATTCCCTGTGTTGGAGAGTTATGTATATTTCTAATAAGTATTAGAGAGAAGCTGTTTCTCCTGCCAAAATGATGCTGAGGGATTTACACTTGGTATACCTGACCAAGTTGTACTCCAGATGGTTAATAGTTTATTCCCTTTTCCTGGATTATTTTTTTGTAGCTCATCTTGACATTGGTGAGTCTATGCGTGCCCTGAGATAAGGAGGGCGCATCATCGAATGTTGATTCCAAAATGTCCTGAGATAGGGATAGGGCAGTGGGAAAGTCAGGGAAGGGTGAGAAGCACAGTAGAGATTATTTATTTAAGAAAGAAAAGAACGTTAATGTTGTAGCAAGGATCCAGCACGTTGTCATCATCCTATGAAGATTTTTGGATGACACATCCCCTCAAATCAGTCACCGTGTTGGGTAATGACTTCGTTCTTGCTGATCTCGTCTATGTGTCATTGTAAATATTTGTGTGTCCATGTTCCATTTTGGCTACTGGATGGCCAAGTCATGTAAGAAGATTTAACTCAAGTATTTATTCTTTAATTGCGTTATTCAGATTTCTTTCAAGCTTGTGAATTGCACCCCAGTGTTTGATTTTAACCACCTGATCCCCACATCTTTCCCTCCCTTGTGAAGCACATTCCATTGCTAAAAGAAAAAGAAATACGAAATTGCTTCCTGTCGTCTGTAAAACTGTTTTGATAGTTTGAGATGTTTGTCTATAAACGATATTTCTCAGCTCAAAGATTGTGTAAATAATTCTATTCCTTTGCTCAATGGGTTGTTTATTTCTAATGAGGCTGCCAGTTCTCAGAGAGAACCTATAAAATCACCTTTAAATAACATAAATAGGGATGACAACTATGTAAAAATAAGTGTGCATATGAACAAAGACTGGGAACACAGACAATTGAAATCAGTTGTGTTGGGGTGGTGGGATTATGCACATTTTTTTCTTGTTAAGATTTTCTTTGATATTGTTATACTATTGCTTTATAATAAATAAACATCAGAAAGGGGACTATAGAAACATAGAAAAGATGCCAGAAGCAGATGCCTTCTGGCCAGAGCCCAGAGCATGCAGGGCACAGATATTTGCTAATTACAATTATTCCATAGGCTTTATATTTGCCTGGATGCTGCGGTTGGCACACACTCGGTATGGCACATGCTTTCTTTGGGGACTAGTATCTATAAGTTAAAGCCAGGGAGATGTCGCTATTAGAACTTCAAACACATCCTTCTGCTTTCAAACTGGCTGGCTGCCCCCTCTGCTTTGGTATGGCCTTAAGTTTTCTGTTTTACTTACTTTAGATTGGAGGGGTCACTTTGCATAGCCCCTCTGACAACATCTGTTTCAGGTACTGCCTTTCTGGATCATTTTAGCAGATTTTAGGTTGAATTTTGGAAGAACAGAAGGTTAAAATCCCCAGCTCCCACCATTTCCTTTTCCAACAGGATATACTATCATTCAGGTAGGATTTTCTTTTAATAAACAGTAGGCAAGTCCTGTTGATTTCAGTAGAAGTTATGACTTGCACTTAAAAGCTGACTGTGAAAATATTGAGACAAACATTTAGAACAGCCCTGGCCTCTTGGCATTCAATCTCAACTCCTTTGAGCTTTGGCCTGAGATGGTGACCTCTAGGTGCTTTCTGATCTGCCTAATTATAGGTTGTATGCAGTAACTACTGTCATTTTAAACAGAAATCAGGGAGACTATCTACCCAGAGAGAGGAATTTCCTGGTAACTCACCAAAGACTTTGCAGGTGAGGACTTTTATGATACGGTAGTGGCCTCAGGTGTTAGTTTCACCAAGAGCAGACCTTTTATCTAGAGAACCCACTTGGGGCCATTCTCAACATATAATCTACTTATCAGAGTCTTAACCCTGACATCCCCAGTTGTTACTCATGGTCCTTTTCTGAGCTACTTGCAGTTAATATTTGTTTAAACAAAGGCATGGCCAGTGATGGCCTACTCCTAGTCTCTGAGCAAGAGGACTGAAATTCAGCATTTGTAAACTGACAGTCTACCAGACCTGAGATTTTGAGTGAACTTAACACACAATTCTGAACATATATTTGCATGTGAATTGGGAAAGGATTAAAGGGGACCCTAGAAATAATGGAACTGTTTTTCCTAAGAAAGACTTTTTCATCAGAAATTGGTTTCTGATATGATCTTTCTGTTGGTAGGCTTTTTTTCCATTCCTTTTCTGATCCCATGCTCCTTTAGTGACCAAGTGAATATAAACCCGATTCCTCATGCATTGAGGATGTCTGTGTAATATCAAGCAGTATCTAACTGAATCTGCAAATGCGGGAACTGAGACTATAACTTCCACGTGCACACTTTTGTGTTCAAGTAGACAATAATAATGAGGAGCATTTACTGCCACATGATACAGTCACACTTGTAAGATAAACTTATAGAAGCTGTTTAGTGCCATCAGAGTCTCCTTTGGAAGCTGCCGTCAGATGAATGCTATCCCATAATACCAGTAGTGAGGCAGGTACCATGTGCATCTGATTTAGGACCTATGAGGAAATCAACAGCAATTAGAATCAATCAGATGTAATGGAAGTAGTGCTAACCTAGAAGTAAGAATGGTGGTGGTGGTGTAGTCACCAAGTCATGTCCGACTCTTGCGACCCCATGGGTGTAGCCCACCAGGCTCATCTGTCCGTGGGATTTCCCAGGCAAGAATACTGGAGTGGGTTGCCATTTCCTTCTCCAGCGGATCTTCCCAATGCAGGGATTGAACCCAGATCTCCCACATTGCAGGCAGATTCTTTACCAACTGAGCCACCAGGGAAGCCCAGAAATAAGAATACTTGGATTCTAATGTAGGCTCTGCTCCTAACTTACTGTGTGCCCTTGGGCAAGTCACTTAACCATGTTGTGTCTGTTTCCACATTTATAAAATAAAGGTGTTGGACTAGCTCTCCAAGGCTTTCCAAAGCTCTAACATTCTGTGGTACTATAGATTGCCTTGATAATTCATCCTGCTAAAGTGATGGCAAATATCATATGCTTAAGCCTGGGTCTCTTATGTTGCAGTTAAACAATAGAACTATGTAAGATGATGCCAAAAAAAAAAATCAAACCTCAAGTAAATGAAGTGAATAAATACTAGGGAATGTTGATAAAACTCGTGGCAGCCTTCCAATTCCTTCACTGTTGTTTTGTTTTTGATTTAGTGTTCCTTTTCTGTTGAGTGTTCCAGCTTTTCTTTTCCATACACTCTGTATGTAAAGTCTGGTTTTCATTAAGCTGTGGCCAGTATTCGCTACTAGAACAGAAATACACTGTCACACTTGCTAGAATAGAACTATACTTCGGCCTCTCCTTTCCTATGAAGCAGTGTTGGGCTTTATAGAGTTTATTTCCAAAATGGCACAAGATGGCAGAACCCATGCCATGGCTGGGACTACTGAGTGGGCCTAAACATTTGCAGGTTGCAGAGAGAAAAAGGAAAAAGTGATTACATGCTATTAACATTAAGGAGTGTTGACAAATCCACTTGGGAACCAAAGACAGCATTTCTGATGACAGCTCCCACAGGGATTGGCCAATTGGATGAGTATGATACTATAAAGAGGATCAACTTGTAGTTAGTGGACAGTCCCAATGTCCTGCCTACAGCAGTGCCAACCAGCCCTAAGTGTGAAATTCAAGTTCAGTGTGTGTGCTTGTGTGTGGTGTGCTTTATGGACCCGCATATACTATATTCATTAGTGATAATAAGACCTTTCACAGAATTCTGTAACCACTAGTGGGTTGAGTTTTAAATCTCAGTACATCAGCAAGGAAGAGACAGATCACAGGGTAGTTAGTGATATGTACTGGGATTATACTCATAATATCCAGACAAAACAAGTTAAGGAGGATCTGTGTTTTCATTATCAGAGTTGTATCTCATTTGGCTGTGCTTTACTTTTGTTAAAATGTGTTATCTGTAAACCCATGTGTAGTGAAATTCTTCTGTAACTGAATTAAAGGTATTTATGGTCTTTCTGTTTGATTTTTTAAGTAAATTATTTCTTTTGTAAACCTGCTGATGGTATGGTTCCATCCTTCTGACCTCAGCATCTGCTCTTTTTAAGGACTTTTGTTTATGATATTGTTACTTTAAATTGTGGTTGAAGCAATAGAAAATTGAAATATGGATTGTGCATGACTGTGTCTTGAGTGTAAAAATAATGCAGTTTGAAACTTGGACCTAAAGTATTGCAAATAAAAATGACAAACATCACTGAGCTGGTGCTTCTCTCTTCTGTCACCCTTCAACCCACCCCCTTGGCATTGGCCATTTACCCCATTCACAAGTTAGAGGGTAGCATTCTCTCAAACGAATCAAGGCAGGGAAAACGTCCAGCCTTGTAAGCAGTATAGGAAATGTCCTGCAGACCCTGCCACTGGATAACTCAGGCCCAGAATCTCCATCAGGTTTTTACATAGAAGAGCTCGAATAGACTAATCTGTATACTCGATGCAGAGCAAAAGGCAAATGAAGGAAAACTGCCAAAAGAAAGCATATGTAGTAATTTGTTTTTTTGCTCATCTTTCTGCTTGGAAAATTCGGAACAAGTACATCTGCATAATGTTTGGTTTTTATCTTCTATCTAGAATCAAGGGCCACAAGTCACAGGAGATTCCAAAGCCATGTCACTGAGAATATTCTTTCTTTTATTCATTCTTTCATTCATAAACGGTTTATTGAGCTCTTGATATATGTCAGGCACTGTGGACTTTTCTGAGAAAGATAACGTTCATATTAAAAACCAACTCCAAGTATGACTAAATGACAGTAAAGTTCATTGAAAGCTGCTAAGTGAACATGTTGGAGTCAGGTTTATCAGAAACTCTCTGAGTCCTTAGGATGAGATAAAAACACCAGAGATTTAGCATAGTGGAGGTTTGTTACCCTGGTAATACTTTTACAGTGGGGTAGTATTCCTTCTGGAGCCTGTGTATATAATTTGATGTCTTTGTGTAAGTGGATACCCAATGGTACTCTGTTCCCTTTGAGCAGATTATATATCTTGTGCTCATTGAGTATTCTTGCCTGGAGAACCCCATGGGCAGAGGAGCCTGGTAGGCCACAGGCCACAGGGTCACTAAGAGCCAGACACTACTGAAGTGACTTAGCATGCATGGCACACAAGATAAAGAGACTAGTACACAACCAGTGGAGGGTGAAACGGGTTGCTCTGTCATCAGAGGAAGGAGGTGTCCTGATAGGTGGTTCCTCCCCAGGCTGCTATCAGCAAGGCTGTATTATCATGGAGCGTGTGCTCAATAAGAGAAAGATAAATATCATACTCTTAAGCATATGTATGGAATCTATAAAAATGGTACTGAAGAATTTATTTAAAGGGCAGCAATGGAGAAACAAACATAGAGAACAGACTTAAGGACATGGGAAGAGGGAAGGAGAGGGTGAGATGTATAGAAAGAGTAACATGGAAACTTACACTACCACTTGTAAAATAAATAGCCAATAGGAATTTGCTGTATGGCTCAGGAAACTCAAACAGGGGCTCTGTATCCCATGATCTTTTCTAACTCATTATTTGTATCATTTTGAGGATTGTTAACACCTACCTTAAGCCATCCTTCAAGTTGGGTCTGGATCATAGGATTTTATAGGCTATTAGTCAAAGCCCTGATGTCATCTGCACTAACATCTGTACGATAACGGATGCAGTGTTGCTTGTGCTGGGCCTGTGCATGGTGCTCTGTGACCTTCCAGGAAGCACTGTTCCTCTGATGGGAAAGGTGAGGCTCGGCACTTGGCCACAGGCTTAAGGATCCAGAAGATGCCATGTACCAGCTTTAGTTTGCCTCACTTTCTCAATTCTTTGGGTTTTCCACCAACTTTTCTTTTACCATCATGGCATCACAATTGAAGGAGGCTCCCTCCCCCTCCCCCCACCCCACACACAGTAACACATCATCTCCAACCACATTTTCTTTGTCATTGCCGTGGAACCTGGCTATACTGAGGTGTAGCAGCTCCAGAAGCCAGTTCAAGTACAAGTTTGGCTCCTTGGACTCTAAGTATGTAAGAAGTAAAGGAATGAACACTGCCTGAAGGGGCATTTACTTTGCTGGCAAACATGTGGATGGTGGCCCCCTTGGCTTTCCATTAATTGCCTATTGGCTGGGGTACATGCTGTGACCCACTGTAATAGGTTCACCCCATTTTTCTCCCTGTCCATGGATAGAGCAATGATTTGGGGCTCACCAGGGAGGCCCCGATTCCTCAACATCAATAAGCACTCCATCTTTCAGCTGCTGTCCTCCTACTCCAACATTGTTCTGGTGCTTCTGCAACATTGCATTCAATGTTACTGCAAAATGCCTTGGGAGGTGGCAATCTATATGTTTCTGGCAGTTTCTACTTTAGTTATATAGTAATATTATATCAGCATCCTCCTAAATTTCCATACCTTCCACTTCCTCCCACATAGAAGTCTCTGGATTTCCCTCCAAAAAATGTAAAATCATCATTCATAATACGGCAGCAACCCAGAACCCAAATCCTGGCTCCCACCACCTCTTTTTGCTCTTGCCTCAACTGCACTCAACCACATACTGTCGATTCATTTGAGTCTCGTAAATGATGGATTCCCCATAGGCTGACATGGGATTAAGAGTTTAGATTTCAGAGCTAGAACTTCATTTCGCTTTTCTTAACTAAGTGTTAGTTTCAATTATTTTGATTATTTATCAAAAGAGGATAAATATACATGATGGGATTGTGAAGAATAAGAAAGTTAACACATCGAAATGCTCAATACATAGCATAACTCAATACTCAATACAAAATGCTCAATACATATCAAAACATATCAATAAATGGTAGCTCTTGGGCATCCTGGTGGCTCAGATGGTAAAGAATCTGCCTGCAATGCAGGAGACCTGGGTTTGATCCCTGGGTCAGGAAGATCCAGAAGGGAATGGCTACCCACTCCAGTATTCTTGCCTGGAGAATCCTGGTAGACAGAGGAGTCTGGCAGGCCACAGTCCATGGGGTTGCAAAGAGTCAGACACAACTAAGCAACTAAGCACAGAACAGCACATTAGCCTTGTAAAATATCCTGGCCGATTGGAACACCTTCAAGAGTAGCCAGTCCTGAGTGAATTTTGGCTGGTGATCCAAATGCAGAGAAGTGTTTCTTGCATGACACAGCAGCCATCGTTAGAGATCTTCTGGTCCCATGTAGAGCCAGACTGGAAGGTTGTTGAACTGTGCAGTGTAAGTATGCACCCTGTTTTTTCTAATCTACATCCAAAAACAAGAAAATCTTTGCTAACACGGGTGGCTTGTATCTGGGTGTAGCATCCCGTTACACTATCTGTATTGGTGAAATCTTGTACTGTGCAAAGCAAACTTTTGCCTCACGTTTGTGTTTCAAGTCCTTATCCATCTTTGGCTGAAATAACTGGTTCTTTAAGAGTTACCAAATCTTTTCCCTTCTTATATTGCCAAATCCATTCTGTAACACTCTTAAAGCCATAAGACAATACTCTTGGGGAAAATCCAGCTATTTCAATTTATTTTTAGCAGGAGGCATTACAGGACCCATATAAGACATAGTCAACCCACAACTGAATCATCCAACTAAAGTCAGGCAATCTTATTGTATTTAAGTTATACTTTAATGAAACTGACTAAAAAGAAACAACAGATCTTCCTCAACTTCTGATGGGGTTGTGTCCCAATAAACCCACTGTAAGTTGAAAATATTTTTTTTAATTTTTCTTCCAGTTTTATTGAGATATAATTGATATACAGCACTGTATAAGTTTAAGGTATACATAATGATTGAATTTACACACATCATGAAATGAATATCACAATAAGTTTCAGTGAACAATATGTCATCCCATATAGATACAAAATTAAAGAAACAATTTTTTGTGATAGAACTCAGGATTTTCTGTCTTTTCTTTAAAAAGTTATTTATTTACTATAATTGGAAATATTTTAAATTGAAAATGCACTTAACACAACTCACCTACTGAACATCATAACTTAGGCTAACCTACCTTAAATGTGCTCAGAACATTTACACGAGCCTGCTGCAGTCCACGGTGTCACAAAGAGTCAGACACGACTGAGTCACTGAACTGAACTAAACTGACAGTTGAACAAAACCATTTAACACAAAGTCTATTTGATAATAAAATGCTGCAGATCTCATGTAATTGATTGAATGCTGCACTAAAAGTGAAAAACAGAATGGTTGTCTGGGTACAGAATGGTTGTCAGTGTATCAATTACGTTTGTGATAGTATGACTGACTGGGGGCTGCAGCTCACTGCCACTGCCCAGCAGCACAAGAGACTATCGTACTGCTTGTCACTAGCCTAGGAAGAAGTCAAAATTCAAAGTATGAATTCTACTGAATGCGAACTGCTCTTGCAGCATTGTGAAGTTGAAAAATTTTAAGTCAAAGTAAGTTGGGTACCATCTGTTTATGATTTTAAGTGTGAGTGTGCTGGTGTATGTGTGTTTGTGAATATATGTATATATCATCTGACCACATTTACTGCAACCAATCTGATCCAAGGCATCTTCATCTCTTGCTTGGTTGCAATAGCCTCATACCTGGTGTCCTTGCTTCTATCCTAGCCTGTGTAACTCTAGTCTCAATGCAACATTCAACATAAATCAAAACTCTTCTTTGGGTCCATATTCCTCTCCGACTAAAGACAGGGTCCTTATAATGACTTACATGGCCCTCCACTGTGGGTAAGTACCACCCCCTACCTTCTCATCCCTTTCTATTCTCCCCTTCACTCATTCTGTTCCAGGAACACTGGTTCCTTGCTAGTTCCCAAACATTTCAGTCGTGTATTTGCCTCAGAGACTTTGTGATGACTGTTCCTTCTGATTGGAAAATACTTCCCTTAGATAGCCACACATCTCATGTCTCACTTCCTTCAGGTCTTTGCTCAAATATTTCTTTTTCAGTGAGGCCAACCTGGTTACCCCATTTCAACTGCAATTCCACCACCAGAATTCCTGATATGTTTTCCCTTGTCCTTTTCCTAACAATATCTATCAGTTACTTTCATACTCTACTATTTCATTTATCTCATCTATCTGTTTTCTGACTCTTCCCAGTTGAATGTAAGTTCCACCAGGGCAAAGATCTTTTTTTTTTAATTCCTTGAGGCATCCCCAGGCACACAGCAGCTATCTACAAACCTTAGTTAACTCAGTGAATGTTGGCTATTCCTTTCTTCTTTCTTTTTTTAAAAAATGTTTAAGTTGATATGTTGTATTTTCATTGTTATTCAGTTCAAGAAATTTTCTTCCTGTCTTTTTTGGCCATGCAGCATGTGGGATCTTAATTCCCCAACCAGGAATCAAACCTGAGCCTCTTGCAATGGAAGAGCAGAGTCTTAACCACTGGACCATCAGGAAAATCCTTGTTCCTTTCTTCTTGAAACTCTGTCTCTTCTTGATTCTGTGACCAGTTTTTCCTGATCATTCTCTTCTCTGTTTTCCATTTATCCAGTTCCCTTTTCAGAGTCCTGCTTCTAATCATCCTTCACATGTGGATGTTCTTCCAGGATTCTCTCATGGTCAATTTTATTCACACCCAAGTCTCCCATACCCCCCACATAGCATAGCTCTCTAAGTAATATCTCCAACCCATATGTCTCCTCTATACTTCAGATCCTGATTGTAAACCCATCTACCCACTTGAAATCTCCACTAATGTGTCCCAAAGTCACGCAACACTCAAATTGTCCTGAACTGAATGCATCAACTAATATTCACTATATCAGAGCCTCTCCCTGTGTTCTGTTCTGTCTCCCATCACCACCCCAGTCAGAAACCTGGGTATAATCCTTGAGATTCTCTTCATTTTATTTACCCATACTGTCTCCTCAGTTACCAAGTTCTTATGAGTCTTCCTATTAAATATCTTTTCAACTGTCCCTTACTCTTTACCTCCACTATTTATTTGGGGAATATTGCAGCAAAATAAATAATGAAGGCCTGAAGAGTGCCAAGAATGGAAACTAAAAGACTGGTTTGCTGCTAGTGTCTGTTCTTAAAAGAAAATCTGACAAAGTCATGACCTTTCTTAAATCCTTTCCATAGACTCTCTAGCATCACCAGGACAGGCCCCTTGCTCTCCAGTGCATGCCCTTCATGTGGATTCTCATATCAAGCTCAATAGCTTGTCAAACACTTCCTAAAAAGAAACCATGACACTTGCTTATAAATCCATGGAGAGGTACAGAAACCACATAAGAAATTCACATCAATAAATCAAAATTAATGAACCCTAGACCTGTAGGGAGTAGAAAAAAAGATGCTGAGGAACCCTGACTATAGGTTGTGATTGCAAACTGTTCCTGTATGATAATCCATAGGAAAAACATATAAAGCCAATGCTATAATTAGTTCTGAAGCTGAGAACTCACAGACTAAAAAGAGGAGGGGGCATCTTTGTAATAACCAACATTCAGAATCACACGGTGTTCTCTATTTCATGGCGTTTGGATTTGCCCTTCCAATTGCTGCAGCCTAGCCTCCATCCTGGAAGGTAAGCTAATTCTCTTCTCACTTTGATGCTCAAGAAGGTATGGTCCTTCACAGAGAACAGACTTGTGGTTGCCAAGGTGTAGGGGGTTGCGGAGGGATAGAGTGGGAGGTTAAGGTTATCAGATAAAAGCTGTTAAATATAAAATGGATAAACAACAACATCCTACTGTATAGCACTGGGAACTATATTCAATATCCTGTAATAAACCATAGTGGAAAAAAAAACTTTAAAAATAGAATGTATACATAAGTATAATTGAATCACTTTACTGTACAGCAGAAATTAATACAACATTGTAAATCAACCACACCTCAATTAAAAATTTAAAAAAAAATTTTAAGGTACAGTATGTTAATGCATATATATATGGAATTTAGAAAGACAGTAACAATGATCCTATATGCAAGGCAGCAAAAGAGACACAGATGTAAAGAACACACTTTTGGACTTTGTTGGGGGAAACGAGGGTGGGATGATGAGAGAATGGCATGGAAACATGTTTACTACCATATATAAAATAGATGACCAGTGCAAGTTCGATGCATGAAGCAGGGCACTCAAAACTGGTGCTCTAGGACAACCCAGAAGGATTGGGTGGTGAGGGAGTTGGTGTTCAGGATGGGGGGACACATGTGGACCCGTGGCTGATTCGTGTCGATGAATGGCAAAAACCACCACAATATTGTAATTATCCTCCAATTAAAATAAACTAATTAATTAAAAAAAGAAGTTACGGTCCTTGACCAATAACCTGGATAGGTTCAATATATTCAGAATCCTTGGAAATGGCCTTATAGTGGTCTAGAGCTAGACACACATACATTTTCCATTACAGAGTAAAATGGATTCTTTACATAATTGTTGCTGAGACCTGTATCTCAAAGGTTTTGCCAGGTGAGAAGGTCTACTCTAAAATCCAAAAATATAAGAGTTATTGGTTTGACTCTAAGTCCAGCCCTGGGATAAAAGGCAATGCCCATCTCTGGGCAGAGCTTCTCTGGAGAGATGTACTGTGTAAGAGTCCAGGTTAGCTGGGATAAGAAACCTAACACAGACCACAGACTTCCCTAGCGACCCTCAACATCTGTAGGGAGAATATGGCAGCAACTCAACAGCCTAAGAAAGTGCAGAGAAAGGAAGTGACACTCCCTCTGCTAGGTCTGGGAAGCGGGGTTAAAGGGGCTTGGACAGATGTTTTCATACACTCACTGGCTTCAGGGCATGGGAGCAGTTGGCCCATCAGAGGTTCTGAAGTTAGAACAACTTTATTCCCACCTCTGCCACTGAATAGCCCTGTAAGTTGAATCCAATTTCTTAAACTCCCCAGGCTTTCACTTCATCATCTGTAAAACTGGAATTGTTATACCAATGTAAGTTCATTGTAAAGATGGAATGAGTTCATGTTGTGGGAAAATGCAGGGCACCAGACTTGGCCAACAGTATTTCTCTTGATGTATGGTAGTTTTCATTTACCCTGGTCCAGCCTGGGACACTATGAACAGTGAGTCTGCAAAACCAAAAATTCTCAGGATCAGAACTGCCTGCTTTTGATATGCTCCAGTTCGCACGTGGCACTAGTTGTTAAGAACCTGCCTGCCAATGCAGGAAATGTAAGAGACGTGGGTTCAATTCCTGGGTTGGGAAGACCCCCTGGAGGACAGCATGACAACCCACTCCAGTTTTTGTGTCTGGAGAACCCTGTGGACAGAGGAGCCTGGAGGGCTACAGTTTACAGGGTTGCAAAAAGTTGGACATGAATGAGCAACTTAGCATGCACAGCACAGTTGTAATAGCAAGGTCTTTGTTTCTATTTCTAGAGGACCAGATAGAAATAATACAAGAGGGACACAGGGCACTTGCTGAGAAGGGGGCCATAAATGGAGTCAGTGTACAATTTTATCAGTAAATGATATTAGTTTTACTTTTATCTAAAAAGTAATGCATGTCCCATGTTCATTTTGATGTTTTAAATTAAATGCTATTTAACATTGTTTGATGTCTATATTACCCAATTTGATCTACACATTCAAAGCAACCCCTGTCAAAATTCCAGCTGATTTTTTGCAGAAATTACAGACTTACCCTAAAATGTATGTGGACATTCAAGAGACCCAGAATAGCTAAAATAATTTTGAAAAGTAATAACAAAATTTAAAATCTCCAATTCTTGATTTTAAAACTTACTACAGGGCTTCCCTGGTGGCTCAGTGGTGAAGAATCTGCCTGCCAGCACAGGAGACGTGGGGTTCAACCCTGGTTGGGGAAGGACCCACAAGCTTCAGAGTAACTAAGCCCATGCACCACAACTATTGAGCCTGTGCTCCAGAGCCCAGGAGCCACAACTTCTGAAGCCCATGTGTCCTAGAGCCCATTCTCAGCAACAAGAGAAGCCACTGCAATGAGAAACCCACACACCTCAGCTAGAGAGTAGCCTGCACAGCGACGGACCCATCACAGTCAAAAAGTTAAAAAAAAAAAAACTTACCACAAAATTACAGTAGTCAAGACAGTGTAGTATTGACATAAAGACAGACATATAGATCAATGAAATAGAATTGAAAGCTAAGAAATAAACCCATACATTTATGGTCAGTTGGTTTTCAGTAAGAGAGACAAAACTATACAGTAGTGGAAAAAATAGTCTTTTCAACAAATGATGCTGGGACAACTAGACATCCACACTTGAAAGGATGAATTTGGACCCTTGATGTACATCAACAATAAAAATTAACTCAAATGGTCAAAAATCTACCTGTGAGAGCTGAAAGTACAAAACTTTTAGAAGCGGACATAAGCATAAATCTTGTGACATTCAATTAGACAATGGTTTCTTAGATATCACATCAAAACCATAAACAAAAGAAAAAAAAAATAAATCGGACATTACCAGAACTAAAAAACATCATGCTTCAAAGAACATCATCAATGAGGCCACCATCACCCTAATACCAAAACCTGACAAAGATGCCACAAAAAAAGAAAACTACAGGCCAATATCACTGATGAACATAGATGAAAAAAACCTTAACAAAATTCTAGCAATCAGAATCCAACAACACATTAAAAAGATCATACATCATGACCAAGTGGGCTTTATCCCAGGGATGCAAGGATTCTTCAATATCCACAAATCAATCAATGTAATATACCACATTAACAAATTGAAAAATAAAAGCCATATGATTATCTCAATAGATTCAGAGAAAGCCTTTCACAAAATTCAACATCCATTTATGATAAAAACTCTCCAGAAAGTAGGAATAGAAAGAACATACCTCAACATAATAAAAGCTACATATGACAAACCCACAGCAAACATTATCCTCAATGGTGAAAAACTGAAAGCATTTCCCCTAAAGTCAGGGACAAGACAAGGGTGCCCACTTTCACTACTACTATTCAACATAGTTTTGGGAGTTTTGGCCACAGCAATCAGAGCAGAAAAAGAAATAAAAGGAATCCAAATTAGAAAACAGAAGTAAAACTCTCACTGTTTGCAGATGACATGAACCTCTACTTAGAAAACCCTAAAGACTCCACCAGAAAATTACTAGAGCTAATCAATGACTATAGTAAAGTTGCAGGATATAAAATCAACACACAGAAATCCCTTGCATTCCTATACACTAATAATAAGAAAATAGAAAGAGAAATTAAGGAAGCAATTCCATTCACCATTGCAACGAAAAGAATAAAATACTTAGGAATATATCTACCGAAAGAAACTAAAGACCTATATATAGAAAACTATAAAAACACTGGTGAAAGAAATCAAAGAGGACACTAATAGATGGCGAAATATACAGTGTTCATTTATCAGAAGAATCAATATAGTGAAAATGAGTATACTACCCAATGCAATCTATAGATTCAATGCAATCCCTATCAAGATACCAATGGTATTTTTCACAGAGCTAGAACAAATAATTTCACAATTTGTATGGAAATACAAAAAACCTCGAATAGCCAAAGCAATCTTGAGAAAGAAGAATGGAACTGGAGAAATCAACCTGCCTGACTTCAAGCTCTACTACAAAGCCACAATCATCAAGACAGTATGATACTGGCACAAAGACAGAAATACAGATCAATGGAACAAAATAGAAAGCCCAGAGATAAATCCACACACCTATGGACACCTTATCTTTGACAAAGGAGGCAAGAATATACAATGGAGAAAAGACAATCTCTTTAACAAGTGGTGCTGTGAAAACTGGTCAACCACTTGTAAAAGAATGAAACTGGAACACTTTCTAACACCATACTCAAAAGTAAACTCAAAATGGATTAAAGATCTAAATGTAAGACCAGAAACTATACAACTCCTAGAGGAGAACATAGGCAAAACACTCTCTGACACAAATCACAGCAGGATCCTCTATGATCCACCTCCCAGAATATTGGAAATAAAAGCAAAAATAAACAAATGGGACCTAATTAAAATCAAAAGCTTTTGCACAACAAAGGAAACTATAAGCAAATTGAAAAGATGACCTTCAGAATGGGAGAAAATAATTGCAAATGAAGCAACTGACAAAGAATTAATCTCAAAAATATACAAGCAACTCCTGCAGCTCAAGTCCAGAAAAATAAATGACCCAATCAAAAAATGGGCCAAAGAACTAAACAGACATTTCTCCAGAGAAGACATACAGATGGCTAACAAATACATGAAAAGAGGCTCAACATCACTTATTATCAGTGAAATGCAAATCAAAACCACAATGAGGTACCATTTCACGCCAGTCAGAATGGCTGCTATCCAAAAGTCTACAAGCAATAAATGCTGGAGAGGGTGTGGTTAAAAGGGAACCCTCTTACACTGTTGGTGGGAATGCAAAGTAGTACAGCCACTATGGAGAACAGTGTGGACATTCCTTAAAAAAACTGGAAATATAACTGCCATATGACCCAGCCATCCCACTGCTGGGCATAGACACCAAGGAAACCAGAAGTGAAAGAGACACGTGTACCCCAATGTTCATCGCAGCACTGTTTATAATAGCCAGGACATGGAAGCAACCTAGATGTCCATCAGCAGACGAATGGATAAGAAAGCTGTGGTACATATACACAATGGAGTATTGCTCAGCCATTAAAAAGAATACTTTTGAATCAGTTCTAATGAGGTGGTTGAAACTAGAGCCTATTATACAGAGTAAAGTAAGCCAGAAAGAAAAACACCAATGCAGTATACTAATGCATATATATGGAATTTAGAAAGATGGTAATGATAACTGTATGCAAGACAGCAAAAGAGACACAGATGTATAGAACAGTCTTTTGGACTCTGTAGGAGAAGGTGAGGGTGGGATGATTTGGAAGAATGGCATTGAAACACATCTAATATCACATGTGAAACGAATCGCTAGTTCAGGTTCGATGCATGATACAGGATGCTTGGGGCTGGTGCACTGGGATGACCCAGAGGGATGGTATGGGGAGGGAGGTGGAGGGGGGTTCAGGATGGGGAACACGTGTACACCCATGGCGGATTCATGTTGATGTATGGCAAAACCAATACAATACTGTAAAGTAATTAGCCTCCAATTAAAATAAATAAATTTATATTAAAAAAAACAGAAAAACAAAGAACATGATCAAATGGAAAAGACAACTCACAGAATGGGAGGGTATATTTGCAAAATTACATATCTGTAAAATGAATTAGATCCAGAATATATAAAGGCCACCTGTGGTGGCACAAGTGGCAAAGAGCTCACCTGCCACTGCAGGAGACATAAGAGACATGGGTTAGATCCCTGGGTCAGGAAGATCCCCTGGAAGAGGGCATGGCAACCCACTCCAGTATTCTTGCCTGGGGAATCCCACGGACAGAGGAGCCTGACAGGCCATGGTCCATAGGATCACAAAGAACTGGACACGACTGAAGCGACTTAGTACACACACACACACAACTCAGTAATAAAAAGACAAACAAATTAAAAATGGACAAAGGATTTGAGTAGATACTTTTCAAAAAAGATGTACAAATGGCCAATAAGCACATGAAAAAGATGCTCAACATTATTAGCCATCTGTTCTGTTCCTTTCTGTTCAGTCACTCAGTCGTGTCCGACTCTTTGTGACCCCATGAACTGCAGCACACCAGGCCTCCCTATCTGTCACCAACTCCCTGAGTCCACCCAAAGCCAGAGAAATGCAAATCAGAACCATGAAATGGCAACTTCACACCCACTAGGATGGAAGTAATTTAGAAGACAGATAACAATTATTGGCAAGGATGTGGAAAAACTGGAATCTTTATGCACTGCTATGGGGTATGCAAAATGGTGCAGATACTTCGGTAAATAATCTGTCATTTACTCAAACAGTTAAGCATACAGTTATCATATGATCCAGCTATTCCACTCCTAGCTACATACCCAAAAGAATTGAAAATACATGGCCCCACAAAAATGTGTACACAAATGTTCACAGCAACATTATTCACAATAGCCAAGAAGGGGAAGAAACCCAAGTTTCCATCAAGTGGTGAGTCAGTAAATGAAATGTGGTATGTCCATACAGTGGAATACTGGGGCTTGCCCTATAGCTCCGTTGGGAAAGAATCTGCCTGCAATCCAGGAGACCCAGGTTCAATTCCTGGGTTGGGAAGATCATCTGGAGATAAAAAGAAATGAAGTATTAATCCATGCTACAGTGTAGATGAGCCTTGAAAATATTGTACTAAATAAAAGAAGCCATACACAAAAAGTCACACTTTGTATAATTCTATTGACAAGAAATGTGCAGAACAGGCAAATCCATAGACACAAAAAGTAGATTGTGAAAGTGAAAGTTGCTCCCTCATGTCTGACTCTTTGAGACCCCATGGACTATACAGTCCATGGAATTCTCCAGGCCAGAATACTGGAGTGGGTAGCCTTTCCCTTCTCCAGGGGATCTTCCCAACCCAGTGATCGAACCCAGGTCTCCTGCATTGCAAGAGGATTCTTTACCGGCTGAGCCACAAGGGAAAGTAGATTAGTGGTTTCCTAAAGTGGAGGAGAAGGGGATTAGGAAGCAGTGGGGAGTATAGGGTTTCTTTTTGGAAGCAATGAAATTGTTCTAAAATTGATTGTGATGATAGTTGCTCAACTCTGTAAATAAACCAAAAACCATTCAACTGTACACTTTAAATTGGTGAGTTGTATGATATTTGTCATGTTTTTATTAAAATTGTTATAATAAAAAATGATATATGTTCATTACAGAAACTTGAGAAAATTCAGAAAAGCAAAAAGAAGAAAAAAGAAGCTAAAGAGAAATTAAGGAAACAATCCCACTTACCACTGCAACAAAAAGAATAAATACCTAGGAATTAAACTACCTAAGGAGGTGAAAGACATGTAAGCACAAAACTATAGGACACTGATGAAAGAAATCAAAGATGACACAACGAGATGGAGAGATATAGCATGTTCCTGGATTGGAAGAATCAATATTGCAAAAATGACTGTACTACCCAAAACAATCTACAGATTCAATGCAATCCCTACCAAATTACCAATGGCATATTTCACAGAATTAGAATAAAAAATTCCACTGACATTGTATTTTTTTTTCTGTTTCCCAATTGTTCCCAGGATTGGTTAAGCCAAAACTTCCTCTCCTGAAATATACAACCTCTCATGATTCATTCTGTTTACTCCTTGAACATCACCTTTCATCATTTCTGCACTGGCACCATATGTTTCAACCATAATGAATTGTTTTTCTCCAAACATTGCATGCTCCCTTGCAAATCTCTGCACTTGCACACATCATTCTTACTACCTGCAACTGTTGGTCCCTCCCTTTTCATTTGGCCAATTGTATTCATCCATCAGATTTCAGCTTAGACAGCACCTTCCAGAAAGCCTTTCCTGATCCCTGGGATTGTGCATACCTCTTTGGTATCTAACAGTTCTCTATGCATATTTCTATCAAATCATTCACACTATGTAGATTTTTAAATTAAAATTTAATTATGAGCAAAACCTCCAAGATCTCCGGGACAATATAAAAAGATTTCATATTCATGTCACAAGATCCAGAGGGAATGGAAAAAGGAATTGGTGCAGCAATTTTTGAATAAATAATTGCTGGAAATGTCCCAAAATTTGATCAAAGACATATTTACACATTCAAAAACTCAGTGAAATCCAAATGTGTAAACATAAAGAAAATCCTGCCTGGATAGATAACAATACTGCTGAACACTAAAGAAAAAGAAAAATTTTGAAAGCATATAGAGCAAAATGACACATAATACACATAATATTAACAAAAATTTGAAATACTGTGGATTTCTCATCAGAATCCATGGAAGGCAGAAAAGAATAATGTCTTTAAATCATTTAAAGGGAACAACTGCCAACTCTGAACTCTATATCCAACAAAAATATTCTTCAGAAATAAAGGCAAAATAGAGATATCCTCAGATGAAGGAAAAACAGAGAATTCATCAACAGCTCTAAAAGAAACGCTACAGAGAGTTCTTCAGGGTGAATATAAATGATACTAAAGAGAATCTTGGAACTTTGGGAGTAAAGAAGTGAAACAAAATGGTAAATATAAAAACTATTTTCTCCCCTTTAAGTTCTTTAAAATATGTAGGCCTGTTGAAAGCAAAAAATTGTAACATTATCTGGAGGAATTTTTAATGTACTCAGATATAATATGTATGAAACTTTGAAAGATTAGAGGGAGATGGTTAAAGTGTTATAATTCTTTATTTCTTAAAAATTTATTTATACTAAAATTCAGTTGCATTTTGAGAAATGCAGATAATTGAGTAGGCTTCCCAGGTGGTGCTAGTAGTAAAGAACCTGGCTGACAATGCAGGAGACCTAACAGACGGGTTCCATCCTTAAGTGGGGAAGATCCCCTGGAGGAAGCCATGGCAAGACACTCCAGCATTCTTGCCTGGAGAATCCTATGGGCAGAAGTGCCTGGTGGATTACGGCCCATAGTGTCGTGAAGAGTCAGACAAGACTGAAGTGACTTAGCATGCACATAGAGTTATGTAACCAACTTGACAATTGATACACAAAGTTTCAGAATAATGAACCTAATCATTACTCCCCAAATTATCCTCAGGTTACTATGTATTCCTTTCCTCTTTCCTGTTCCCACCTCCCCAGGCAACCAATGAGAAATTTTACATTACTATAGAGTAGAAGGAAAGTTAGGACCAACCTAGATAGCATATTAAAAAGCAGAGACATTACTTTGCCAACAAAGGTCTGTCTAGTCAAGGCTATGGTTTTTCCAGTGGTCATGTATGGATATGAGAGTTGGGCTGTGAAGAAAGCTGAGCACCGAAGAATTGATGCCTTTGAACTGTGGTGTTTGAGAAGACTCTTGAGAGTCCCTTGGACTGCAAGGAGATCCAACCAGTCCATTCTAAAGGAGATCAGTCCTGGGTGCTCATTGGAAGGACTGATGCTGAAGCTGAAACTCCAATACTGTGGCCACCTCATGCGAAGAGCTGACTCATTGGAAAAGACCCTGATGCTGGGAGGGATTCGGGGCAGGAGGAGAAGGGGATGACAGAGGATGAGATGGCTGGATGGCATCACCGACTCAATGGACATGAGTCTGAGTAAACTCCTGGAGTTGGTGATGGACAGGGAGGCCTGGCGTGTTGTGATTCATGGGGTCACAAAGAGTCGGACATGACTGAGTGACTGAACTGAAATGAACTGATAGAGTAGTCTGAATTTTTGAGATTTTATGTGAATGGAACCAGGCAGGATGCACCCTTTTTTTCCCTTCTTTCACCCAACGTTATTATTTTGAAAGTCATTTATGTCGTTATCCAATACATATTGATACATGTTCATGCACTGGATTTATTCTGGGAAGACCAAGTCGACTGACATTATATATGTGCATACTTAAGTATATACATGAGTGTGTAAGTTAGAGAGTTAAGGATTCTGAGAGAAACATTTGGTGTGCTATTTGCACACTTCTTAGTATGGTATTATGGATACACAGGTGGTAATACAGATGTAGGGAAGATGTTACCACTTTCTGGAGACAGCATATTTTCACGGAAAAGCTCAAGTGTTAGGCATCAAATGGACATTATTATCCGATTAATAATCATTATATAATTACTGACCAGCAACCTTGAGTTATTTATTTACATGTTATTTAGCCTCTGTGTTCCTTCATGTCATTTTTGAAAAACAGACAATGACAACACTTCATATGTTTAAGTGAATTCAGATGAGTTCTCATTTTTAAAGCATAGTGCATGGAGTCTGACACATAGCAGGCAATCAAAAAACTGTTAATTCTTTTCTTTTTCTACCTTTTTATTTGGGAAAAAATTTCTCATTCTTAAAAAAGGGTACTGCATTTGAGTTTAATCGTGATATCATAGTGCCATCTGGTGACCATGGAGAGCTATTACATTATCTGTATTGGATACTTCATTTCTGACAAAGTTCAACTGCCTGGAAATATCCTGGACTTAGGAATTCATCTCTAGTGTGTCTGGGTTAGTGTTGCAAGGACAGGGAATGAGGACTGTGCTTGAGGACAGTCCTGTGGAGCTTGGAGATGCCTCCTTTGAGTGGGCATCCTCTCCTGTCGGGAGGCAGAGCTCAAGGAATAAGGAATTTTCTTCCCAGCCTACCCTAAAATGGGCAAAGGACAAGTTGAGTGTGGTAGGAAGTAAGTGAAGTCTTGAATGACCTGGCCACTGTAACTCTGGCCTTTTGAGTCCAATCTCAGAGGGGTTTCAAAACCATGTAACCCCAGACACCACACAAATATCCCAACTAGAAAAGGAACCCCCTTCTCCAATCTACCAGCCCGATCCCCACCTGGATAAATAGAGCCAAGGCTTCTACATTCATCAGACTCATGCCTGGACTCAGGTTACACCAAGTATCCCTTCCCTCACTCCACCCCCACCCCTTGAACAGCTCCCAAATGATTCTCTGCGGATGGCCACTTTTGCCATCTCTCCGGTGCCGCCAAATCAATTCAAGACTGGTCAATTAATTAAATGTCAATTTTATTGTGCTTTGGATTATGTAAGGCAGTGTGGTGGAGGCAGTAGAGAAGATAGACTGAAAAACGTGGTAGGAAAGAGTGAGCTAAAAATAATCTACAAAATAATTTTTTAAATGATTGCGTGCTGAACTAGACTAAGGGCTACAACTATGTCATTGTATTCATTATTTGCAGAAGCGTTGAGATATTCTAGGAGGTGGAGGTTGGAGGATGGGGAGAGGCTTCATGGAGGATGTGGCTTTTATGCTGGGCCTTGAAGGAGGGGTAAAATGTTGATAGATGAGGTGGAGGGAAGAACATTTCAGAGAAAATTCTGTAGAAGGACTGAAAAAATACAAGAGGGCAAATAAACACCCCCAGGGAGTGACACTTCCCACCTGGGAAGCCTGAGGGGGCTCAAGCCCCCAGATGGGGTCTTCAGTACCAATGATATTAGAAGGCACAGGGCAATGGGCTTGTTTGTAAACCTAGCAGCAGCAGGAGGTTTCACATTGCAGTCAGGGGCCCCAAACTAGCTGAACTATGCCTGGATGGACTCTTTCATCCTTTGATCCTGTGTGGTCCTTATTCATCTTTCCTCTTGCCCACTGACTGCCTGAACGGTAGTTCGTGCGCGCCCATGTGCGCGTGTGTGAGTGTAGGTGTGTGTGGATGGGTGGGGGACCGAGGCTTTGTCTCCCACTGCAGCTTCTTCCACTTTTCCCTCTTGTGGCACACAGCTGGTTTCCATGGAGCTTGAGCTCGGGCCCTTTCCACTGTCTGAGCCTCAGGGAACTCTAGCTCTTGATTAAGCACCTAGGAAGCTTCCTCAACATGAAGGTAAAACCTACTGTGGGGGGTGACTTGGATTAGGGCAGGACTACTCTTTCCAGAGGTGGAGATTGATGGTGGTGTTGACTGATGGTGGTGGTAGTGATGGTGGTAAGGGCTGGGGACGTATGAACAGACTCTGGGTGCTGTGTAAAATGCTGCTGGGACCGCTCTAGTGTTCAGTCAGGAGCTGGGATGTCAGGCTAGACCTGCTTGGCCTCAATCACCCCTCCCCCTTCCTCAACATGCCCTACAGGGGAGACATATTGGGGACCTGAAAACGGCAATGACATCGGTAGAGTATCCAGGCTGATGTTGTCCTGCTCGACTCTCACCCCCAGAAGCCCCAGAGATCTTTTTTCTTGGCCAACATCTGTCTAATCTCCAGATGGGACTGTCACCTCCCCCTGTCCAGCTGCTGGAGGTAAATAGGTTATGTAGCTACTTATGCTACTCAGATCGAGAGGTATAGGGAATTTATCAGAAGAAAAGGAAAGTTAATTACTGTGAATTTCTCTCTCAAAAGATTGGGAATCCTAGATAAAATCTAGCATCTGACAGAAAATGAAAGGATGGAAGAGCTCTGTCAGGCTTCCCTGGAGCTGAACATTTAGAGCTCAGTGAGGTCATCGCTCGAAATAATCTTGAAGCTGATGTGGCCTTGTTTCACTTTGGCGGTTGGGCCACCCTTCTTACGCAGGTACAGGGACTTTAGTTCACGGCAGTCACTGGGGTCAGCATCCAGGATAACCTGGCCCAAGAACTGATCACAGAACTTTCTCTTGTTCCATACCTGGAGAGACAAGTCAACAGAGTGAAGGTGAGTAACCCTCTGTGACACTGGACTCTGCCCCTGTGGCATGTGGAACCTAATGCTGGACTTAGAAAGGGCTATTTAAAAACCAAGGACTTTTCCCAAATACTGCTCTGAGTAGGGGAAAAGTACCTCAAAGAGCAGAGATGAAAAGCAGAGTTCAGGATCAAACTTGGCAGATGGTCAGAAGCAGTAAGTCAGGGGAACACAGCCAAACCATAGTGATCCATCCTGACCTAGCAGGTTGAGGGCCATGTCAACCGGCATATGCTTCCCTACATGGGAATTTGCTGTGCCTATGTTAGCATGTGAATCTGACAGCATGTGGGTTTCTAGACACAATGAAATATGTGGAGAAGATGTTTAGGATGGACATTAATAAAGAAGTCAGTGATTGTGCCTAGTGGGAGGTATCTGAGTACAAAACAAATAACCCAAAATAACCCTTGCTCTGTATCCTAGTCATCTGTGATGCACTTGGAATCATCTAGTATCTAGTAGTGAATAGGAGCCACTCTGCTGGTCCCTGTTCACATCCTTACCTGAACTATAATAGGAATGTCAGTGGTCCTTCTGTAGAAAATGGCCTGGGTGTCAAAAATGGCATGAACGGTGTTCTTTTGGACAGGAGAACGGACTTCTTCCTTTCCACACTTGATGATCAAATATGGGTTTACAGCTGGAACAAAGTAACCGTTATTTTGAATGCAGTGATGAAAAGTCCTCTTCATGGATAGTCAAAATGATCTCACTAAGTCTACTCAGGGACTTTTAACATAACACCTGGTTAGTAGAATGACCTAGGACTTTGGTGTCTACTTTCCTTTTCTTTTCTATATTTTATAGAAGGATATAAAAATGAATACTAGATAGGCCTCCCCCAAAGACTCTTATATCCCATTTTCTCCTGTTTAATTGAAGTATAGTTGATTTACAACATAGTGTTAATTTCTACTATATAGCAAAATGATTCAGTTTTTTATATATATATGTATATATATATAGCCAAAATGTTTGTTCGGGTTTTCTGTAAGATGTCATGGAAAAGCCCAAACTTTTCTGTCAATCCTTTATATATATATACATATGCATATATATATATATATATATATATACACACATGCATATATATATATTCTAAATATATATATACACATATATAATATATACAATATATAATCCTTTAAATATTATGTATATTTATATATTTTATGTATACAATATATATACATTATTTTTAACTATTCTTTTAATTATAGTTTATCACAGGATATTGAATATAGTTCCCTGTGCTCTACAGTAGGACCTTGTTTATCTATAGCCCATTTTCCTAACTTGGTTGACAGCCATTCTGACTTTTCTACACTGAAAATACCACTGGAGAGACTCATCTGTGACCATCTTTTCTATTCATATATGCAGTAAGTGAAGCTGCATTTTGCTTTCCCAAACACCCCTGCATTTCTTACTTTCATTGTCATACTTCTTCTCCAGGCCCTCAGCGCTATGCACTGTGATCTGGGTGACAACCTTGGGGTAGCCACGAGCCAGATTCCAGCAGGACATCTTGGGCATGTCCATAGTCAGCTCCCTGGAACATCAAAAGGAAGACACGTCATCCATGACAAATGCCCTTTGATGAGGAGAAAGGCTAGCCAAAGCAGACCTTGTTGTTGAAAAACATGAAATGCCAAGGGGCCTAGCCCATTTCTCCCCAGACATGGCTTATGTTTTATGGGTATGTTTTCCTTTCCCCTTGCTTTAAGGTCCAGAAGATAAAGATCAGAGTAGGCAGGGCTGGGGTGAAAAGGTAGCTTTGGTGACCCAGCACTCAGAACATAAGAGAGATGTAATGAGGAGGGCCAGCTGTTTAAGAGAACAGAGAGTCAGCCAGAGAACAGAAGATAAAATATAAGCGGAAAAACTTAGGCTATAGGCTCGTTCTCCTTAAATGGCAGCTGAGAGCACTGAAGCCCAGACATCAACGGGGAATTCCTCACAAACCACCCCTTTTTGAGACATAGTTCTCCTGCCATCATTTCAGTTAAATCTGACTTGAACAACTTGGCCCTCTGAGTATCCATCTAGGGGGAGAGGGCCAATGGGGTTAGGACTTGGAGGCAAAGCCCAGAATAGGAGTTGGCAAGGCTGGCCAAGGAAACGGCACCTGAGCTGGACAGGCACTTCACAGAAGATTCTCAGGAGGAACTCGCTGGTACGGCCGTGCTGGAACATGGTTGGGACCAGCACGTAGTTGCCCTTCTTCAGGTACTTGCTCAGAAACACGGTGCGTGTGTCGATGTAAGTGGAGGTCCCAGCACGCTCCTGAATGTAGAGGTGGTGGAGGCGGAATTTGCGGTTCAGTTCCACCTGGAAGTGCAAGAGAAGGAAATGCTCCATTGCACTCATATCATAGTTGTTTTTTTTGTTTGTTTGTTTGTTTTGGTTTTGGAAGATTCTAGGTCCTCTTGCTAGCTTCATCCCTCCACCTTTATTAATTCCCTTAACCCCAAGGCATTCTAATTTTGACGCTGTTTGCCATTACTGTCTCTGCTCCAAAGGCCCATTCTTACCTTGAAGAGCTCAAAGCCGATGATGTAATTGTCAGGTCTTCCCATGCGGCGGTAAGTGCGCAGGTCCTTTTGCTGTAGAGACATGATGACCTTGTGCTCATCCTCTGGCACAGTGAAGATGTACTAGAGAAAAGAGGCCACCAAGGAGCTTAGTTAACTCACTTGTTTCAGCTGGGTCAGCTCAAATGTCAGGGCAGAAAACTCTACCTCTCGAAGCAGAGACTTGGGTTATGTTCTGGGCTTTGCCACTGACCAGACAATGAAACCTTGGATAATTCATTGACTTGCTAACTGTGGATTCTAATGTTTGTTTCTCCCTATGGCATTCAGCAGGTGTTGAGAGACACAACTTCATGCCCAGGCGTCTGATTCCAAACAAGGTATGCTTTCTTTTAATAAATTATTGGTTGGGCTCTTGGTCTTTTTTTTTCCCCAATTATCCCCTTATTTTTTAAGTTGTACATAGGAAAAATCAAGAATCTATAAAGACAGAAAGCATTCTTGCTTGACTTAACCGGACACAGCAGCATTCCCCTAGGTAGCCTCTTTTTGCCATCCCAGATGTGTGACTTGTGGGAGGGGTTGGATGCAGTTCCTTGGTGAATTGATGCTCTGCTATCACTATTATAGGGAAGCTACAGGGCTGTGTTGGAGACTTTCCAAACATAATTTGGGGAATCATGCCATTGGGAACTGGGTCTAAAAGGCCTCCTATTTTTCTCTCTGCCTCTGTCTCTCTTTATCTCTCTCTTTTTCTGTTTCTGTCTCTGTTTCTGTGTGTGTGTGTGTGTCTTTCTTTCCCTCCTAGAAGGAAACAGGAAACAGATGCAAAATCATAGGTTCACAAGGCCCCCATAGATCTATCCTGTGAAGACACTTGAACACTGAAGCCAAAAAAGCCCATTTCATCAGTTTGGTATATGTGCCTGACAATTAAAGCATTTCCAGGTTTGTAAATGAAGGCAGGTGGTAATAGGAGCTTTCTTCTCTTTAGGGACAATTAAGGTAGAAGGAAAGGAGAAAAGTATAAGTTAAGTAAAGCAGCCCACCAAATTTAGTATCTTTCAAAATGGCTGCCAATGAGGTTCATGGAAAGAAAACACTCATGGCTAAGGCTGCAGTACAGTCAGAATTCTTGTCTCCTGTGGGCTAGCTCATCAGCACATTTGTGGATCAAAGCATCAAGGTTATTATAGGTTCAGGCTTTGGATGTTTGTAAATTTTGCTTTGAGGTGTGCCCGGGGTTGACCTCTAATGTGTCACCTGGCATAGCATTGTAATGGGAGACGAATGGAATGGGTTCATCAATATGGTAGTGATTCAAATCCTGGGAATAATGACCTGGGATTCTAGATGAGAAAACGGAGTCATAATGATGGGGTTCAGGAGAATCACCTGCCTGAGAAAGAGGACACATATAGTAAGTGTCCACCCCAGGGAGCAATTAGGCAGTAAAGATATAAAAAAGAACTGAGAAAGCATCAAAGAGCAGATCCTCTCTCTCCAATGTAGGACCATCACAAGGAAGCAGGGAGTGTCAAAGCATACCCAGCAATAGAGCCAAGAGAGAGGCAGCCAGAGGAGGTGGCTTGGATTTGATAATGTTGCCAAATCACATCTCTGCAAAAAGACACAGTCTACTGTGCTTTACAAGCATCTGAGCCCATCCCTCTTCATCTTGGTTGATGAATATTATACAATAGTGGCCAGTAGGAGAATTGATGTCTCAGAAACATTCCAAGGTGAGACCTGGCTTCCTATTGCCTTGATACTGAAAAATGAAAGTGTTAGTTGCTCAGTTGTGTCTGATTGTTTGCAACCCCTGTCCATGGAATTCTCCAGGCAAGAATACTGGAGTGGGCTGCCATTCCCTTCTCCAGCGGGTCTTCCTGACCCAGAGATTGAACCCAGGTCTCCTGCATTGCAGGCAGATTCTTTACTGTCTGAGCCACCAGGAAAGCCATATTGCCTTGATAACTTTAAGACAAAAAGATTTTGGTTCAAACCTGGGGGTTCTGCAGGAAGGTATCACGGTTGTTATAGCAGCCTCCTGAACGATTCATTAGGGGATCATCATTCACAGTCCAGCATCCCACCACCGACTCCAGCTCCTTGTGGCCAAAAAGTGGGTTGTTCACATTGCGGCAGACATTGAGTTCATGGAAGTTGCGGCAAAAGTCCTCTAGGCTCATCCTGAATGGAAGGAGTGCAGGAGAAAGAAATGAAGATGGTACTTAATACCTACCCCTGCAGTTCCATGTGAAAGCCTCAATTCTCTTAGTAAAGAAAACTTCTCACCAAAACTCTCCATCATCAGACATGACAATCCCCAGGTTCTTGCGATCTGCTGCAGTCAGTTGTTGCCACTCTTCAGAACTAAAGACAAATGAACAAAGGGATAAGCCAGGATGTTTGCTATTGACTTCCTACAGGAAGCAGGATGCCAAAGGAACGGAATGCATAAGGATTGGGACAGCTTTGTTTCACTGCCAGCTAAGTCAGACTCCATGCCCGAGAAGGACCCACAGATGTCACTAAGCATTGACAGCCCACTAGTAGCCTGAGGGATGGGATTGGGAGAAAGTATAGGGTTTGGGGGATGCAGCCATCAAAGTAGAAAGCCACTCACATCTCACTCCAGGGGCCACTCCATTCCTGTCTTCCCAAGGGGTTCCTCAGACGAATCATATACAGCTTCTCAGTACTGAAGACTTCCACAAGTCTTTCTCCAAGGCGGATCTTGCGAATATCAGTCATGGTGTAGGTATGGCCCTTCAGCAGACCCCAATCAGTTTCAACTTCTTGTTCCTCCTGGTCAGGAAACTGAGAACAAAAAAACATACATAAGGACACAAGAATTGGGAGAGCCAAGGCTTGGCTCCTCCTCTTCCTTGATTGGTTTACATCAGTATGGTTGAAACTAGTTCTCTTATGTACATGGAAATGTGTTCCTGCTGCCTAACTTGACACAAAGCAAGCCAAGGAAAAGAAGCAAGTAATTTAATATAACAACTCAAACAATACAAATGACCCATGGTAGTACATTGATATGAAGAGCATCAAAATTTCGTGGGACTGGTTAATTCTTTGAGCAAACAGCTATAACCTCCACATTCAGGAGCACAGGTAGGAGGAATAATTTAGCAGAGGCTATTTATATCTGCTTGAATGCTGCATTGCCAGGTTGGAATGACTGGTACAAAAGGATGATATGTTAAATATCCTTAGCCTCTGCACCAGGGCTCAGTGTCTATTGTTAGCTTTCTGAGTTTCACAGTGGCTTGTCTTGGATCTCCAGGGTTAGGGTCATGTTCCACACTGTCATGGTCTCCTCCACCAAAAGTGAGTAAAGAGTAGTTCTGATGAGTACAAACCTCAATGGAGCAACAGATCAGACCTCCTTTGGTAAATGTCTTGTACAGTTCTTTAAACAGCTTGTACTTCTCCTCAACAAGATCAGTGTATCTTCCCTTCTGCATGTCAACAGTTTCAGCCAATGTGCCAGTGAAATCCACAATGATATCACTGGTGGTCAGACCATCAAGGGCTTCATAACAGCCAAGGAGCCTAGGGGAAAATATGCAAACTTATCTTTGAAAAATTATTTTTCCAGGTCTAGGACATCTTGTTCCCTCAAAATTAGAACACTCCTTGCACAGTCAGTTCTTACCAGCTAGCTTTTCTCTATGCACAGAGGGAGAGAGATTTTGAGACCATAGTCATATTTCTAGGCTTAGGCTATGTTGATCTAAGTCCACGTGTGAAACTTCTTTCTACCAGTAAATATTAGACAAGAAGGAAATCTGAAGCCATAATGTCATGTGATCCTTAGATAAGCCTCAGAAAGGGGGCATCTTTCTGAGGGAGCAGTAGGGGTTTAATGGAAATTGGAACAGCTTATTTCTTTCTCATCTAGAATTATGGAGGGCCAGTCCCAGGTCCAAAGCAATGCCTTGGATCTGCCTGACATCCCACCCAAGGCTAAGCTGGGAGAGCATGAGTCTGAGTTCCCAAGGATGAATATGACCTTCCTTCCCTTGTGTAGCCTGACCACTGACTAGTCAACCCCCCGCCTCCTTACTTGGCATAAGCTTTTTCCAACAGGGCATTCCAAAACTCATTCATGGAGGTGGAGAAGGAGAACACAAGATCTCCATTGATGGTGGGCAGCAAGTCATCAATCACCACCTCAGTCCATTCTCCAAAATGCCAGAACCGGAAGTGAAATATCCCAGCATATTTATCTATTTTTCGAGGGTCCCATTCCTGTTCCTTATAGTTGGGGATTGTCTGGAAACATAAGAACATTCAATCAGTCAACTTTTATTCACCAGACCATATCCAGATATTGAGATTACAGTTGACTTCTGGAAAATTCATGGGGCAACAGAAAGCACACCAAATACATTTGGCTTGGGTTTAAGTTAGGAAGTCCCTGGTAGGGCTTTTTTTCCCCACAATTTTTGCTTCCCCAGTTCAGTTTTGCTGAGAACAGTATTACCACGCTTGCCCTGAATACACTCAGGATCACAGGGGGCAGCAAGTTGTGGCTTAAATTATTTCCCACAGATAATCTACAAAGTAGATTATGAGAAACTGTCTACACAAACATATTCATGGCTGCATATTCAGCCCTATAAACAAGGCATTTAAAAGGCAAAAATTATTCAAAACACAAGGCCCCTTTGCAGATTCTATAGATGATAGATTTTATTCACACCTTGAATAAAATTACATTTTGGAGAGTCTCCTTTTAAAATTCAATTACACTTTCAGCTTCTAAAATTGTTTTTCTGAAGCAAATGTTCTACCTTTGTCCCAAATCAACACTTCATTGCCTTGAACTCTGCCTAAATGTCATAGGAAATTTTGTACTCTTAATAATTTATTAGAAACTTTTCAAGGATATATTTCCATCTTTCTCACCTTTTCTTTTATTCATATCTGTCAGTGAATTCCTGGCTCCCAGTGGGCTTTTTTTTACCCCAGTTAGGTACAGAGAGTGTAAGTATGCAGAGCTACTGAGTCAAAGTACTGCAAGTGGACAAAAGATCAACTAGTATGTGTGACAAAGCAAATAGAGCAAAATGTTAATGGTGGAACGCAGGTGAGTCAATGGATGCTGACTGTAAAAATCATTCAACTTTCTGTATTTGTGAAACTCGTCATAATAAAATGAAGGAAAATCACCTCCAATCGTGAATACTTCTGACTTCAGGAATTAAACAAAGAAAGTTACGAGCTGCCTTTTCCTAAAGTTACTAAAGAAGACAAGAAGGTAGAAGCCAAGTGAGGTCCTGCAGAAGGAAGAATACCTTTGTCCAGTGACACTCCTGAACAGCCAAACAGGAAAATGCAGAGACCATTGGCTTGTGCCCCAGTCTCCCTTGGGTCAGCTGGTGGTTGCTGATGTTGCCCACAATCAGACGAGGGTCATCGCAGATGTCCTGTGGATACAACAATTGGTTCTAAGAATCCGAGATGTGTTTCCCATCAGACAGTGTGAGCTCAGCTGCCCAGGACAGACCTCAGAGATGAGGTAAGATCAAAAGATGACCAGGACTTCCATGGGTGGGAGAAAGGGAAGGTTGTGGGGTTATGAGAACAAACACAAAGCAGTAGATCATCAAGCCACAGGAAAAGGGTTATGTGAGGGGGTGGAAGGAGAGAGTGAGAATGAGACAGGATGAAATGTGCTGGTGCCCTCAGACATGGTTTTTGCAGCAGCGGCCAGCTTGTAAAGAGGAGAGCAAGGGATTAGCACATTACATTTTGATCCTATTTGTCAGGATGAGATTTCCTGAAGTGCCTGTACTTGGAAGGGTGATTGCATTTAAAAGACAAGGTCTGATGGAGGTGGACATTAATGCTTCTCCCTCTCTAGGAAAATTAGTTAGGAGACCTTATATATGAAATCCATTCCTAATAAAAAGCAAAGGCAACAGTGGTCTCCATGGCAACTAGATTTCCCTACATCCTTGGATGAATACAGATGGCAGCAGCACTAATAGCAGGTGGTAATAGACTGTTCTGAGGAGCACTTCAACAGACACTCTTTTTCTCCAGTGGATGTTCCAAGGGACGCTGAACAGACTGGCTGCAGTATTTGTTAGGGGTGTATGTGTCTTTCCCTAATATATCATTAGCTGTGCCATTCCCACTGCAAGGAGGAAAATGAGGCCCAAATAATACAATTACAACACAAAGTAATAGAGTCATTTTCAGAGTATAACCAATGCCTGAAGGAAAGATCCCCACGTTTCCCTGGTGGGAGGTGGAATAATTTGAATATCAGTGGCAATGCTCAGGTTGAAGCCTTAAGAATGACTAGAGTTAGCAATTGGACACAGGAGTGGTACGGATGTATAATGAGTAGAGAGACAGGCATGGACAGAAGCATAGCCACATACATGACACCATATAATTGAAGACACATTTGTGTGACTCAGAGTATCAGCCCTTGGAGACTTCAAAGGCAGGAAATACCAATGAAGTCTTGGGTAGATGGAGACAGCTTCGTGGAGGAGGCCTTTGGCCAGTACCTTGACATTCTGCTTACCCAGCAGAAATAAATCCTAGTCTCAAATGGAAAGAAAATCTAGACATATATCCTTTAAACAATTATTAAATAAACATCTATATTTTTCTGGTTCTCAAAACTCTTTTTAATGGACATAATTCTCTTTGATGAAGGGTCTGGTCTACAGAATGAAACATTCCATATATTCTTTAAAAGCCAAAATAACTCTGGAAAGGAACAGACATTCTGGGCAAGGACAAGACCAAACTGAAGATTAATTGGTCATTCTTTTGCCAAAAGGAGAGAGTTAGGTGGGTTGTCAACTTTGTATTTTCTGGCCTTTTTTTTTAGGTGTCTCATCATTACTTTTTTGTCTTAGAAGAAGACAAAATTTTTTCATGAGTTAGGAACTGCCTGTTTTTTTCCACTTATGGAGCATAGAGCAGGTGTGTTGGGTGAATTCAGTTTTGATATTCTTTCCCTTCTGTTTGTTCCTTTGCCCTTTCTAAGATGAAACGAAACCCAATTTTTCCTTTCTGAGCTATGCATTACCATTTTATGCAGAGCAAGATGAAAAGTTATACCATGATTTCCTGGACTTAGATAATGCATATAATAATTTCCTAGCATGAAAAATCAGTAATGTGAACACTGATATGTGGAAAAGTGTGCTTTTAGGTTATTAAGGCAAATTACTTGCTGGTTTTGTGTAGAGTTATTAGTGGTTGTGGTCACATTAGTCTTGAATTTCCACAAGGCTTTCATTCATAGCAGGGATCTAGGCTCAGCAAACACTTTTGGCATGTCAACTTCTATTTAAGACCTAAAGGATCATATAAATAAGCAAAGAGATATGGAAGCAGAACTCAAATAGAGGCACTGTATAATTATTCTCTTGTTGACTAATCTGAAGGTAATTATTTTATATACAGTGTGTGTGTATGCGTGTGTGTGTGTGAGAGAGAGAGCACATGCATGCATTTGTAAAGCTATGTGTAATCATGGGAGAATATATATTTGGGCAAAAAAAACCTCTCACCTTATTTTCCATTTCCTCTCATAAACTGGCCCATGCCCCAGTTTTACTTCACCACTCTTCATACATGATGGGTGGTTATTTAACAATGGGTTTAAAAAAATAAGTTAACAGTCCATAGACTGTCAAGCCTGAAAGGAATTTAGAGACTATTTAGTCAACCTGTTTATTTTACAAATGAGGAAACAGGCTCAGAGAAGAGCAGTAACTCACCCCTCCTGGCATTCAGCTAGTTAGTAGACCTGGGATTAAAGCTTTAGGTTCCTCACATACAGATAAAGAACCTCTAAACATCAACTAGTCCATCCTTTTTCCTTTAAGTTTATTAATGGCCACCATGTAAAAGATAATACTGTGCAGTTCTTCAGGGGTGGAAATACAACCAGTTCTCTGTCATCCATCCCAGGGTTTTATGTCTCTGCTTAATGCTCACCGAAAAGCTCTCCCTCATTCTGGAAGACTGGCTTAAGACGTTTTAGCTTTTGGTTCCAGGCTAAATATAATATTACCAATGAGCTTTAATCTCCTCAACCTCATCCACTAAATATGATTCAAACTCTTATTTATGTCAGCACCATGATGTGAAACATGGGAGAACATTTTTATCAAGCCACTTTTTTTTTTTTTACCTCTTTAAGGAAGTGAAAGACTAGAAACAGCTAAGGAGGTAGAAAGGGTAAAGGGTAATGAGCCAATGTAAATCTACATACAAGTGGACTTTATGGTGACAAATTTGAAAACAATGAAATGGCTTCTTATTGCATTTTCCCCTCGATTTGGACAACTGGGTATAATTCCTGTCGGGGTAAGGAAGAAAGGCTGGAGAAATTTTCCTGTAAGTCAAAGCTGAGATGCAGAGTGCAGATGGGACATGTTAGCCCAAGCTCTGCTGAAATGGTAGGGAGTGGAGTTGGAGGAGAGGTCACAGCTCACACAGTCACATATTTGGGTGGCTTGAGAAGTAGGGAAGATTGCTGAACCCCTAATGGTTCCCAGCTGTGTTGGCGTACTCAACATGATCCTGGAACTGGGCTGTTTGTCAAGGCAAATCACTTCTTAGCAGGAAAACACACAACTAGGAAGTCAAGCACCAAGAGTAAGTTTAGGAATGTTCTCTGCATCCCAGAGCCAAAGCCTTCTACAAGCAAAGCAGCATCTCTAGGAAATATGTTGTCTTATCTGAGCACTGAAAGACGCTCTCATTGTCCTCACCTCGTCTCCCCTCCCAGACTCCTCCGGGTCGGGGGAGAAGGGGGCTTACCATTATAAGCTTTGGAGCCCCTCACACTCTATATGGCACTTACCACATCCACATGTTTAGTGATTTTTTTTTTTACACAGGTGAAATTTGCTGACAATAAACACTGAGGTCCAGGGTAAACCTCAAGAACCACAGTAAAGTGAAAGGCTGCCTAGAAAACCAGTGGCCAGAAGAACAGGGGTACTTTCAAAAGTGCTACAGGCTGTCTAGCAGTCCTGTGGGGCTGGGGTCAGTGTGGACACTTAGAAATGAGGCTAGCCCTGTAGTAGGTACATTACGAGTAAGTCTAGGATTCTAAGTCATCCTGAAAGGCCTAGGGTTGCCATTCAGGATGCAAGGGCTTTACCAGCTAGTTCAAGCAGTTATCTTATGCTTAGAAAATTGTACCATCTCCAGACACAACATGTAGGTGGACCTCCTCTCAGGGGCCAGCTCCTCTGCTCAAGGAATTCACTTTCCTGGGGAGTTTTGCTTCTGCATGAAGATCTTATCATCAGTAAAACATTCTCTTCTTTCCTATTGCCTCCAAGGAAAATTCAATATGGAGCTGTAGAATAATACCTTAAGTTGAACTTCCACTTTCAAACTGGACAAGCAAGTCAGTACAGAATTATCTTCTTTAAACCTTCAGACTACTTCAAGGAGACTCCAGGGGTAAATACTAAATTGCTTTATTGGGAAAAATTTGTGTATCTGCAATGGGAATAAAACAAAACAGGTACATGCTACAACATAGATGTTCCTTCAAAATATTATGCTAATCAAAGAAGCGACTTACTTTTATGATTCCATTTTAAGGGAAATGTCTGGAATTGGCAAATCTAGGAATGGGAAGAGAATGTTTTACCAACAGAAACCAAAAGTGTATTAGTGATTGCCTATGACTGGGAATAGGAGGGTTTTACTCACTGCAAATGTACACAGTGGATTGTATTGGGATGATGCAATTGGTCTAAGACTGGATCGTGGTGATGTTTACATAGCTGTAAATTTTTAAAAAATCATAGCTTTGATAAAGTTTCTAAATTTTATGATATATAAATTATACTTTACTAAAGCTGTTAGTGTTTTGTTTTTTAATTCAGAATCTAATATAAATAGGAAAGATGGTAAGAGTACGGGCCTATTCAACTCCCTTTGATTGTGCCAACAGCTAAAAACACTTAGGACTATTCAAGTAAAGGGATGTGATCTCCGGGAAGAAAAAGGAATTCATGAGCAGTCTAGGCCCAAACTACACTACAAAAGTGTTACATTCAACTGGGTGTTGGAAATTTCTATTAGCACAGAGAGATATGTTTCCTCCTTTACTGGTCCCTCATATGTAATCTGGGCTTCCCTGGTGGCTCAGTCGGTAAAGAATCTGTCTGCAAAGCCGGAAACATGGGTTCAATCCTTAGGTTGAGAAGATCCCCCTGGAGAAGGAAATGGCAACCTACTCTAATATTCTTGCCTGGGAAATCCCATGGGCACAGGAGCCTGGTGGGATATGGTCCATGGGGTTGCAAAAGGGTCGCACATGACTTAGTGACTAAACCACCATCACCACCATATGTAATCTACCACTGAGGCTTGTGTATTCAACTTCTAAAATCTCCTCTCCTCCTTTTCCTTCCGTTCCTCCCACCTTCGCTTTAATACAGAACTTCATCAGCCTCTTCCCATACAAGGTAGTAAAATGGCCCCCAGGGAGGGTACTCCCTGGTGGAAGACCTGGGCAAGGTCAATGGTAGTGGAGGGTGAACTCAAAACTTGACTAGGAGAGCTAACAGATCTTGTGCAGGTGCTGTGCCTTCTCCCACCACTGGCTGTGCAAATTCCTACAAGGTCTTGCTCCATTTTAGTCGGAGATTAGTTGAGTCTAACTCGAGGACACGATTGTAGTAGGGTATGAGTCAGTCAGGAAAAAAAGCCAGAGGCGGGTTGGAGGGGAGAGTGGCTGGAGGGAGCTGGAGAAGAGACTTTCTGTGGGAATTTGGTGGTTAGATTTGAGCCTAAAAATCCTACCTGCCATTTTAGGATCACATGGTAACTCAGTAGAACTCAGCTCTTTGAATTTTCTAAGGTCCAGGAGGACAGGAAAGCCCAGGAATACAGGTCTCAGGGAATATACCTGTGTACCCAGGAAACAAGGCCAGTAGCTGGGGTCATTAGACCAATGGAGGCCTTAAGGAGGAGGATTTTCCTCTGGAAGATATGGGCCAATAGACTGGCATCGAACAATTGCAAAAACCTTCTCACAATCCCTGTCCATCTAAAATGGCTCCTCAGGACACAGCAGAGAAGTGGCAAGCGGGATAAAGAGGAGCTCAATCCTGCCCTAGGATGGTGGGGCTTGACTGCAGTTGGTTGGTTCAATTAGCAGTGATGTTTACAGACACGGAGGCTGTTCAAGCCGGGAGGGGAAAGAGACAGAAAATATCAGGTTAATCGTGCTTCTTCCCTTTTAGAGTCTTCAAAAAACAACCCTGCTTGCCAACGAGGCAGTGAGTCCAACGACCCGTTGGGTCTTTCTGAGCCAATTTAGAGAGGCCTAGGGCTGTCTCTCAGCTTTCCTAATGGGAGGCCAGAGAACTTTGACGTGGTTCTTGACCACAGGCTTGGCCTCCACTCTGACTGGAAACTACTCTCCAGCTTTTTGAAGATTCAGATGGTGGTCCAGAGCTTTGTTTCTTCCCCTACTCCCCCCCCCCTCCCCGCAAGAGGCCCCCTCCCCAACCACTTCAATCCACCATGATCTCCCCTTCTTCAAAACCCTATGTTGATTTACTGTCTGTATGCCTAAAATAGCATTTCCTCTATCCAGCATTCATTTATTATTTAACTCTTTGCTAGCTCAGTATCTATCTCTTCAGCTATAATGGGAGTCCCTCATCTCAGATCTTGTCTGTATCTTGCATAGAGGCTGGCATAGAGTAAGTGCTACATAAATATTTCTCAACTGACTCTCCCTTTGGGCTGAATAAAGACTAAGCTCAGAGTATGCTCTCAAAAGAGAGGGTATTGGTCAATTAATGGATGTGCAGTATCAACATGGTGAGGAGGAATGTGAGAACTCACTGGAGGGAAGCTATGTATTTTATCAAAAGACACACAAGCAAATCTATGTTCCCTACATGGCAGTGTGGTTGAGTAAAAACTAATATAGGCTTTGGAGTCAAACCTGGATTCAAGTCCCAGCTTGTTAGCAGTCTGAACCTGGGAAAATTCTTACCTTCTTCCTGAGACACAGTTTCTTCATCAATAAAATGAACATAGTATCTACCTTTCTTTTTTACACTGGGAAAAAAGAATTATATCAAAGTGAATTTTTAAATACCTACCTTGCCTTGCTGTTGTTGTTTAGTTGCTAAGTCATTTCCAGACTTTTTGTGACCCCAGGGACTGTAGCACACCAGGCTCCTCTGTCCATGGGATTTCCCAGGCAAGAATACTAAAGTGGTTTTCCATGTCCTCTCCAGGACAGTGTGTCTCCTGCATTGCAGGTGGAGTCTTTAACCACTGAGCTACCAGGGAAGCACCACTTACCTTGCTAAGCCATAGCAAATTAGTATGACATTTTAAAAAATGTATCGAAAACTCCAAACACAGTATTTGGGCAAATAGCAGCCAAGTGCTATGATCCCCATTTCCCTTCTCTTTCTGACACTCCCTCACCTTCGAAGGAGTATTGCTTACCTCAGAGGCAAGATGGACTATTGCCTTGGTTATTTAAGTTTTTAGGACTCAATCCACAGAATTTGAAAGATGAAGGCAAAGGACAAAAGTCTGAGCCAGGAAAGAGTGGGGAGGATGTGTCTAAAGATGGGCCAGTACAGGAAGCACTGCTGGTTTGGTTCACAACTGGGGAATGGCTTCATGTTGGCTTGTGATTTTATGGCCCATCAGATCCCCTGCCACTCCTCCGGAACCTCACCCCTATTCATTATCCCTTCTTTCTTCTGAGTCTTTAACCTCTTCTACTTTACTATTTCCTCCTTAGCTTATAAATATGTTCAAGTCTGTCCTATTTGTAAAAGACACCCTCCCCTAGAAAACGTCCCTCAATTTCCTGCTTTCTTTTCAGCTACTTCTACCCTATTGACCTCCCTTATTTCATAGACAGTTATCAAAAAAGAGTGATGGCCCTGATTATCACCATCCAGAGTGGCTCTCAAACAGCATATTTCTATTTTCTTCATGTGTTTTGGGGGAAAAAACTTACCTCTCTCTATACTGAATGTGTGGGTAATGAATTCTGCTCATGTTTTCCAGATTTGTTGGTAGGTCAGTGATCTACAAGGGTGTCAATAACTGGAGGCATAGAAACCCAGCAGGGGTTGTAATCTTTCTTCTGATGGAGAAAACTTCTCCAAGTCATATTCTCAATGGCTATCATACTTTATGGGCAAAAACAGAGACATGCCTTTGAATGATCTAGAAGACAAGCAACTTAAAGTGATCCATGTGTCTTGGCACCCCCTGGTGGCAACCTACATAAAGTGAAGTAGCTCATGCAAGAATCCCTTTTAGGAGTTCAAGTTGTGGAAATTGACACTAAAAAGTGATAGCTTGTTCATTGAAGAACGCAAATCTTGAGTTGCTGACTGAGATGGTTCCACAATAATGCACAGAAAGGTGTAATCATGAAATAAGATCAAAAGGTCTTCAGGATATTGTGAAGGTCTACGAATTTGCATTTCATAACAACCCTAAGTAACCTGTATACCTGGTCACCCACTTTGGGAAGGAGCCCAGATTGAATATCCTTCTATCTTGGTAGACTCTTTAGATTTAACCAGGTTATTATTTATTCTCTAAATGCGATCATCCTATCATTTTATAGATTGACCTCCTGCTCACATAGGACTTTTGAAGGGATTCTGACACTTGCTTTAGAGATACCATCTACAGATGCTCCACAGAGAACCATAGTAACTATTAATAAGTGATGAGAGAGGTACAGTCTTACTTGGATCCCACGGTGCTAATAGTGGAGGATGCAGATGACGATATCTAAAGAGCAGCAAAGAAGCCTCCCTCCCCCAGTTCAAACTCCATCTTGTTCCTGTTGAGTTCATTTCATTTATGCTCACTATATAAAGAGTAAAGAAAAGGTAAAGAATCTGCCTGCTATGAAGGAGACCAGGGTTCAATCCCTGGGTTGGGAAGATCCTCTGGAGAAAGAAATGGCAATCCACTCCAGTATTCTTGCCTGAGGATCCCATAGACAGAGGACCCTGGTGGGCTACAGTCCATGGGGCCACAAAGAGTCGAAAACGACTGAGTGACTAACAAGCCTATATAAGGAGTTTTCTCCTTACTGGTCTGAGATTATCTTGAAGTTGCCATGAGTGGTAACTCAGTAAAGAGATGAGAGTAGAGCTTTTTGAGTTACCATATTTACTCAAATGAACTTCCAAAAGAAAACAAGAACAGTATCTCTCTCTTTTGGTTCTTTCTAAATTATTAAATCTGATACAATGTGATTAAAATTCAAAATTCCTCATGTTAGAGTCAGAAGCCCATATCCATAAAACTTCTCATTATAAAGTTGTCTGCTGGGGATTTCTAGGGCAGTGAAAATATTCTAATATATAGAATTATGGATGTATGTCACTATACATTTGTCCAAACCCCTAGAATGTATACTAGGAGTGAACTCTAAGGTAAAGAATGAACTACGTGGGATAATGCTGTGTCAGTGTAAATTCACCAGTTGTAACAAAAGTACCACTCTGAGAGGTAGTGTTTAAATGAGACATCTCTGCACCTTCTTCTCAATTTTTCTGTGCTCTAAAAACATAAAAAGGATACTATGTTATAAAAATTAAAGTTGTCTGCTAAATTGGTCTATACGCAGTGGGCTGTATGAGTGAAATAGTGAATCAAGTAGAATTATGATGAAAGAGATCAAGAGGGAGACAGGAATTGAAACCACAAAGTTACCTGGGGACGTTTCCATATCACCTTTCCAGGAAGCAGTCGGTTGTAGAAAAGTGAATCGTTCTCAGGCAAGAAGGTTGGATCACAGAAAAGTCTACCATCCCTGATGCATTCCTGCTTCAGTTCCTGGTACTTCTGGTTTTTGAAGAACTTCAGAGGAGGACCCATAATGTCAAACTAAGTCTAGAATGAGAAAATTGTTGTTATTGAGGGAAGAAGTTCTCAAGTTTTTGAAAGATTATCTGAGATTAGACCAACAGATGCCATCCCAGTGATTTATTCCTGGATCTAGGCAACTTGAGTTTAGCTTTAGAGGAGAAGTCACCATTTTCAAGGAAAGAAGATCTCAGACTCTGCAACAAATTAGTTTGGGGCTTGGGGTAAGGCATCCAAATCATTTCCAGGTCTCTGTTTCCTCATCTGTCAAATGGGTTAATATGCACTTTAACAATCTTACTGGAAAAATAGATAATAAATGTTAAGATTGAGAGTTAAACATGAGTCATTATAATTTAAAGGGAAATCTCCCATTTTCCACTGGCAGAGACAAGTTCAATCACAGAACAATTCCAAATTTGAAGAAAAGGGTAAAAAATAACTTTAGTATGTTTAGAATAATTTGGTGCCTCGAAGGGCCACACACTTTGTGCTTGAGGGGGAGAAAGAGCCCCTTTCACTTCTAACAAGCCCTTTTACACAATTCCTTTCCTCTTATCATTAAAGAGTTCCGCATTATTACTGGCCAGGGAGACTAACACAGGAAACAGAGCTCAGCAGATGGCCTCCAAAGACAAGGAAAGATAGAAGGTTTGCATGTGTCTTTCTTCTTAAAAGTCTAGTGTGCAATCATTTGCCTGCAATAAAAGGCAGACTCTAAAATTCAATTATACTAATTCGGTAAACTATAGATTCTTATCCCTTGGCAATACACTGTTGCTTTCTTTTCTGAAAAAAATAATCATGGCTAAATAGAGAATTAATACAGTGGCTCTTTAGGCAATGTCTATCAGAGTGCCTCACACTCAGATGTCCCTAACAACTGGTTTTTATTATGAGGGTAATTTGAAAGGCAAATTTGATTTTAAATAGCAGGGTTTTCCATGCCTTTTCATGATTCACAAAGATATATTTGTAGTGATTTTAATGATCCTCTCATGACAGTCAATGTTTAAATGTGCAGGGATGTAAAATTTATATGGCACCAAATATTTCAAAAATTTATTTTAAGGGTAACTGTGTCTACATTCTGTGATTACATGAGAGTTGAAACAAAAGAATCAGGCTAAGGTCAGAGTATCTGCTAAAAAATGGGCCAAATTTGGCGGGAAGCTAATTAGCTCTTTCAAGAGTATCTGTGTAGTAGCACAGTTCAAAACTTAGTTAATAATGAGGCAGTTGCTATTTTATACAAGTGTAATATTAATCAGACCTCTTTATCTCATTTTGTGTTCCTTCAGCATTACTTTGAAATGTCTTACTGGTGAAGAAGTCTCCCTATTTGAAAACTATAAAAAATCTTTAATTTGATGTTATTTGCAACCTCCAGTATATGTAAACAAACTTACCCTTTCTCTGAAGCCAAGGACTAAGAAGCTGAAAATAATCAGTCTTTCCACCGGTACTTATTTATTGGCAATTATTTTTCAAATGGAAGGCTATAGGACACTGCAAATACCAAAATGTTTTCAGTCTTCAGGTTTAAGTCTGTTTATAGGCTTGAAATATTAATGTATATTTCATTGTATGTGAAATCCTGGATGGTATCAGTAATACTTTTCTGTTAAGCAGCATCAGAGCCAATCTGAATGTGTGCCCAGGTTCCCTTCTGGAGCCTTTTACAAATGGATCCCAATTTTCATGTGTGTTCAAATTTATAACAAACACTACTATGCGTCTTGGTTTTCCTGGAAGGTTGGGTGGATTGCCAGAGGCTGGGGACCACAAATGGGGGGTCGTCTGGGGCAATTAAGATATTTAGTTTGCTAGAGCCTCCTGGTCCCTGAACATTTTGGATAAATGAGTATTTCCTGTTCTTGGGAAGGCCCTCTGCCCCTGCCAGTCTCCCTTTTTAGTCGGTCAACTGGGGAGGCAGGCAGGAACCTGCAAATGGAATCCCCATTATATCAAGAGGGCCTGTCTACAGACAGGAATGGCATCAACTGAAAAGAAAATCAAGTTTAATTTTTCAAAACTGGTATGATCCCAGTTGACTTTATCAGAGGCAGGATGTACAGCTGGTGCAGATCATTCAGGCCTTTGAGTGAGGGCACAAGTATTCTGGAGGAGCACAGGAAATAAGGAAAATCAAGCTACCAGCCTCAACCTGACTGGTTCTGGTTAGAGTACAATTGTAGTCCCACGTCCTGTTGGACTTGCAGACTAGAATTGACCCCAATTTCTGATTAAGCAGCAGGAGAATTATATTCCATTTGTTGTGACCTTGGTTTCTTTGTGCCTCAATTTTCTCATCAGGGGAGTGGGGTTATTTATCCTATCCTCCTTACTCCGTGGCTGTCCCTAATGAGATGGTTAGTGTACAGGTTTTTGAATACATAGAGAGGGCTCCATAAATGCAAGATATACACTGTAAGCCCTCTCACTGCCGGGCACAGAGCTAGGCACACAACCATCAGGAAATATTTGTAGAATGGATGAATGCCTTATGGAGAAAATTCATGTTTGTGTGGCAAATTATTGCTTGATGGGTGCATTTCAGCTCATATTCCCTTCATGGTAGCTCAGTTTAGTAGATGTTATCTGGGTCCTTCATTTTGTATCTTCAGAAATGGCTGCTCAAACAAGGAGCAGCTAGAAAATGGTGGCTCTCTGTAACACCAGATTTAGTGTACTGACTTTTATCACACCACACTGCTTCCTTTGCTCACTGCTTTCTTAAAGAAGGCGTTTTGTTTGTTTGTTTGTTTGTTTTTAGCTCAGATGAGGAAAACCCTCCAAAGCAAACATGATACCTAACTTTGAGGCACTCTGCCTAGAATTTATTGCCGTGGTGAATATTGAAAAGGCCCTTTATTTCCATGGTTTGATAAGCATGGGAAAATCTGAACCCTTCACATCCCAGGGTTCATCCCATTGCATCTCAGAAAACTTTCAGAGACTCAGAAACTTGAATTGGGTTCATCATCAACAACTTGCCCTGTCAGGGCATAAGAGAGTGGAGAAGGGAATGTTCCTTCTTTGCTAACTTGCTGCATCGAGCTGTGAAGCCAGGGAGCCTCTAGGTTAAAGACCACATATAGGAAAGTCCGTAAACAGAATCAAAGCTGGGGCTGCTTTGAATATCAACGAAAGAGAGCCTCCAGCTAACGAAGGGAATGAAGGGAACGTTAGCATTAAAGAAGAGGGACCTTGCGTCTCAGAGGGCTAGTATTATGGGAGGCTGGGTGAAAAAGAGTGTGGAGTTTTGTATTGAGATAATGGTCTTCAGCAGTTCTGTTTGAGCAGGGCTCCTCCACACCCCAGGGTGTGGTGAGTTCAGAATTGCCAAGGGAAATTGAGGGAGCCTGCCACGTAGAACACGAGGTCGCACTTAGGAGAGGGAGCTTTTGCTGCTCCCTGGACTGGAAAGCTTGGGCAGCTGGACAAACTCTTAAGAGGAAAATCACTTGTTCTTTACCTGTGGGTCAGCCTTAGAATAGAAACCAGATTTTGCTCTAAGAAGTGTATTCTTCTCAGTTTATTCAAGAGTGATGATCTGATAGGAGAAATCCAGTCTGCAGTTTATAAACTGGTTTTGATTGGGATGAGTGAGAAGGGAGGGTAAGGCATTTAAGGAAAAGAGAGAGGGAGGGAAGGGGGCCCCCAGGGTGTTGTTCCTGGCTGGTTTCTCCTTTTCCCCCAGTTTTCCCCATGTGCTCTACTTGGGGAAAATTTGGAGGTCAAAGCAATTAGGTGTTTTCAGAGCAAACTGAACACTCAAGACTTGACTCTGCCCTGACATGAAGTCACAGCCACTTTCAGCACAGTGGGTGACCCCTTATCCTCACTCCTGCAGCTGTGTGGGATGAGAGAAACAGGGCTTGGAGAAGGAGAATTAATAAAAATCCAGCATCCGCATGTTATACAGAAGAGTGTGTTCCGGGTCTACACAGGCAGAGGCATAGCCACACCTGTGGGCACACGTCTGCTGTGGGGAACATATGGCTGTTCTGATTCAAACAGTTGGCCAGATATCCTGAGGTCTGAAGTGTTAGTAAGTGTTAGTCGCTCAGTTGTGCCTGACTCTTTGCGAGCCCATGGACTGCAGCCCACCAGGCTCCTCTGTCCATGAGATTTTTCCAGGCAAGGATACTGGAGTGGGTTGCCATTTCCTTCTCCAGGGGATCTTCCCAACCCAGGGATTGAACCCAGGTCTCCTGTGCCGCAGGCAGATTCTTTTACCGACTGGGCTACAAGGGAAGCCCCCACAAAAGTCGTATGACCCAACCCTATATAGGACACATCTACTCTGCCCAGAGAGAAGACTCTGTTCAAAGAAATTCCAAGAAAAACAGAAAACACAATTTCCTTTCATTACATTGTTGCAGACCTCTATCAAAAAAAAAAAAAAAAATTAAAAATCCTAAAAAGAGCACAGGTAGTCAGGAGATCCAGTGTCAAGTCCCAAATACCATCATTTAGTGTAAATAACATTTCTGTCCTTTAGTTTCCCCATAAGAGCAATGGGACTAAAATAGCTGCCCCATTCACCTCAGGGTGTTATTGGGGACAGCTAACAAAATTAGGAATATGAACGTGCTTTTTAACTATTACGGAGAAAACCAATGTAGAGCAGTAGTATTAGGAAACACTTGTTTTGAGCAAATCAAATCTCTTTTTTGTCCTTATTGGGAAGTGAGGATATTTAATCACATATAAGACACTCACAAACATTCAAAAGACCAATGTAAAATGGCCCCTCTGCCTTTTAGTACCTCCCCTCTGTTCCACCTCTCCATTCTGGCTGATTTGCCCCCCTAACCCTTTTCTCCCCCTCTTGGCTTGAATAAGCCCATCCTATAATTCTAATTTTACAGCCTTTCAGAAACCTACTTTCAATTTTTCTAGAATGTTACACTAGATGGACTCTTAGAGGTAGATTGCTTAGTCCAATTCCTTGCTTTTACAGGGAAGTAAAGGGACTTGTCCAAGGTTACACAGTTAGTGACTAAAACCTGGACCTCCTGACTCGTCTTTTTCTTTTTTTTAACCACAGTTTAAAAAAAAAAAAAAAAAAGCAGAGGCTGGGGGAGCATGCAAACACAAAACCTCAGGACATTGCTTGTGAAAATGTGTATTGTCCTCTTCTTACGAGAATGCACTTAGGAGTTTTGTTTTTGAATTGCTGTCAGAAGGTGAGATGATTTCAAATCAAGGCTAATCAAAGAAACACTGTTTGGGGGTCACAAAGGGGCTTTTTCTGCTTTTAATTTGGGGACTGAAAACTCCCAAGGATACAGAAAGCCTGCTTTTTAACCTATTCCTGACGACACAAGTGTTTAGACTTCTCCCTCGCCTGCTAAGGACTCAAGGATAAAGAAAGAATGCTATTCAAATCCAAAGTATTCATACAGGCACACGCGCGTGTGTGCGCACACACGCACAGACACACAAACTGCAAGAGGAATGCCAGTTAGCCGTCCCCCATAGGTTCTTTTTCTACATTCCTTCAGATTATAAAACGTCCTTAATGTCACAACAATGATTAGCAAATGAGATATTAGGCGATTTTCGATAAAAACATTAATACAGACAAGGGATACTTTATCTTGAAGCCAGAAGTGACTGTCAGAATGGCAGAACCTGCTGAATTTTCCTCCGTGCTTTTCACTATATTTCAAGCTCCAAATCCTCAGAACTAACTTTCAATTGCAATGCCCCAGTCCCTTCTCACCCCAGCCTGCTCTGGTCAAGTGGGCCAGCTGAGCCCCAAGAACAGGGCAGTTGAGGGTTGTGGAGAGAGCCCCAACTGAAAATCAAAGTTTAAACCAATGCAAAAATCGGAGGAAAACAAAACCAAGGCTATCCTAAAATTGCCGAGATCAACCTGTCACCAGGACAGGAGGGTCCCAGCTCTGCAGACAGGAAAGACCTTGCAGCCATTCCCTCCTGCGCTGCAGTGCACCGTCCAGGCACCCCATTGCCAAGGCTTAAAGACCTTGTGCACAGAGTGTGGCTCCAAGATTTTGCCTGCGTTTCAACAATGTGTCCATGGTTGGGGATCAGCAGAAGCTAGAATAAAGCCCTGACAATGTGGTCTCCCTCCTACACTAGCCTCCCAGGAATGGAAAAAACAAACAAACAAAAAAACAAACAAACCCTGAGCAGATATCACCAGAAAAATATCATGGTCAGACATCCACAATTACCCCCTTAGACATACCAAAAGAAGCAATCCAAAATTCCATTAGTTTTGAAGTTTTCAAACTGTTATTATGCACACATATTCAATCCAGACAAACTGTAAAATGATAGCTGTGGAGTTTACCTATAAACTCAGTTATCCAGCAAATAAGATTGCAGGACGAGTTTGTGAATGTCCGCTCTCCTCACCTGAGTTATCCCAGGAGACTCGCTGCTGCTGCTGCTGCTGCTGCTGCCGCTGCTGCTGCCGCTGCTGCTCTTCACCAGGTAACCTCTACCAAGTCTGTCCAGTAAGTGCGGCTGAACAAAGATTCTGGCTTTCTTAACCTGAAAACTATTTGGGCTGTACCAAGCTCTGCTCACAGGGGGAGGTGCCCTGCATTAAATTCAGGAGACTTGGCCCCGCCTAACAGTCAGAAACTGATCCTGAGTCATGAGGAAAATCTGGAAAGTGCCCCTACCAGATGTGCAAACGGGATGCCCACTCCAGATCCACCCACCAGAAAACTGAAAAACAAAAAAACAGGAAAGCCATGTTTGAAAGTGCTTTCTGTTCCAAGGAGAAAGAGGACTTTTCAGGGAGGGGTCTGAGAGATTTCTGGCTTTTCTGTCCCAAGGTTAAGAGTGCAGACCTGAGCATGACTCAAGGGAGGACATGGAGAGAAAAATCTCGAAGTGCCGGCAACATTCTGGTGGGCTCAGCTGCAGTCCCAGCCCTGGTACACCGATCTATGTTGGTGATGAGCCCTTCAGTGAGTGGGTGGGAGTGAAATAGGACTTGGTGTGGCACAGGGAAGAAAAGGTTGTTTTGTAAAGTAATAAGTTACCTCTGGCCAAGGGCAGAGAGAGGGTAACAGCAAGAGGAAAGCGAGTGGAGTTTGATTCCATGGCAGCTGGAAGAAGCCTAATTTCTAGCAAAGGGGCTGTGGAGAGTCTGCCTGGCCATGTTCTGTGAAAAGCAGAACCAACAACTGGGTTTATGCTGCTGACCAAGAGGCTTCGGGGAGATACTCAGAGCCCTGTAGATACTGTGGTGCACCCCAGCTAGGGCCCTATCCCCTGAGGCATTTCCTGGGCCACAGTTCCAGGGACTAGATTCTCAAGTTTTCTTTGTTTCAATTTTCAGAAAGGGTGAGGGCTCCATATCTCATTCCCCAGCTCTCTAACCTTTGATCTGAAATTACCACCCTCTGCCCCGTCCCTGCATCAAATGTGCTGCTGGCTCATTGAGTCCTAGAGGGGAGAGATTAAGAAGGAAAGGAAGTGTACTCACCCTATGCGCTGGCCCCATACCAGTATTTTCATGAAACAGATGTGAGCAGTTCTCTAACTCTGGTCTCTGAGACCTCCTCCTTGGCACTTCCCCACACTCCCTCTGTGCCATCTCACCCTGTATGCCAAGATTGAAATTGAATGAGAAGTATGGATATACCTGATTTGGTTCCTGAGTGACAGATTTCTCAAGCAAGTATCCTCCATAATGTGGGGTTACAGCTTTGAAACCAAGGGGAGAGTGTTTTGTCCGGGATCATCTTGGTCAGCCATCTTTTCCACCTCTGTAACTTTCAAATGAGTAGGGAGTCTCTGAATCTGAGAATTTGAAGAAATTTTAAAGGCCATATCTACCGTCCCGCTCAGTGCAGAAATACCACCCTGATAATCTAGAAAGCTCATCCCTCTCGAAGGCAACTTGCTCCACATTTGGACATCCTCTAATTGCTAAAAAAAAAAAAAAAAAAAAAACCAAAAAAGGGTATTCCTTAGGCCGTGCAAAAATTAGCTTTACATAAATTATTTTTAATTCCTCTTTCATATGAGAGATATCTGTCATGTCAGCTCGAATCTTTTGTCCCCCAGGCCAAATATCTTCAGTTCACTTAAATCATGCCTCATGGGACACGGTTTGCAGGTCTCTTGTCTGCTCAATATGGAGCTTGTAACACAATTAAAACCCTCTTTTGTTTCTTACACGAACTACTATTATTTGCCAGATACTATACTTATACAGTTGACTTTTATTTTTACCTAGATTCTGGGCTTTCCATACATCCTTGATAACCATCACCTTGTTCATTTTTTATTTCAATTTATCCCCTTATGATTTTTCTAGATTTTGAGTCTCTCACCTAAAATATTGTATTCTTTATACGAATGTTTTTCAACCTTTTTAGAATTATCAACCCCCTAGGGAGACTTTTAAGACATTTTTTCGCCTAATCTTGTCCCATGAAATTTTAATAACACTGGTAAGCTGTGTATTTATGTACTCTCTACAGATCTGTACTCTATATTTATATGTTTCTTTTCACTCCTCAAGAACCGATTTTGCCCTCTTGGGGGCGATATCGCCTCCATTGAAAATGCCTGCTCTGTATTACCAAGTTTCTTTTATATGCATCTTTGATCAACTTGACTAATAAAAATATTGAATAAGATAGGGTCCAGGACAGAATTCTGCAGCATGACCTTAGGGCCCACCCCTTATTAAAAATCACTTTTAATATGATTGCTCAAACTTGAAGCAATCCATGTAAATTCTGCTACCATTCAGCTTCAATTTTTCAATCTTTTCCACGAGGATATAACACTTTTTCAAATGTCTCGCTGAAATCCAGATACATTACACTCCAGTATATCCCCTTCATCTACCCTTTAAGATACCCATTCAAAAAAGGAAATGGGCTTAGTTAAGCATGACTTGCTTTTACTGAGCTCATGCTTACCCCTAGTGATTTCCGCTCCCTTTCTAAGGCCTCAGAAATGATCTGCTTAATAGTGCATTCTATGCCTTTGCCAAAGACCAATGCCATGCTCACTGGTCTGCAGTTTCCGGAATATATTTGTACTCTGTAACACCAACCTCCCTCTCTCGCTTCAGTAAAACTTGAAACGACATCTGCCAGCCTCTTTCTGTCTCTTACCTCTTCCCTTTGCCATAATTTCTCAAAGGTTACTAAGACTGGCTCCATGATCGCATCTGCATGTTCTCTCAGTAGCCTCGGATGTAATTTGTCCGGGCCTGGAAACTTGAACTCATTGAAGGCAACTAAGTACTCCTTTATTATCTCCTCATCTATCTTAGGCTTTAATTCTCTTTCCAGTTCAAAGATCATGTTCCTTGATGGAGAGGTTAAGTAACTTGCCCACAGTCACACACCTAGTAAATTGGCAGAGCTGGAATTTAAACCCAGCCCAGTCTGACTCTAAAGTCTGGCTCTTAACTGGCATGCTAGGTAGATTTCAAGTATCAAAAGAGTGGTATGGCCCATGGGTGCCATATGAATTCCCAAGTGGGAGAGAGCTCTTCTAGCAAGAGCAGTCAACGCAATCTTGGTAAAAGAAGTGAAATTTGCACTGAATCTTTAAGCAAGAGTGGGATTCTAATAGGAAGAAAGGAGTTATGTGTGCATTTATGGAAGGATGATAGAGGATACTGAGGATAGCATCCCAGGCAGGGGAAATAATCAAGAATCGTCACTGTGGGTCTGCCTCACAGTACATTTGGTTGATCATTATGAACACAGAGAGACCACAAGTGGTCAAGAGATAGCCAGGGTGTTCCTGCCTTCCCTTAGGAAGTAACCATTCAAGCTTTGTGGCTTACTGCTACTGCTAAGTCACTTCAGTCATGTCCGACTCTGTGAGACCCCATAGATGACAGCCCACCAAGTTCCCCCGTCGCTGGGATTCCTCCAGGCAAGAACACTGGAGTGGGTTGCCATTTCCTTCTCCAGTGCATGAAAGTGAAAAGTAAAAGTGAAGTCGCTCAGTTGTGTCCAACTCTTCGCGACCCCAGGAACTGCAGCCCACCAGGCTCCTCTGTCCATGGGATTTTCCAGGCAAGAGTACTGGAATGGGGTGCCAGTGGCTTACTGGTCGTGGTATATCCTTGGGCAAGGAACCATCCTCTTGAGCCTTGCTTTCCTGTGCTATAAAATGGGAATAATAATGAGCCTATATTAGAGGGTTGTTGTGAGGATCCAATTAGCTAGTTAACACATGTAAACTCCTTAGGGCACTGCCTGGGGTACAATTGGGGCTCAACAAATATTGATTAGTGTCATTACTATTATTACTGTGATTCATTTATTCATCCAACAAGCACTGACTGAGCATCTACTATGTTAGTTCCTGGGGATTTGATGAACAGTAATAAGAAACATGATCTCAGCTCTCCATAAGTTAAAGACAAGCCATTCACTTATTTTGTGGAAACTTTTAGTCTGTGCTATTTTTTTTTCCTTCATATTCAGATAAAGGGGTACATCTGACCTATTCTTTCACAAATTTTGACCTCCTTCAAAAGTTTGTGGGAATTGTTGTAAGAATCCTTTTCATTCAGTAGCCCAGGATTGCTAGAATAAGTTGGTGGCTACTCTCTCCAAAAGGTTCCAGTTAACTCCATGTCAATCCACACCCAGGTCTTGGATTCTACCCTTTTGCACCCTCCAGCTGCATTCCTCTCCTGATCTCTTCTCCCATCTCGGGCATTTTCCACCCTGAGGTTGTAAAATCGAGTTCCCCTATGGGGAAAATCCAGCTACACCCAGAGTGGAGTGTCATGGGGCACTGTGGGGCAGCAACATTTGGTTTTGGCCAGCTAACTGCAGCCTCTGCTTCTTTTGACTTTACAATCTCCCAAGGCTAGTAAGAGTGTGAATAGAAGCCACAGAAGAGGTTGGACTGTCAGCTTCCAAACCAAATAGCTTTGGGCCAGTGTGGGGTGGAGTTCAACCAAGACTTTGGGAAGGGGTAAATTGGATGTCTTCCCTGCTGGCCTGGTTAACACAAAAATAGGCTTCACTGGGCTGTCGGCTGAACTTCCTTTAATTAGGGGAAGCAACTCATTTGCCTTGTCAACTAAAGGGCTCCAGTTTCTTAATATTAGTCAAAGGAAAACTCTGTCCCTAGTAATAGAAATAAATGGTCACAGTGGTTCCTAATCTCTGACTATATCAAATCTATACCACTCTGCTTGGTGACCAAGGCCCTTCCTCCACCATGGGATGTCATTTTAGCCATTTCCCATGACTGGATTTCCCACTACTCTTTGGTGCTATTCTAGCTCTCCTTTGTATTCCAAATCTCAGGGCTGGACAACATTTTCAAGAACATCCCTCCACTGTTGGGTGCCAGGGTAGGGAACTCAGGGCTGGGAGGGTTGGATGGGGATGATACTTTGGATACAGCTGTCATCCAAAACTCAAATATACATTGTAGCTGAGTGTCAGCCCCAACAAACTGAGTACTGGGTACCGGGTGAGTGGGCAAGGCCATAGAAGGCAAGATGAGGAGTCAGGAATTGAGGTGATCCAGAAGTCAGGTCAGGAAGCATGATTCAATCCTCCTCCACTCGCATGTTTTTACTCAAGATGTTCCTCTCCTAAAACTGTCTTTCTCACTCTTCCATCTATCCAAGTCTGGCTTATCCATCGATTCCCCAACCTTACTTTCTCCACGAAGCCTTCTTTCTCCCTCACTGATCTTCAACCTCTCAGATGGATGATCTCACTTTGGGTCAGTGTCCCATCTCTCAGAGTTCTTCTTAATCACTCTCCAACTGTTTCATGTGGGTACTTGGATTTCCTCAAACTGCAAACCCCTGGAGGACAGCAGCTCTGGCTTTTGCACTCCCCACGGTGTGAAGCACAGGGTGAGGCCTCCCAGTAGATGTGCAGCAAATAGTTGGCAGTGGACTCCAGGGATACTGGGAATGAAGTCAGTAGTGACTTAGCAAGACTCCCTGAGATAGGCCCATCACACACTCACAGAAAGTCCTCAGAAAATCATGCAGAACTGTCTTCTGGGATTTCACAACAACAATAACAACAACAACAACAAAAGCAGGGAAAGTCTGAGGGAAATGATACTATCTCTTTGCCCAAGCTATAAATATATCTGTAAATAGCTCTTTGAGTGCTAGGAAAGCTTATAGAATTGAAACATAAAATGTGGAGGTAGTCTTGAGTTCAAGAGTGAAGGAAAGACTGGGAGGGGGTTAGAAACAAACACAATTATGAAAGTTTTCCAAATGGGGTAAGGACTCTTTTTCAGTCCCCATAAAATGTTGTTCATCTGGGCTCTGCTAATTTAGGAGTCTTGAAAAATTGGACTAAAGAAGGCTGTAGCTTCTTATAGCCAGATCTTGAAAGAAAAGAGTCACTAAACTAATTAAGCCTCCCTGAAGTTGGGAGAGGGAGTGGGAGATGGGACAAGGTCTTGTTTGACTTAGTTAAGTCTTCCCAGCTCCCTCCTAGAGCTCTTTAGAAGCCTCATTAAGCTAATTATAAGTCCCAGTTGTACAGTCATTCTTGTCCCATTTTCCCGTTGTTGTAAATGCTTAGGAGTATTGAAACAGCATTTTCAAAGTGTACAATTTTGACTTCCCACTATATTTAATTCATTTCCCTTTCTTGGCTGGTCAAGGGAGCAGGAACTCTGGAGCGCCCCAAAGTACTGGGAGCTTTTATGTGCTATCTCATTTAGTCTTTACAAAAACAACTTTGCACAGAGGTATTGTTTTTCCTGGTAAACAGAGATAAGGGAGGTGCAGTGGAGGCTGGGGTGATGGCGGTGGGAGTGATGGTGGTAGAGTGTTAAGTAACCAGCCTCAGGCCACACAGAAAGGAAATAATGGAGCCTTGTTTTTATAAAAAACAATTCTTCCAACTCCGAAGTCCTACAGCTTTCTCCTGGCCCAGGTTGCCTCTAAATTGAAAAGAATCATTAACTGAGAGGCGATTCAAAGACTTTTCTCAACAAATCTTGCTTTACCAACTCCTTTAAAGTGGTCATGAATTCATAAGAAGAAAACATGGTCAAAAATAGAGGTGATATTCATGATAGCCAAAACCTGCAACCAGCCCAGATGTCCTAATTTTAGAAATGGTGAATAGATTAGTATTTTCCACGGGTGGGAAAGAAGGTTGTCAGAGGGATGTGGGCGCAGCCATGAAAGGGTAATATCACGAAGGATCCTTGAGGTGATGGCACTGCTCAGAATTTTGCCTCTGGTGATGATTACATGAAACCACCTGTGATAAAACCCCAGAGAACTAAATGCATACATAGATGAGTGTAAGTGAAACAGGAAGTTGGAATAAAATCTGTGAATTATATCAACACCAATATCCTAGTTGCCATACCATAGAGCTTTGCAAAATGTTGCCATCAGAAAAAGCCAGGGAAAGGGTAAACAGGATCTCTCTGTATTATTTGTTACAACTGAAGGAGAATCTACAATTATCTCATATATTGCAATTTTTTTAAAAAAGGAGTGAAAGCATAAAGTATTTGTGTTTCTCCATCTGATTTAGTTCACATTTATCATAAGACCCTTAAAGTCCATCCATTTTGTTGCAAATGATAAAAATTCATCTTTTTATGGTTGAGTAGTATCTCATTTATATGTATGTGTATATACAACATCTTCTTTATTCACTCACCTCTTGATGAATACTTTGGTTGTTTCCCTATCTTGGCTAGTGTAAATAATACTGCAGTAAACAAGGGGGTGCAGATATCTTCTCATATTTGTGTTTTCATATTCTTTGGACATATACCCAGAAGCAGAATAGGTGGATCATATATGGTAGTTCTATTCTTCAGGGATGTCCATACTATTTTCCATACTAACTGCACCAATTCATTCCCATCAAGACTGTATGAGTGTTCCCTTCTGCTACTTCCTTACCAATATTTTAAAATTTCTTTCCTTTTTGATAATGGTCATTTTGACAGGTGTAAGGTGATACCTCATTGTGGTTTTGGTTTGCATTTTCCTAATAATTAATGACATTGAACATCTTTTCCTATGCTGGTTTGCCATCTGTCTATATTAAGCTAAGTGAAATAAGTCAGAGAAAGACAAAACTGTACTATTTCACTCATATGTAGAATTTTAAAAAATAAATTAACAAACCAAACCAAACAAAAATAAACATATAGATACAGAAAACAGAGTAGTGGTATGCAGAGGGGAAGGCTGAAAAAAAGGGGGTCAACTGCATGATAACAGATGGAAACTAAAGTTCTAGTGAGCACACAGTAGTGTATACAGAAGTAGAAATACAGTGTTGTACACATGAAACTTCTATAATGTTGTAAACCAATGTTACCTTGATTTTTTTTAAAGGGAGATTGTATGTAGTGGGGAGGTTTACATATATATATCAAATGTATTCTGTCTAATAAGACAGAAACCACTTTTGAAAAATGAAGTGCCAGTGGTCTGGTAGATTTGAGCAACATAGCCAAGACTTGGAGGTGCAAGGGCACTCAGCTCAGGGATAAAGTTCACACAGGTCGGTGAGCCTGACTGATTACAAAAGGATGGGAATATGGTGTGAAAGGCACAGGAACAGATTTCATGCTTGGGGGCCTTCCTTCAAGGCCATAACTTTGCAGGTTCCTCTGCTTTTTTCTGGGAGAGTGAACTCTGCTCTCAGAGAACTGTAAGATGGGCCTCAGCCCAAAACAGCTACATCATTTGTGAGGCCCAGTGCAAACTGAAAATGCAGGACTGTTTGTTCAAAATTTATAACGAATTTCATGATGATGATGGCAGAGCACTAAGCCAGGCCCGGGGCCTCTCGAAGCACAGGGCCCCATGTGACTGCGCAAGTCCTGGCCCCAGTTAACATTTCTGCTAAATCCCCACAGCTGCGATGTCTAGAGGATACAGAACAGTACCCCGTTCCCAACCCCTCCCTGCTGGTCTGGATTGACTGGGATGACTGAAGTCTGTGACCTTTTGGAACATATTTACTGTGAAGTCGCAGTACTGGGTACTTGGAAAATTCCTGCCAACTGATCTAGTGCAAGAGAGGGAAGAAGGTAAAGTCTTGGAGTAGCAGGGGGAGGCAACCTGGAACCCCCTGGGAGTCCACTTTCAAAGGGAGGCTTGTGAGTGAGAAGTAGATCTGCCTGGTGGCCATTTTTGATGTGTAGGGTGAAGGGAGCCCTAAACTGGGGTCTGGAGGCCTGGGCTTAAATGTCAGCTCTGCCATTACTGGGCAAATTAACTCATCTCTGGGTGTTTCCTCAACTATCAAATGGAGATACTAACAATAGTATGTATCTCATTGAATTATCATGAAGAGCAAGTAAAATCCTGGATATAAAAGCTCTGCTGAAACTCATGATGTACAGAAATGTAAGAAATGCTTATTATACATACATCCCAAAGCCTCTCCTAGCAGGTGGTGACTGACTTGATCTAATGCCTAAAATGAGATGTCAGGTTACAATTCATGATCCAGACTTCTGGTCTTGGCCAAGACAGAGGGATACTGTTCCCCTCTCCTTTCCTCCAGGTCCTCCCTCCTAAAACTAACAAACACTGGAAAACTACCACAACAAACAAGCATAGGAAGACTGAAAGATGTGAAGAAGACAGGCAACCTAAAGACCTCTTGACTTGAGAACCAACATAACCTTGAGTTCTCTGAGTTTTCTTTTTTCCTCCCATATATTCCAGATAGGACTCTTCAGAAGCCCCCAACCCAAAACTTCCAACAGGCGCCAATCAAAAAAGTTCTAAGGAAAGCATGTTCCTCCTAGCCAAAGGCCTAGGAAAAAGGTAACCTAATAACAGAACACCTTTTGGGAAGCACTTCCCACACCCTACTCTAACCAAACATCAGTGGAACAACAGCACACCACTCCCCTGGGAGTTCAGTGGACCTGAATGGGGAGCTGATCTTCTAAGCCCTGAGTGGCAGAAACAGTCAGCACTTCAACTCCCCTGCCATAATCCTGCTGTGCTGAGTCTCCACGCCCACCTGCAGGGAGGAGATTGAACAGGCAATGTGAAGCAGGGCTACTTGGCCTCCATGAAAGTATTAGTAGCTCAGTCATGTCTGACTCTTTGCAACCCTATGGACTATCGCCCACCAGTCTGCTCTGTCCATGAAATTCTCCAGACAAGAATACTGGAGTGTGTAGCCATTCTCTTCTCCAGGGGAATTCACAACCCAGAGATAGAACCCGTGTCTCCTATGTCTCCTGCATCTGCTATACTGTCTGAGGCACAGGGGAGCCGCACAAGCAATTACGAATTCTTTTGAAACAAATGAAAAACATAGGAAATCCTAGCAAAGAAATAAAAAATGTAAAGAAGAACGAAAGAGCAATTATAGAACTAAAAAACACAACCACAGCAAAAGTACTCATAGGATGGGCTCAGTCGCAGAGTAGAAATAGCCTAGACCCAGTGAACATAAAGACAGATCAATAGAACTTACCCAATCTGAATAGCAGAGAGAAAATAGACTGAGAAAAGTGAACAGGGCCTGGGGGATCTGTAGGACAATAGCAGAAGAGTTAATATTTGTATCATTGGATCTCAGAAGGAGAGGGTAAAGAGTATGGGGCTGAAAAAAATATTTGGAGAAATAGTGACTAAGAATTTTTCAAATTTATCAAAAGATATAAACCTACAACTCAAAGAAGCTGAGTGAACCCCAAACAGAACAAGCCTAAAAAATCCAAGACACACCATAATTAAACTTCTGAAAATTGGAAGTCATGGTCTGAAGGAGAGAGTAGATTTGGGGAAGTTCAATACAGAAGATCTTCAGGGCTGTCAGTCTCCTCTTTCTGGCTCTTGCCAGGCAAGGAGAAATCTCAACTACTTCAAGCCCTAGCTTACTATCATCAAATCTACTCATCAAATTCACTCATTCAACAGACATATATGGGCACCTAGTATTTGCCAGTCATTCATCTAACTGCAGGGGAGACAACAGTGAACCAACCAGAGTCCCTGGAGGAGGCCATGGCAACCCACTCCAGTATTCTTGCCTGGACAATCCTATGGACAGAGGATCCCTGAGGGCTATAGTCCATAGGGTTGCAAAGAGTCAGACAGGACTGAAGTGAGCACACAGGTACACATACAGTGCCCTAATTATCCTCAGAACACAACCTGACTTTCCCTTTCCCCAGGCCCTCCCATGTGCCCTTTTTTCTACCTCAAATACTTTCCCCTAGCCAGTGACCTCAAATGGTGTAGCACTCCTCTCAAATCTTTCTTTGAGGTGTTGACCCCACTTTGAGGACAGGGACTGTGTCAAGTTCATTTCTGTAGCCCCAGAGCCTAGCATAATGCTTGCCCATTGAAGGAATGCAAGAATATGAAAAAGAGAGATTTGACTGGCCCTAACTCTCAAATTGGGCTTTCCAGGAGGCTCAGTGGTAAAGAGTCCACCTGTCAATGCAGAAGATGTGGGTTTGATCCCTGGGTCAGGAAGATCTCCTGTAGAAGGAAATGGCAACCAGCTCCAGTATTCTTGCCTGGGAAATCCCATGGACAGAGGAGCTTGGTGGGCTACAGTCCATGGAGTCAGAAAAGAGTCGAACATGACTGAGTGACTGAGCACAAGCACACATACACACACAAACACACACAGCTTTCAAATTGCCTCCATGCTGCCTGGGGGAGGCAAGGCTAACAGAAATGAAGCAGTCACATTTCATACAACCCAGCTTGTTAAAAGTGAATACATGTAGGATGTATTGATCTCAACAATGATAGAGCATGGGAGGAAGATTCATGAGATGAGGAATTTGAATTGGGCCTTGAAGTATAAGCCTGGCTTTGATAAGATCAAGGGGAGGGAGGAATAGCTAAAGGATGGGGGTGGGAAAAGATAATGGAGCACAGCACACTCACCAGACGGCAAGAAAACTAAAGCCCAGAGAGTACAGGCCGAGACCTGCCTCATGGTTCATAGGAGATCAGCTCCCACTCTGAAGTCTGGCTAAATCTTGGCTCCTTTAAGCAGGTAGCAAAGGACAGGGTTATAAGTGTGATGAGAGGGCTGCCCTGGCAGCCCAGTGTTTAAGAATCCACCTTGCAATGCAAGGGACACTGGCTCAATCCCTGGTTTGGGAAGATCTCACATGCTGTTGGCAACTAAGGCCCGTGTGCCACAACTGCTGAGCCCATGTGCTGTAGCGCCCGTGCTCCACAACAAGAGAAAGCCGCCACAATGAGAAGCCTGCGCAACACATCAAGAGTAGCCCCTGCTCACCGCAACTAGAGAAAAGCCCAGGTAAAGCAACAAAGACCCACCACAGCCAAAAACAAGTAAATAAATCTTAAAAAAAGAGTAATGGAAACTCTAGACTAGTGGAAAATACTGGGAATAATGTTTTAGAGAATGAACACAAGCACAACGCCCCCAACATGAGCTGATGTTCCAAGCACAGGAAGCAAATCCTTCCTTAGCACCTCCACTTCAGCTGACTTTGACAGAACACATGTAATGTACAGTGTGCTTCCTGTTCATCATCAAGTTTAGTTTTCACACCAGTAATAATGGTCTTTCCATGGCAGAGCTGAGATTCAGATCCAAGCTTCTGGATGGAAGACGTGGCCACTTCCTCTGTGTCATACTGCCATGGTGGGTTGGGCCCAAGTTTGGGACCTACTGGTAATCTTGTCATGCAGGACCCCAACAATGAGCTTCTTGTTTCCCTTGAGGTGAGAGGTAGTGCCTATCCCTCAGTAGGGAAGACCCCGAGGCTTCTGGATTTAGTGCCTCATGGTGAGTGGAGGGGTTGGGGTGTATTTTTCCCTCTCCCCTTTCCGGAAGCTGAGGAGCGGGATTGCTGTCTACCAAGTGGTCCTTTGCCCAGTTTGCCCTTCAACCAACATATTTCTGCCGCTGCTCATTTCCTAAAAGCGCCTGCAGTCTCTCCTGCATCAGGAAGTCAGCTTCTTCCTTTCCCAACACTCGTCCAGACATTCACTCTTCTCTGCCACTCCAGGGGGACTTTGCTTGAGTTGTGCATTTCTGCTTTTTGTCAAAGCTTTTCCCTAGAGAATCTTCAGCCTAAAGAAATAGGGACAAGCCCTCCACCAGCACTTACTGACTCTTGGATCATATTTAAGGTCCTGGAACAGAAGGGAGTAGCCCTGTACCAGGTATTTACATGCATAGTTTCATTGAATGTCTCCATTAGCCCAGTGAGATAAGTACTGTTCATTTCCCCATTTGATAGATGAAGAGACTGAGGTTCAAAGAACTTGAGTGATTTATCCATAATTAAGCAGGTAATAAATAGCAGAAATAGGATTTGAACCTACAAACTTCATTCATCACACTTTTACTACAATTGTCTATTTTATTGTCTATATCCTCCAGTAGATTGTGCATATTTAATTATTGTTTTCATTTCACAGAATTTAGAATTGTCCAGAGCTTCCTCATGCAGTAGATGAGACAATCCTGAAGGATCATAGTGCTTTGAGAGAAAGTAGGCATTTGAGGAGGGCTTCCCTGGTGGCTCAGTGGTAAAGAATTCACCTGCCAATGCAGGAGACATGGGTTCAATCCCTGGGTTGGGTAGATCCTGTGGAGAAGGGAATGGCAACCCACTCCAGTATTCTTGTCTGGGAAATCTCATGGACAGAGGAGCCTGGTGGGCTACAGTCCATGGGGTCGCAGAGAGTCGGACGTGACTGAGTGACTAAACAACAACAGGCATTTGGGGAATGGGGTAGAGTGAGCTGCAGAGTTTCTGGGCTTCAGAGTTTCAGGTCCTGAGTCAGTCAGAGGGAAACGTGGTGTGTGTTGGGGATGCGCTTCAAGAAAAAAAAACAGTGAGGTGGATTGACTGGGCTGGATTTCAGAGTTCATGTTGGCAAATAATGGAATGGGAGATCAGACAGGGAATAACCTACATCTGGAGGAGTGAGGAGTTTATGTGAGTTCCCCAAGCTGGTATGTGTAGACACAGGAGGCTGCCTAGCCAAATATAGCTGTAGGCAGTCATGGATTAGTTGACCGGGGCAGCTGGGAAGCTGCCACTGAGAATGGGTATAATTGAAACTTGAATGGAGACAGTGAGCAAGGGCCCACCCAGGGTGGGATCGCGTGCCAGGGATCTCCACACCTGTGTGTTTCGCCTAGCCTTCTCTTTGGACACCCCAGTAACATCCTGCATGCTCCTTGCAGAACTCTCACCTTCTATCACTGGCCAAGTCTCACCCAGGACCACCTTCTCTACTCTGCATCTTTTTCTCTTACTACTGGTGTCCTTTTTTTCCTCCATCCAAACCATATTATTTGTTTCCTCCAGGCTCTATCATCTTAGGAGCATAAACCTGATAGGCAAGTGTGCCGTAGATGTTACTTGTTGATAATGTCTTAATAATATTTTCATTTGAATGGGAGCTTACAATGCCTTTGCTAGAAGCAGGGATTATCAAGGGGACTTGGGCTTAGAGAAAAGGGGGGTTGGGATGGGTTGAGGATGGGGGTAGAGGTGGGAATTCGAGAAGGGGGCCTTTGGGTGACCTTTGCATAAGGATAGTCCTGGTTATCTCTTAAATACTTGGAAAGAGGCTTCCCCCATTCCCCTCCCTGCCCCCTCCACATTCTGCCTACCTGGTTCCTGCATTCCACTATCCTGCCAGGAATAACTGTATTAATTAAAACAACCTTCAGATGCAGAGAAAATGCCCAATTTGGTTTGAAGATAGAAGCTCTTCCTGAGTTGTCCAGGACCGCACAGAACTAAAGCTGGGACTCTGAGAGCTCATGTTCACAGCTTCCTTGGACACTAAATTTAACAGATGGGACACTTCAATCCAGGCCACAGTTGTCAAAAACCACAGTTTAAATCAGTCACAGACAACTGTTTCATTCCCCACACTTGCCTGGGTGTAACAACTGCAGGAATGCCTCTGCTTAAATTACACTTGGTGACACCACAGGGAGAGACATGTCTCGGCCACATTCATTCTCCATCCTTTCTGAGCTTCTTTTATAGCAGGGGTCAGTGCCCTTTCCCAAATGGGGTGCCAGGGCACTGAACTGTGCTCTTTTATGGTCCCAGTGTTATGTTGGTGTATATATTCGATCATGGCAAGGTGGGAGGGTGATGAGGTAGGAGGGAGAGGATGGGGTTATACTGAGTGTCACAGAGGGAGTGTTTACCCAAGGATGAGCTAGAGACATGGCAGCCCTGGGTGATGACTTACAAAACTAAATGGTGAGGAGCAGTTATACCTATGGCCCGTGACCTGTGTGCCTGTAATAACCAGTCTATGTATCATCACCTGGTATCCAGCTGCAAGGTACCATCTCCTGCCTTATGGAATCCACTCACGCATCCATCCATCCAGGCATTTACTGAGTGACCACTCTGGGCCCATACACTGTGCCAGGTGCTGGGAACACAGACGTGAATGACATAGTGTCTGCCTTGAAGGAGCTTGGAATCTAGCTCCGAGAGTTCAACTATTAACCCACCCTAGAATGCGCTGTCAATCATTCCACTAAGCACTTGCTGGTGCTTAGCACTGCACCACACTGGTTGATGGAAATGCAGAGTTACAAAGAAAAAAGAGAACCAAGTTGTTGACCTTAAGAAGATTCCAGTATGGTAGCACAGAGAGACAGGCTTCCCCGGTAGCTCAGCTGGTAAAGAATCCACCTGAAATGCATGAGACCCCAGTTTGATTCCTGGGTTGGGAAGATCCCTTGGAGAAGGGATAGGCTACCCGCTCCAGTATTCTTGGGCTTCCCTGATGGCTCAGATGGTAAAGAATCTGCCTGCAATGCAGGAGGCCTAGGTCCGACCCCTGGGTTGGGAAGATCCTCTGGAGGAGGACATGGCAACCCACCCAAGGATTCTTGCCTGAAGAATCCCTGTGAACAGAGGAGCCTGGTGGCTACAGTCCCACGGGATCTCAAAGAGTAGGACACAACTGAGTGACTAAGCACAGCACAGCACATAGTGCGGAGAGAAACATAGACATGTCCATTTGTATTCCATGTGGCTTAGATGAGTGTCCAAGGCACCATCCAACAGAAGATCCTTAGAAGTTGGGAGCAAGGGATCTGGGGGAGGCAGACTCATGTCTGAGATTTGTCTTGTCATATTACCAGGCTTCTAAGAAGGGGCTTGGTAAGCATTTGTTATTTTTGTTTGAGGAATGATCTCTTTCATCACTCCCTTTGCATGAGAAAAAAATGAAACACTTAAGCTAGAGAAATATGAGTGAAATAAAGCAGGGAGGCGTCCTGATGAACAGATTATTGTCTACTTCTGGTTCATGGACTTTGGAGCTTCTTCAGCTGGTCGTCATCCTGTCAGGGCACCCACTATCTTGTACTGGCAGTTCTCAATCTGGAGGTCTCTAAAGGGAGTAACTGGTGCTCTTAAGCTATTTTTTTAAAAAACATTTGTAAAAAGTCTAATAGAAATTGTACATTTGGCCAAGACAAAGCCACAGAAAGCTAAGTACAATATCATGTTTCTTCACTTTTGACTGGAATTATATTAGCTTGGTATGGTTATCTCATGCAGATCTGAAGCACTGAGCAAGTAAAAATTGGGAAAATGAATTATTCCATAATAAATGTAGTTTTGCTAGATAAAAAAATTTTCCAAATGTGGGGCCCACAGGGGAAAGAGTAATAAGAGGGATCCTTAGTGGTGAAAAGGTTGGAAATCACTGGCCTCTACGTCTGGATGCCAAAGTTTGGCTGCATATTCAAAGCCTATGACCACAGAATCCTGGGATTATTGGCAGCTGACACCCCTGATGTGGTTCCTGTTGGAAAAGCAAACATGCTCCCTGCCCAGTTTTCTAAAGTGTTATACATTAACCGGCTCACAAAGCACCATTCACAGGGGGACGGGGTTTTTTTGGATCACGGTTTACTGTGTTTTCGTACCTGCAGTGAAAGAACATTTCAGAGGAAGCATAGGCTTGCCTGAAATCTACAAAGCTATGCTATTGCTGGGCAAGCGCAGAGCTCCTTGTAACTTAACGGGGCTGGAATAAGCTGTCCACACCTTTCTCCTCATCAACAGTTTTCATCCACTACCTCTGAGAATACACATTCCATGAACACACTGGAAACAAGAACATCCATCGGGTATAGGCGAAAGAGGAGGGACTCTGCAGGCTGGCGGGATGGTGTGGGAGGAGATTTGGAAGTGGCCTTGTCAAAGAATCATTCCCACTCTTCCCATTGTCTGAAAAAGTTTCCTGGAGGAGGCTCAGAAACGCAGGCGAAAGTAGTGCTGAGGTTTCTGCAGAGAGAAGGAGCTCTCTAAAATATGTATTCTAACCCACATTTGAAATTTTTTTAAGACTGTAATTGTGATAAAATACACATAATATTTACCATCATAATCATTTTTAAGTACAGTTGACCCTCTAACAACACAGGGGTTTGGGGTGCTACACTCCATGCAGTTGAAAATTCAGCCTCCATATCCACAGTTCTGCTTTCACAGATTCAACCAATTGAGAATTATAATCCTGTAACATGTATCTGTTGAGAAAAATATTTGTGTATTAAGTAGACCTGCACAGTTCAGAACAACAAACCCATGTTGTTCAAGGGTCAGCTGTACATGGTTCAGTAGTATTAAGTATATTTACATCGTTCTGAAGCAAATATCCAAAAATTTTTATCTTGCATGACTACAATTCTATGCTAATTAAACAAAAACTTCCACTTTCTCCTGCTCTCAACCCCTGGTAATCACCGTTCTACCTTCTGTTTCTATTAATTTGACTACTTTAGATATGTCATAGAGATGGATCGTACTGGCTTCTTAGTGTAATGCTCTCCAAGTTCATCCATATTTTAGCATGTGTCAGAATTTCCTTCCTTTTTAGGGCTGAATAATACTCCATTCTATATTTATGCCACGTTATGTTTATCCATTTGTCTGTCAGTGGACACTTGGGTTGCTTACACATTTTTTGACTCTTGTGAATAATGTTGCTAAGAACATAAGCATGCAACTATCTCACTGAGCTCCTGCTTTCAATTCTTTTGGATATATACCCATAAGTGGGATTAATGAATCATATGGTAGCCCTATTTTTAATTTTTTGAAGAATTGCCATACTCTTTTCCAGAGTGGCTGCACTACTTTGCACTCCCAGTAGCAATGAATAAGGGTTCCAAATTCTCCAAATCATTGACCAAACTTGTCATTTTCTCTTTGTTTTATATATATATAAAATGATAGCCATCCTAATGTCTGTGAGGGGCTTCCCAGGTGGCTTAATGATTAAGAATCCACCTGCCAAGCAAGAGATGTGAGTTCAATCCCTGGGTCAGGAAGGTCCCCAGGAGAAGGAAATGGCAACACATTCCAGTATTCTTGCTTGAGAAATCCCTCAGACAGAGCAGGAGCTACAGTTCATGGGGCCACAAAAGAGTCAGACACAACTTAGCAACTAAACAACAATGGGTGTGAAGGGGTATCTCACTGTGGTTCTGATCTGCATTTCTCTAGTAGTGATGTTGAGTATTTTTTCATGCATCTGTTGACCACTTGTGTATCCTGTCTATTCGAGTCCTTTTCCCATATTTTAATTGGGTTATTTTGTTGTTGCTGAACTGTAAGAGTTATGTATCCCGCACATTAACCTCCTATCAGATATATAATCTGCAGATATTTTCTTCCATTCCATAGGTTGCCTTTTCACTTTGCTGATTGTGCCCTTTGATACTCCAGCCCACATTTTTAAAGACAAGAAAAATATGATAAAATGAAGAAAGAACCAGCAAGAATGATGCCTCGGGGCCTCATTGGGTGATTTTGCCAAGTCATTTGAACTCTGTTCTTGGATTCCAGTCTTCCTGGTGATGTTCCTACCAAGCCTTTTGTACACTGCTTGGTCTTTATCCCATTAGCTCTAGCCTGCTTCTAGAGAGAACATGCCCCATTCTAAGTACCATCTGCCTTTAACACCCCACAACTTTCTTGTTGCTTCCTCCATGCCTGTGAGATCTGCCTTGTCATCCTGCAGTAGCTTCAGCCTTGGGTGTTGTAACACAGCAGCCTCAAATACACTTGCAACCTCTCTGTCATGCCAGGCAGAGACGAGTTTAAACTCTCTGCTTTTATGGCAACCTTCGTGGTGGGACTGAGTGTAGAGGCGGTTTGCTGTATGTATCAGAAGTTCTCCAAAATTTGATATATGACCCAGGAAGGCACCCAAAGCCGGTGCTCTGTGACAACCTGGGGGGATGGGGTGGGGAGGGAGGTGGGAGGGCGTTCAGGGTGGGAGGGACACATGTATACCTGTGGCCAATTCATACTGAGGTATGGCAAAAAACCATTACAATATTGTAAATTAATTATCCTCTAATTAAAGTTAATAAAGAAAATTTTAAAAAATTAAAATGGCTAAGGTACTAAATGTTATGTTTTGTGTATTTTACCACAGTAAAAAATACATAGGTGATAACTGAAAAAGAAAAAAAAAAAAAGAACATCATTCTATCACTTCCTGACTGTTGACAGGTCATTTCAACTCTCTGAGCCCCTCTTTCCTATTTGTAAACATGAGGATAGCACCTCCCCACCCCTACTCTGCTGGGATTTGGTGAGCCTTGCTTGGGGTAAATCTTGTGGGGTGCTGAGCTCAGTGCCCAGTGCATCTCAGGAGAGCTGGGCTATTGGAAGTTTCTCCTTTTGGGCCTTCAGCCAGAAAGAAGCTCACCCAGCCAGGATGGGGTCCACACAGAGGCTGCACAGCGCTGAGAGGCAGGAACAGAAGTACCTCATCTGCCCTTGGCCTCTGGTAGCCCTGTGCCCCAAATAGCCCAGGCTCTGTGAGAGGTTGGCACTGCCCCGGAGAAGGCCCCCATGTGTCCCTCTCTTGGTGACACCTTTCTGTGGCCCTCAGATCTCCCTGGCCTGGAGTTCTTTCATCTTGTGACTCATTTCCCTCCAGCCAGAACTAAAACCTTTTCTCCCTCACCTTCCCTCCCTTGGTGAGATTTCATCCTCAACAAGCCCTGTAGGGTCTACTTCCTGTTGGTCTGCACTGCCATGACCCTTGTCCAAGCTGTTATCAGTTCTCTCCTGGATCAAGGATGTCAATGCCCAGGGCAAATGCTCTCCTTATCTCCTGCTCCAGGGTCCCTCCAGTCCAGTCTCTACAGGAAGGCAGCAGGAATGATCTACCTTCAACTTGTATCTGTTCATCTAACTTTCCTGCTTAAAACTTGTAAATACCTCCCTGGGTGCTCTTCAAAGGGGAAGTTCAAACTCCTTAACTTTGCCTACAGTCCTCTGTGCTCTGGCCTCTGTCTAATCTCCACACTCCACAGTGCAGCCATGTTGGAGATCTTTCGGTTGCTCCAACTATCTTTTTTCAGGGCTTTCATATATTCTTTCCCCTTAACCTGGAACCTCTGGCTAACTTTTCTTCATCTGTAAGTCAGTTAAGAAGTCACTTGCTCTGCGAAGGCTCTTCAAACTACTCCTCAGGCTGAATTAGGTGCCCTACAGACGACCCTGCCATTTTGCATTTTCTCATATTACCGTCTCCCCTAGCTAGACTTGGAGCTCTGTGAGGTCAGGAGCCATGTCTATTTACCCCAGAACAGTACTCAGCATGCAGCATGTTGTATGTTGTCAGAAGAATGAATCCCTATTTACCTCTGCAACGTGGTCTTCATCTACTCACTCCCCTGCCCTCCACCTCACTGGAGGACTTTCAGACCCCCAGACACATTGCGCATGGACCAGACCCTTTGATTTTGTGCATACTAGTCTTTCTGGCTGAAATGCCCCAGCTCTCCTCTCCCCCTCCCCCAGTCCTCCTTCACCAAACAAACTCTAACTTGTTGTTGAAACCTCGGCTCAAGTTTCATCTCAGTGAAGCCGATGCCTGAAGGGGATCATTAAATTAAAGATTTATTCTTGGCAGGGTAATTCTTAGCTCATTCTTCATCATTAATGGTTTATTATTCTAGCTCCAATATCTAGCAGCCTTCATCACCCCACCCCAGAGGCCAGACTGCCCCTCCTCTGGGCTCTCCCATCTCCTTGCAGCACCTCCATTATAGCACTTTCTTAAGGCTTTGGGTGATGGGGTTTTGTTTGTTTGCTTAAGTCGGTTGGTTTCATTTACTTTACTTTTGTTTTTTTCCCTGGAGGAGGTAGGAGGACATTATGTGACCTTAACCCTTCTGGCTCCTTGTAAGGGGACCTTGGCTCATTTCTTCAATTAAAAGGAGACATAAATTCTGTCCCCTTCCCCACCCTTTGTCTTCTTGCAGCCAGTGTACCCACTCATTGCTGAGACAAACCAGGGCTGCTTCCCTTTCAGGAAGCATCATTTTTCCAATTAGCCTTTGATTAGAAGCAGTACCATTGCAGCTGGGCTGCTTTTAGTGCCTGCTGGTGATAGGCAGCCTGGTCATATGGAAAGAGCACAGACCCATGAGTCCCCAGTGCTAGCCCATCTCTGCCTCTACCCCAGTATCTGAATGTGGGCAACTTCCCTTCCTTCCCTGGGCCTCACTTTCCTTCTCTTCTGAATGATGGTGGGGTTTGAATGTAATGTTTTGCTACTTAAAGTAAGATCTGTGCACCAGTGGGGCTTCCCTAGTGGCGCAGTGGCAAAGAATTTGCCTGCAATGCAGGAGACGTGGGTTTAATGCCTGGGTCAGGAAGATCCCCTGGAGGAGGAAATGGCAACCCATTGCAGTATTCTTGCCTGGAGAATCCTCATGGACAGAGGAGCCTGGCAGGCTACAGTCCATGGGGTTGCAGAGTCAGACACAACTGAGCAACTGAGCATGCACACCCGCACCACGCACCAGGAGCATGGAACATCCATAGGTAGCTTGTTAGAAATGCAGAATCTGCCCCCAAACCTTGAAAATCAGAGTCTACATTTTAACAAGTTCATCAGGTGTTTCTATCCACAATAAAGTTTGAGGAAGTGCTGGGAACTTCCCAGATGAAAGAATCACTGAGGCTTTTGTTAAACATTCAGTTTCCTTGGCCACTGTTCTGGAGTCCTAATCAAGTGGGACTGGGATGGACTCCCAGAACTTGTATTTGTGACAAGTACCCCGTGTGACTCATATCCCTGGGGAAGTATGAGGAACACTGGGAGAGTGGTTTATAAGGGTTCTTCCACCTTGGACATTCTGCAGTTCTGTATGCAGCTGGTTCATTACTGAGGATAGTCAGAGTGTGTGTGTGTGTGTGTGTGCATGCTCAGTTGTGTCCGACTCTTTGCAACCCCATGGACTGCAGCCTGCCAGGCTCCTCTGTCCATGGAATTTTCCAGGCAAGAATACTGGAGCAGGTTGCCATCTCTTCTCCAGGGGATCGTCCCAACCCAGGGGTCAAACCTGTGTCTCCTGCGTCTCCTGCACTGGCAGGTGGATTCTTTACCACTAGCGCCACCTGGGAAGCTGAGGAGTCAATAGTGGTACAGAATGCAAACCCCTAGGACTTACCCTTCTTTAAATTCGGTAAAGAATTTTCAGAAGCATCTAGGGCTATGCAGGTGGGGGATGGGGTGAAGGAAAAGGGATTACGCAACTGAAGGCAAGTCTTTTTGAGTGGGGAAAAGCAGCAGCCTCCAGTGTTCAAAGAGAAATTAACTGCTTACTCAACACTGTTTGCTTGAAGCAATCAGGCTTGATACAATCAGACTATCTGAAAGACCCTTTTGGAGCACTGAAAGGGAGGATCAGAGACAGAGAGGCAGCGTCTCTCCCATACTGGCAATGGGATCCAGGAGACAGGGCAGACAAGTTAACAAGGAAACCTAGGGAAAGCCTCTCCCGGAAGGGAATCACAATTTCCGAATCCTCAGTGAGGATGTGTGTCCTGACAAGGGATGTTTTCCCATTTGTTGAGTGTATTTATATAAAAACTTTAAGAAAGGTCTAAAAATGAAATCACATTTAGTTATATGTTTAACAAATCACCTTTATTTGGAAAAAGAAAAAAATTACATAAGATCAGGACTGCCCTGGAAAGTCCAGGATAGAAAGTCGCCAGTTTTTCTCCAAGTTAGAATTTGTTTTTCTTATAAATATGCCTTAAGTTCCGTTGCTGGTAGGTTTTGGCTACATCTGAGATTTAGACAGGTGGAGAGAATGTGGAAGGGCATTCAGAGGGTATTTTTCTGGGCAGAGAAAGAAGGGTAGACTCTGTCAGCAATAGTGAAGTGTGAATGAACACAGCATATCCAGGGCTCGAGTCAGGGGTGAGGCGGATAAGAAGGAGGCTGCTGAGCTGTCCAGAGCTGAGGACCAAGTCTGGTGACAAGGGAAGCCAGGACTGAATTGCTCAAGTCAGGGCTTTCCCTGGGTCGTATTCTCCCATATATCCTGTCGGCCCACAGATCCTGCCGATTCTGTATCAACTGCTCTTTCCTCTCTGCCTCCACTGCGTGCTGCATGCTAAGTTGCTTCAGTCGTGTCTAACTCTTTGCAACCATATAGACTGTGGCCCACCAGGCTCCTCTGTCCATGGAATTCTCCAGGCAAGAATACTGGAGTGGGTTGCCATTTCCTTTTCCAGGGGATCTTCCCAAACTAGGGATTCAACCCACGTGTCTTATATCTCCTGCTTTGGCGGGTGGGTTCTTTACCAGTAGCGCCACCTGAGAAGCCCTGCCTCCACTGCTCTGGCCTTGATTTAGGTTCCCTCATGTCTCCATCTGGATTCTAGCAACAGCTGCAAAGATCCACTCTCAGTATGTCTTTATGTATGCAGGGTTGTTTTTTTTTTTTTTTTTCTCTCTCAAGCTCGAAAGGGCTTTCTCCAGAAAACTGAATATATAAGAGATCTTATCAAAGTTAACTGCCTCCTGAGTCTTTGTTCTACTGGACAAAGATGCAAACCCCTCTAACTTAAATGATCCATGAGCTCATAGATGCTACTTAGGTGCTCACCGAGTCCTTGTGAAAAGGAAGTGGAATTCACAAAGGTAGGGGTTCTCAAACTAGAGAGGTTCCCAGAAACTGCCAGTTGTGGTGGGTGGTTTAGTCACTCAGTTGTGTCCCACTCTTTTCGACCCCATGGACTGTAGCCCATCAGGCTCCTCTGTCCATGGAATTCTCCAGGCAAGAATACTGGAGTGGGTTGCCATTTCCTTCTCCAGGGTATCTTCCTGACCCAGGGATCGAAACCTGGTCTCCTGCACTGGCAGGCAGATTCTCTTCTGACTGAGCTATCAGGGAATCCTCCAGAGGGCTTATAAAAACAGGAATTTCTGGGCCCCACCTCCCCAGTTTTTGGTCCAGTGGAGGTGGTGTGGGACCTGAGGATTTGCATTTCTGGCAAGTGCCTGGGTGATGCTGATGCTTTGTGAGCACTTGAAGATAAAAAGGAGAAGGCAATGGAACCCCACTCCAGTACTCTTGCCTGGAAAATCCCATGGATGGAGGGGCCTGGTGGGCTGCAGCCCATGGGATTGCTAAGAGTCAGACATGACTGAGCGACTTCACTTTCACTTTTCACTTTCATGCATTGGAGAAGGAAATGGCAACCCGCTCCAGTGTTCTTGCCTGGAGAATCCCAGGGACGGGGGAGCCTAGTGGGAGGCCGTCTATGGGGTCGCATAGAGTCGGACACGACTGAAGCAACTTAGCAGCAGCAGCAGCAGCAGAAGATAAAAACCCAGTTTTATCTCTATATCCCCATGGTCTTTGCATAGGGCCACTGTTGAAAGAGGGCTTCCCAGGTGGCACTTGTGGTAAAGAACCCGCCTGTCAATCCAAGAGATGTAAGAGATGCGGGTTCAATCCCTGGATCAGGAAGATCCCCTGGAAGAGGGCATGGCAACCCATTCTAGTATTCTTGCCTGGAGAATCCCATGGACAGAGGAGCCTGGTGGGCTATGGTCCATAGGATCATAGAGTTGGACATGACTGAAGAGACTTACCTTGGAAGATAGTGACATTGTGAGAAATCAGCAATGAGAAGGGGATGAAGACTGGCCTGGCCAGTCTGATTGTTAGATCTTTCCTTTGGATTAGAATCACTAAGAAGTCCTCCCCATATACTTTCATTGTCTCCACCAAAGTGATGGTCACAGGGCTAGTTGAAAAAATACTGATTGGACAAAGCATTCCTAATCATCTCAATCCTTGGGAATACCTAGGATACTGGCAGTTTGCTTCGCCAAACACAGGTCAGATGCAAGCTGCAGGGTTGACCCTCATGGTGAGGTTAGTCAAACTATTTTCCAGGATCTCTGCTTCCTCTTTCTGTGCCCTTTCCTCCCTCCCTCCCTCTCCATCAATCTCTTCACAAGCCCAACACCTTGTGTTCTGTTAATAAAATCCTAACTGAGAAAAATACTCAATTAGTCATTTATGCCTGAAAGTGAATAAGATACGTAGGTGTTCCCTCTCCTTGAGAGTAGCTGCAGATCAACCCTTGGAGAGAGAAAAGCCACACTGTCAAGGAATTGCAGGCAGCAGGAAAAAGTGTTTTGAAGGAACCCATATGGAATCTTTTCTTGGGCCTCTGAAATAATCGCAGTACTAGAAGTGACCACCTATTCTGATGGCATGGACTAAACTTGGCTTATGCATCATTAAACATAAAGAGGTCATTTGATTCCTGCTCAACTCCGGAAGGGAGATCTGAGACCTTACATGTTGTAAATGTGCAGTGCTGTTAATTATGGTCTTTCCATCCCACATTGACCCTCAACTTCCCTATCTGTAAAATTAAGGGGTTGGACAAAATAATGTCTAAGTTTTTTTGTCAGCTTGGACATTTTGTGGTTATATGATCATCGGTTCAATGCTTCAAAAAAAAAAAAAAAGAAACAGAGAATGTCAGCCAGAAATATTGAAATCGAATTTTATTTTTGGAAAATGACATTACACACATCTTGCAAATGTACACAGAAATGAGCATGAGATGAAGAACAGAGCTTGAGAGCCAAAATGATTGCAAGAGCAGCTCTGTGGCTGCCCAGTACCGAACGCTGTGAATCTGCAGCATTCACAGTTCACAACACGTTTCACACATGGAGAACTTCTCTAAGCTTTGAAGTCCTCTGACCAAAGAAAGCCCTCATCAAATTGTGGAGGGAGGAAGAGGGATATTAACAGGCACAGGAGATGAAAAGGGTCTGCTCCAGCTGGTTTACATGGGCCTCACCAAACCTACCAGTCCAAGTGGGAACAGCAAACCATAGAGGAGTATGCCTTCTTGGAACACTGCTTTTGCATCTCAGCCTAAGAGCAGGCTGGGAATTGCCTGGGAAACTGACAGCAGTGCACATAAACCCATGTCCTTGTCTTTTCTCACTGTAACTATTCTAAAGGGGCAGCTAAAAATCCCTAAATATCTATTGTCTTTCTCTTTTTCTAAAAAATAATTATTGGTCGTTGGTCAAGCATAACCTTCTGAGAGCCTCTGAATATCTCAACACTGCTGCAAGGATAAGTGTTGCCCACTGTGTTTCGATTATGGGTGATTCTGTGAATTATTCAATTTGCAATGTCATCAAATTGCCAAAGAGGCTCCCAATTTGCCACTGATTTTTATTCAAAGGTGAGCTGAGTCTTTGATCACAATGCCATTCCTTGAGAAATGGTCAATAACTGCTGAGAGACCATTGAGAAATGTCTTTCTTTCCTCCCCCCTTCTGGTTTGTTTGTTCTTTGCTGACTTTACTTGGCAAAAATTATTGGGCCTTAAATCAGTTATTTACAACCATAAGACATCTGGGAGCAGGGGGAGGGAGAAGGCAAGGGAGGGAAGAGGGACCACAAGGAAGAATATATTCTTTTCAGAGGTTAAAATGAGTTATTTAAGAAATGTGATGTACAATAATACCATGCATTTACTCTCCAAAGCTAGTCACTAGCAAGCTAACGCCTCTAACACTACAACCACCAATTACAGCTGTTTTGCTACAGTAACTGAGTTCTAACTACAGCTATAGGGTAGAAAGGGTGGGCTGTTCCATTTTGAACTTTATCCCTTTGAAAATGGCCATAAAAGCATTTTCTGTACAAGTTTAATGGCACAAAAAGGTGACTGAAAACATTGTAAAGAACTTACCACACGTGAGAAATGCAAAATTCAATCAAAACATGCATTAGTTGTGTACAAGTCATAAGGGATCATTGGCTTCAAGCTGCAATATATTGCAAGGACCATACATTGGAGACATTTTGGTGTAACCTCTTACTTGCTCAAATCCCTTTAAGAGAACTTAAAAAGAAATGGCATTGGAAAGGGCATTCCGTAAGGTCTTGCTAAGCAGTGACATTCCCAAGGGCTATGCACCCTGTTGAATAAATAAGCACCTGCAGGATGGCTTCTTTAGTGTCATTAATTACTTTTATATGGATTGCCTGCATGGGATCATGAAGAATTGGCATCAATAGTAAATGTTTAGGTGGATTTAGTAACAGAAGGAAAAATAAAATTTAATTATGTGAATGCTTCTGTTTATATTGTGGAATTGCTAAACACCCTTAACATTTAAACCAATCCCAAGTGCCTATAAGTTTAGCTTTAAAAAATTCAACATTTGGCAAGCCTTAGTGTTTATAAGATTATTGTGGAGAGCTTATTGTATAACAGTAAAAGTTAAAACAAACTGCCCCCCACCCCACCCAACACCCCTGTCCAGCCAAACCATATGACAGGAGAAATTACCTGTGGTCTCTCACTATATTATATTGCAGCTTTTAAAATTATGAGCAGATTAAACAAAATCAATTCATAGTATTTAGCTGGTATGAATCCATAGGTGGATTTTTCTGTTCAGCTGATTATTTTTCTGAGCATACTTCACTGCACTACAAAATTGTGGACTAAAATGAAACACAAAGTATTCTGTACAATGCTTGGAAGGCAAAGACTCAAAGATATGTGAGCTATAATGAAACTGTGTGTGAGGATCTGCTTCAGTGAATTACAACTGAAAATGTTGGAGAAAGGGCCAGGCTCGGATTGCTCCCCACCAACAGACTTCTAACGGGACTCTCGTAGGATCAGGGCTCATTAAGTCTGGAAATAACTACTCATCACCAAGGCAAAATCACAGGGCTAAGAAGAGGTATATATTCAATAGTCAGATAAGGAGGAAGGAAAAATTAAAAGAGAGAGAGAGAATTGCAGAGGACAAAGGATAGATGTCTATAATGTGGAAAGTATAAAACTGAGAGCAAATATGGTGAAGTAGAGAGAGAAAGAAAAGACTGAGATACACAGGGGAGGTAAGGTAGAGAGTGGCAAAAAAACATTGATTTCCTCAGATTATTAACCTAGAAATGAGAAGTTCCAATACTTTAAAGTCTTCATCTTAGTTTACAAGATGTTTGCTCTGACTCTCTGTGCCACCTTTCCTTGCCCAACTAGACTGTCCTTTTCTTGGGAGCAGGAAGATGCCTTAATTCCCGATGAGAATTCTATACCCCCCAGCCCCCAGTATCCAAGGTAAGACAAGATAGCTTCTGATTCCAGAAGATGTTGAAGCCTATAAACTAAGGAATAAAATGTTAGCCAGTTAGAAGGGGTAGGTGATTCAAGAGTCTTGTCATATGATAACCAGTGTCACACTAGGAGGCCTGAAAATAAGCAAGAAGCTTATTTACACTCAACTCAAAAGATTGAATGCAAAGATCACACTAGAACTGTGGGGACAGAGACAAGTTTGGAGACCAGAGTAGGAGAGACAGAGGAAGAAATCACCCTTTCCTGAAGAGATAGGAGGAGCAGAATTCTTTAGCCAGATATACTGAAAGGTTGACTGATGGAGAAGCCTTCTTGTCTCTGAAAAGAAAAAGAAGAAGGGGCTAGGTGAAGCTGTTAAGTTTCAGCCCATAGTAGGTTGCCTGCTGGAGCCAGTGCTCTGTGGGTTTAGAAATGCATTTTCTTTCCTGAAGATGTGTCTTGCCTGCTCTGTAGCAAGAACCTCCAGCCTTATATCTACTAGGTAAGTGAGTTCTGCTAGACAGAGGAAGAATAGAATTGGGAATTCGTTTTTAAGAAATGATTTGTGTTGTCTCAGTCCATTATCATGCCACTTAGAGCTGACTAAGGGCAATCCATTGAGTGTTAACATCATCAAACTGGGTCTGGGCCACCCAAAGCCAGAGAACTTGCTGGAGATGTATCTCTAGCCAAAAGGTAGGTGAGCAGAATCAAGACAGTATCCTTGTTCCAGGTGGTCACACCTGTAACGAAGAGTCAACCCTGCATGGGATCATAGAACTGTGGATGAAGCTACATATGGGGTCTCCTTCTTGGGCAGAGGCAGAGTGTAACAGCCTCAAAGTTTCACATCAGGAGAGAGACCCAGGAAGCCCAACAATTGTAAGGCTCCATGGCTACATAGGAGGTCTCAGGTCATTTCTGGCATGTCAATTGCTAGGTCTTTATTCTCTCTAGGTTCCCAGTACTAAAACATTAGGACTCTAACCCCTTGCTAGTCCCAGATGAGCTTCAAAACACTGATGGTTTACTTAGGAAGCCAGCCTAGGCCTCTAGGTCAAATCCCTTAATGCAATGACAATACAAGAGTGAGGCCTGGTCTTAGAAATCCAAATGACTTCATGTGGCCAAGGACAGGTTCCAGTGGCTTTAAAAGAAAGAAATATGCATGTTTTTTTATTTCCATGGTAAACTGGACAGTAGGGGGAGGTCATTCAAACACCACTATCCCACTGTATCTGTCTGGGAAAGTCCCTTGGCACAGATGTTTTTGAGGAGCATTGAGCTGGGGGAACATTCTCATCAGTGTGCTGGAGCTCATCTTGGAGACATGGCATGCGTGTACCCTTGTCCAAGGGAGATGTGTGTGTGTGTGTGTGTGTGTGTGTGTGTGTGTGTTTAAGATAAGCTATTCAGAAATAAATCTGAGGGGGATTAGGGACACGTCCATCCAGAGTACTAAAGGGACTAAGAAGCTGATGTAATTTTGACCAAGGCAAACATTCGATTGCTGGCCTAAGACTTGGGTTGGGTGGCTCAAAGAAGAATCTGGAGATTCAAACCTGCTCTTCTTGCCTTCTTCCGATAACAACACATTTCCTTTAAGGTTCCTTGGTTACCACTGAGGGAGGAGGAGAAGCAACAAGGAGAGAGAATTTCCAGAGGAGTGGGGTAAGCCTGGAAGGAGGTCTTTCAGAACTAAACTGATGAATACCTAGTTCCCAGGAAGAACCTCACTGTGGGGAAAGCTACATGTTCAGACCCCGTTGCCCTGGTTTCTGCCATGGAAGGCAAAATACTGTAGAGTAATTAGTCTTCAATTAAATAAAAAAACAAATCATTGTCAGGGAATGGTGCTGTGCTGTGCTTGGTTGCTTCAGTCGTGTTCGACTCTTTGTGACCCCATGGACTGTAGCCTGACAGGCTCCTCTGTCCATGCGGATTCTTCAGGCAAGAATGCTGGAGTGGGTTGCCATGCCCTCCTCCAGGCCAGGGAATGGTAGCCACACTCATTTAAAAAATACTGAAAAGTCATCTCAGAAAGTCAGGATAAACAAAGCTATTATTTCTCCCTCTCTCCCTCCCTTCTTTCCTTCTTTCCTTCTCCTGCTCTAGGAACAAGAAACATTTACCTCAGCCTACAAAGACCAACCCGTATGAGATGAGACGAAGTGAACTGACAGGAGAAACCAGTCTTCCCCCATCCCATTTGAACAGAGCAGGAGCTCTGGGGACTGTTCTGAGGACTCCTCAAGGTGGGCAGGGATCCCAAGTGCTTGATGGACGAGGGCAGCAACCCCACTATTCCTATTGGTCCTCAATGCCTGCTTCTCTCTGGGGACATCTGCAGTCCATGTGGATGGCAACCATGTGAATATAGGGAGAAAGAGCTGTATTAGGTTGGTGGGTGGATTTCCCACTGAGATCAGGGCAGCAGCATATGGCTCCAAGATGCAACATGACCCTGGGAAAGAATTCTCAGGAGCCTAGTGGAAGGCAATACAGTTCAGTGGGAAAGGCCTTGGAATGAGAGCCAGGAGATGTGGGTTCTAATCCCAGCCCTGCCCCTAGCCAGCTGTGTGACCTTGGGGAAATTACTTTACTACTGCATCTCCGTTCCTGGCCTGAAAATGAGGAATTTGTAGTAATGATATGATCTGAAGATTCCTTCCAGCTTGAAAACTGTATGATTCAGTCTAGGCTAATACTAAAGTCTGTAAGGACACAAAGCAGTCATGCTAATGGCTATCCTTTCCAAAACAGTGAAGAGAAAAGGACCTTTTCTCTCAATTTACCCCTAGTTAACACTACTTATGAAGTTGTTCAGCCCAGCCCCATATATACATTTTCCCCTTCTTTGTCCCTATTTCTATTTCTGTAAGGGAGAAAAATCAGGAGGTAGGAACAAGCAATAGATGGATTGTGTGTGTGTGTGCATGTGTGTCTAAGAGGGAGGGAGAATGCGGGGAGTGGTGGCAAATCCTCACTGACTGACTTGCTATTTGCTGACTGTGCAGAAGGTAATACAACAGGACATTTGTGGTAAAACTGGATTGGGTAAAATTGAGAATGAATGACAGGACTGAAGGAGCTCAGTAACAACCAGATTTTTTCTCTTTTGCCTTGAAAATGGGCCAATTTAAAATGCAGTTGTTAAAGGCTTGAAGTTTGAACTAGACCAAAGTCCCCTAAAGTGGCAGTACAGAAACATTTCCTTATTATTTATTTTTTGAAAGATAGAAATTCTATTATTATTATAGACGATAATAATAGAAATGCATTGATTATTATAGAAGGTTGAAAGATCATTCTGAGGAAAATATGGCCACTGAATATTTTCTAATGGTACATGTGGCACAAGCAAGGTAACGCTCAGAGAGGTAGCCTAGGGTGTGGACATAAGGAAATCTGAGTTTCTCCTCTGGTCCTGCTCTTTACCAGATGGTCATTTGGCTGCCTCAGCCTGCCTTTCATCTTAAATTGAAGGAATTGGACTAAATGATATCTAGAGAAAGACTGGGTGGAATCTTTGGGGAATCTGGTCTGCAATTTAGATACTGACCTCCTACCATTCTCTACAGCCTCCAACCCAAGTACCATTTTTTCCTAGTTAACTACAAATTTTTCTGGGAGGCACTAAGCAAAACTTTAGCTTCCAGAAAGAAGTAGCGGGTAAGTAAAATGGGCTTCTTAATGATTTCTAACAGCTTACAAATAAAGGAGAGCGGGCAAAAAGAGATTCTTATACTTTGGGGTTTTTCAATGACCAGTTTTACCAGGAGTCAGTACCACCATCATCTGGATTTTCCTTGTAGCTAAGGACATCTGAAGCTTGTCTTGGGGCATCTGATCTAACCCTTCCATCAGTGCATTTCCTGCTACACAGTGCACATCAGCAATGCCATAAAGTTGCCACTGATTAATGTCAGGGTGTCCTGTAATATCTCCTAAATATGAATCAGTTATGTGTGTGCGCATGCATGCATGTGTGCGCGTGCGCGTGCACACAAACACACACACACACACACACACACACACCCCAAGCTCATTCCAGTTAAAACAGAGGAACAAATGCAAGTCATTCAATAGCCAAACAGCAGCTTGACTTTGAATGTTGCACCTTTCCAACTATCTGAACAATTACTTCATATCTGCTAAAAGCAAACACAGAATTGGCATGCATGGCTTTTACTTAAATTTAGTTGTCTTTGCCATTATGGGCTATGATTATAGACAAAAAGCAGTGTTATGAACCTGTACCTCAAAGACTGAGAACTATTTCAAATGATCAGTCCTTATAGCAAAGAGAAAGGATTCTGTGTCTTCAGTATGAAATATCAGGAATATAGATAAAAAAGAGCTGCTTAAAATATGCCGTAACATTTCATTTAAAATATAATTAGAATGTCTGGCCCACATTGAAATTATTAATGTAAGCATAACTGTTAAAAAGTTATCAAAAGACTGATTCTATTGAATTGGCCTCTGCTATTCATTTTGGTTTTTTTTGTTTGTTTGTTTGTTTGTTTTTTCCTGGAAGTTTCTGTTTGGCAGTGACAGCATGATTTCTAAACTACATTATTCTTCTGCATTTTTTTTTTTTGGTAAATTTTCTGCATGTGTTTTTTAGACAAAAGAAAAATCACCAGTTTATAAAAAAGGAGCCTGAAGAGTTTGCTCCTGAAATACAGACACAAGTTTTTATAAAAAGGATATTGGTTTCTTGCTATAAAAAGCGACTGAAAGGTGTCAGACCTGAAAACAAATTCTCACAGTGTTTTCAGTGTTGGCTGTTTACAAGGCATTCAATAGAACAGAGATAGATGGATACCGTAGAGTTTGTGTCCTAACTCGCTAGGTTAGACAGCCTCTTAGAGGGCCCAGGTATATGAAAGTCCCTCACCCCCAACTGTTATTAATTGCTTATCGACTCTAAATTGCCCCAGTGGAGATGTTGACAAGGAATTCACTGTGCTTTATAAACACTATTGAAATGTCTACAGTGTTTTCCAATTTTGCCTAGTCTCTTTAACCTATCCTACACCAAGGTCCTAAGCCTTTGGTGTCAGAATGACAAGTTGCTGGTGTTTCTCCCCCTTGGCAGCCAGAATTAGTGCTAAACGACAAACTAGAGTTTCAATCAGGAGTGAAGTGCCAGGCTGGGGAGCTGCCTTGCCGTCCTCCCAGGATCCTCCAGCTTTCTTGAGATGGGGAGACAAGGGACGCTTATGTTTGTCACTCTTGGAGTTGCCAATGCTTTTCCCCTCCGCACCCCCACACACATCTTAAGTGCTATGTGTGTAAACAACTCTCTGCAGAGGGAAGACTGTCACAGATGAGGAAAGCGAGATGGGGGAAAATAATGCGGGTGCCTAAGGATCCAATAGAAAGATCATGGACTAGTACATTTTGCATCCCTGGAAAGTTACCCCCAAAAGGATGGTTATCAATCTATCTCTTGTAACTGGTAACTGTGGATCAGTGGCCCAGAGGAGAAATCACAGGAAAATAAACCCAAAATATTACAGTGTGTTTTTAAAAGTAACAACAACAACAAAATAAAAATTTGAAAGCACCAATAGCCCTGTTGGACACTTGAGCAGAAGTACCCTATTGTAACGGTAAGCTTGCATTTGTACTCTGGACTCTCTCCTCCTTCACATGGAATCACCAAGTGAGTCTGAGTCATCCAAGGACAGAGGCAGGTACAGGTCCTGTAAGATAAGAGATAAAGTTAATTCTCCTTTTCTTAACACTTTGGGCTCTGCAATGGGCAAGATTACCCGACTGCTTTTTTTTAAACTAACATTTTCTCTAATTGTTATTTTGAAATTAGATTCACAGGAATTTGAAGTACAAGGAGGTAGCTTTGCACAATGTATCCTTCATTCAATTTCCCACAATGGTAACAATCTTGCAGTTTTCCATGCATTCATGTATGTGGATGTGTGTGTGCGTATGTGTGTATAGTGTAGTCATATGTGACTTTATCATATGTATATATTTGTATGACCATCATGACAGTCAAGATACAGAACTGTAGCCTCACCAAAGGGCTCCTGCATGTTACCCCTTTATAGCCACATCCACTCCTCCCCCATCCCTAAGCCTTGGGAAACAGTGTTCTGTTTTCCATCGCTACAATTTTGTCATTTCAGATGTTATATAAATGGAAGCATACAGTATATAACCTTTTGAGATTGGCTTTTCCCATCAGCATAATTCCCTGGAGATTCATCAAGCTGCTGCCTATAAGAGTAGTTCACTCCTTTATATTGCTGAGCAACATTCCATGGATGTACCACCGTTTATTTAACCATTCATTGGTTGAAGGACATGTGGGATGATTCCAGTTGTAGGCTATTATAAATAATACAGCTATAAACATCATGTACAGGTTTTTGTGTCGACATAGTTTTCACTTCTCTGGGAGAAATGCTCAAGAGTACAATTTATAAGTTGTATATTAATTACATGTTTAGTTTGGTAAAGACTGCCATATTGTTTTCCAGAGTAACAGTACCATTTACAGTCTCACCAGAAAAATATTAGTGATCTAGTTTATTCACATTGCCACCAGTATTTGGTGTTTTCACCACTTTTTATTTTAGCCAGTCTTGTGGGATTGTAATGATATCCCATTGTGGTTTTAATTTGCATTTCCCTGATGTTAAACTAACTAATGATGTTAAACATCTTTTCATGTGCATAATTGACATCGATAATTTCTCCTGAGTTCAGTTGAAGAAAACATTCCTCAGAAGTGTTTCTTCATGTCTTTTATTCATTTTTAACTGGATTTTTCTTATTGTTGAGTTTTAACAGTTATTTTTATATTCTATATATGGCTTTGGTTAAATACATGGCTTGCAGTCTGTAGCTTATCTTTTCATAACTTTTGCATAGTCTTTGAGAGCAAAAATTTTTAATTTTTATGAGGTCCAATTTGTCTAATTTATCATTTTTTCTTTTACAGGTTGCACTTTTTGTTGTAATATCTAAGAACTCTAGCCAAACATCAGAAGATTTCCTCCTGTATTTCATTTCTAAATGTTTTACATTTACAATTATAATCCATCTTTTAGTTAATTTTTATGTAAGATGTGAGGTTTAGGTTGGGATTTTTTTTTTTTTTTTGCCTAAGGATATCCAATTCCTCCAGCACTACTTATTGAAAAAGTTATCTTTCTTCTACTCATTGACTTTCGCACCTTTGTCAAAAATCAGTTGTAGATATATAAGTGGATTCATTTCAGACTTCCAGAGAGCTGCCAGACCCTGAACAAATGGATAACCCCAAAAATGTACCCCATCACCTAATTCCAATTTATTTCTTAATACTTCCATTTCCCACCAATAACTAGGATTCATGACTCCAATACTGCCCCAAGTCTTGTTTATGTCTTGAGGAGATGGGATGATATAGCAAAGGTTTTTTCCACTGTTCCCAGAGCTCTATTTGGAGATCCTTGTGATTACTTGTAGACTTACTTCCCATACGGTCTAAGTCAGTGCTTTTCAAATCTCTCTCTCTCTCAGTCTCTCTCTTTCTCACTTCTTGTTTAAATTTTCTATTCAAATGAAATTTTTCTTGGAAGCCAAATACATGAGACAAATGGAAGCGTAGTTGTTTTGGTCAAATCAGACATGGGGGAGGCAGAATCTCATCCATCCCCAAATGAAGTACCGTTTAAAAACCACTCTTTTCATTTACATTATCAGCAAGATACTAAAGGAAACTGGAAATTTGAGGGTCAAGTCTCTGGGTGATTAAGAGGCTGTCTTTGGTATAAACACAGAACTTCAGTAGAGAACTGTCTAAGAGAATTAGAGAATGAAACTTCTCCTTGAGGTAAAAGAAAAAGTAAAGATGATGAAGGGGGACAAGAATAGGGAGGACAGGGACTTATTTATCTAACATTGAGAATGGTTTTTGCTGAGAAAGGATAGGAAGTCTGTTAGGCCACTTAGAATGGAAACAGAAGTAAAGTATACTCAGGAATCTGAGGGTGTAGTTAAGTAGTACTCTGACACTGAATAAGTCTTTAAGTCTTGGTTTCTTCATCAAGAAAATGCAGAATGTACAATCTGTAAGGTCTCTACCAACTCTGAGGACACTCAAAGAAAGACTGAATCATTAAAACACATACACATACACACACACACAACAAAGGCAACTATAGCAAATGGATTCACTTCTCACCAACCTGCCATCCCTACACTGTAAATCAGGGGTTGGAAAACTTTTTCTGTAGAGGGCTTGCTGACAATAGGAGAGCAATAAAAACATGTAGAATGGAGTTGGGGCAAAGTGGCATACTATGGAGTTGCATCTCTGAAGGGGTTTAGTTCTCCAGAAATTGAGTAGAGTGAAAATTGGACATAGTCAAAGTATCTTTGAGCCTTAGACTTTAAGAATAGTGGAGAGACTCTCTAAAAATCTGATCCTGCATAAATGCAGTAACACTGGAAAAAATTGTCAAAATCAACATTTTCAGAACTCCAGAAATTAACCAAAGGCTTGCAACAACCCCAAAAGTATTTCTTCAAGAAAAATGGCTGACTCTCAGTAAGAATAACAAAGTTTGTGGTGCTTTAACTGGTCCTATTTCCATTCTCTCTCTCCCTAGCTCCAGGATATATTTGCAAACCAACAGCCTCAGAACTACAGTATCTGAAAAATAGCGACCTAGACACCACTAGAGGATGCAGAATGGAACTGGAGTTCCCCCCAATGCCATATTTCCAGACAACTGTCACTATTTGACCTGTCAGTTGATTCCCACTTATGGGGCTCTTCTTTATTTGACCTGACTCAGAGCACACTCACTGTGAACAGCCTTTACAGGCAGCATTAATCAATTGCAATTGTTTAAAATCACAGCTGCCTGATGTGGGGGAAACAGTTGGGGCAAATGAAGCTGCTCAAAACCTTAAAAGGAAAAGCTGGAGAATTCATGTCCATAGGGGACTTTGAAAATCTCTGACAATATTTCCAGGAATCTCTAGGGCCAGGCACATGTTCAGGGTGTATTCTCAAAAAAGACCTGAGAAATTCTTAATCTCTCACTTCTGGTTGGCCTTGAGGCCTTGAACAAACAGCAAGTGAAGGCTAAGGCAAGCCGCCTGACAGCATTGAAATCAGGCTCCAACACACACACACACACACACACACACACACACAGCCCTTCAGCAGAGGCCGGGAGACTTACTGAATCAAAGTATTTAAGGAAATCTAGCAAAATTATCCTTCAAGAATGAAGAAGAAATCAAGGTATTCCCAGATAAACAAAGACAGAGCTAGCAGACATGTCATATAAGAAATACTAAAGAGAATCCTCCTGAGAGAAATGAAAGGACAGTAACCCACATAACCCATATAAGTAACACACGTAACCCACATAAGAAATAAAGAACAATGGTAAAGATAAATACATAGGTCAAGACAAAAGAAGTTATTATAAATTTATTTTTCTAACTCTTTTCTTCTATTATCCAATTCCAAAGACAACTGCATAGAATAGTAATTATCAAGATGTGTTGGTGGACTTATTATGCATGAAGATGTAATTTGTATGTGAATAAGAACACAAAGGGGTGGGGGATGAACAGAGATATACAATAGCAAAATTTTTATATCAAATTGAAATGAAGTTGATAGTAATCCAAAGTAGATTGTGTCAAGATGTTAATTGTAATCCGCAGGGCAACCACTAGGAAAATAACTTGAAATAAAATTAGTAAAAATACAGCAAGGAAATTAAAACGGTATACTGGAAAGATATCTATTTAACACAAAAAGGACAAACATCCAGGAGTGAAGGAACAAAAAAGACATACACAAAATAGCAAATGGCAGACGTAATCACTAATTTACCAACAATTACATTAAACGTAAGTAAATTAAGCACTCAAATGAAAAGGCATAGACTGACAGAATGGTTTTTAAAACATTCAGCTCTATGCTGTTTGAAAGAGACATAATTTATATTCAAAGACATAAATAGGTTGAAAGTAAAATTATGAGAAAGATTTATCATGCAGTTAGTAAGCAAAAGAGCTCGAGTGGCTTATACTAATGTCGGAAAAAAATAGATTTTAAGGCAAAATCTGTTACTGGAGACAAAGAAGGACATTCATAATGATAAAATATAATTAAAACATATCTGTGCTTTAACAACAGAATACCAACATACATGAAGCAAAAATTACTGAATTAAAGCAAGGAATAAAGAATTCAACTGTAACGGTCAAAAACTTCAATACCCCATCTTCAGTAATGGATAGAATAACTAGGCAGAAGATCAATAAGGAAAGAGAAGACTTGAAAGACAGACACTACAAGAAATTATACATCTAACCTATTCTGTCCAACAACAGCAGAATACACTTTATTCTCAAGGTCCCATGTAACGTTCTACATAACAGATTATATGTTAGGCCATGAAATGAGTCTCAATAAATCTGAAAGGGTTTAAAATCATACGCAGTATGTTCTACAACTACAATGGAATTAAATCAGGAAGCAATAACAGAAAGATATTTGGGAAGTTCACAAATATGTGGAAATTAAACAACACACTGCTGAATAGTCAGAAATCACAAAGGAGATTGGAAAATACAGTGAGATAAAGGGAAATGAAATCACAGTATACCAAAAGTTTTGGGAAGCAGCTAAAGCAGTGTTCAGAGGAAAATTTACATGAAATGTTCAGAATATGCTAACTCATAGAAACAGAGAGTAGATTAGTGGTACCAGGGGTGTGGGTAGAGGAGAAAGAGGCTGTGACTACTAACAGGCATAGGGTTTCTTTTGAAAGTGATGAATACATTCTTGCATAACTTTGTGATTATTCTAAAAGCCACTAAACTGGACATTTTATTTAAAAAGGTGAATTTTATCTCAATAACATGTTGTACTAAAAAGTAGTACCTTTGAAAAATCCTTCACATTGACAATTGAATACTATATATTTCAATTTTACTTTTTAGTGTAGTTGAATTATAATGTTGTGTTCATTACTGCTGTATAGAAAAGTGACTCAGTTATACATATACGCTTGCTTTCATAGTTTTCCATTATGGTTTGTCACAGGTTATTGAATATAGTTCCCTATGCTGTACAGTAGGACTTTGTTGTTTATCCATTCTGTATACACCAGTTTGCATCTGCTAATCCCAAACTCCCAATCTAACTCTCCCACCCCTCTCCTCCTTTGCAACCACCAGCCTGTTCTCTATGTTTCTGGTTCTGTTTCATAGATAGGTTCTGAATCTTGTTTATGTGACTCCTGAGCAGGTAACCCTATATAGCAATATGCATATATCGGTATATAGCGTATACAGTAATATTCAGTGTGTAATGATGTGTACAAATGTAAAATACAGTTTTGTAGTAGTTTTGCTCTATGACTATATTGTGACCACTGATGAATTCCATAAATTTACACATAAATGCAAGTCCACTGTAGTAGAAAGAGCACAGGATTAAGAGCCAGGAGAACAGTCCTAAGCCTAGCTTCCTCTTTCAGGATCTTTGCTTTTATATCTGAAAATTGAGGAAGATGAAGACTATAAGATCTTTATGTTTTGTTCTGGCTCTAAAATTCTATAAAATATAATGTGGACCATTACATTTTGCTTTTCTCTAGTTATACCAAAGCCAGGGGAAGGGAGGCAGGCACTGCCAAGTTAGTGAACTCCCTGGGCAGTCTTCAGGCCAGCACACGAGGGTCTTTTTTCATTATGGAAGTCACTTTGAGTCCCACCACACTGAACACTGAACCATTGGACTTCAGTGTAGCTCTGAATCATTCATGTAATAGACACTTTAGTGTAGTTGGTTGGCTAGTGAAAATAATTATCTGAGAGGATTGTGGAAATAATTATCTGAGAGGATTATTCCAGACTGTTATCTCAGAGGAAGAGGAGACAGGCCTGGGGTAGAAATGGGAGGCTACTCCACTTGCAGCTGCTGTGACTTGTAATGGGTGTGGTGAGACGTAGGCTATGGAGAAAATCCAGAGGACTAGGCCTAGGTATGAACTTCCGTACTTCTATCCTCCATCAATTTCTTTAGTATTCAAAATATATTTTCTTGCATGAGTAGGACACTGTTCAGGGAAAGAAATTATCTCAACATTCTGTTTTTGTTGATTGATATGTAGAAATACAGAAACACACATATTGCTTAACAATACAAATAATTTGCACCTGAAATTCATTTGCTTAGTCCCCTGGAGGCCTACAGAACAAAATGTTTGTAACAAATACAGCTGTGCTGGCGATACTATTGCTTTAGAGAAAACAAAAACTTGGTCTCTGGTCCAAGAAGCTTATAGTCCAAAGGAAGTCAGAGAGAAGTTTTGAGAAACCTGGCTTCCAGTTTGGGTTTGCTTTTTCCCAAATGTGCCCTGTCCTTTTCTGATGGTGTGGCTTTGTTCTTGCTGATTTTTTTTTTCTGAAAGCTGGAATGCCTGTTCTCTTCACCAGCCATCAAAAGCCTACCCAGGCTTTAAGGTTCCAATGTCGCCTAGTTTGTAAAGCTTTTCTGTCTCCCACAGTTGGATGTCTTTCCTCCTCTCCTTTGTGCTCTTGCAGTTTTTTGTTCACTCTTGATTACACTACCAAAATCCACTTAGAGTGGTGTCTGTGATTTAAGGTTCAGGACCCTGCTTTATTCATCAAACTATCTCTCTAAGCACTTCCAGGATGACAGAAGAAAAGAGTTTGGAAACACAGAGGATAATGTATATTTAAATAATGTTTGTTATGTTTTCAAATACTATGTCAAATACATTTTCCTTCAATCTCCAGGCAACTTGGCAAGCAAAATGCCTCCAAATTTAAAGCTATGAGGGTGATCACTAATCTGGAAATTTTTTTTTAAATAAATGAAAAAGTTTCCTTGCGCTTCTAGGCATTTTGAACATCTTTAATATGGTGTGTGCGTGCTAAGTTACTTCAGTCATGTCTAACTCTTTGCGACCCTATGGACTGTAGCCCACAGGCTCCTCTTTCCATGGGATTCTCCAGGCAAGAATACTGGAGAGGGTTGCCAGGCCTTCCTCTGGGAGATCTTCCTGACCCAGGGATCAAACCCATATCTCTTATGTCTCCTGCACTGGCAGGTGGGTTCTTTACCACTAGCACCACCTGGGAAACCCCCTTTTATATGGTAACTTCTCTGAAGGGTTGAATCATACTGGGGTTGTCTTTATGACTGGGCACCTTCTTTTTCTCATCTGTAAAATGGAAACACTAATCTGCCTTATCCCTTTTGCAGGGTTATCACAAGGGTAAATGAAAAAATGGCTATGCAAAAAAGATAAAGCAGGATGAAAATGCAAAATGTTGTTCTCATTAACTATACAAGGATTTGCTTCATGTTCATATTGCAGCATTCGAGTATGCGGACTTTGGCTAACCTCATCACAGCTGCATTAAAAAGGATTCTCCATGAGTTGCTTAAGAGGAGAAGCCAAGCGGCTGATTACAGCTTAGGGCCCTGCCACAGCCATCAAAAGTAACCAAAGGGATGCTGGGACTTCAAGTTTGTTTCCAATTGTGCAGAAGGAAAGTCATGGCCTCATCCACCTGCTTCCTGTCTCCACCATGACTCACACCTTTCAGGTCCACTTGGATGGAATTTCAGATGAGATCTGCTTAGGCCCACTGCCCAAGGACCTCGATGGTGCTAAGGCTCAGGTAACTGTGAAAGGAGGAGCAAAAAGCTGAGCCTGAGCCCCAAGAGGACTGAGTCAAGGTCACAACGCACTTTTTAGCTTATTTAGAAAAACCAGTTTGTCCTCCATCACTGGTGGTGTAAGCATGAGGCTACTGTTTCTGATAGGATGCACTGAGTGAGACACAACATCACTTCTATGACATTTCTGTCCCAAATGCACAGTCTGAATTTAACCACAAGGAAACATCAGACAAACCTAAATTGAAAGACATTTCACCAAATAATTAGCCTATGCTCTTCACTTCTATAATATACTTCCCTAAAAGATTTTTGAAAAGATTCAAGAACTTTTCTGAATCAAAGAAAACTAAAGAGACATGACCACTGAGAGCAATGTGCGATCCTAGGTTGGATCCTGGACCAAAAAAAGAATGCTCTTGGGACAACTGATAAAATTTGAATATGGATGAGAGAGCATACAACAGTATTGAATCAACACAAACTTCCTGATTTTACCATTGTACTATGGTTATGAAAGAAAACGTCCTTATTCTTAGGAAATACAGATTGACGTATTTAGAGGTAAAAGAGCATGATGTATGAACTTAATTTAAAATGGTTAAAAATTTAGTAAAGTGTATGCATAATGAGGAGGGAGAAGACCCACAAAAATAAAGTAAATGGGGAAAATATAAAAAACTGGTGAGTCTTTATAAAGAGTACATAGAAGTTCTCTGTATTATTCTTGCAACTGTTTAATTTGAAATATCAAAGTAAAAAGTTAAAAAATTTGTGAAAACTATACCAAAATCTAAATGTTTTTTAAAGTTTGCTTCAGAAAATTATATAATTTATTACTTAATGTTGGTTTCCTTAACCGCCATAAAAGGGCAATTTTTAAATATAAATTTATTTATATTAATTGGAGGCTAATTACAATATTGTATTGGTTTTGCCATACATCAACATGAATCCACCACAGGTGTACACGTGTTCCCCATCCTGAACCCCCCTCCCATCTCCCTCCCCATACCATCCCTCTGGGTCATCCCAGTGTACCAGCCCCGAGCATCCCGTATCATGCATCAAACCTGAACTGGCAATTCGTTTCACATATGATATTATACATGTTTCAATGCCATTCTCCCAAATCATCCCACCCTCGCCCTCTCCCACAGAGTCCCTAAGACTGTTCTATACATCTGTGTCTCTTTTGCTGTCTCGCATACAGGGTTATTGTTACCATCTTTCTAAATTCCATATATATGTGTTAGTATACTGCATTGGTGTTTTTCTTTCTGGCTTACTTCACTCTGTATAATAGGCTCCAGTTTCATCCACCTCATTAGAACTGATTCAAAGATAATTCTTTTTAATGGCTGAGTAATACTCCATTGTGTATATGTAGCACTGCTTTCTTATCCATTCATCTGCTGATGGACATCTAGGTTGCTTCCATGTCCTGGCTATTATAAACAGTGCTGTGATGAACATTGGGGTACACGTGTCTCTTTCAATTCTGGTTTCCTCAGTGTGTATGCCCAGCAGTGGACGGCTGGGTCATATGGCAGTTCTATTTCCAGTTTTTTAAGGAATCTCCACACTGTTCTCCATAGTGGCTGAACTGGTTTGCATTCCCACCAACAGTGTAAGAGAGTTCCCTTTTCTCTACACCCTCTCCAGCATTTATTGCTTGTAGACTTTTGGATAGCAGCCATTCTGACTGGCGTGAAATGGTACCTCATTGTGGTTTTGATTTGCATTTCTCTGATAATGAGTGATGTTGAGCATCTTTTCATGTGTTTGTTAGCCATCTGTATGTCTTCTTTGGAGAAATGTCTGTTTAGTCTTTGGCCCACTTTTTGATTGGGTCCTTTATTTTTCTGGAATTGAGCTGCAGGAGTTGCTTGTATATATTTTAGATTAATTCTTTGTCAGTTGCTTCATTTGCTATTATTTTCTCCCATCCTGAAGGCCTTGCTTATAGTTTCCTTTGTTGTGAAGAAGCTTTTAATTTTAATTAGGCCCCATTTGTTTATTTTTGCTTTTATTTCCAACATTCTGGGAGGTGGGTCATAGAGGAACCTGCTGTGATTTATGTCAGAGAGTGTTTTGCCTATGTTCTCCTCTAGGAGTTTTATACTTTATGGTCTTATGTTTAGATCTTTAATACATTTTGAGTTTATTTTTGTGTATGGTGTTAGAAAGTGATCTAGTTTCATTCTTTTACAAGTGGTTGACCAGTTTTCCCAGCACCACTTGTTCAAGACATTGTCTTTTCTCCATTGTATATTCTTGCCTGCTTTGTCAAAGATAAGGTGTCCATAGGTGTGTGGATTTATCTCTGGGCTTTCTATCTTGTTCCACTGATCTGCATTTCTATCTTTGTTTCAGTACCATACTGTCTTGATGACTGTGGCTTTGTAGTAGAGCCTGAAGTCAGGCAGGTTGATTCCTCCAGTTCCATTCTTCTTTCTCAAGATTGCTTTGGCTATTCGAGGTTTTTTGTATTTCCATACAAATTGTGAAATTATTTGTTCTAGCTCTGTGAAAAATACCATTGGTAGCTTGATAGGGATTGCATTGAATCTATAGATTGCTTTGGGTAGTATACTCATTTTCACTATATTGATTCTTCTAATCCATGAACACAGTATATTTCTCCATCTATTAGTGTCCTCTTTGATTTCTTTCACCAGTGTTTTATAGTTTTCTATATATAGGTCTTTTGTTTCTTTCATTAAATATATTCCTAAGTATTTTATTCTTTTTGTTGCAATGGTGAATGGAATTATTTCCTTAATTTCTCTTTCTATTTTCTCATTTTAGTGTATAGGAATGCAAGGGAGTTCTGTATGTTGATTTTATGTCCTGCAACTTTACTATATTCATTGATTAGCTCTAGTAATTTTCTGGTGGAGTCTTTAGGGTTTTCTATGTAGAGGATCATGTCATCTGCAAACAGTGAGAGTTTTACTTCTTCTTTTCCAATTTGGATTCCTTTTATTTCTTTTTCTGCTCTGATTGCTGTGGCCAAAACTTCCAAAACTACTATGTTGAATATTAGTGGTGAAAGTGGGCACCCTTGTCCTGTTCCTGACTTTAGGGGAAATGCTTTCAGTTTTTCACCATTGAGGATAATGTTTGCTGTGGGTTTGTCATATATAGTTTTTATTATGTTGAGGTATGTTCCTTCTATTCCTGCTTTCTGGACAGTTTTTATCATAAATGAATGTTGAATTTTGTCAAAGGCTTTCTCTGCATCTATTGAGATAATTATATGGCTTTTATTTTTCAATTTGTTAATTTGGTGTATTACACTGATTGATTTGTGGATATTGAAGAATCCTTGCATCCCTGGGATAAAGCCCACTTGGTCATGATGTATGATCTTAAAAGGGGCAATTTGAAAAATAAAGTGATACACTGAAAACTCAACGATACAAATAAAATAGTGAGGCTCTGACAAGGCTGTCACCTGTAGCTTATTTTAGTCCTTCAATGGTGAAATTTCTTTTTAGAATTGAATCCAAAAGAAATGGAAAATTAAATACAGCAAACAATGCCCCCCTAAAGCCTGAAAACCCAACCAGAAGAAATGGTTTAGCAATGCACTCATCCAGTGGGCTTATGGGTGGTGGGGCCTCAGACTAAATGAACTGAACATATCAACTGAAAAGTGGAAGGTCTCAAGTGTATGGGTGAAATGAATGCCTAGACTGCACCCTCCCAGCCCTTTGAGGAAGGTACTGGTGGAAGGTACTGGGATAGGTCACACTTCCCAGAAGGAAAGTAAGGGCAGAAATGCGTGGAAGAAAAACACAGTAGGAAACAGTGGAGCATCCCTATGAGGTTCTGTGCAGACAATAGAACAACCAAAGTAGGCTATTCCTCATCCTGGTATGTCCACACGAACAAGCCTTGTTGCTCAGAAGAATCACTGAAAGTTGATGGCTAAAGCAGTTCTCATCCATCTCACAATCTCGGGGTAACACTGGCTATACAGACAGTTCAGCAGATCCTCCTTTGTTAAAACCAAGTAGCTCAAGAGAACAATTCAAAGGTTCCAGCCAGGGTCACTAGCAGAAGTTAAAAGAGTCATTAAAGGAATGGAATGAGCATTAGGAATTATGGCTCAGGTAATGGTCAAGTTAACCAGGAAATTAAAATCCTGATGTAGAGAAAGGGAAATTTAAATGGGTGGCAGGTAGTGGTGTGCTGTTGAATGTGTAATGACCAGCTTTCTGTGTGAGAAAACAATGACTCTGATTTATAGCATTTGTTGAATTCCATGGTGTAAATATTCCCATCATGGCTGAGCTCTAGTTTCTAGAATTGGAAAGCAGTGTACACAGTAAGCTCTCATGAGCTAGTGTAAACCAGCTCCAGCAGACCAAGGATCATAACCTTGGTTAGGACCTTATGTCTTCTGCTGCCTAGCCATGTCACCCCAGTAAGTAACTTCACCATTCTGGGTCTCAATTTCCTCATGTGTAAAATATCAATCCCACAAGATCATTGAGAGAATCAAATGAAACAAATTTACCTCTGTCTCAGATCTCTTCTACCCCTGACCCTCTATGGTTCCGTGATGGAGCTGGCCACATTGTTGGCCTTTTGCCTTTCTCCATCTCATGCCAATTCTTGTGAGCCAGGGGAACACAAGAGAATCCTAGAGGAAGCCACTCTATGGTGTGGTAATCAGAGCAGAGGGCTTCCCTGGTGGCTCTGCAGTAAAGAATCACCTGCCAGTGCAGAAGATGAGGGTTTGATCCCTGGGTTGGGAGGATCCCCTGGAGAAGGGAATGGGAACCTGCTCCAGTATTCTTACCTGGAGAATTCCATGGACAGAGGAGCCTGGTGGGCTACGGTCCATGGGGTTGCAAAAGAGTTGGACATGACTTAGGGACTAAACAACAACAATCAGAGCAGAAACCACATCCATGTGGCCTGAGGTGAGGTGGAAGGCAATGGCCACTGCAGATTTTCGATACAGAAGAGATTTCTAGGTGGAAATCAGTTTGGAAAGTGGAGGTAGAGAATTTCTACAACATCTATTATTTTAATGGTATATTTATTGGGGCTAACTTAGAGGTGTAAAGGGTGCCTAGGGTCAGTGCAATGTATCTATGCCCTCTCTTCCCACAGTGTACCAGAATCGGCCTGGTCATGAAGAATACACAGTGAAATTAGGGTCTGTTCATATTTGAATGTCCCACAAATCTAAAGGGAGTAACTCAGGACTAACTTTCTTTATGACCTTTACAGGACCTAGGATCTTAAGTTGCCCTCAACACCCTGTTTGCTGTGCCTCTGAATCAGAGGGACAAAATCTAAGTTTATCCCCTGGGCCATCATTTGGTGACACAATTAGCTCAGAATGGGGGTATTTGGGTCCTTCATACCGCTTCCTTTTGGTTAAATATAATTAGAATTAAACCGGGGGCCAGAAGAATAAATACAAGTGATTGGAAGCTTGACCCCTGCTGGGATTCCTGGGGCTTCAAGCTAATGGACCAAAAAGTCCAAGTGAAAGGGGGTTTAGTAAGGTATAAGAGACATAATACCTTGTGCTTCCGGAGGCTGCCAGGACTGGTGGGCGTAGAGATGGGAGACTGCTTAGACTTGGGGGTAGAGAGCTGGCTGCTGGAGGTTCCGTTTGCTAGCCCAAGGCAAGAGAAAAGGAAGGGAGAAAAATCAACAGCATACAAAGGAACACGTTATCCTTCCCCTCTGAAGACACTAAGAACATTCAAACGCGCTACACAGACGACCAAGTGATTTGATGAGTAGAACAAAGGTGAAAAGAAACACATTCCTCAGAAAGGCAAGAACTACAATCCTCAGTTAATTAGATCCCCTTGCGGTGCAAGGCGGTAATCTAACCTCCCCCCGCCCCCTTCTCCCCACCTCACCTCCTCCCAAGTGCTTCCAATTACAGGGGTCTGGTTCTTTTCAAACCTTTTTCATATTCATTCCCAAGTCTGACCCTAGCAGCATCTCTGGGAGGTAGTCCGGGAACATGTTACTCTGTTTCAATTTTATAAATGACATAAAAGCGAGGCATGAAGAGGTTATATGCCTCACCTTAAAGGGGAAGGCATGTGAGTGATTTGGGCATGTCCCCTTTGGTGGCAGATGATGTGGTGCAGGACAGCCCTATTATCTATTTCTTCCTCTCTCTATTTTCCTGCTCATCTTTCCCCCCAATCTCTTCCCTACTTCATTCTGGGTGCAAAGAACAGAAGGAAAAAAGGAGAGAGAGAGAGAGAGAGAGAGAGAGTGCTAATTAGGAAGCAGAATGGAAAAGAAAATGGAGGAGAAACAGTGTGAAACATAAAGAGAGGTGCATACAGCAAAATGGGCAGAGGAGAGAATTGAGAATGAGAGAGAGAGAGATCAGGAGTGAAGGAGACGAGAGACAAGAGGTTGCTAGGAAAGAGAAGAAGGAGGAAGTTTGAATTCAGGAGAAAGGCTTACAGACAGAAAAAGGTATTAATAGCCAGAGTCAGGGTGCATCTCCATTTGTCTCTAGTCAGTAAAATGCTGAAAATGAGATGATTTAATATTTAACATCTCTATATTCCATTGTTGTTGCAAATTGTCTTATATTCCCTTGCTGACCAGATTTTTTAAAGATCGAATCATGTAAAAAGCAATGTGGTGCATTGAAGTGGAACAATTAAACAGCTTTCAAAGGGAATACATGTTCAGACATCTCATGCTTAAGTTAATTTATTTTAAAATCTAAGGACCTACATTGTTCCTCTGATATTCTGAAATGTGCTTTTTAAAAAAGGCAAATATCCCAAGGGCACTAGGGGGAGAGGGGAGGAGAAGAGAAAGAGGAGGAAGGGAAGACAGGAGAGAGCGGGTAGAGAGGAAGAGAGACACAGAGAGAGAATAGGAAATTGAAAAAATTGAGCAGGAAGATGGCCTGAGAGTGTTGCTGTTGATCCCACAGGTAAAGCTTAAACTGATGTATCATGAATATTTCCTGAAGATATACTTCCTCTGCACCACTTTGGTAATGTTTCCCTAGGTTCTGGAACCTTCACATCAACTATAGAGATGAAAGAGACATCATTCGGGTAGCTGAATTTATCCAAGTGCAAGTGAGCTGAAAAATGGGTACTTAGGCATCCACCGTCTGGTTTTACCTGTGTATTCACTTGTCTTTAACCCACTCACTGAGAGGCCTTTCTCCCTGTCAGGGCTTCCTGGGAGTCATTCATTCAGTTGGCCAGTAGTTCCAGAGTACTTTCTCTAAACTGAGCTAAGAATTAGACACTGAAGTTTCAGAGATGAGTAAGTCAATTCAAATGGGGAGGCAGGTAAGAATACTGTAGAATAAGTGCTATGACAGACCCAGACAAGTGGTGTTATTGGAGCCCAGCAGAGATGTTTGGAAATCAGGGAACTAGGAGGCAAACAAGAGGAGGCAACACCTGAAAAAAGTCTGGAGAGATGACTCTAGAATAGACAAATCTATAGAGACAGAAGGTCCAATAGATCAATGGTTGCCACAGGCAGGCCAGCAGGAAGCAAGGAGGCTGGAATGGAGAGGGTCTGCGAACAGGTACAGGGTTTCTTGGCGAGGGGTGGGTAAAGATGGTCTGACATTAAATACTGATGGTTGTTGTACAACTCTAAACTATCAACATCCAGTGAATTGTACATTTTAACTGAGTGAATTGTTATGTGAATTATATCTCAATAAAGCCATTAACAGAAGAGGAATTGGAGCTAGTTAGGCAGAGAGGGTAGAAAGGGTAGTCAAGATCAGAATTTCTCTGGAAGGGGCAAAAGGAATGGCAGTGTGAAAGAATACAGTACATTTACAGAAGTATAAATAGCTCCAAATGGCTCAAGCATACATGCCAGCAGTGAGTTAGTTCTGAGAGATGAGACTGGAGTTGATGATAAAAACCAGACCCTGGGGGCCTCTTGCGAGGACTTTAGTTAAGTTTGGGTTTGATGTGTGAAAGAAATCATACATTATCAAATGTACATTTGATAATACATCACAAGTTTGAGACCATCAAAGTTACATTTAAAAACTATGACTCCAGTTGTGGTGGGTGGACTGGATTAGAGTGGGGTAAAGGTAGAAGCAAAGAGATTGGTTGAAAGACAATGCATTCATCCAGGTGAGAGGTGGTGATGGCTTAAATTAAAGCACTGGAGAGGTAAAGCATGGACTGGGAGAAGAAAAGAGACCTAGAGGTCAGGCAAACTTAGGGTGTTAGTACACATACAATGCAAGCCACCCAAAGAGGAACATGACCTGTACCAAACAGCACAGAGACTGGGGGAGGTAGGCTTTGCCAGGGCACTAGGCTTTCTGGTGAATAAAAGAGACACTTTGGAAAAAGCAAGAGTCTATGGAGACACAATGTGGCAAAGGGGCCAATTACTCTGCAGGAAAAGGAAGGAGTTACTACACCACCTGCAGTGCCCCCAGGGTCTCCAAGCAGGACCTGGCCCCCTAGAATTCAAGATGCAGAGCACTCTTGGTCATGAACGTGAACTGACGTAATGCAAGTCTTCCAAAAGAGCCCTGACCTCAGCCAGGAAGTCTCAAAGATGTAGGTATCCCCAGGTAAGTTCTGCCATTTTGTTCTACATGGTTGCTGTGTCCTTGGGCAAGCAAGTTTCCCAGCGTTCATCAGCCATGCTACAAGAGGTTGACTACTATACTTCCAGTATGAAAACTGTCTTTTTTACCTACCCTCTTATCTAGCAATGAGCCCACTGGTCTTGCCAAAATGTGGGAAATTATTAACCATAGCATGTCTGCATGGGAATCAGTTCCCACTTATTGGCCATAAAGCTGCACACACAGGTTTTTTTTTTTTTTTCAATTTCTAGTTATTTTCTCAACATTCTCTGTAACTCTCTCACCCCAAAATTTTAGAGCACTAAAGTTCCATCTATACCTCTCTCTCTATTCTCTGTATGTCTGTGTATGTTTACATATGTTCCACTTCCACTCTCCCAATCAATCAATCCCCAGATCAGTCTTAAGCTACCTGCAAATAAAGGATTTAATTTTGTCATCAACATTCAATAAGCATTTTGAAAATCAGTTTTTAACCATTTAACTACAATTAACAATTTAATTGTTGGGGAAAAAAACGGCAGACACTTTCCCAGACTTTCATGATGGAGTCAAACCCAAAGATGGACACAGAGCAACGAGAAAATGTAAACACGTACAGGCTAAAGTCCCCCTGGGAGTAGGAAATGGCAACCTGCTCCAGTATTCTTGCCTGGAAAATTCCGTGGACAGAGGAGCCTGGCAGGCTACAGTCCATGGGGTCACAAAGAGTCAGACATGACTGAGAACACACAGCACACAACTCAGGCAAAGGTCAATTCCCTACAAGCTGAAGGAGCTCCTACGTTTACAGAGGACATAAAACATATTCTTATATGCATCTCTTCTATGGCTTCTGTGGGAAAAAAAATCTGGAAGAGTGCCATTTGACTTGAATTATGAAGCCAATTCATATAAATGTCAAGTAAAAGAAGTAGCAGGAAAAGATGAAAATAGGGTCTGATGAACTGTGCGTAGTTTGGGATTGGCAAATCCACATGGAAGGCTGTCGCACATCATTTTGAGAGTGACTGGAAATAACACCAGTTTGATAACCCTCATTTTTCCTTTATTCTGCTCAGACATCTTTAGCTTCTGTCTCTAAAGTTCCATTTCTCAGCTGCAATTTGAGAATGTACTGGGGGAGTCTTTGCCATCTTTTACTGGTCTCTCTCATTTCCCTTCTCATAACCACAGCCTCACTGTTGGCATCTTTTATTTACTCATATTCCAAATCCTTTCATCCCTTTCTTCTCATTGTACAGTTCATTTTTACTCCTCTACAACAAGGCACATCAGGAACTTTTCAATCTCCTAGGCTGCTTTAACAATCTTATCAATAAAAACCAGGATAATAATGCTTATTGTGTGTCTGTGATAAACCAGGAACTCTTTTCTCTCTTTCTAGTCTCGCTCTCTTTCTCTCTGTCTCTCTCTCTCTTACACACACACAACCTCATCTAGTCATACTCTAATTTCTGATGGGGAAACAGAGGTTTGTTCCAGTTACAGACAGCAAATCCTATGTTCAGAATTTGAACACAGGTCTTTCTGACTCCAAAGCCTATGTATGTTTCGGTTTGTTTTCAGTTTTTGCTACATTGCTCTTCCCTTTTCACAGTTTGCTCCTGGGGCTCCTTCCTATGACAACTTTCCGACATGGGGTAGGAAGGAGGGAGAAGAGTTGTGCCCGAGAAAAAAAAGAAAGAAATAGGAAAGCGTAGAAGCAGACACCAGAGCTTACACCCATCTTCTAGGCTTTTTATCCTACTCTATCTAGTTTAGATTGGAAAGTGATTAGCAAGAGCTATCTTTCATTCACCCCGCCAACATTCATAGACAATGTCATGAAACAATAGCAGAGAGAGTGGCCAGCCAGGCATGTAACTACCCTCATGCCACAGAATCCTCTGAGAAGATGGTATCTGCGCCCTGTCTGCCACTTCCCTCAGCTATGCAGCATAATTGCCAAGCTTGGCTTGGCACAATCTTGGCTTTCTAGCTTTTCTGAAGGCTAATGCTTGCCCATTTCCCAGTGCTTGTCTTTAAATCCTTGGCTCCCTCAGAATGGAACAAGACAAGCCCCAACAAAAGATGGTGGGTAAGGTAGCTAGATTGAATTAACTAGATTCATAGGGACTTAAATGTGTAGGGGAATAGGAGCTCCCAGGAGTCAAGAACAAGGTAGAGGGAGTCAGTTCCCAAATAACAAGGAGAAATTTCAGTTACTGGCATGGGTGGCCAAGGGCAGAGTATGGTCACCAGCCTGGCAAATTGATGCTGAGCTCTTAGACTCTGAATTCCCTTGTCTGGAGGCTGGACTGATTCCTGGAAATCAAGATGCAATCATGTGAAAGGTGGGTGTAAGTAGCCCCAGGTACAGCGATTAAAGATTTGTCTGGGCAATGAGTTAAACAAGTCATTTACTTTCTGGGTTCAAGTTCTCATGGTACAGGAAGAAAAGGGTCAGTTTGACATGTGCTTTTCACCCAGCCTTTGACTGGACAGCAAATTGGTTTAGTATTCATTCTCACTTAGCTCTGGCTTTTCCCTCCCATTTGAATCTCCACACTTGAGCTCAACTCAAAATCAAGTCTGCTGGTTTGGGTTTGAGATCTATTTTGAAATACTGCTAACTGAAAACAAATAACTCAGTCTACAAAAAAAGCCATGACAATAATTTCAGAGCCACCTTTAAAATTGCAGATGTATTTCTACAATTGTTTTCAAAGCATTTTGCACTATATGAATTCACATGATTCTCCTGATAACCCCAAGAGATGGTAGCCAGGAATTAATGGTCTCCTTTTAATCATAAGAAGAGCCTCAGAGAGTTTAGGACTTGCTTAAAGGGTGTAAACTGCTTCTTCTCAATGGATGGTGGACTTCAGGATTTGCCTACAGATTTATTTCAAAATTCCCCCAAAGTTAGCATATCATATACCACTATGACTTTTTAGTGATTGGTTCTCTGTCTTGTCTTTTCTAATTTCCTAATGTCTTGAAGAGGGAGATCTCAATATACAATTCAGTCACTTCCTCATTCTTTTCTCATATTGAGATGCTCTAATGTTCCTTCATTCCAGTCCAAAGACACCCTGGTTTCTTCCTACTTATACAGGGAGGTTTTCTGGAAGGCCATCCAAGTAGAACCAAGGTGGTTTCAACTTACTTCAGAACAAGGCCAAGAGACTGAGCCTGTGGTTTTCATACATTCATTCCAAAGAGCCCTTGGGCGGGGTGTGTGGATTGGTTTGGCTAATTATTTCTGCTCAGTGGGAAAGCTTTTGTCCCTCTCCCCAGACTCGTCTAATAGGGAAGCAAAAACTAAGGGCCCAAGAACAGTTTTTCACTGATTTGATCACAAGCCTGGTTCTCAGGCCAAATTCAATCACAGGTTGTAAGACACTGTAACATCAGAAGTTGGAATTTGAATTTTAAATCAATTCCCTACAGAGTCTTGGACAGCATGCAGTGGTGAACCTTTTAAATAAAGGAGAAAAGTAAGAGTCTTCCTTATAGCAAAAAAAAAAAAAAGTGTACCCATTTCTGCACTATTTTAACACAGATCAGTTTCCTTCAAGAAGAGGACAACTGTAAGAAGACTGATAGATGTCCCAGGATTGTTTCCTCAGACTTGATAAAGCTGACAATATTTATTTCCAGTTGAAGGTGGTTTTGCTGAGAACATGTTTCTGGTGGAGCAAGCCTGTTGTTGACATTCACTCCCAGTTTTATGGGGCAGGAATTAGAAAAAAACTACACTGCCCTTAATCTGTGGAAAGAACATATGCTTTGGTATCAGTCAGAGTTTTAAACCCTGGCTTAGCCATTTCTTAGATGTGTGACCTCAGGTGGAACCTACCCTCTGTGAGCCTGTTTCCTCATCTGTAACATTTGAATAAAATTAATGCAGATGCCAATTCTTCTTGTTTTGAGCATTACATGACAGACTACATATAAAACACTTAGCCAAGTGCCTTAGCAGATAAAGAGGGCTCAATAATGACATCTTCCATTGCTATTACTACTGCCACTACTAGAAATGGAAGGAATTGAAGCACTGAGTTAGGAAATCCCCTTCCACGGTGTGTGATTCATCAACTTAAGGAGGCCGAGGACTAATTCTTTGGCTAGCAGGTCAGACATTAGAAGACTGAAGTTTTTCCGAGTGAAGCCCATAACTTTTTATTTGTGCATGTTACGGCCGTGTTCCCCAAAGCAGAGCCCTTGGTTCTCGACTCTCTCAGCAGTACCATGCAGGTGGGGTGGTCAGTGAACTCCATGTGGAACCAATGAAGGTATTGGAGCAGGGAAGTTATAAAATGGCCGTGTTTTAGGATGAAAAATGTGGTGGCACCACAGCAAATGCCTAAGTGGATAGAGATTTGAAGCAGAGATACTATGTAAGAGTATGTTGAGCAATTCAGGCATCAGGTGATGAGGGAAAGGAAGGGATTTTTTTGTGAGAAAGGTGAAGACGTTTTAAAGGTTCAACAACAACAACAGGCACAGGATATGGTAGACATGAAGGACTGGAGAGTGTGAAGAGTCAAAGATAATGCCAAGGTGCAGGGCCTAGGGAACAGAATTGATTCTATTGTCAGGGAGTTGGGGAAGGGAAATATTTTTGTTTTGTAGACACATTGCATTTGACACATGGAGGCAGAATTGTCTGGTGAGCATTCATGGCGCTGATATCCAGAAGGAAGGTGGGGGCTGGAGATGTAGATTTAATGGCAGCCTGTCTGTACCTCAATATGCTATACTCATTACCACCTCTGCTCTTTTGTTCATGTTTTCTCTGCTTCCAGAAATATCCACTTCTTTATCAGCTGAAATCTCCTGTCAAGCCCCAGTTCTTTCAGGAAGCTGTAACACCCTAGCCCACAGTAAACTCACTTTCCCACAAACTCCAATACTTCCAACAGCACTTACTGCCTGTGTCTCTCATGCACTCGGCATCTAAACAAATCATTATCATTAAGTCTCATTCTCAGCACCACAGTTCAATGGTTAAATTGTAGAGTGTGGGGCCAGACTGCCTGGGTTCAAACCCCAGCTCTACTACTTCCTAGCTGTGTGGTCCTGGGTAGGTCAGTCCACTTCCATATGCCCTTCATAGTTTCTTCATATGCAAAATGGGGACAATAGCACCTACCTCATAAGGTTGTTGTAGGAATTAAATCAGTTAATATATGTAAAATGATTAGAATGGTTGCTTGGCACATAACTGTGTGAGTATTTGTAAATAAAAATGTTTGTACTCCACCAAAAATTTGGAGAATCACTTGTATTTAAACACAAATCCCAGTGTGCAACACGTTGCTAGGACTCCTACTGCAGGGATATGGGTCAACACCACCACATCCCATGGCCTATGGTGTGCTCTGGGCCCCCATTATACTGCTTCTCCAACCATTTCCTAAGCAATGGAAAAGTTGCCTTAGATATAGGACAGTTCTTCCACTTCAACTAGGCATAAGCCGTGGTGTTAGAAAGAATCAGAATGGGGGAGGAGGTAAGGGAAGTTTTTTCTCTTCCTATGGCTTCACCAAGGGCACAGACAAAGAGCACCACTTCCCCTTGGATGGACAGGAGGGGAGCTGATGGAGGGTCTATGATGGGAACTGGAAACAAAGGTGCTTAATTTACGGCTGTGTTCTATGCTGCACAAAGAGAATGTCACACATACCACCCCCACCCCTGCCTCACTACAGCCCTTTTCTGAAAGCCGAGGAAGGTAGAAGGAGCAGAGAAGCAAGGGCCATCCAAGAGAGACGGTTTATTCACCACTCTGGAGCTTCTACACCCTGTCTCAAGGACAATGCAAGGATTGTTTGCATGGGAGCCAGGAGAGCTGAGCTCTCATTCTTGAGTCGTAAATAGATATTGGGAAGACTGCAAGATTTACTGAACCTCTTTATATCTTAGTTCTCCAATCTAAAAAAAAAAACAACTGGATAATTTTCTTTTCCCAACTTAATTTATGGTGCTATTATGAGTGACAACTGAGATGATGGATTTGGAAATATTTCGCAAAGTGCAGAGCATTTACGTCACATAAAAGATCACTATCTTGAACTTCTCTCAGATGCAGAAAAAGGATATTGTGTGTTGAAGACCTCCTGGAGAAGAAAATAGCAACCTACTCCAGTATCCTTGCCTGGAAAATTCCATGGACAGAGGAGCCTGGCAGGGCAGGTTACAGTCCATGGGGTTGCAAAGAGTCGGACATGACTGGGCAACTGAGCCCACACACACAGTCACATGTGGCAGGTGAGCATTTGAAGTGTGGCTAGTCAATTGAGGTGTACTGTAAGTATAAAATACAATCCCATTTCAACGAATGTAAAATATCTCAATAATTTGTTACATTGGTTACATGACAAAATGATAAGATTTTGGATGTATTAAATAAAATAAATTATCAAAACTAATTTCACCTGTTTCTTTGATCTTAACTGTGGCTATTAGAAAATTTTAAATTACATACAAAGCTTGCATCTGTGGCTTGCATTTTATTTTTATTGGACTGAGTTGGTACATCCAGTCACATTCAGGACAGTCAGAGCATTCAGTTTCCTCCATCTTAGGCAACCCAAAGCAGCCTGTTTAGTTCAGAAGAGAAGGACTCCTGGATACAGTAGTCCCATGGACATCCTCCCTCCAACCTGGATGTTTTGTGGTCCTTGACCTCCCGTTTTAAAAGATGTGTATTTTGGTAGAGAAGACATTCATTCTCAGGAATTTGGGAACAGGGAAGATTTGACTTTCAGGAATAGGTACTCATAGGTTGGGGGACGAAGGGTGGGGAACATTGGGTTGCTACAACAATGACTTACTGTTGAAGAATACCAAACTAATTACCACATTACAATCCTCTCAGCCTACCAGGGTGGGTAATTAGCTTCCTTTGAGGCTCCTCAAAAAAAGTAAGAAAAAGAAAAGATTCCTTCCCAGCATCTGGCTGAATTTGTCCTTTTAATTCAATTCAATCCAATCCAATTGGGAGGTAGTTGCATAAAGAGAGAAATTAACACATTAAAGGCTGAAATAAAAGTAGAGAGAGATGCGCAGAAACATCTTCCTTTAGTTCTGAAGCCAGCCTTACCTTTGCCCATCAAATGGCAAGTCCTGGGTTAATCAAAATGGAGCACTGCATAAACTGCCTTCACACATTCCACAGGAGTCCTCTGGGCTCAGGTTTCACCTGCTTTCCACACAGTCCCTTGCCCTACTTTAAAGACAAACTTGGCTAATGGGACTTATATTCTCAGAGTCCATCAGCTCTGCCCAGCGAGAATGAGAGCTCCTTATAGCTATATTACATAGACAATCAGATTTTTCCTTAACTCAAGTTTAGGCTTAGCCACAGACATCCCATTTGGGGCAATACTGCCATCAATATTGGCAGGCAGGAGTGGGGTCTGAACTCAAGGGGAATAAAGTAGAAAGATTTTGATTTATTCACGGGCAGAAGAGGAAAGAGACAACTTAAACACTAAGGAACAAAGAATCAAATTATGATGCAAATTATAGACCAAATAGCATCAATTTACTAAACCTCAATTCAAACTGAACCCAGATATTAACTGAATCATGAATTGGACTATACACACACACACACACACACACACACACACATGTTTGTAAAGCTAGAAAACTCGTTCAGACCAAAACCAAACCTACTTTCTATATTTTCTAATGAACTAGAACATCAAAACATTCCTTTAACTGAACCTGAAACGAGCCAATGTTTCATTTGGTTTGAATCCCGACTAAAGAGGAACATTTTTGGCTTTCATTTGCCATCAAAGGAAGGTAGTTAAAATTCCCTGGAAATGGCCTATCTTCCACAACCTTTAGTTACTCAGGCTAAATGAAGAAATGTGGATCCATCCACAAGTCTCAGATCCAAGACAGACTGACAGAGAACAGAAACAGGGCAGTATTACCAAGTCTTAACAAAGAACAAAGTATTTCAGCCCAACCCAATGCCATTATAATTTAATGAAGTAAGTAAGTGTTAGTCGCTCATTTGTGACCACCTCTTTGCAACCCCATGAACTGTAGCCTGCCAGGCTCCTCTGTCCATGGAACTCTCTAAGCAAGAATACTGGAGTGGGTAGCCATTCTCTTCTCCAGGGGACCTTCCTGACCCAGGGATCGAACCAGGGTCTCCTGCATTGCAGGCAGCTTCTTTACATCTGAGCCCCTAAATTAATCTGTATATGTTTCTCGCTGACAGCTCGGAAAACCTTGATGCTTTATGAAAAACTGTGTATTGTCTATAGCTCATCCTTCTTATTATCTAATTCTGTGGAATCTGTTTTACAATTTTGGAAATAACTGATAACCACGGAGAACAATTATTGTCTAGACTTGCAAGTTCTGTCTTATCCAAAATGGGAACCAAGTCTTAGAGAAGGTAAGAAACTTGAACAAATTCATAAAGCTGGGAAGTGGTAGAGTTGGGTTTTCCTAGAAGGATGTCTCTCTTTCCTCTTCCATATCCTATCCCCCTACACCTCCCAGCTTGGAATGGTCCTGAGTTGAGGAGGAGGTGGAAAAGGGAAAATGGATATGTCAACTCCAAACTTTACCTAAAGTACTGGTCTGCCTGAGATTGGCTTTATCCCTGTGGAATGTTCACTGAGTGGATGTCTTAGTCTTGACCCTAAACTCCCTTTTACCTTTTCGGGCTGAAATCATGTGGAGGCCCTAAACACATCATCTAAGATGAGTGCAAATGTTCTGAAAATTGCCAGAACATGAAGACTGGCTAGACTAGAGTTTGACTTCACTTATGTTCATGAACTATCTGAAATGAAGATTTAAATTGTTTCTACTGAGGATACCACTTTAGATTTTTTTTTTTTTTTTACTGGTAAGAAACAGGGGCTGTTAATAATTCTGATGCCAAGTAAGGTCCCATTTTCCTACCTCAAATTGGTTACTTTGTTTATCTTGTATGTGTGAGTGCATCCTCATTCCTTCTCTTTAGCAAGGGACTTCTGAAAGAACTCAGAGTTCAAGACCTAAGAATAGGTCTTGCCTGCTTAAGCCTAGGTTGGGATCTATTAAAACTCAATATAATACATGTTCATTGAGTCCTAAATGCAATCATTCTCTGTCTCCAACACATTATACTCAGTGAGGTGCATATATTTTAGAAGGGAAATTCTGTAGGTAGCATGCTGGAGATCAATTATTTGACGTATGTGTAAACTGTGTTTAATTACAGGTGGTCATATCCATGTGTGCTGGGTAACCCAATTGGATACAGTCTGCAAAGAGAATCTACTTACTTCAAACTTTTGCCACCCCAGACTTTCTAACTAATGGATTATGTGATGGCTTAAGAACAGGCCCACAAATTCTCAGATATCTTTCTCTTCAAGAAATGGAGGCTGCAACCCCTTCCTTGAATGTAGGCTGGTCTTAGTGACTGTTTCCAATAAAAAGGCTAAAACAGAAGTGACAGTATATGGCTTTGGAGAACAGATCATAAAAGGCACCACATTTTCTTTCTTCTTCATTCTCTTGAATCACTGTATGGAAGAAGATCCTGCCAATGGCCATCTTGGAAGTTAATTCTACCATCCCAATTGTGTCTTGAAATGACTGCACCCCCTACTGACACCTTGACCTCAACCACATGACAACTACATGAGAGATCCTGAACCAACCAGCTTAACCACCCCAGAATTCCTGACTCACAGAAAATGTGAGATAATAAATGCTTGTTGTTTTTAAGTAGTATGCTTTAGGGTGATTTGTTTTATAGCAAGAGATAAGTAATACAGGTTAAAAATCCCAGAAATAGCCAGTGATACTCTGAAAAATTGATTAGCTAAGCGATTATTGCCAGATTTTATGAATCTATTTATTTATGTATTTATTTGGCTATACTGCATGACATGTGGGATCTTAGTTTCCTGACCAGGGATTGAACCAGTGCCCCCTGCAGTGGAAGGGCAGAGTCTTAACCACTTGGCCACCAGGGAAGTCCCCAGACTTCATGAATCTTGATCAAGTGTTTCAAGTCCATTTTTTTACAAGGCCCTGCTTAGAACCTGTACAAACAATTTCATTCTCAATCCAAGTGTTAAAATCTAGGTCTTTGTAGTTTGAGCAATATGAATTTGCTTACATAGTTTCATGTGCTATTCTTATGTTTAACCAAAATATCACAAAACAGCTGCATTTTAAAAAATTCCTTCAGCAAGTATTACCTACATGTCTACTGGGATTCTAGTACCCGGCAGGGTAAAATAGGTGCTCTTGTGCTTCTATTCATTTACAAACACTATTAACATCTACTAGGACAAAGGTACTATGCTCAGCACTAAGGATACAAAAATGAACATGACACCTTGCCCTTGAGGGACCCAGGATTTGGTTGAGGAAGTAAATACATACAAGCAAATACATACTTTACAACACAGCTGTGACTATTACCCCAGAGATATGAACAACATGCTATGATATTGTGGAAAATGGAACAACTATTTCTACTTGAGGTATTGAAGGATTAATAGTTTTCAAGCAAAGAAGAGTGGTGGGTTTCAGGGATGGCATTCCAGGTGCAGGAGAACAGGGTATGCAAAGACTTGAAGGTATGAAAAGCCTGAGTTGCTTCTTCACAGTTGGGTTCCTTCTTCCCGAGAATAAAGAAATGCCCAGTGATAGGCCTGGTAGGATGAGGCCAGCAGGACCAGCTGTTTTTCTAGGCCATGGACATTTCAAAGCCAACAGGTTGCTCAAGCTGCCTCAAATTGAAGATGTGATAAGGAGTGCTTTTTGCTCTCTGCCCCAAGGCTCTCTGGCTAGAAGAATTCTCATGGTGAACCCTGAGCTTTGGGAGGATAAATGTGTAAGTTTTCTGGATCATAGAATTTCTTATCCATGAAGAATTCAAACTCAGTGCCTGAGTCTATTGAGCTTCTAAACTTGGACTTCTGTGGCCCTTTTGCTTTTTAGATCAGTGCCACTTAAAATGTGGGTGCAAGGCCTTGCACCAGAATGTAAACCAACACACTGCTGCTTTTATCAGTAAAATCATACTATGAAAAAAAGAGCTGGCTGAAGTAAATGGTTTGCTCAGTGGCATGATTTACATTTGGCACCAGCTCCAGTCTCTTCACAGACTGATAAATAGTTCATGCGTCAGCAGTGATCCCTAGACCCCTAGATCACATTTTTTACATCATGAACTATCCACTAAATAAAATCCTATATATCAAATCTCTTTATTTCCTTTGGGAACCTGACCTATATGTCCTTTACTCCTGTGAGAATGATGCAGTTTATTTTGTTTCCCTTTTTGTTTTGACTTCTAAAAAATTCAAAGTTACATTTAAAGCTCAAGGGCATCTACCATGTTGACACTTTGAGGTAAGTAGCTCTTTTTTTTTAACCTTCTTGTTTTTGATTCTGATTTTCTATCCCAAATTTATGTTTGACTTGATTATATCACTGATGATGCATTTGCTGGATGACATTGAGAATAATGGCAATGAAGAGAACCATAACAAACAGCATTACAGCAAGCATGGCAAGTGGGCCAGACTTCTGGTCTGTACCCATTTGAGTAGAATTGGGGTTGTAGCTGTATCTCCATGATGCCAAACAAATTGAACTTGTTAGTCTCTGAATGGATAGAATTGGTCTCACGGAGACACAGTGGTGTTCATGAGGAACTCATTCCTCTGCATGCAGAGGGTACTGGCCTCCATAAATGAAGTCAGCGTGCACAGTTAAGAGAAGAGCACTCACCGTCTTGGTCGTTACCTGAGTCAGCTGGAGACTTGCTCCGGCGCGTGGGGCCAGGGCTCTTGGCTGAACTCTTCTGAGGTGTTGGGGACGCCTTGGGGCCAGCTGTGGCTGATGGGTTTCCCTTCATGACTCGGCATTCTGGTGGAAAAGGACACAGATGGCTTAGTAGAGCTGGGGAGAACCAAGACTCAGCATGTTACCAACTTCTGGAAACTGGAATAAGCACCTCATGCCAAAGCACCTCATGTCTCAGGACTACAAGGTGGTCCTCAATGTTTGAAGGAATGATGGCTCTGGAGAGAGAGGCAAGGAAGAAACTTTCGAAAGTCACCTGGGCTAAGCCAGATGCTTCAACTCTTGGATCATGGAAACAAGGGAAGGAGTTGAAAAGCAGTCCGAGCAGGTAATTAAATAGTCAATAGTCAATCATTTTTGGACAACTTAGTCATGGCTCAGAACAGCACCAGTTGACAAAATTGATTTCCTTGGAGAAGAGATTGACAGCTCAGAGGTTGCAGCCACACAGATGAAATATTCATGAATAATTCAAAGGAGGGGGTAGGAGCCACTATTTATTATTCATCACATGCCATTTATTGAAATAGGCATATTAAGGACGCCATGTCATTTTATAAGTAAGCAATACCACCACCACCACCACCTTGCATTTATAGAGTTCTTTTTGATTGTCAGTGTATCTCATCATAATCCGCTCTCCTGGTTTAATGAATAAATGGACCAGTAGAGACTATGCCACTCGTGACTTACAGAGAGAAAGGCCTTGAGTGTGTAGGAGAGTCTGCCAAATGTTTCTGCTACTCCCCCAAGCTCAGTCTAATATGTTTGGAGTACCCTTTCTATGCAGGTCACTCAGCATCCCTACCATGGTAATTTGGGACACTGATGGTGCTAATATGTTAGGAGGATTATTGAAATCATTTTGCTGATGAGAATGCAGAGCTTAAACCTCTTGCTTACGGCCACAAAGGAAGAAAACAGCAAATAAGAATGCACAGTCAAGCTTCTTGAGTCCCAGTCTAGAGCTCTTTCCACTATCTTTCTCCAACCTCATGTGATCATGCTCAAAGTGGAACCAAACAGCTAGGCACTGGGTTATCTCTTCATTGGACACCACCTCATCACCTTCTACTTAAAGATACACCAAAAATACTGGTTCTCTGAAAGATTAGGAGATCTTTTCTGGTATATTAAGCTTTGGGGGAAACTGAATTAAGCAGAAAGCTCATTTTTGTTTGTTTTACTTCTTGTTTTGATTGACAAACTTTAGTGATCACTGTCCAGAGCTGGAGATATACAAGATACAAGAAACTGGACAGTCTGGGATTTGTTTACCTATTTTACAGTCATCTGCCTCTTCTCAAAAGGAACACAGCAGAAACGCCACCTCTTTCAGGGTCCTTGTCACTTTAGTTGTTTGTAAAGTCTGTATTAGTGCAACTTGATATTTTCCCCATACTTTTCTCCTCATTATTGGGAAATATGTTTGGAATGTGTCTTTCCATCAGGATCATCCCCTAACTCTGTGACCATGTGAGCTAATTCACCAATAACTTACTCACGGAGCTTGGACTCAAGTCAAGGGAGATGGGCAGATGTTCACCTCCTTCCTGAGATTCACAATCTTCTGGAATCTTGAGTCACAAAGCATGGGGAATGGGGCAGTAAGCCAGGAGGTAGGAAGAGGGAAAATGTTTGACACTAGGGACACAGTGGAAAAGAGTTCTAAAATGATACTACCAACATAGGCCAAATAGCTGGAGGATATTGACTAGAAAAAATATATACGCATACAATAACTAACTTCTGACTCCAAATGTTCCTTCTCATGGTCTGATTGAGCCTGTCAGCCCAGGTGACACAATATATGGTTCAAGAAATATGGTCACTATGGTGGCAGGTAGTGAGTTTTATTGAGTTCGGAGGGTCAATGCATCTGAGATAGGCAATCAACTTTCACTTAGTGGCTCCTATATCCAAATATATGGGACAGAGGGACCACTCATGGATGTTCTCCAGGCCATATGAACCCATGAAAATCCTAAGGTATAGAAGGAGCGAGAACAATGAAACAATAAAATTCAGTGGTTGTCCTTACCATTTTCATCCAGAGAAAAGTCATCCTGAGCATAGCGAAATTTTTCAGGACCGCAGGCAATAAATACATCATCATCACCAAAGAAATCATGGAGACAGGTTACCTACAGAGAAAGCAGAGACAGTGATTTGATATTTGATGGTCTTGTGACAATGAACTTCATACATCATCTTAAGTCCCCAGGGATCTCCTTTTTCTCAAAACACCAGGCTCATAGTCTGCACCACAGCCCCTGGCGAGTAAAAGATACACAGAGTGTCATTTTCTTTTTTTTTTTTTTAATTTATTCCTTTATTTCTCATGTGTTCCCCATCCTGAACCCTCCTCCCTCCTCCCTCCCCATACCATCCCTCTGGGTCGTCCCAGTGCACCAGCCCCAAGCATCCAGCATCGTGCATTGAACCTGGACTGGCATCTTGTTTCATACATGACATTTCACATGTTTCAATGCCATTCTCCCAAATCTTCCCACCCTCTCCCTCTCCCACAGAGTCCATAAGCCTGTTCTATACATCAGTGTCTCTTTTGCTGTCTCGTATACAGGGTTATCGTTACCATCTTTCTAAATTCCATATATATGCGTTAGTATACTGTATTGGTGTTTTTCCTTCTGGCTTACTTCACTCTGTATAATAGGCTCCAGTTTCATCCACCTCATTAGAACTGATTCAAATGTATTCTTTTTAATGGCTGAGTAATACTCCATTGTGTATATGTACCACAGCTTTCTTATCCATTCGTCTGCTGATGGACATCTAGGTTGCTTCCATGTCCTGGCTATTATAAACAGTGCTGCGATGAACATTGGGGTACACGTGTCTCTTTCCCTTCTGGTTTCCTCAGTGTGTATGCCCAGCAGTGGGATTGCTGGATCATAAGGCAGTTCTATTTCCAGTTTATCATTTTCTTTTCATGTTGCATGTGTGGTATTTTGTTTCCATCTTATCAAGAGTAACTTCAAGACCATGTCAAATGGAATGTTCCCCTTTGAATAAAAGTCAGCAAGTATGTAGCCCTGTAAATGTCACCTTTCCTCAGAGCTTCATAGGTGGAGTGTTGCTAACTCAACTCTGGGGTTAAGGGTGTAGGCCAAGGAAGATGAGAAAGATCTTCCGCAGCTTGAGGTGGACTGACTCCATGGCTGACTGAGATGTGGAAGTCCCTCTCTCCAGCTTCATGAGTTTTGATGGAAGGAGACAAGGTTTTAACCACTCTGGACCCAACCAAAATTGGACCTTTTCCTAAAAGTGTATCAAAAACCTAGTAGTGGCCCAAAATACCATCCTTTCCTGAAGAAAAGGGAGGGGAAACCTGTCCTGACCACTTAACATTTAATCAAGAGCAATGGGCCCCTGTAGGCATGAGGCTCTGCTGGTAAATTCATGTTCCCAGGATCCTTCCCACCCTCTTGTGTCCTATGCATTGCTGCTTCTCCACAGTAGAGAGACAGTCCCCCAAACTCCTTTCTGCACAAACAAATGAGGGCCCCTGGGAAAGTATGCTGCTCCCTGCAGTCTCCCCACTTCTCAGCTTTCCTAATTACATTTGATAATTAGTCCAGCACACCAGGGAAACCCCAGGAGAAACCATAGACTCAAAACATTCTTATCCCAATCCTTAGCTTGAAAGTGTTCAAAGCTTCTAATTGTTTTAAGCTACCCATTCAAGCTGCCTTCAGTGGTTTTCCAAAGGCACAGTGCTCACAAACTAACAACAGCTTGCTGGGTGCAGAGAGCAATATGTTACACTTGAAAAGTGTTTATATTAATAACATCATTCCCCACCCAGGGTCTATTCAATCCCTGTTCCCCCAACCAAGATGATTGCAAGCCTTACACAAAGCAAGAGATGCTTAAAGATTATCCCCATTGTCTCAGCCTCCCAATCACCCAAAGGATGCCAAGAAAAGGGAGGGAGACTTGGAGCACGGCCAAGTTTGCTCCTATTAAGCCTCTTCCCACCCTGGGTCCTGACCTCATCAAATAGGCCACCATCCTTCTTCAGCCCACTCATCCTCACCCATTCATTCCACAATCATGTAATGACAAACAGAGCTACCACTAATTGAATGCTTACTCTGAACAGGCACTCTGCTAAGTACTTCCAAATCTGTGATCCCATTTACTCTCACAACAAATCCAAGAGGTCAATGTTATTGTCATCACTATGTTACAGATGAGAAAACTGAGGTCCAGAGACAATAAGTAAATGAGTCAGGTGGAATGTGATGAAGTCACGTAAGTACAGATTGATGTGATCCTAACCTGTGCTTTTAGCCACTCAGTAATAAAAGCACTTACATGTGGTTCAGGCATTGGGGAGACAAAAATGAGTAAGACTTAGGCTACAGACTTCATGGAGCTTATAATCTGATGGATGAGATACACTGAAATAGAGCATTTCAATACTGTGTCAGGAGTGCGAGGAGTATTGGCAGGTGCCATAAGAGCTATTTAGTACCACATTCAAGTGACCCAGTCACTAGCTGGCATGTTAGTTCAGTAAGCAGCCTGCATATTTCCCTGGTGGGTTTCTGAGGTGGCTCAGTGGTAAAGAATCTGCCTGCCAAGGCAGAAGGTGCAAGAGACGTGGGTTTGATCCCTGGGTCAGGAAGATCCCCTGGAGGAGGAAATGGCAACCCACTCGAGTATTCTTGCTTGGAAAATCCCATGGACAGAGGAGCCTGGCAAGTTACAGTCCATAGGGTCACAGAGTCAGATATGACTGAGAGAACACACACACATACTGCCCTGGGAGTAGAGACAATGATAGAGGCTACACACATGGCTTCGAACTCTTTTGCAGAGTGCCACTGACATCTTGGACCAACAAATTTGGAGCCCCTAACTTTGACACATTGTGTGTCTCTGAATTATTTATGCCCCTGCTGCCTCTTGACCTTGAAGATCTCTGCCACACTCTGTATCTGGGGTTGCCCCTGACTGGCTTCATTTAGTTGTGGTCATGAGTGAGGGAAGCCTCTCCCTTGGGTACCCCTCCATTCGTGGTCTCTAGCATTTAGCACTGTGTTTCAAAACCTGTCTGTATTTTCATGCTGCTGCTGCTAAGTCGCTTCAGTTGTGTCCGACTCTGTGCAACCCCATAGACAGCAGCCCACCAGGCTCCCCCATCCCTGGGATTCTCCAGGCAAGAACACTGGAGTGAGTTGCCATTTCCTTCTCCAATGCGTGAAAGTAAAAAGTGAAAGTGAAGTCGCTCAGTCGTGTCGGACTCTTAGCGACCCCATGGACTGCAGCCTACCAACCTTCTCCATCTGTGGGATTTTCCAGGCAAGAGTACTGGAGTGGGGTGCCATTGCCTTCTCCGTGTATTTTCATGAGTACTCACCTATTCCTTCCCATTAAATCACAGGTCCCCTGACTGTAAAGACCAAATTTAATCCCTCCCTCTGTATCTTCCCATGGTTCCTGGTAGAGCACTTAATCACATAGTAAGAATTTAGTCAAGGCTGTTTTTGCCTCAATTGAATGTACAGAAAATAAGAAGGAGGCTTTGAAATGGTACAGAAAGGCAGAAAAGTAAAAAGAAGAAATCAATAGTGAAAGACAATGCGACCTAGCATTCAAAGGTTTTGACAGGCAACAGAAATACATAAATTTAGGAATAAGAAAGGAGCAATGACTGTGAATTAAGAAGTTATTCTTTGTATCACTATGCCAATTACTTTGAAGACAGATGAAATGAATCATTTTTAAAGGAAAACACAAATAAAGAAATTAGCAAAAAAGAAAATGGAAAACCTCAACCAACTACTGGTCATAAAAAGAATTTAGTAAAGACTTCAAACGGCAACACTTCCCCCAAAGGTACCAGACCATTCATTTTGGAGGTACTTGTGAAAATCACTTCCCCAGAAGAAAAACCAAAAGCTCAAAAGCAGCCATTGTGGTGATGTGCCATGCTATCCGATTGTAGAACAACAAAGCCTTCATAGATTGCTCTGGGGGTTGCTGTTAAAACGACCCACCCTTCTCCAACTCCAAGCCTCTCTGCCCCCACCCAGGCTTTGGGAAGAGCCTTTGGATAACCTCTTCTCTGGGGAGCTTCTAAGAAAGGCAAAGCCCCTATGCTTCCAACAAACTCACAATGGTGTGGCTGGCTTCAAACACGTTCATTTTGCAATCCAGCTGTTCAGCATCAGGTTTCCCATGTGATCCCACCCCACATTTTACTGGCTCCTGAATGTAGACAAATTCACATGGTGCATGTGGATACCCAGCTTTCCCAAATGCCTTGGATACTGAGACACAACAACCCTTCCCTGCTTTGTTACAGAGTTGGGAAAATAGAAAGCCCTCCATGTTAAATATGAGGAACCCAAAACATAGAATGTCAAAGTGGCTGAAGGATACCCAGATGGATCATAGCAGAGCTGAGACTAGCACTCAGGTATCCTGATTCAATTCAGGACAAAACAATTCAATTGCTTGAGAGGACATGCCCTCCTAAGCCCTGATTTCAAAGGTATACAGGCAGCAGGGCCACCTTTTGTCCTCATCAATGCCCGAGATACATTAGAATGTTTTAGTGGATTGAAGAAAGAAAACATCTTCATGGATCACATTTTTAATTTACGGATAAGAAAACTTCTTTTCATTACCATCACTGGTAACTGAGTATGCAGTAGAGAAGGACAGGAGGAGGAAAAGAACAAAGAAGGAAAAAAGGAGGGGAATGCAGTGTAAGAAATAATTTCCAAATGAAACTCACACTCATATCTGCTTTTTAAAATTTCATTCAGGGGCTTCCCTGGTGGCTCAGTGGTAAATTGCCTGAAATGCAAGGGACATGGGTTTGATCCCTGGTCTGGGAAGATCCCACATGCCTCAGAGCAACTAAACCCATGCATCACAATTACTAAGCCTGTGCTCTAGAGTCTGTGAGCTGCAACTACTGAAGTCTGCATGCTCTAGAGCCTGTGCTCCGCAACAACAGAAGCCACCGCAATGAGAAGCCTGAGCACTGAAACTAGAGAGTAGTCCCTGCTCGCTGCAGCTAAAGAAAAGCCTGAGCAGCAGTGAAGACCCAGAATAGCCCCCCAAAAATAAATTTCTGTTTGGTTAACATAATGCAAATACACTTTAGGTTATGTTGCAAATATCTGATTTTGCAAGCCAGTTTTTTGTGATAAAATTTCTGTCGTGAAGGGGCAATGAAAGTGGTAACAATAATAATTATTATGATACCACTTACAGCATCCTCAGAGATCAAGGGTCTTGCTGACATCAGCTTTTGTTTGAAACACACTTGGGTATTTAAGTCAGAGAAGGGAACACAAAAGCATGACACCTGTCTGTGTAATTAATCAACTGCCAGCACAAAATCAATAAAATCAATCAACTCCTATTAACATTAAACCATTTATTCCCTGTTCTTCCTTTAAAAAAAAAAAAAACCAGCATGAGTTGGGGGAAGGGAGGCTAGCTTGGTTGTGCATTAGCATGAACAATAGACTATATGGACCATCCAGTGGCTTCAATGTCAAAGTACAAATGGAGAAATGGAGACAACAGATCACTGTGTGTGGGCAGTTTGAGTCCATTAGCTACAAATGGCAATTTCACTCTGTGATTCGATATAAGCTTGATTAGATTTTCCATCCATATATTACAGATGCTGGCAATTATTATTAGTTCTCATACATGTCTGCTGCTGGTAGATTCTACATTTCACTATCTAACTGTTCAGAAAGAAATGTTATCTCAGGAATTAAGGTCTTGCTTGTCTACGAGACTCACTTTCAACATGCAAAATATTTTCATTGAAAGTTAAATTTCACTAATATTCATTCATAAAGTACTTACTGTGGCAAAGGGACTACGTGAGAGATACAGAAACGTATAACAAGAGGCCCCTGTGTTCCGAGTTGACAGCATAATACGGAAGTCAGAACTTCACAAATAATTGGACTACAAGGCAGACTGTTGTTAGCACTATTATAGAGGCACTCAGAGCAAGTGGAGTATGGGAGACAAAGAGAAGAATTCTAATCAGAACTGGGGAAGGCTGCCAGAGAAGACGACATGAAGTCTGACTCTTGAAGGATGGTTGGCATAGAGATTGATGAGAGAGGAATAAAAGGTATTCCAGATAACTGCAGAAATAAATGCAAGGAAGCAGGAACCTGCCTTTTTCTCTTTCCTTTTAGCCCTGGAAAAAGAACTGAATCTTGTCCTCTAGAGACACAGAGATTCTAACTCTCTATGGCACAATTGCCCAGACCCATCTGCCAGCCTTCTGCACAGACAAAACATCCAGTTGTTGACTGGTGGAATTCAGGGTGAAGAGAGAGTGTCTATGGGGAGAGGAGTGGCCCCAGTGGTGAAGAACAGGGAACCTTGTGGCGAGGAAGTCAAACCACACTGATTTCCTGGTCTTGCCAACAGTGTGCCCTGCCCATAGTGTGGTTGGCAAGCTTTCCAAAATGAGTTAATGAAAGATTCAGTAAACATTACGGGTGAGGCTTTTTCTAAAAGTTACTGCTAACTCTCATTCTGGAACATTTCCTGCCTGCCTGCCTTGGATGGGCTCCAGTCACAGGCTGGCACAGGGTTGGCGTGGTGATCTAAGATGCTGTTCCTTATCTCTAGACTCCTATATTCAACTGCCTGCTTGATAGCTCCACTTGTTTATCTGAGAGGCATCTCAGATTTAATAAGCCCAAATGGAACTCTCATTGCTCCCTCTCCAAACCCTACTTCCCTTTCCGCTTTCCTCATCTCATGCACTGGTACCACAATTCCCCTAGCTTCCCAAACCAGAAACCTGGGAGTCACTTTTGACTAGAAGTCACATTTTACCTTGTCCATTGTCACTCTCCTAGTCCAAGACACAATGCAGTAGCCTTGTAACCAGCCTCTGTACATCCATTCTTGGCAGCACACCCCCACCACCCCGTAGACATACACTTGCAACTCTTCTTACTGTGGGCAGAGTAATACTTTAAAATTTTAATAAGGCATATCACTTTTCTGTGAAAAATCCTCCAAAGCCTGTCAACCAGAGGTAGAATAAAATTCACTTTGTATCTTGGCTCTGTATTATCCAGTCTCTTACATCACATGTGCTAGCTAGCTCTGGTCACACTGGCCTTCTTTCTCCTCCTCAAACACATCAAGAACTTTCATGCTTCAGAGCCTCCCTCTTGCAGGTCCCTCTACGTAGAAAGTACTCATCCCAGATAGTCACAGACCTAGCTGCCTCTTCACCAGCAAATCTACCCTGGTGACCCAGTGGTTAGAACTCAGAGCCTCCACTGCTGGAAGCCTGGGTTCTGTCTCTCATCAGGAAACTAAGATCCCACAAGCTGAGGGGCCCAGCCAGAGCAAAACAAAAACAACAAAAATATATAGGAAAAAATAAAGCACCATATACTGTATTTAAGCATGAGCAACCCTCAATTTGGGGCTTCCCTGGTGGCTCAGAAGGTAAAGAATCTTCCTGCAATGCAGGAGACCCAGGTTTGATTCCTGGATTGGGAAGACCCCCTGGAGAATGGAATGGCTACTCACTCCAGTATTCTTGCCTGGAGAATTCCATGGACAAAGGAGCCTAGAGGCTCCTCTGGGGAGTGGCAGTCCATGGGGTCACAGAGTTGGACACAACTGAGCAACTAACACTTTCACTTTTCAGCCCACATGCCATCCTCGCTTAAATTTCAGATCTTTTATTTTTATTTAACCCCCAAAATTAGTCACTATTTTAAATAATTAATATTGTTTAAATTTATCTACATACATGTTTGCCAGTTTATTTGATCACTATTTCTTGTTAAGACTCAGGACTTTCTTCTGGGATCATTTTAAAATTATGTACCTGTTTGACCTTCCTACTCTTATCTTCCATATCTCATTCTCACCATATTTTCCATCTTCTTAACTCTTGGGGCAACATTCTGGAAAACATCTCCAAATCTGAGGTTTGCTCTGTCTTCAGATATATTTAACTTGTTGTTTTAACCCACTCAAACAGCTTCAAATTTCAACAACAATAATTTTGACTTTTAGAAATTCTATTTTATTTTTTTACCCAGATTTCCAGGTCATAGGTGAGTCCCTTTTTCTTATCCCATTTTGATTACATATTTTGTTTATCTAAATAATCTATATTAAGTTCCTTTAGGTCCTTACCTGATCATTCTAGTATCTTCTGTCCTAGAGAACCAAAATCTGTTGTTTCTGCTAACTCTCCCTCATGTTGATTTGTTTCCTTGTGTGTTTGATAGTTTTAAAATGTGGAGCTCCTACTTGACTAAGTTAAATCTTTGGGACCCCTGAGGGGTCTAGATTGGGGATGCTTTCCTCTGAAAAAGATGGCAATTTATTTCTGCTGGGTGCCAGGGACACTAACAATGTGGGGGCACTTTTTATTCACCTATGGTTTCCCTAGTGACATGAATAGTATGAATTTGTTTCAGACCTGAGCCAGAGCAAGCTTTGGGCTGCAAATTCTCAAGTGCGTACTTCCAGTAGCACCAGGCACAGCAGCACTAAGAGTAGTGCTCTTGTTTATTTTGTTTCCTACATACAGTCATGACAGAGACAAACAGTTTATGTGTAGGTTTTGGGGATATTCCCTTTTAAGGGTCCTGGCTTAATGCAGAGATTGCAGCATCAGGTCCCTCACTTTTCAAGGACCTTGTGTCAACTGGAAAAAAAAAAAAAAAAAAACAGTCCCTGCATAACATCAGAGTGTGAGTCAAGTTTATTCAGTATCTTACTGAGGACTATAGCCCAGGAGACAGCCTCTCAAACAGCTCTGAGAAATTGTTTTAAATAGGTAAGGGAGGAGGTTAGCAGATAGGTGATTTCAGGGAAGGAGGTATGTGCAACTACGCACACATCTTGGTAGAAAGTTTCTGCTAGTCATAAGGAACAGATATCTTAGTTAATGGTTTTAGTGCTTTTCTAAAAAGAGAAAGATGCAAGAAACCATGTTCATAAAAAGTTGCTCATGAAAATAATCTACCTGAAGGCTTGTTCTGCCAGTTTTCCTGGAGCACTGAATGCCTCATCTTGATCTCTGTCATGAACTCTGTTTAGGGTGGGTTGAAGGTCAGTGACTGAAGTGGCTAATGACTCCCCTTGTAGACCCAGATGATAAGTACATTCTTTAGTTTGCACCTGCATGTCCTGCATTTCTGATAATATCTAAAGCACCGGCTCCAATTATGGGGGTTTTGCCCTCAGGGAAGCTTAAACTTTTACATAGTGCCTGCTGTTCTAGTTTCAACATCTGGTGCCGCTTCCCTCTCCTGGCTTTTTTTGGGGTTTGTTTTCCTGAAAGCTTAGAAAAACATTTTTAAAAGTGTGTTGCAGGTTCCTCAAAACACTAAACATAGAATCACATACAACTGGGTTCCTGAAACCAATTTCAACTTCTGAGGGTGTGTGTGTGTGTATGTGTGCGTGTTGTTTCTCCATACCTCCAATAAGTAAAACCTGGATACCAGCATGGTGTCCTACAGTTCAACTCAATTATGACACTATCTGCAGATAGCATCAGATTCCATAGGTTAAGGGTTCAGTCTTACAAGACTGCCCCTAACTCTTCAGAGATAAGCCACAAGCCCAGGTTGTTTTTACCTATACTTCTGACCAACTGGCTATAGGTCAGGGGTTAAATTTCTTCCCATTGGAGTAAACAGAGCAGACTTGTTTGGGGTCTTCTAGTGCTGGGGAACCAGCAGGAGGACACTTTGACCCCATCAATGTCTAGCCTCATTTCTTAATGACCACATTGCTGGGATGAGTCCTGTTTCCTCTTTGTTTCACTCCTATGAATATTTACTTTATTCATCTCATTTCTCAATAACCATTTCAAAATTTCACCTTGTTGGGAAGAGTCCCCTCTGCCCCTCTCTAATCCCCTGTTAATTAACCTAATGATGGGTCTTTGTGGCTGCGTGGGCTTTTCTCTAGTTGGGGTGAGCAGGGGCTACTCTCTAGCTGCAGTGTGAAAGCTTCTCATTTAGGTGGTCTCTCTTGTTGCAGAGCACAGGCTGCAGGGCACAAGGGCTTCAGTAGTTGCAGCACATGGGCTCAGGAGTTGTGCTCCTGGGCTCTAGAGCACAATAGTTGTGGCACATGAGCCCAGCTGCTCTGCAGTATATGGGATCTTCCCAGACCAGGGATCAAACCCATGTCTCCTGCATTGGCAGGTGGACTTTTTACCACTGAGCCACCAAGGAGCCCAAACCTAATGTTTTTATTAGCATCTCTAAGACCCTGAGGGGAAACTGAGGCAGAAAATTCCATAAGGCTTCCGGAACTGTTTTTGTAAGTTTTGCAACAGTAAGATTATAAAGGGTATCCATGTGAAAGAGCCCTGGATAATGGGCATAATCAGCTAATGGATGTTCCAGTCATCACAAAGCCAGTCCTCCATGGCTTGCATACAAGCATCAGCTGCTTAATCTGGAGTACTCTACTTGACATTCACAGGGGGAGATGGACAGCCCTTCTTTTCAGGGTAAATGGACCTTACAGTGCACTTTACCCAGTCCACCAGACTGGCTGTTCCCTTGGGAAGAACCTGCTTTCTGTCTGAATCACATATAGACATTGGTGATTGTTTCATAGTGACCTGTAGGTCCTGTGTCAACGCAAGCATGCTCTTCCACCAAAATCAAAGACAAAGACACAGTTTCTAAATTAGTCACTCTCATAATCCATTTTGGTAAAGGTTTCTCAGGAGGCTGATGATACTGATTCACAAAATGAGACAACTCCTTCACACTACACTTCCTAGTATCAGTAGTTTCTTGGTTTTTCCCTCTTTCCACGCTGACTACTGGTCTTGGTAACCAGAAGTCTTAGAAGGTACTTTCTGTTGTCCTTGCACAATTTTTAACCTTGGTGGTGGTGATGGTGCAGTTGCAGCTCTGAGTCACTGATATCTGCTTTTTGTCTAGCATCAAAATCTGACACACTATTCTTGTTTACTTTTAGTTTACATACTATAGATCACAATAACCAAGAGAGTGAATATTTTGCCTCTGTCTTACTAGTTTACATTTCCTTATGCATCCAGTGACTAAATTCCAAGAGTTGGATCCATCTCTAAATTCCATTGGTAACTTTTACATTTAGGAAATGATTACAGCATGGCGGGCTGCTCTGTACTGTGGGTGACCAGATGACCTTTGATTCCACATTGTTCTCCTATCCTTTTATCCTTTTTCTTTCCAAATCTCAAGTTTCTGTGAGCCAGGGCTCTTTTAGCAAATCCCACTTCACTGACACCAGTCATCAATCCCAAAGTGTGTGTGTGTGTGCGTGCGCTGGCGGCGGGGGGGGGGGGGGGGGGGGGGGGGCGGGTGGTGGTGGGTGGCGGGGTGGTGGTTTCCCACACTACCAAACAACTCTTGGACACCAGCTGGGTGTTCTACAGTTCAGCTCAATTCTCACACTACCTACTACCCAGACATAGTAACAGATCCTACAGGTTAAGGGCTCAGTCCCACAAGTCTGCCCCCAACTCCTCCATTTCCTATGCCAATCACAAGTCCAGGTGGTCATGGGTACTTCTGACTGTTTGACTATAAACAGTCTGACTGTTTGACCCCTTCCTTGTGTTTAATTTGCTAGAGTGGCTCACAGAGCTCAAGAAAATATTTACTTACTAGATCACAGGTTTATAATAAAAGAATATAACTCAGGAACAGCCAGATGGAAGAGATGCTTAGGGCAAGGTATGGGGAAAGGGCAGGGGGTGTCCATGCTTTCTCTGAAGGTGTCAGTCTCCCTTGCTGTCCATGTGTTCACCAACCCAGAAGCTCTCCAAACCCTCTCTTTTGGGTTTTCATGGAGGCTTGATTACATAGGCATGATTAATTAAATCATTGGTAATTGTATATCCTTTCAATCCCCAATCCTTCTCCCCTCCCAAGAGGTCTGGGTGTGGGACCAAAAATCCCAACCCCTTAATCACATGACTGATTCTCCTAGCAACCTGCCCCCATCCTCAGTTGCTTTCTAAAAGTCACCTCATTGACATAATAGAAACATCTTTATAGCTCTCATCATTTGGAAAACTCCAAGAATTTTTAGAGCTCCTTGACAAAAAAACAGGGACAAAAACCAGAGATTCATTTCTTATTATGAATCACAAAATGAATTATGAATCACAGTTCAGTTCAGTCACTTAGTCGTGTCTGTGACCCCAGGAATTGCAGCACACCAGGCTTTCCTGTCCTTCACTACCACCTGGAGTTGGCTCAAACTCATTTGCATCGAGTCAGTGATGCCATTCAACCATCTCGTCCTCTGTCATCCCCTTTTCCTCCTGCCTTCAATCTTTCCCAGCATCAGGGTCTTTTCCTATGAGTTGGCTCTGCACATCAGGTGGCCAAAGTATTGGAGCTTCAGCTCCAGCATCAATCTTTGCAATGAATATTCAGGATTTATTTACATTAGGATTGATTTCCATTAGGATTAATTGGTTTGATCTCCTTGCTGTCCAAGGGACTCTCAAGAATCTCCTCCAACACTACAGTTGAAAAGCATCAATTTTTCGGTGCTCAGCCTTCTTTGTAGTCCAACTCTCACATCCATACATGACTCCTGGAAAAACCATAGCTTTGACTATATGGACCTTTGTCAGCAAAGTGATGTCTCTGCTTTTTAATATGCTGTCTAGGTTTGCCATAGCTTTTCTTCCAAGGAGCAGGCATCTTTTAATTTCATGGCTGTGGTCACCATCTGCAGTGAGTTTGGGGCCCAAGAAAATAAAGTTCTCTCATTGTTTGCATTGTTTCCCTGTCTATTTGCCATGAAGTGATGGGACCAAATGCCATGATCTTAGTTTTTTGAATGTTGAGTTTTAAGCCAGCTTTTTCATTCTCCTCTTTCACCTTCATCAAGAAGCACTTTGCTTTCTGCCATAAAGATGGTTTCATCTGCATATCTGAGATTATTGACATTTCTCCTGGAAATCTTGATTCTAGCTTGTGCTTCATCCAGCCTGGCATTTCACATGATGTACTCTGCATATAAGTTAAATAAGCAGGGTGACAATATACAGCCTTGATGTACTCCTTTCCCAATTTGGAACGGCTCCATTGTTCCATATCCAGTTCTAATTGCTGCTTCTTGACCTGCATATAGATTTATCAGGAGGCAGGTGAGGTGGTCTGGTATTCCCATCTTTTGAAGAATTTTTCATAGTTTGTTGTGATCCACACAGTCAAAGGCTTTGGCATAGTCAATAAAGCAGAAATAGATGTTTTTCTGGAATTCTCTTGCCTTTTCTATGATCCAACAGATGTTGGCAATTTGATCTCTGATTCCTCTGCATTTTCTAAATCCAGCTTGAACACCTGGAAGTTCACGGTTTACGTATTGCTGAAGGCTGGCTTGGAGAATTTTGAGCATTACTTTACTAGCGTGTGAGATGAGTGCAATTGTGCGGCAGTTTGAGCATTCTTTGACATTGCCTTGCTTTGGGATTGGAATGAAAACTGACCTTTTCTAGTCCTGTGGCCACTGCTGAGTTTTCCAAATTTGCTGGCATATTGAGTGCAGGACTTTAACAGCATCATCTTTTAGGATTTGAAATAGCTCAGGTGGAATTCCATCACTTCCACTAGCTTTCTTTGTTCATAGTGATGCTTCCTAAGGCCCACTTGACTTTGCACTCCAGGATGTCTGGCTCTAGGTGAGTGATCACACCATCATGGTTATCTGGATCATTAAGATCTTTTCTGTACAGTTCTTCTGTGTATTATTGCCACTTCTTCTTAGTTCTTCTGCTTTTGTTAGATCCATACTGTTTCTGTCCTTTATTATGCCCATTTATGCATGAAATGTTCCCTTGGTATCTCTAATTTTCTTGAAGAGATCTCTAGTCTTTCCCATTCTATTGTTTTCCTCTATTTCTTTGCATTGATCACTTAGGAAGTCTTTCTTATTTCTTTTTGCTATTCTTTGGAACTCTGCCCTCAGATAGGTATAGCTTTCCTTTTTTCCTTTGCCTTTAGCTTCTCATCTTTTCTCAGATATTTGTAAGGCCTCCTCAGACAACCATTTTGCTTTTTGCATTTTTTTTTCTTGGGGATGGTCTTGACTGCCTCCTGTACAATGTTACAAACCTTGGCACATTGTTCTTCAGGCATGCTGTCTATCAGATCTAATCCCTTGAATCTATTTGTCAGTTTCACTCTATAATCATAATGGATTTAATTTAGGTCATACTTGAATGGTCTAGTGGTTTTCCCTACTTTCTTCAATTTAAGTCTTAATTTTGCATTAAGGAGTTCATGATCTGAGCCACAGTCAGCTCCAGCTGCTGGTCTTGTTTTTGTTGACTGTATAAAGCTTCTCCATCTTTGACTGAAAATAATATAATCAATCTGATTTTGGTATTGACCATCGAGTGATGTGCATGTGTAGCGTCGTCTCTTGGAAAAGGGTGTTTGTATGATCAGTGTGCCCTCTTGGCAAAACTCTGTTAGCCTTTGCCCCACTTCATTCTGACTCCAAGGCCAAACGTGCCTGTTACTCCAGGTATCTCTTGACTTCCTACTTTTGCTTTCCAATCCCCTATGATGAAAAGGGCACCTTTCTTTGTGTTAGTTCTAGAAAGTCTTGTAGATCATCATAGACCCATTCAACTTCAGCTTCTTCAGCATTAGTGGTTGGGGCATAGACTTTGATTACTGTGATACTGGAAACAAACAGAGTCATCCTATTGTTTTCGAGATTGCACCGAAGTACTGCATTTCAGACTCTTGTTGACTGTGAGGGCTACTCCAGTTCTTCTACGAGATTCTTGCCCACAGTAGTAGATACAATGGTCATCTGAATTAAATCCGCCCATTCTAGTCCATTTTAGTTCATTGATTCCTAAAATGTCAATGTTCACCGTAAGGCCCAGCAATTCTACTTTTAGGTATATATACCAAAAAAATGAAAGTAGTAACTCAGATAGAAACTTGTATGTAATGTCCATTATTGAATTATTCACAATTTCCAAAAGGTAGAAACAAGTATCCAACAGATGAATGTATAAACAAAATGTGGCATATACATACAATAGAGTTGTACTGTATTGATGTATTTGTACAATTCAGCCACAAAAAATGCAGTTTTGATGCATGTAGATTAGACTTTGAAAACATTATGCTAAATGAAGTAAACTAGATGCAAAAGGACAAATATTATATTTAATTCTACTTAGGTGATGTATCTAGAAAAGACAACATCATTGAGACACAAAATAGATTGGAGGTTACTACAGGCTAGGAGAAAGGGGATTGGGGAGTTATTGCTTAAAGGTAACAGAGTTTCTATTTGGGTGATGAAAAAAATTCTTGAACTAGATAGTAGTGATGATTGAACAACACTGTGAATATAACTAATGCCACTAAACTGTACATATGAAGTGGTTACATGATACATTTTTATAATATACATTTTACCAGAATTAAAAACATTAATCATATAGTATACAAAACCTATTGAATTTACTTTAAATGATGAGTTGTATGTTATGTAGATTATATATTAATAAAGCTGTCAAAAAAGAGAGAAATATAAAGAAAAATTTTTCTATAATTTATCCAGGATTTAGTTGCAGCAGGAAGATTTTTGGAATACTTAGTCTGCCATATTGCAGAAGCAGAAGTCAAATTTCACCTATTCAATTGTGAAGTCTTCCTTATCTACCAGTCTAAGAGACCCACCACCAGCAGCATCACAATATAAGATCCAAGCGAGTAGAGCCTCATCTGTCTTGTTCACTGTTGTATCTCCACTAAGTTTAAAATGTCAAATATTTTTAAAAATATTATTGTAATATCTTGTAATAACAAGAGTAGAAAGAGTCTAAGAACCATGATAATTAAAACTTAGTGGCATAATTAAGGATATTAGAGTATAATAAGGTGATTCTAGACTACTAATGACCATTAGCACCACTTATTAGAGAAAATCATAAGAAATAAAAGATTGACTTGTTTACTAAATTCTAGATCTATTTGTGTTCTAATTATATGCATTAAGAAACACAATGTCAATGCCCTCTCTGACTAAAGATCATTTCTTTAAGCACCTTAGTTACCCTATGGGTTTTACCTTTTCTCTCCCTTTCAACCATCAAAACATGCATTTCTTTTTTGTTTTTCAAGAAGTTTTATTCATGTATTTTTTTTCATTTTTTAAAAAATTATTAAAGTATAGTTGATTTACAATGTTGTGTTAGTTTCAGCTGGATAGCAAAGTGAGTCAGTTACACATATACATGTATCCACTCTTTTTTTTTTTTTTTTTTAGATTCTTCTCCCATATAAGTCATTACAGAGTATTGAGGCGAGTTCCCTGAAAGACACTTGAAAAGTTCTTGAAAGCACTGAACATGATTTGCCTTGTGGTACCTTAGGGCTTCCTTGGTGGCTCAGTGGTAAAGAATCCACCTGCCAATGCAGGAGACATAGGAGGCTCGAGTTCGATCCCTGGATCAGGAAGCTCCCTTGGAGGAGGGCATGGCAACCCACTCCAGTATTCTTGCCTGGGATATCCCATGGGCAGAGGAGCCTCATGGGCTACAGTCCATGGGGTCGCAAAGAGTGGGACATGACTGAGCAAAGCACGGCACACCTTAGGAAACAGTGTGGACTGGCTGTGCAGGGAGGGATTGATAGTCTCTTCCCACTATCTTTCGCCACCCTCTGGGAATTCTCTGCAAGCTAGTTTAACTACTATGGCAAAACATATTAAGGCTGACTCCCTCTTATCCTCCAGCACCAGATCTGACTGAATCTCTCTTCTTTTCCTGGTGAAGAGTGACTAGTCCTTAGAAACTCTTCTCACAGGTGTCTAGGAAGTAAAGTACCATGTGAAACTCCAGGAATAGATCACACTTCTGTCAACTGACTCCTTCCACTGGTCTTGGACTCAAAGTCAATGGTGACTTTTCATCCCACTTCATTCTAGAATTTCCCCCCGGAAAACCCAGTTAGACTGAAATCTAGGCAGCTAGATCTCAGCTGGGCTACTGGCACTCAAGGTTATTCTTTTCAACTTTCAAAAAAATTTTTGAGTGGTGAGAGATCATAATGACCCCACATATCTTTTGGTTGTATTGCATTTGTCAAGTGATATCACCTCCATTACTTCATTTGGTTCATCAGCCTCATGTTTTATTAATGAAGCATGAAAGTCCATCAGGATTAAGCAACTTGTACAAGATCACATTGCTAGTGAGTTACAGAGCTGATACTAGAACTCCAGATTGCTTTTATTCTGCTACACTGGGTATCTAAGCTAGATGGCAAAGGTACTCATTTCCTACATGGGGAGAGAGAGGTAAGGAAATACAGTAGGGGATCCTGGATAGTATGAAAAAGACATGTGACCTGGGAAGGAGAGCCATTGAAGACGACATGGGAAGGAATAAGGCTTTATCCTCTGTTTTACCAGGCGCTAGTGTGATTTAATAACCTGAGAAAGGCTGTGCCAGATCCCCTGGAAGCCTGGCAACCCCTCAGTGCTAAAGGGTGTTTTTCCCTTAGCTTTTCTTTGCCATTTTCCGAGAGTCTCTGTGTCAGCTCCCGCTTGGGGCCTCACAGGGATGAGAACAGCTGCAGAGGCTCTGGAGTTGGGCTTCTGAGTCCATGCCCAAGACCGACACCTGCCCCTCCACAGGGCCCTGGGGACAAGTTGGCTCCGAGAAACAGGGACGAGACAGAACTCCATTCATCAGAGGGAACTGGGATGGAAAAACCCTGCCTGATCCCTTGGCACCACTAAGCTCTAAGGTTGGCCCTGAGCCCCACACAGCACCAGATTCTGTTCAGTAGGGTCAATTAAGAGAAGCAAGTGTACTTTTAGGGCCCACTGCAATTATCAATTGCATGTTAACAGTTATCTGGTGTCTACCAGGCACAAAGTAGAGTGGGAATATGGCTTTGGAATTAAATAGAGGAAGGAAGGGTTTAGGTTTTTTTAATTAATTTATTTTTTATTGAAGGATAATTGTTTTACAGAGTTTTGCTGTTTTTTGTCAAACTGCAACATGAAACAGCCATAGGTATACATATATCTCCTCCCTTTTGAACCTCCCTCCCATCTTCCTTCCCATCCCACCCCTCTAAGTTGATACAGAGTCCCTGTTTGAGTTTCCTGAGCCATATATAATCTCCACCTTGGTTCTAAGGTTAAAGCTTAGACTTAACTTGAAATCTTCAATAAGTTGTTATCTCTCTGGGCCTCAGTTTCTTCTCCTATAAGGTGAGGATGCTGTTCTAGAGCCATTTGTGGTCTATGTTTCTTTTCTGTTATAAGCCTTTTTGAGAATTTGATGAAAACTATGAATTTTCCTCCCAGAAAAATGCATGTGTGTACAGAAATAGCTAATTTTGCACATAATATAGGGAGTTTAAGGATTTCCCTGTGGCCAATCTATAGACCTTAAGTTTAGAACCTCTGGACTAGTTGATTTCTGAGGTATCTTCTAGCTCTGACAGTCTACAAAACATTCCAGGTTGGACACGGTTAATAAGCAGAGACATCAGGGCCAGAATGCTGGCAGCTGTCATGGAATCCCAGAGGCTTAACTGTACCCCCCTTCCCAGGCTTCCTGAGACTCCAGTCCAAGGGAAGCAAAAGGATATAAGCTCATTCTCTGCAAACTTAGTCCAAGGGAAGCAAAGGGGTGCAAGCTGATTTACAGCAAACCATAGTCTGGAGTAAGCATCAGACAGTTGCCTCCCAGGATGCTGGAATTTAGCAAGGATACAAACTTTGTGGGAGAGTGTAGGCATGAGAGTTGTGGCTTCTAAATGTTCCTCTGCAGTTGGTTGTGGATAAGACAAAGAGAATGCATGGTGCAATTGGTAGGGAACAGATAGCTTGATTATTGATGCTCAGAGGTGGTGACTTAGGAGCTAACTCTCCACATGGCTGCACAGAATACTAACAACCAGAAACCTATTGTATTTTCTTCTATAACATTCCATCCTTTATAAGTATATATTTTACTACAATAAAAAGTCAGGGGAGAAGTAAATAAAGAGATTTGGTGGGTATATCAGTCAGGATATTAATAAAAGCAAGCAAACAAACAAACACATGACATACTCAGAGTAGAGTAGAGTTTAATAAAGGCAACGAATTACAAAGTATGGGCAGGGTATAAAGAAACCATAGAACATGCTGAAGTATCTCAGGACTAGTAATAATGGGATCCATTACCACCCTTAGAGCTGAAAGATAGAGGAGAGGTAATAGATACCAGAACCCAGGAGAGAACATGACAATTATACAAAGAGAGCTTCCTGATAGGAGCTGTGACCTTCAATGAAGTGATGGCCAGCACCCTTGCTGGCAGGGTACCAGGGAATAAACTTCACTGCTCTCCTCCTTGCCAATGTTTCCCATTGACCAAACACAACTGGAATTTTGGAGACAAGGGAGCCTGTTGATATGGGGCAGCCTCCAAGGGCACAGAGCATGGTGGAATAGGGTAGAAAGTGAGAGTAGATCTGGAGAGGAAGGCCTAGAGAGTAGGTCTGCTGCTGCAGGTAAGAGAAAAGAACTGTTATTATAGCCTTGACTATGACATCTATCCGGTGGGCACTGTGACACTTGGGGAAGGATAACTGAAGACGTGTGAACTATAATTAAGCGATAATACTAATATCATTTTGCATTTGTAAAAGCTCTTCCATGTTTCATGCTGCTTTCCATCCCGTTGTCTCTTTGGAACCATATAGTTACCATGTAGGCAAACGGGTAGTTCTATTTTACATGTGAGGAAACTGACGTTCAGCCAAGGTAAGGTGATTTGTGAGATCAAATATCTATAAAGAGGGAAAGAGACTAGAACCTAGGTTTGGACTCCCAGTCCAAGGCCATTTCCACTATACCCTGTCCACAAAACTGTTCTGACAGGCCTTCAGAGGACTCTTACTTCTGACAGACATGAAAATCCACCACATGAGCAAAAATGAGGAAAAAGAGTGCATAGACTTCTTCCTTACACTTTTATTTTTTTTTAAAAAAGGTGGTAAGAAAAGAGGCTGAGTTGGAAGACAGAGAAGCAGGTACAATATTCTTTGCAAGTATTTCCCAGAACAGAGGTTCTTAGACCTAGTTCTTACCAAATGACCCCAGTCAAAGTTCTCTAGCCTCTCTCCTTTATTCCTAGCCTCTGGGTGTTCCACCTCATCAGTTATATACTTCCACTGTAAATGATATGGTTGAATGAAAGTAAAAAGAAATGGAAATGAAGAAATTAAGTTCAAGGTAAAATGAATACAGGAACTTAACATGTTTTTCAGAATTCATTTGCAAAACATATTTTCACATTTGTCCCAATTTGCATGTAAACCAGGAATGAAAACCATGAGGAAATCTACCCTTCAGTTTGCAATTAAGTAGGATTTCAAGAAAATTCTGAGGGCTCAATATTCTTAGGAACTGCAATAGTGCCTAATGGGAGAGATGAGCCTGGCACTGGATGTGAAAGAACATCTGTTGGGATTAACTTCCCAACATATCCTTATACCTGCTACCTTAGATTTCCTGCTCTGAAGATAATTTAGAAGTCTGTGGACCCTAGAAGGCTTCAGACCAAAAAGCTTTCATAATCCATAGCTTCGAGAGCAGTGGTTCTCAACCAAGGGCCATTTTATCTCCTCCTAACTCCCCAAGGAACATTGGACATTATCTGGAGACATTTTTGGTTGTGACAGGTTGGATGGATGCTACTGACATCTAGTGGGTAGAGGTCAGAGATGCTGCTAAATATCGTACAATGCACAGAACAACGCCACACAACAGAAGAACTATCCCTGCACCAAACATGTCACTAGTACCAGAGTTGAGAAACCATACTCTAGAATATTTCTTGACAGTCAAGGAAGCACCTTTGCTGTGACCACCACACTCTCCACTCCCCACCTGTAAAGATGGCTTCCTTACTCCCACCTATGTATCTCAGGCTGGCCACTCCCTAAAATCAGTTCAGTTTTAGCAGGCTTCTGGGCGAAAGCCGAATTTATCTCATTTCCTAGAGTGGTATTGTTGTTGTTACCATTGTTCATTGCTGTTTAGAGTTTTTGACACTTGGCCTTGCTTTAACCCCAGTAAGAAGCTTATTTCCTAGTTCCTAACTGTTTTTTTGGTTAATGACTCACAGCCTGCCTAGACCTCTGGTTTTTGCAAAGTTCTTGGCTCTTCTAGTCCTGGCATCCTTCACAGGCTCTGAGGTCCAGCTTCATCCATGGTTCCAGTACAACACTGCCTTTACTCATTCCATTCTGGGACACCAAATAGGGTTTGGACTGGTAATTACACTAGACCTGCTGCCTCTTGAATCTGTGTGAGAAAGTTGCCAACTCCAGGAAGGAAAAGACTCAATGAAATATCAGCAAGAGGTCCTCTTGCCATAACTGTCAAAGAAAGCTGTAAGAGAAAGAGAAGATGTACTCTGGGACAATATATTTCAGAAGACTTCTGTGTCAGCTGGCTTAAGCAGAGACAGAAAGATGTCCTACCCAATGTTGTTTGAAATGTATTTAAGTGTGTACTTCACATCTGAAGGAAAAAAAGCTAAGGATAAATTGATACCCTACAGTTGCTATAATGTCTGATTTGACAATTTCTCAAATGTCATCCTCATAGGACTAGAAAGGAGTATAAAGAAGGAATTTGAAACAATATAAAAAGTATGAGGATTATAACCATGAAGACAGTAGCACTATTTGCTGTTTTCTTAACAAACCTCCATTCCTGAATTTTGAGACTTGGGGTGATACTGCACCAAGGGATTGACTTCTAGTTCTGGTTCAGTCACACGTTGCAATGTGATCATGAGCAAGTCACTTATATACTTTATACCACAGATTCCTCATCTGAAAAATGTAACTAATACTACTTTGACTGCTTCATAGTGGGTTTTTTTCAAATTCAGAACAAAAAGAGAAAGTGTGTAAGAAAATGCCTTGAAAAGCACTAATGCTATATGAATGCAAATTATTATAATTATTTTGCAAAAGCTGTGTGACCTAAGGGGAAGTAAGGCAGGGCCAAGAAAAGTTGGCAAAATTTAACACAACATGGTAAATCAACTGTAGTTTAATAAAAAGAAAGTTTAAAAAAAGAAAAGCTGGTAAAGTAAATTAGGTTTTGGCAAAGAAAGAAACAAAAAACAGAGACAGATAGACAAAAAGAGACACGCTACACGAACTATCTTCACCCTATTTCATAGCACTCAAGAACTAGAAGGAAAATCCACTGTCTTTCTCTGCCCTTATAAGAGCACTTTACTTTCACATTCTGTGCATAGCAGTACCTACCTTCTTTCATAAAATCTCTGCAATAAAGGACTCCCCAAAATTATTTGGCAATACATTCCAGAATCAACCCTTCCGTCAAAAAATTGTTCTTTGTTCTGACCGTGTTTACTTCCTGAATAGCACTCACTGAGTGCTTGTGAGAAGGCAGCCACCGTGGTAACTGTCAGGGATACAGAAAGCAACAGACACAGCTCCCATCCTCAAGGAGCTGCTAGGCTGGTAGACATTTTTGGGTTGAGTCCCTTCTGTCACAATTTAGTTCTCTTCTTGCATCTGACCTACATTTAATGGCCTGAAAAATTGACTTTTGGACCTTGTTTATACAAGCATCTAAACTGCTTAGCCATTCCAAGCTTTGACTCATACCAATTGCTTTTTGAGTCTGTTAAGATTGCGAATTTACACAATTAAATTAGTTTCCCTTAAGAATGGGGGATATCATCCAAGTCAAATGTACTGGCAAGGAACGCCAACTGGTTGCTGGGAAAGGATCAGTTGCCTGCAAATTTCTGATAAGCTAAATCATGCTAGAGTGTTCATAGCTTAATAGTGCATCCCGCCCAGCCTCAGAGGTAATGCCTAGAGAGGACCATAACTGAACCCTAAGGAATAAAGCTCTAATAGTAGACAATTCATACTCCTTAAAATCTGCTGAAAGATATTTGAGGGCTTTTGATGGTCCCTTGAAACACTCTCTTCATGTAAACTATCTTTAAAGTTGTTTCCACCTTCTTCTTGCCATTCACCTTCTCATTACACAAATCACCATTTTTTTTAATGAGCCAAATTGGTTCAAACTCAGCCAAAAGTCAAATGCATAAAGAAGTAAGGCTTATACCCATGCTAAATGAGTGCTTCTATGACAACCCTCAAGGAAGCCAGGAGACAAAATGCTTCTCTCAAGATACCCAGGAGGAACAGCCGGTGAAAGTCCTGTATTCTCCCCCTCCTCACAAAAAGGCTTTTCTTTCCCTTCTTCAAATCCATTCCACCTCCCACACAGAGAGGCAGGACTAGTGGCAAGTTTAAGCAGGAATGCAAATTGAGGGATGTGTACAGGAAGACAGAAATAGACTGTATAAAATGGCAGCCCGTGTGATTGCCTGGAAGGAGCTCAACTCAAACCTTTCCACTGAGAGCAAAGCAGCTCCTGTTTACATTTGTCCCTTGCATGAGCTGCTGGGATCAGGAATCAGGCTTTCAATGGTTTATGGCAACAGGGCACAGCCCCTTAGAGGGCTGAAGGCCCACTTCTCACTGTACCTCTGACCAAATAAGTGGTAAGATTCACACTGACAGGGACAAGAACCTGAGCTAGGCTGAACCTGCATGATAAGATTTCCCAGTCCAAATAAAAATCAGACGTGCTGCAGCTTCTGCAAAGCAACCACAGTGCTGGGTGGGGAGACAAGCTGCAGTCTCAGCAATGTCATTTTCTTTGTGTGTACACAGATCAAGGGTCATTTAACTAATCCATAGTTGGAACAGAGAGTTTAGATGAATTTCATTTTCCGGTCATTGAAGGTTAGCCTTTTTAAAAATTCGCTTATATTTTGGTTCCTATTTTGTTCAAGAAAAGGCTTCTTAAAAAAAAAAAGCCTGAACACCAGATTTTGGCTATTTGCCACTCTCTTATTAAGGTGGTGGTTTAGTCGCTAAGTCGTATCCGACTCTTGCAATGCCATGGACCAGGCTCCCACTAGGCTCCTCTGTCCGTGAGATTCTCCAGGCAAGAATACTGGAGTGGGTTGCCATTTCCTTCTCCATGGGGTCTTTCTGACCCAGGAATCAAACCCAGGTTTCTTGCATTGCAGACAGATTCTTTACCAACTGAGCTATGAGGGAAGACTTATTAAGGAAGAAGATTTTACAAAATTACTGCAACATCTTTAAGATCATTTCTTTGTCTCCTCTCAGTGTCTAGCACAGGACTGGACACATGGTAGGTTCAGAAAAAATCTGTTGCTTTTAGTATTCTAATGAATCATCATTTTACTGTACTTTTTGTGTGTATCTACATAGCTGATATTCTCTTTTTCACATATATACAGCTGAAGTGTATCTATTATTAACCTAATATCTGCAATTTCTTGAAACCATTTTGTTTATTTTCTCTGTCACTAACAGTCACTGACCTAGGTCCTCATCTGGAACTCAAGGGCAGATGTGCATTTTTCTGGTCATTTTTGTGCTGAGGTTACACTTTAGCCATCCAAATTCAGCTCAGAGGAGACAAACTAGAGCAAGAGGAGAATATGGAGCCAAGAGAAGGGGAAGGGAAAAGAGACAGGAAGAGCCATCTGAAATGCTTGCTGGGCCAAGGTTCAGAGAAAACTGCCTCCCTAGACTTGGCTGTCTTTCTAGGCCAGGCCTCTGTCAATAACACATTTATTGGCCATCCTGACTTCAGCCTCTGATTTGCCCAATTCAAATAGACATTTTCCAAGAAACAGCTCTCCTAGTCATGGCCCCTGACCATTACAAACAATGCTGTTGAAAGGTCCGAATGAAAAGGGCCATTTTCTCCAAATGAGTCACCACCACCTGGAAAGTTCTTGGAAAATGGAAGAGGCGCCAGAAGACTAAAGACGAGAAAATGTTGTCCTACTTTTTAAAAGGGCAAGAAGTATATCTCAGAAAATACAAACCAATAATTAACTTGATGTTGGTACCCAGAAAAAAATATCTTAAAAGGGTTATTAGAATATTGTTTGTGAATACTCAAGAGAAATTATGATAGTAGACACAAACAAGGGTCGACACAAGCTATGCCGAGTTACTTTTCTTTTGATAAAGTAGATATCTCAGGGTGTGGATGCAAAAATACATTTAAAAACATACTTGAGTACTGACTATGTCCTGGGCCAGGGTTGGCAAAACATTGCCTCCTGAGCTCATGGCTCATGCCTCACAACACTCTTGTACTGAGTTCCTACCCAACCTCACAGTCTTCCTCAGTAGACAGTCACCACAGTCCACCTGCTGACCCGGGCTCAGGTCCTGGAGATGCAAAGAATATATAAGACCTGAAGGAATTCATAAAATAGCAGAGGCAGTATGTTATTCAATACAATACATGTATGTATAGAAATGGGGCCTGTCAACATTGCTTAAAGGATGAATTCAGACAGAGTAACATTTCACAGTGCTCAGTCCTTCAGTCATGTCAACTCTTTCTGACCCCATGGACTGTAGCCCGTGAGGCTCCTCTGTCCATGGGATTTTCCCAGCAAGAATACTGTAAGTAGATTGCTATTTCCTCCTCCAGGGAATCTTCCCCACCCAGGGATCGAACCCACATCTCCTGTGTCTCCTGCATTGCAGGCAGATTCTTTAGTGCTGAGCCACCAGGGAAGCCCCAGCACTTCACAGAGGAGGTAGCAATTGAAACGGGTCTCAATAGGTGAATAGGAATTCTCCAGGTAAGGGAGGAGAAATGCCACAAAAATAAAATGTGAGTTTGCAGTTTTTGAAGTTAGGGCTTGGTTATGTATTTGTTGGTAAATTGAAGAACTGGGGGTTGAATATCAGTACAAGTTATAATCTTATTTCAAGGGCCTTGCCAAAAGAGATTGATGTTGGATGACAGAATCAAGATTTAGAAAAAAGTTTAAAGGCAGGACTGATGGGCCAAAACAAAGGATTTCTAACACTCCGTTGAGTTCTAGGAGAGAGTATATTTAAGACATTTAATAAAATCCCACGTTTAAATCTGCAAATTCAACAGTATAAGATGAAACAAAATGGATATTAACAGTGGCCCTAGGATTTTAGTTAATCTTAAGTACACCATGAGAAATGCTGGACTGGAAGAAGCACAAGCTGGAATCAAGATTGCCAGGAGAAATATCAATAACCTCAGATATGCAGATGACACCACCCTTATGGCAGAAAGTGAAGAGGAACTAAAAAGCCTCTTGATGAAAGTGAAAGAGGAGAGTGAAAAAGTTGGCTTAAAGCTCAACATTCAGAAAACAAAGATCATGGCATGTGGTCCCATCACTTCATGGGAAATAGATGGGGAAACAGTGGAAACAGTGTCAGGCTTTATTTTTTGGGGCTCCAAAATCACTGCAGATGGTGATTGCAGCCATGAAATTAAAAGACGCTTACTCCTTGGAAGGAAAGTTATGACCAACCTGGATAGCATATTCAAAAGCAGAGGTATAACTTTGCCAACAAAGGTCCGTCTAGTCAAGGCTATGGTTTTTCCAGTGGTCATGTATGGATGTGAGAGTTGGACTGTGAAGAAAGCTGAGTGCTGAAGAATTGATGCTGAAAAAATGATAATGGACTAACATATTATGTGTGGTTTTTTTAGACAATAAAAAGCAATGAGTTTCTTGCTTGGGAGATGTTCAAAGTTTAAAAGATAACTTACAATAAGAAGAGGTTTTATTTTGCATGGTAAATGAAACTAGGTGATGAGTAAAGTCTTTGACCCGAAAACATTTCATGCTTCTAAGAGGGGAAATTGTCAGTATCTTTAAAATAGCTAGACTTCAAACTCTTGCTTTCGTTTCTACACCTTTTGAAGTTTGGTTTTGTTAATTTCAGCTAAGCTCTTAAACTGTTATTATAAACCCAATCTTCAGGTCCATTGGGAACTATCTCCTTATAAAATGTGAAACATAAACCAATCCCAAATACCCAGCTAAGGAAATAAACAAGTTATTTTCCATCAAAGGTTCATTTGTAGCTTCTTGTTTCCTCTATAACTGATTTCAAATCATTTGTACCTTTCATTTACAGCAAAATTTACAGCTACAATACACAATGCTAATCCAGGGTTTACCCTTATCATAGCTGACTTGTTTTTGTCCCTCAGTGAATGACGGCAAACATAAGCATGAAAATGAAATTAGTGATAACCAAGCCAACTGCTTTATCTATGTCTTGAGTTTAAGGGATTAGCAATGGTCTCCCTGGAAATCTCTGGGTTTTATGAAAAAGAGGTATTCCAGTTAGTAGCAACCATGGAGCTGCTGTGGTAAAAACATTCATGATTTCAGCTTGCTCTTTATTTCTGTATCAGGAACCTGGGTCATATGGGAAAGGCTAGGGATTCAGGTAGAATCCTCTTTTTTCTGTCAATGGGACAGAAACATAAGAAAGGCCTTGCAAGAATTCACAGTAATAGATAAGAGGTCAAGAAAAGGATTGTGGGAAAAGAACAGGGTTTGAAGAGGTAAAATGGAATGGTTGAGAAGAGGTGGAGAAAGCATCATTACCTTATAAGAATTCTCTAGAATCAAAGTTTGAGTCAAAGTTTGTTCAAAATGCCATCTTTGTTCCATTTCTAGCATCTGCATTACCTTTCATCCTTTTCTCTTTCTATGTCAATTCTCTTTGAGAGACACTGAGTGATATTTTGGCAGACTTTAGGAGCAATTGTGATACAATAAATGTACTGGTATGTCCTTGTTTCAATTTTAATGTAAATATAGTTCCCTGGGGTATTCAGTCCCTACCTCCACTGGCCATCTCAGCTATACAACTTGAAGGCACAATTTTACCCTTAGGCCCCAAGGAGCAAGATAGGCTTGTGCCTGCTAATGAGCATTTGTTGTGGAGAAAACAGTGGTGTTGAGATCACAGGAAAATAGAAAACTATCAAAGGTAGGCTTCATTCTCGATCACTCACAACATTCCTAGATGAAAGCACTATTGACAAGTTAGGGGATGACTGTGGCAAGTGCGTGCGTGCTTAGTCACATCAGTCGTGTCTGATTCTCTGAGACCCCATGGACCACGGCCCGCCAGGCTCCTCTGTCCACAGGATTCTCCAGGCAAGAATATTGGAGTGGGTTGCCGTTTCCTTTTCCAGTGATAAAGTATGAAGTGAGTGAAGTGAAGTTGCTCAGTCGTGTCCAACTCTTTGCAACCCCATGGACTGTAGCCTACTAGGTTCCTCCATCCATGGGATTTTCCAGGCAAGAGTACTGGAGTGGGTTGCCATTTCCTTCTCCAGACTGTGGCAAGGGACAGCCTTATACAAAGGCAGACTCACAGGGTGAGATGTCTCCCTGGGATGAGAGTAGAGAGATGGTAAGATGCCGTACCTTTGAAAAATGCCTCTTCCCACGTGTGTGTGCATGCTTAGTCCCTCAGTCATGTCTGACTTTTTGCAACCCCATGGATTGTAGCCCACCAGGCTCCTTTGTCCATGGGATTTCCCAGGCAAGAATACTGGACTGGGTAGCTATTTCCTTCTCCGGGGGGGTCTTCCTGACTCAGGGATCAAACCTGGGTCTCCCACATTGCAGGCGGATTCTTTACTGTCTGGGCCACCAGGGAAGCCCCTGCCTCTTCATATACTCCTGCCTGAATACCTGGCTTTTCTTCATTTTAAAAACATCAGAATCACAACTTTTTGGCTTTTTAGGTCAAAAAATTATATTTAGCACCTATATGGTAGATGCCATGCCAAGTGCCAGGGGTACACTGATGAACAAAAACAGACATGGTTTGGGCACTCACGTTACTTACATGCTGGTAGGGCAAACATATTGATCAAATGGCTACCCAAACAAATGGAAAATTACAACTGTGGTAAGGCTACCAAGGTGAGCTACATGACGCTTATACAAAGGAACATAATTTACACTACTTGTCTACCTATCTATCTTCTTATCTGACTCCCCCATCCCCTGCCACTGACTTAGAAAAGAAGACCATCACCATAGTAGTTGATGGTAAGGAAGAACTTAACCGGCCTAAACTCAGACAAAGGTGCAGAAGTCCTTCCCCTTCCCCTAATACCTCTTTGGAACTGGTGAGAACATCTGCTCCATCACAGATACAAGCCAACTGGGAGGCTGATAAGGCAGAAGATGCCATGTACATGTGAGACAGGAGGATGTTAGTCAAGCAACATGTTGGTAGTGGTGATTTGAATTGGTTTGTATTCACAGTCCCCTGGCAAAGATCAGGACCCCAGTGGACAGAGTAGGAGGGTGTATGGGATAGAGCAACCAAAAGAGCAGAGAGGACCACTCAAGAGCCAGTTTTGCCTGAGACTCTGGAACCCCCATTTGGTGATCTTGAAATTCACTAGGACTAATCATTCATCTTCTTCGCCACAAGGGCCATAGCTTACAAGCACTCTGGTTTCAAATAATACTTGAGTCTTGAAGATGCTGTACATCTAGTTTTATTCCTTAGTATGCATCGGATGTTATACTTTTCCTACTTTTCCTTGCCACATCTCTTTCAGTTTATGCCTGAGAGTAGGCAGGAAACTCGTTGATACAACTACTTATTGGGAGTGGGCACAATCACCCAACCCCATCTTTGGTTTTCTCATGTGGGCTAGACAACAGATGTTCTTAATGAAGATTAACTGAAATTTAATGGTCCTAATTGCCATTTGCACGGGCAGCAGATAACATTCAGTTCACACGCTGCCTTTCATGCTCCTTTATGCTTCGTCACATATCAGATTTGTATTTGACTGGAGCGAATCTGACTGGCAGTACCTGCTGGCTATTCAGTATCAAGATGCTGGCATAGCAAAGGCTCACAGTCCAGGGAAACACAGAACTGTGGTGAGAATGGGCTTTGCTAATTTGTTTCCTAATATAGCTATGCTCTTGAATTCTCAGTAATGGCAAAAAGGGGTCATTTTGGTCTGGGTGGGATTCAGGATCTGTGTTAGGGAGGAAGGACAGACAAGACACTTGGTAGACTGATTTCTGTGTTTTTGTGCAACCTGATCCTGCTCTCTTCTGTTTTTTAAAAAAAAAACTATTGGAAAGGTCTTATAAAAGTGAGCAAGGGATGTGAACATCACTGAGGAGAATATATGATAGATTCAGCAAATACTTGAGGAAGATGCTCCATCTCAGCAGTAACAAGAGAAATGCAAATTAAAACTAAAACAAAAGAATTACACTATTTCTCAACTATCTGATTGGCAAACATGAAAAACAAACTGTTGGGTTGGCCAAAAGTTTCATTCAGGTTTAAACCCAAAAAATATCAAGTGTTAGTGAGGTTTTCAGGAAATTAAATTTGTCAGCTCTCTGGAAGGCAATTGGTTGTAACTGATAAAATTTTAAATGTGTGTTTTTTCCATAACCCAGCAATTTTTATACCCTTTTGGAAACCCTGGCAAGCATGTTCAAGGAGACATGTACAATGCAGCATTTGTCATAATAACCCCAGACTGGAAGCAAACTAAATGTTATTTAGTAGGGAAATAGATAAACTATAGAATACTATGAATCTGTAAAAACCAATGACACAGTAGATGTATTTCCATAGTTACACACAATATATGTATAAAAGTATAGATAAAGCTCTGAAAAGTTGTAGCCACAAAATTGGTTATCTCTGGGAATGGGTCTGAGGTGGAAGAAACCAGATTGGTCAAAGACATCTTCACAGTTTTATCTGTAATACCGTAATATTTTACAAGCACGATGTGTCCAGATATTATTTATGTAATTGAAAATCAATTTAAAATTTAAAAGCAATATAGTTATGTTAGAGAATTTACAGACCAGAGAAAAGAAAAAAATATGCCTTATCCTGCCACCTAAACATTCCCCTATGATAACTATGATGTGTATTCTTCCAGTATCTTTTTTTTTTTTTTTCAGGAGATATGGGAAGAGCTTGGACAACAGAGAAGAGATGGGTGTGAGGCATGAGAAATGAGAATAGAGCCTGATGAGACTGACCCTGATAGTTCAGACTTGAGTGCCAGGGCTTCAAAAATCCAGTTGCCTGTGAGTTTAGAACGGCACTTTCATTCGGACTGGCAGTTTTGTCCCTGGAGAGGATGCACCATTCTTGGAAGTACTGAAATACCAGGCCGATGCTTGGAGTGGATGGCGCAAGCTCCTATTCCAAGTCCCTGCTCCAAAAATCCATTTAATATACTGTCCTCAGATAGAGGACATATCAGGTATTAAACTCATAAGAGCAGATACTACACTTGATCTTATTCAAAAGACTGAGAAGTGATCCAGTATCTTTTTAATATTTCATATAGTTGTGATCTATAACCTGTATCTTGTGCCTCTAATACAGACATCTGAGTTGGATAATTTTCTGCTGTGCGGGGCTGTCTTGTACATTGTAGGATGTCTAACAGCATCCTTAACCACTATCCACTAAATGATAGCAGCACTCCCACAGTTGTGACAATCAAAAATATGTCTAGACATTATTAAATGGCCCCTAGCAAAATCGGCCCTAGGTTGAGAACCATTGATTGAATACATCATTAGCATAATGTCATGAAATGAATCTTCATAACCTATCCTACGTTTCCAAACTTAAATCCAGTGAGTTGTCTCTATTCTGTTCTCAGCTCCCTGGCCTGTGGATTCCAACCCTGGCCTTTAAAAGAACTTGACCTTGCTCTCTGACTGCTCCTTTTCTAGGTAAGTTGATTTGGGACTCCTTAACCCAGAACTGTACTCTGACTTATCACCACTAAAGCAATTAGACAGTAAAAGCCAAGTCTCTTCCCCTGACATCTGTGGACTAATGTTCAGCTCATGGGACAGGGAACAGGGATAGCAATCAGGAAACCCAATAAGACTGTAGAAAGTAATCAGTCCAGAGACACAGCTGTGGGTCAAAACCACTGGGCTAAGGGCCAAGGCTGAGAAGAGGAAGCCAACTAGATTTTACCCCAGAATCAGCTCTCAGAACAATCAGAAGCATGGTTCCCTGGCTAACAATGCTTAACTCTTCCTGTCTGTTTTACTTAGATATTTTCCAGGCCCCCAGGGCATAATCAATTCAGAGACCATGGAAGGGATGGCATCTGTGCTTATATTCCAAATCGATAAGGAGAGGTTAATGCCAGAAGTCAGGCTTACTCTATAAAGACACATTTACTAAGCACCACGTATCAAACATTGCTAGGTGTTGAGGGTGCCAAAATGACTCTGAATTGCTTTTGTCTAAAATCTGTTTGCCACGTGATTGCCAGAGAAAAACATCTCTCAGGAATCAAAATGTAAAACTAGTGAGAGCTCCCTTCAGTTTGAGCCCTTAATTAGATCACGTATCACCAGTATTTCACTTTGCCTCTTACAAGGGCCTGGGGAGTGAAAATTGCATTATGAGGTTCTGTGGCTCCAAGACCCCAATTCAAAGAGAGGACTGAGTTCATTTCCAGAGCATAGGGAGGGTGGTATCAGATTTCATCCTGTTAGCTCACAACATGGAAATTGGAATTTCCTGCTCCCTACACTCCAAAAGTGCTCGTGTGGCCCAGGTTTCTGCAGCTCTGAGTGAAGTTGGAGGAACCTCCTCTTGTGTCCCTGTCTGTCTGGCCCCTCACTCCGGTGCCCCAAGGGAGTGCAGACAGGTTGAGCACTTTATTTCCTCAGGGGCTGGATCACTTCCCTGTCTGCCCATCTGGCCTTTTCCTGACAAGATGTTGCCTGACAATTTGAGATCTGCAGACACAAAGAAAACAGAGCCAAATGAGACTGACCCTGGTGTGAAATCTGGAAAGATGATAAAATATCCTCGTAGCAGGAAAGAGAACGTGGCAGGATATGCCTTGTAAATAACCCACTGTCTTCTACAGAGCGAGATGAGTTCAATCAGGGGAGTTTCCACAATGCTTTCTTGAAATTTGGGGTTTTATTGTACCCAGGGTCAGTTGCAGGCCAAATGCTGGACTGCCTCCAGTTGGAGTCCAATAGAGATAATTCCTTGCTGTGAAATACATATTTAATAACTCTACTGAATGCCTATTTCCTTTGTCTTCTTGTAGTCTTTCCTTTGTCCTAGGTTTCTCTTGCACTAATGGGGCCTAAGGGAGTCACAAATAACAATGTGCTGTGTAGTAGATTACTCAGTGGCTGCTGGCAGCAGGTTCACAATACTGGGTCCCAGTAATAGCCCCTTCTCAATTTATATTTCCAAGTCCAAGAATTACTGGTCACAGTAATCAGGGGAAGCTTAGAGCAAAACTGAGAAAAAGACCAATTTGTTTTGTTAGCCCCCAAACTCCTAGTTGTCATTCTTTTCCTAGGACAGCCATTCTTTTCCTGAGTTGAACAAGCCATCCTGTCCTACTAAGACCCTTTATTTATAGCAAGATGTAAACATAATCTTGCTAAATAGCTAAATGCATTATTTTTCCTTCCAAGGCATTTCCAAGACATAAGTTGGAGGATGAGAGAGCTCATTATTACATTCAAAATCATACTATTGATACTTGCATGTTCAACTCGCATGAGCTCAGCCGTAGGAATAGGGGATCTAGGTCCCACGCCCTGTCATTTCTGTTTTCTCAAACACATTTATTGAAGTCATTTACTGAAGTGACCCTGCCATTTATGTTTCATCTGTGACGTGGCAAACTATTAAAATTACAGTGGGTTCATGGAAAGCCACATGTGGAGAGACAGGGGTTCTCCCTCTGTGGTTTTGGAACATTTAGCCACCAGGCTATATGAAATAAGTGTGGTTTTAACATTGCCTCTTCCAAAACCATAGTCTCCATTTCATTGAAAAAAAAAATCCATTTTTCTCAGGCCTCAGGTCCTGCAGCTCTCTGTGGAAAACAACAATGGTCCAAGTGGCCTGATTGAATTTAAAGGCCTTCCAGAACCACAGGGTAGTGCCAAACCCTATGCTTTATTAATTATGCCATGATTATTTTATCTTAGGGGACCTGACTCTTTTTGTTCACTACATTTGAATATTTCCTAGCTCCTATCAATCTAATGTTGGAACATGTTGATAACAGTTGGGGTTACTGGCAACTGGATTCAAGAGAGTAGATATGAATTTATGGAGAATTTAAAATTGAAGAATCCTGATTACTACCCTGTATCTCTTGTTTCCATGTGTGGATGGAAACCATCTTTCTCCCTTACATGAGGTTCTCCAAGGTTCCCCTGAAAGTGAAAAGTGAAAGTGAAGTTGCTCGGTTGTGTCCAACTCTTTGCAACTCCATGCTCCTCTATCCGTCCATGGGATTTTCCAGGCAAGAGTACTGGAGTGGGTTGCCATTTCCTTCTCCAGGGGGATCTTCCCAACCTAGGGATCAAACCTGGGTCTCTCACATTGTAGGCAGACCCTTTTACCATCTGAGCCACCAGGGAAGTCCACTAAGGTTCCCCTGGTTATTTCTTAATCTGTATCTCCTAATTTAATTCATATATTTATGTATTTTTATAACAGCTTTATTGAGAGATAATTCACATGCTATACAACTACCCATCTAAAGTACACAATTCAGTGGGTTTAACATAGTCACAAAGCCGTGCAACCATGACCATAATCAACTTTAGGACACTTCCATTACTCCAAAAAGAAACCTTAGGGATTTCCCTGGTGGTTCAGTGGGTAAGACTCTACACTCCTAATGCAGGGAGCCCAGGTTCAATCCCTAGTCAGGGAACTCGATCCTACATGCTGCAACTAAGAGTTTGCATGCCACAAAGAAGACTGAAGATCCTGCATGCCACAAATAAGACCCAGTGCAGCCAAATAAATAAATAGATAAAAATATTTAAAACCAAACAAAAGAAACCTTGTACCTATTAGCAGTCACTCTCAAAATCCCTCCAACTTCCCCAGCCCTAGGCAACCAATCTATTCTTTCTGTATACTAGTTCCATATATTTTAACAAGAACTTTTAGAAAACTTGTATTATCCAAGGGAATGACTCCCAAAGGGGTACTTTCTGGTGTGTGGCAGGTCCACGAAAGGAAGCATGTGGCACAGTGGTGGCCCTATGGCTGGCACATGTCAAATCGCACACATTTCCAAGAGTCAAAGGTAGTGGGAAGAGGAGCCCTGATAGCTCAAGCCAGCACAGCTGGAGGATCCCCCTCTTTGGCCCGGTTTCTTCTTGTAGGTCCTGGAGTCTTCAATCCTTTACCACGAAGCTTCCTTTCTGAAAATGGAACAGGTAAAGTACCCCCCAAATGCCCACCACATACACACTCACCCTGCTCCAAAGATTTCTAACAAGAAACATTTTAAATGATCCTGCTGCCATCCAAGGGGGAAGAAGTATATTTTGGGAAGATGCATCCAGTTTAATGATACTCATTCACATAAAAAGATACCAAAGGGCATTCCTTTCTGACCTTGAAGAGGTTCATGGCAGTGTTCTGCCCCAGTAGATACTTTCCTTTGTTGTTCTAATAGCTATCTATAGAGCTATGTATAACTTGTCAATTGGTTCAACAAACATATTTTGGGCATCTACTTTGAGCTTGATACTGTGCTGGGTGCCAGGCAAATGAAAATGAACAAAACAAACCATTTTTACAAATCCAGCCTAGGTGTGCCTGCCTTTTATGGAAAATTCTGTCTATTCTCCAAAAGGTACCCCAGAGCAAAATGTATCTCTCTTTTTGGCTATGCTTAGTTCCTGAACGTATCAACCAAATTAATCTTTGGTTTAAGACTTTGATGGCCCTGCTAAATGGCAAGAAATCACGTTAATCTATTTTCAGCCATTACTCCTTAGTCATTTCTCAGAATAACCAAACCCTCCCTGAGCAGAGCCTTGAGGGTATGGAACTCTAGCTCAATGGCATTTGGTGGAGGGAGAAAGAGGGAAGTTACAGGTCCTTGATACTCAATATGTGGTCCATGGAACAGCAATAATAGCATCACCTAAAGGTTTTTCAGAAGTGCAGAATCTCAGACCTCACCTCAGACTTCCTGAATCAGAAGCTGCACTTTCACAATATTCCTATTTGACTCATAGGCACTTCTGAGAAGCACGGGTCTACAGCAGAGTTTTTCAGCCTTAGTACTACTAACATTTGAGACCAGGTAATTCTTTCTTGCAGGGGGTGGGGGAACTGTCCTATGCATTAGAGTGTTTATTAGTATCCCTATACCTACTGGATGCCAGTAGCACCCCTCCCACCATGTTGTGACAAACAAAACTATCTCCAGGCATTGCCAAATATCCCATTGTTGGGTGGGGAGGGGGGAATAGATCACCTCAGATTGAAAACCACTGGTCTATAGCATGCTTTATTAATTTTCAGTCATTCAAGTATAACCTTCAGAATTTTTTCCATCTCCACATACACTTTTTAAAAAACTATTTTTTGCTCATAGAAATTAACCTAAATAGTAATAGTGATGAAATAATAGGACAGATGTGCCATTTTTTCTAGTACAACTAAAGCCAAATATAACGATTAGAATTTGAAATGCTTATCTAGGAAACCCATAAATATATCATGCATCATGGGTGGAATGTCTACCAACTTTTAGAAAACCCTGGCCCTGAGTACAGTTGTGGAGTAGGGCAGGTCCAAGGCATTGGACAAATTTGGGTTGCCAGGAATGTTAACAGGATGTATAGTGCTTAGAAGTAGAGAGAAGCCATTAAAAGCAAATTTGTTTCTCTACTCAACTTTGTTTCTGGCCAGGCCAAAGTAGTAGGTTTAGCTATTAGAACATTACACCTACCTATATTTTGGAGACTCCAAGAGTAGCCGTTTTGACTTGATCTAGCATACGGCTAATTTCATTTCCCTCCAAACTACTGGTGACTACACTGGTTCCCCAAATGATTCCACTATAGTCTGACACAAATTTCACACAATGCTTCTTTGGCCATATGTCAGTCTAATTAAAGAGTCTTTGCTTCTCCTGGCAGAACTGCCTTTCATATTCAGGGGAGATAATAATCCCATCTCTCAGTTACATCAATGATAAAATGACCTGGTTCACTGCTTCTCAGCTGAATCAACAGCCTGCGACCCCTGGCACATTGATTGCAGAAGGAAATATTTTTATGTGACTTTAACGTATGGGTCATTTACAACATGAGTTCCTTCCCACATAAAAGCCATTATAGATCCATGAAACTTGAACAGGGGGAAGGCAGAGAGGGGGAGGTGATAGAAAGGGAAAGAAAGGGGAGGTGAGACACAGAGAGAGAGAGAGATAGAGAAAAAAATTCTATGTAGGGTTGGCAGCAAATACATGCTCAGTGCACTTAGGAAAGCCCATAGGCTGAAACTCTGGAATCCTGGGGTTTCTGCTCCTCTAGAAGAGACCTAAATGATGCTTGTTGATAACACAATCCCCCACCAGCTCCTTAAAAACAAGAGGCGGCAAGACAAGAGCTAAAATCCAAGCAACTTTGGGCTCACTTTTCTATGATCCCACAACCTGTGTTCAGCTCTAAGTGTCTGGTCTACCACTTAGCCAGAAGTTGAGTGTCTGCCTCTCCAGCAGCTGCAAAGTAGAGGCCTTGTTGTTGCTGTTCATTTGCTCAGTTATGTCTGACTCTTTGTGACCCCATGGACTGTAGCTTGCCAGGCTCCTTTGTCCATCCCCAACTCTCGGAGCTTCTCAAACTCATGTCCATCGAGTCGATGATGCCATCCAACCATCCTCTGTCGTCCCCTTCTCCTCCTGCTCTCAGTCTTTCCCAGCATCAAGATCTTTTACAATGAGTCAGCTCTTTGGATCAGGGCAGAACCTGGGGCAACGATCTAGTGGATGGGAGTGCATGGGAGAGGAAGGTGGCTTCTACCTATAATTTACCTGATGCTCTTCACTACAGTTCTTCCCAGTGCTGCTTTCACTTAGAGGAAATGTTTGAAGTTAGGGGTAGAGGGTACAGAGTGGAGATATACAAGAGAGAAGGAGGGATGGGCTATCACTGACTGATGTTATCAGGACACTTTCAGTTTTGAACGCTGGGACACTTATTGTGAGTTGGCTTTGAGAGTCCAGAGCACATTGTGTTTGTTTTAAAGGCCCTAGAGATTCACCTTGAGAGTTTTTTTAAAAACCTACACCTGCGCTCCCTACTCCAGACTAACTTACTTCTGAAATTCTGAGGGGATCCTATTCATCAGCATTTTAAACAGCTCCCCAAGTGATTCTAATTTATTTTCCCAACATTTTATTATGAACATATTCAAACACATAAAAGTCTGTGTCTCCTAGATCGTATAATCAGCATTTGCTATATTGTTTTAACATATACCTGTCCCTCTATCAACCCATCTTATTCATGCATATGTTTCAAAATAGGCTGTAGACACTTCACCCTTAAGTACTTCTGTAAGCATATAATTAGAGTTCAATATTTGTTTCATTCAGTGAAATGTACAGATTGTAAATGTACCATTTGATGAGTTTTGACAAATGCATGTACCTGTATAGTACAAACTCTTATCAAGATTAAAAAAAAAAAATGAATCTTCCCAGTGAACACTCACCCCCACACCTGAGGGGCCATCAGTGTTCTGTTCTGATTTTTTCCAGATGATTTCAATTTGTAGCTGAGGTGGAGACCCCCTTAAGGAAAGACACAAATTCCAGCTCCCCAGCCCTTTGTAATTGCATCAGTAGAGCTTATTAGCTAATAGCCCTGGAGTCAGCTAGCTTGAGGGCAAGTCCGGCTCAACCAATTGCTATTTGTGAGATTTTAGGCAAGTTAACCTGTATGAACCCCTGTTTCCTCACCTATAAAATAGGGATCATAATAGTAGCTATCACACCAGGTTGATTGGAAGACCTAAGTGAGATAACATAAATAAATTAGCAATAAAGGTAATGTTAATTAAGTTAACATGCTTACAATTGGCTAGGCACTGAGCTAATTGCATGGATTATCTCATCTAATCCTCCCTACTGTTAGGATCCCCATGACAGATAGGAAAAGAGGCTTATAATGGGGAAGTACCCTGCCCAGAATCACACAGCTACTACTTGGAAGAGCCAGAATATAATCCCAAAGTGCTTTGATTTCAAGAATCAGACTCCCACACTGTTAACTAGTACACTTCTGCCTCTATTCCTGACACACATAGTAAGAGCTCAAAAGTGCTGTATATTGTATTGCATATCGTATCATATAGATTTACCAGTTATTTATATTGTGTTCAGTTACAGAGTCCAAATGAAGGAATGAAACCTTTGACCCAAGCACGCTCAGCAGCCCAGCGTTGCTGGTCCACACCTTGGCATGATCATCTATATCTATTGTGTTCCTAATAATGTCCTTTCCTTGGTGACTCTGAGAATCATCAGCAATAAGACCAGCCACTGTACTGAACAACACACAAAGGTCCTTGTGAAAACATCCCTCTGGAAGAAAGAACTAGGGGAAGCGCTTTTTTCCTATTAACACATTCAGCTCCCTGGCACTCTGTTCTGCAGCTGTCTGAGTGCTGCAGTCGCTCAGACAAAGAGCTTGCTGGAATATCAGTGACATCATCCACTTCAGCTCTGACAGACTTGCCAGGAGCTGCATGATTAACATCTCCACGGTACCAGAGAATAGGCAGAGCTCACTCAAGCTACACTATGCTACTCTTCCTCCTAATGAGAATCCCATTAAATTGGACAATTATCTACACCCTATTCAAGGTGGCTTTTTATGTGCAACCAGAGCCCATTTTCTTCCAAAGTAAGGCAGCATCACACAGAGCCATCTTACTCCTCAGTCTTCCTTATTGGGCCACTCCTTTCTAACAGGCTGGATGATACTGGTTGGTTGGCAAAGGGAAGAGAGTGGCATGCTCTGGGCAAGGAGCAGATGGATATCTAGTAGTAAACTCTGTAGCCGAGCCTTAAGAGGAAGCACAGTGACAGCTGAAAACAGAACAGTACTTCTTTTATCACCATCAGAAATCCTATGAATGGCTATTAAATCTATTTCAAAGCTTTGGAAGCTCTGTTCAGCAGGCAGGCAGCAAAGGGAGGGGGAACAAGATAAGAAGGGGTGCTAAAACTTCAGGCTTGGTGCTCCTTTGGAATCTCAGATTGCCAGGCTTCTTTTAATCATGTGACCGGTATGAGGGACCCTTCCACCATGGAAGGGAAATAGCTGGCAATTTAGTTAAACAAGTGCCTGGGGTTATGATGAAGTCAGCAATTAAGAGGTTCTTTCCAATAGAGGAAAGCTGATAACAATGCAATGAAGTGAGGTTCTCTGTTAGGAAGGTCAGTGTTCCATTATTGCAACACCCATGGAGTTAATGTCCCCAGAGAATCATTACTGTGTATTTGATACAAGTTATTGAACTTGTGGCCAAAACACACCAAGGCTGGCCTTTCTAGCCAGTATCCTATTATCCTTCTAGTCCCAAAGCGGCTGAGCATTCCGTTTAAGTATAGTGCTGTAGGAACACAAGGACCAAGTTCAAGACACCAGAAATACCTTCCCTGGTTCCTAATTCCATGTGCTGCATGCTCAGTCACTCAGTCATGTCTGACTCTTCGTGACCCCAAAGACTGCAGCCTGCTAGTCTCCTCTGTCCATGAGATTTCCCAGGCAAGAACACTGGAGTGGGTTGCCATTTCCTTCTCGAGGGGATCTCCCTGACCTAGGGATCGAACCCATGTCTCTTGTGTCTCCTGCATTGGTAGGTGGATTCTTTACCACTGAACCATGTGGAAAGCCCTCCTGATTCCACAGAAGAGGAAAAAAATATTTGTGTGAATTTTGACGAACAAAACTGATCAGTCCTTTAGGAGATTTTGCCTGTGTGGATACTCTGACCTTCAATCCAAGGAGTCACATATCTTAGGGAGTGCTCTAGTCCTCTCTCAGGGTTATTAGTACACAACAGTGGTGTGTGCTGAGCCAAGAAATAGGAAAAACTAGTTGTATTTACTCTTGTTTTTTTGGAAAAATTATGGTTTCTAGGACAAATATCTCAGACTTGCTAAGAGCTTACATTAGGCAGCATCAACTCCTGGCTGAAAAGAGAGTCCAAACTACCATGCATAGCCCAGTTGAATCCAGGACCCTCAGAAGTAAAACAAATTTTAAAAATCAATAATAATATTAATAGAGGCCAGTTTTGAGTGCCTACTATGCACTATGGACTCTGTGACAGCTATGTTTAATTATCACAAGAGACTTCCGAAGTAGGAATAGTGTCTGGGATATTGTAATTACTCAATAAATACTACCTAGAGTATTATTGTACCCATTTTAAAGATGATAAAACTAAGGTTCAAAGAGGCTTAGTAACTTTCTTAGGGTGACAATCTATAATTGACTGTGACACTTTAAAGAGATTTGGAATTGGATACATCCTGCCTTATTCTCTCCTAAACAAACCCAGGCTCATTAGAGTAACAGCCATGGGCTCCTTGCATCTGCCCTTTTCCTACTTTGATCCCTAATTTTAGAGTCCATAAAATTACACTGAAATTTGAGAGTAGATGCCTATGTGGGATATATCACCACTATGGACACAAAGGAGTTGTCTCTTAAAGTTATTACAGTAGAGCCTATGCCATAATGAGAACCTCAAAGGAGGCAAAGAAACCAAGGCCCATTGGGCAGGCCTGGAAAGAGTGTTAGGGTTAGGCTAATCCCCTCTACAGTCATTATGTGATTCCTACTATCCACCCACTCAAGCATAGACCAGAGGAGATTTAAGCAGCTTTCTGTGAATAGCCTACGCAGCACGAAGGCAGCATTCTTGAATTTCCTTACCCTTCAAGTTGATTGATGGTTTAAATGATTTGTGAGTCCTACTCTTGATTGCTAACTTCATATCTTAGGGTTCCTCCACTCATTTATATTTACAGTGCAGCACCTGGAAAATGATCTGTTGCTCTTAAGTAAACACACACTTCACAAAGAGTCCTATCAGAATAAAATATAGTTACCCGAGCTAGGAACACCTTTCTCTGCTACTCACTGGAAAAACACCAAGGAAAGGCACTGGCCTATAAAACAATATAGTTGCCTTGGTCATCTTGACTAAGTGGCATGATGTGATTATCAAATTCATTAGGTTGTCTCTAGTGAGAAATGAAACAAAGGACAGACTACTACAACAATCCAATTCCCCCTACTTTGCCTACACTTGCCACAAAGATTTCCAAAGTTAGAATTGACAATAATATTCAGCACCATGGACAACACCACTAGATGTTAACTGTGAGAAACAGGGTATGGGACACATTTTACCTCCCTGAGTTTCTCCTCTTTATTCTGCTTGCCTCCCTTAGCAATCAGGTATTTATAAAGATAGTGGAGTGGGTTTGATACTGTTCTATAGGAAGAACCAGGAATGAAACAGGGGAGGGCTTTAGAAAACAGAGTTTTAAGGAAAAAATCAGAATTGAAGGCAGCTGTGGCTCAAAGAACCAAGTGGATTGAAATGTGTTCTTAGCTAGTTATTCCTGCATTATCAACACTCCCAAAGACATAGCCTTTAATCTAGTGATGAGATGGAGCATGCAAACGGCAGTTGGTAGCCTTGCTGACCCTTCCAGAAACCTTCACCTTGACACTGGTCTTTTGGCAAAATGGTCCTTAGAAGCCCCTGCCTAAAAAGGAAAGGGAATGTAAGAAAATAAGAGAGGCTATATAGATTTCTGTCCTATGAAATACAGCCCAGACAAACCAATTTGGAATAAACTCCTATAAAGGGTGGGAATGAGGAGAACATGCCATTTCAAATAACCAGCTGACCACTGGGTCTTGCCAAACAGTAAACTAAACTAATGAAAATGAGAGCTGAAAGGACCCTTATACATTCTCTAGCTCATTGGTTCTCAAATGTGAGCTTGCATCAGAATCACCCACAGGGCTTGTTAAACCAGATTGAGGGCCCCATCCCTAGAATTTCTGATTCAGAAGGTATCATGTAATCTGGTAATCTGCACTTCTACAAATTCCCAAGTGGTGTTGATGCTATTGATGGAGGAGGAGCACACTATGAAAACCTTGTTCTAGTCCAACCTTTTTCAGAGTATAGGAAAGGCAACAGAAGCCCTAAAGGAGCAGTGACTTGTCCAAAGTCACACAGCTGGTTACAGTCCATCTACTGAGTCCTACATCCTGGGCCTCCTGATTATCAATCATGTGTTTTTATTTCAGAGTGTGACAATCATATTTAGTCACTATGGTAGCATCTAAGGGAAAACTATAAAGGAAGGTGATCACAAGAGAAATGGATTCAGCCTTTTCTTTGCTTCAGTTTCTAGCATACTTGTCAAAACAGTGCCAAGCCAGATGTGAGGCTTGACCCTCCATAACAGCATCAGAATGGCTCTCTCTACTTTGATTACTCTTTTGGTATCAACCCCATGCAAAATTCACACCAAATTGATTGCAAACTAGATAGGATTCCAGATTTAGCAAATAAAAAGACAGTTACATTTGAGTTTTTCAATGTTTATCTTTAACTCAGATTGTAACTGAGTGTTCTGTATTTAATCTGGCAATCTGAATCCTGAAATATGAAACTGCCAGGCAGTTTGAAAAAGGGAGTTACCTTCTCAGCTCATGGTTCAACTATGTCCTCCCCCACCCAGACGCTAAGAGGCTAAGAAACACCTGACCCCTCCACCTCCTGCCTCCACCTGCTGCCTGCCAAGCTTGTTGGGGCTCTATTGAGACACAGTAGAAAGGCTGTGATTTGATGAACAGCAAAAAAAAAAAAAAAGAAAAAAGCAGCAGCAGCTGAACTGGTATCCTCCAGTATTTTTCATTTCTATGAAAAGTTTGATTCTGGTTTCATGCCCTGTGATTAACCAAAACAAGAGGAAGACAAATAAAAATTCTGTACAGCTGTTTCACACTGACAGACCTGACCTTCCCAGCTGAGGGTTCTTTGTGCTGGGAAATTGTTACCTAGCAACCATGCCTTGCAGCTGCCAGACTCCAAACACTGAAAGCATGACTTACAGAAAAGAAGCAAGGAGAAAAAGGGTAGGGTGGGGACTGGTTCAATCTGAGCTTTGTCTTAGGGTCTAATACTATATTCCAGTAAGAGAAGACAAGCAGGAAACTAAGTCCCTTCCTGCTGTGCTTCAGCTGCCAACCAGGCTGCTTGAGCTCAGCTTCTTGTCACCTCCACCTGCTCTAGCAGTTAACCCTGGTAGGGTTGAAGGAGGAATGGGGATGAAGATGCTTCCCAGAGATGTCAAATATTCTGTGTGGCACACATGGCTCTTACTCTTTGGCAAGGGAGCACATCTTCAATGCACATTTTTAATAATTAGGCATTTCATTCTCCTTCCTCATCCTCCTTCCTTCTCCTCCTTCTGTCTCTCTCTCTCCCTCTCTTCCCCTCCCTCCTTCTTTCTCTTTCTTTTTAAATTTCAAATACAGGGGACCTCCATCTTTAATTTTTCTAACTGCAGAAGGTGAAGGATTACTAGTTCAATGGATTTCAAATATTAGCATTTATATGAGTCACCTGGTCAGCATCTTAAAATGCAGAGTTCTGAGTCCCGTCCTCTAGCAAATCTGATTTAGTAGATTTGGGTGGGGTTCAGGAAATCTGCATTTTTAACAAGTTCCCCACATGGATCGAGACTATGAACAACAAAATATTGGTTAGTGGTGTCTTTGACATAAAGGTTTTTCAAAAACTTTTATGTATTCAAACATAATTCTTCACACCACCCAACAATCTCCCCTAAGAGATAACCATCTTCCAACTTCATACGTTCAGTGAGGTAGTGGCTTAGTTTCTGTCTCTAGGCATGGAGGGCCTCTTTAGGAGGCTTCACTAGTTTGCCCCTAATACATGCCCAGTTGTTTGTCTCTAAGCATCCATTTTGTCTCTGTTGACTGCACTGCCCATTCGAAGACTTCCCGCTGGTTACATTGTTCTTCGGTTATTCAGCTCACAGTTCTTTAGCAACAGCAAATGCAGAAATTCAGATGCAAACATAGACCCCACATGCTAACTCCATCTCAGCTGTTCCATCCCACTCCCAAAGATGTTCATGTAGTAGCTTTCTATTGCTGTATAATAAATTTAGCAGCTTTAAACAATACCTACTCATTATCTCACATTTTCCCAGGGATCTGGAGTCCCTGCACAGCTTAATTGGGACCTCTGCTAAAGAGTTGCACAAGGCTGCAATCAAGGTATCTTCTGTATTGAAGCTCTCAGCTGGGTTCTGGGTTCTCTTCCAAGTTCACTCAGGTTGTCATTAGAACAGTTACTTGCAATTATAAGACTGACATCCTGATTTTCTTGCTGACTGTCAGCCAGGGAGCACTCTCAGCTCCTAAAAGCCATGTGCTCAATGGGCACTGTCACATGATAATGTTGACATGTATTTTACTTCTTCTTCACAAGCAAAAGAAAAGCTTTCTGACTTCTCCCATCTGTGACCTCCAGGCCCTCTAATATTTTTACTTCAACTCTGTCATTCTGTGTGACCACTAGGAGCTGCTGTTTCAAATTTAAAAGAGTGAAGCATTGCATATTGTAATATATAATATTTTACTTTATAAGAGTACATTGTAATCCATACATGACCTATATTACTGAATTTGAATATTGTAAAAATAGAAACTTATTTTTAAAACTGACAGCTTTAAAGAGAGAAAATTTACATACCATATAACTCACCCATTTAAAGGGTACAATTCACTGGTTTTTAATATATTCACAGAGTTGTGCAAATACCATCACATCAATTTTAGAATATTCTCATTACCCCCCAAAAGAAACCCCATACCTATTAGCAGGCACTTCTCATTTCTCCCCAAACTTCCAACACTAGGCAACCACTTACCTACATTCTGTTTCTATGGATTTGCCTATTATGGACATTTTACAAAAATAGAATCATGTAGTTTTGTGCCTAGCTTCCTGAACTTACCATAATATTTTCACAGTTCATTCATGTTGTGGTATGTATAAGTACTTCATTTCTTTTTATGACTGAATAGTATTCCAGTTCATAGATATATCATATTTTGTTTATCTTTTCATTCATTGATGGGCATCTGAGTTGTTTCCACCTTTTGGCTATTATGAATAATGCTGCTATGAACATTTGTGCCCAAGTTTTTCTGTAAACATATATTTTCATTTCTCTGGGGGTATTCCCCTAAGAGTAGAATTGCTGGGTCATATGATAACTCTATGTTTCCAGATCATTTCCAAAGTGGATGTGTCATTTACATTCCCACAAGCAGCTTTTGAGGATTCTAATTTCTCCATATTCTTGCCAACACTTTTTATTATCTGTCATTTTGATTATTGCCATCTTAATGGGTATGAAGTGGTATCTAATTATAGTTTTAGTTTTCATTTCCCTGATGGTTAACGAGGTTGAGCATCTTTTCATAGGCTTATTGGTCATTTGTATATCTTCTCAGGAGAAATACCTAGTCAAACCCTTAGCACATTTTAATCAGAGTATTTGTCTTTTTTGTTGTTGTTTTTACCATTGATTTGTAAGAGTTCTCTCTATATATTCTAGGTGCAAGTCCCTAATCAAATATATTATTTCCAAATATTTTTCCCATTTTATGAATTATCTTTCCATTTTCTTGATGGTATCATTTATAGCACAGGTTCTTAATTGTGATAAAGTCAAACTTTTCTTTGGTTGCTTATATTCATGGTGTCATATCTAAGAAACCATTGCCTAATCTAAATTCAAGATTTATATATGTTTTTTACAAAAAGTTTTATATTTTTTACTCTTATATTTAGGCCTTTGATTCATTTTGGTGATTTTTTTGTATATGGTATTAGGTGGGGTCTAACTTTTTATATGTTTATGTTTTGTATGGATGCATACCCATCTAGTTCTCCAAGCATCATTTGTTGGAAAGAGTATTCTTTCCTCATTGAATTGTCTTGGTGCTCTTTTTGAAAGCAACTGACTGTTAAGTGTGAGGGTTAATTTCTAGACTCTCCATTCTATTCCATTGATCTACATGTCAGTCTTTATGCCAGTACCACACTGTTTTGATTAATGTAACCTTGTGGTAAGCTTTGAAATTAGGAAATGTAAGTCCTTTCATTTTGTTGTTCTTTTTCAAGATTGTTGGCTACTCTGAATCCATTGAATTTCCAAATAAATTCTAGTATTAGATTATTAATTTCTGCAAAGAAGCCAGCTAGGGCTTCCCTGGCGACTCAGATGGTAAAGAATCCGTCTGCAATGCAGGAGACCTGGGTTTGATCCCTGGGTTGGGAAGATCCCCTGGAGAAGGAAGTGGCAATCCACTCCAGTATTCTTGCCTGGGAAATCCCACGGACAGAGGAATCCATGGGGTCACAAAGAGTTAGACACAACTGAGTGACTAAACACAGCACAGGATTTTGATAGGGATTTTATTGAATCTGTAGATCAGTTTAAGAATGTCATCTTAAAATTATGCCATCTTTCTCTTTTGAACTGGTTTATAATATCTGGCTCATTCACTGATTATACATTAAATAAATAAAATAGTTAACACGTGTTCATTTCTTTATCTGTGCAAGAGTCCTGACTTTACCCCTTTTTGAAAAATATCTTTTAACACCTGTAGTTTAGAGTAAGTATATTTCTTCCATTTCATAGATGTGGGAACTGATGTCCTGATAGGTTAAGTATCTGACTTACAGCTGGAACCACAGCCTAAAGATAGAACTGCTTCTGAAACCCAGGTTTTCTGACTCCCAGTCAAAGATGCTTTCAACAGACCACACTCTCTTCCTTAGTTTCTTAATTTATAAAAAAATTTAAATGGCATAAAAGATGTTATTGAAATAATTCTGTTAAGTTTCTGCTTGGAACATAAGTCCTCTTCCCCTCTTTCCCCTCCTCCAAACTCTTTATTAACAATAAGATTTTACTATGCCAATTTTGTGTCCTTATGTTTTATCTGTATATTTATTATAGACAAATTTATCAGGTTTGAAATATTTGTGTAGCATTTGTTTTCTAAATCAAAAGATATTTGGAGATTCCAAAATTTGGTGCAAAGTATAAGCATAGTCCATGGCACAGGAAACCCCAAAGGAACATACCTCATAGGAGAACTTTAAACATAATTTGGGTGGTGGAGAATTATCTGTGTATAGTGATATGGTGAAAGGTTTTTGTGGTGGTGGGTAGGGAAGCTGTCCTGGAAGACTGTAGAATTGTTCTCAAGACTCAAGCAGGAGGCCATCTGTTCTGTTACATGAAGAAAACAACTCTGTCCAGAACATTTCAAAACCATCCTCTTTAGAAAACAAGCTTATCTTATCCTTCAGTTTTGTCTGTTTAAGCAAAATATTCCATTGTCTAGCATTTACTTGCAATAAAAAATGTCTGTCTTGAGATGTAAGTCCCAGTAGCTGCTTGTCCAAAGCTGAAAGTCCTCAATATCCACTTACTCTGAAAATTAGGCTCTGTGTCAACAAAAACAAAATTCAACAAAGAAGAAGAGGCCTCCAGTTTCAGCTTATATGAAAAAAGATATAAAGTTCTTATTTATAATCCATTCCAAAGGGTTTTTGATGATGAAAGAATATTATTCTGTTTTCCTCATGTAGCCTTTGATTCTTGAAATGTGCATGTAATCCAACTGCCTGCCAGCAGTTGATAAGGTTTCTGATATATATAAATTCAAAACAGAGGAGTTTAGCTATGTCTCTCTGACAGTCACTGTATGCTTTAATTCAAGCAGATGAATAAAACCTGGACAGGTTTAAGATTTTTAAAGAAGGCTTCAGCTTGTTTCACATCTGTGCTTATAGTACCCTAATTAGCATGCAGTGAATATCTGAGATGACTTTTGCTTGATCAGTCAACATGATATGGGGAAAGAGTACTGACCTAGGAGTCAAGACATCTGGATTCTAGTTATGGCTCTGCCATTAATCAGTTCTGTGACCTTGGGTGAGTCACTTCACCTCACTGAATATTGGAGCCTGTGTCTATCAGAGATAATCCATATGATAATCCTTGTAAACTATCTCACAGAGTTGTTGTGATGATTAAAACAGATAACAGAAGTGAAAGAATCTCTAAAGTATGAAGCACCGGACACATATAAAATGTTTTTATTGCTATTCAACTCACATCTTTCATCTTTGGATTTTTCATTATCATCAAGTCAATCAGTGTGATACACCACATCAATAAACTGAAGAACATCTTTCATCTTTTATCAGTGGAATATCTACCAAAGCTTAAAGACTTAGGTGAACTACTTCAGAATGCAAGATGTAAGAAAAAGGGCCAGGATTTGCTCAGAACCATAAATTTGCAACATACATGATAGTTCGCAGAGCACTTTCACATACACTATCTCATTTAAGACACACAAAACCTTATTCATTAGGCAAGGCAATGGAACTCTTCAAGGGCAGAGGATTTATCTTACTCATCTTAATATATTCCCAACATCCAATGGAATGCCTGGAAAAATCAGTGTTGAATTCATGTTATTATTTCTGTCCCCATTTTATAGTTCCAGGAAGAGTTGGGGACAGAGCTGACATGTGAACTCAAGTTTTCCAAACCCATTGTGTCACTCCCTTGTACCTTGGATGCATGCAGGTTAAGTCACTTCAGTTGTGTCCTAATCTGTGTGACCCTATGGACTGTAGCCTGCCAGGCTCCTCTGTCCATGGGATTCTCCAGGCAGGAATACTGAAGTGGGTTGCTGTGCCCTCCTCCAGGGGATCTTCCCGACCCGGGGATCAAACCCTCATCTCTTATGTCTCCTGCATTGGCAGGTGAGTTCTTTACCACTAGCGCCACCTGGGAAGCCCCCCCCCCCCCCCCCCGTACCTTACTACTAGTATTATTTATAGTAGCAGTTCTCAGACTTTGGTGAAGATCAGAATCACCCACAAAGATTGTTGGAACTCAGATTGCTGGGCCTCACCCCAGAGTTTTGGATTCAGTAGATCCAGAGTGGGAACTGAGAATATGTTTTCAAACAAGTTCCCAGGTGATTCTGACGTTGCTGGTCCAGGAACCACATGCTGAGAACCACTACCTGACACCCTTGTTTGTTCCTCTGACCAGCAGCATCAGCACCACCTGGGAACTTGTCAGAAGTGCAAAATCTTGTATATAAATTCAAGTTGGACAAGCACTAGAGAACAATGAGGTCAGTGCTGGCTGCACATCAGAATCATTTGAAGGAACAGAATCATTTGAGAAAACAGATTCTCAAGCCCCTCCCTGGAGAGGAGGTGTCTGGGTGACTCTGATGCACAGCCACTTGGGGAAACATTGCTCTGGACTAGTGATATCCTAATATATTTTTATCACAACTCCCTCACTTTTCCCATCCCCACCCCCACATCTTATCCTTCAAGAAGCTTCCCTGGGTGGTAAAAGAGCCCAGAAGAGAAACATTTTACTGAGGTACTGGAACGCCTTTAGCAACTGGTAGTTGCCCAGATAAATGGCCTAAGCACTGATTTTTGTAAAAACAATATTCTAAACACTGAGGTACGCTGAGGGGTAAAGCAAGTGTAAGCTGGGATCTGTGGTGGAGACAGACTTATCACACCTTTAAAAAATTACAAAACAATGAATGATTAACTCCCTGACATTCTCAGTATGATTTATATTGAAATAGGATATGTGAATTGAAATAGTCAAGAAGTTTCACAAAAGAGGTGGGCAGTGGGACTACAAAAAAATGTATCTTACATTTGAATTGTTTTTTTCCCTAGGAAATCATTCAACCAATAGTGTCTCAGACAAATAATATAACTCAACAACAGAATATAACTCAATATAACACAACAACAGGAGCTAAACAGGGGGAGTAGAAAATGCACTTCACACCCAACCTCACACTCTGGTATAGAAGGATGAATTACAAAGAGTGGATATGATGGAATAAAGAAAGGGTAGGAATGGGAAAATGTATCTTGAAAGAAAATTACCCTGACTTTCCATCCTCTGGAAAGTGAAGCATCTTCAAGCTCAGTGCAACCCAAAGTCTCCCAAACCAGGAGCAAGTGAAGGCCCTTCTAAGAAAAAAGGGCCTGATATCATGCTAAAACCTCATTCCAAATCTCTTCCTCTGCCTCTAGGGATGACCGTGCCCCAAACAGATGATATAAGCTGGAAATAAGCTATAAGTAGGCTAAACAGCTCTCCCTGCTATGGATCTATGAACTCCTACATTTACACTATGCTTATGCTTCTTGAAAAACTGACTTTTTAGGGCAATGTTTGCCATCATTGGAAGGACTGATGCTGAAGCTGAAACTCTAATACTTTGGCCACCTGATGTGAAGAACTGACTCCTTGGAAAAGACCCTGATGCTGGGAAAGATTAAAGGCAGGATGAGAAGGGGACGACAGAGGATGAGATGGTTGGATGGCATCACCGACTCAATGGACATGAGTTTGAGCAAGCTCCGGGGGTTGGTAATGGACAGGGAGGTCCATGGGGTCTCAAAGAGTCAGACATGATTGAGCAACTGAACTGACTGATGCCATCTTTGGGCTTTTATGGTGGCTCGGCATCAATCCCTGGGGTTAGGAAGATCCCCTGGAGAAGGGCATGGCAACCCACTCCAGTATTCTTGCCTGGAGAATCCCATGGACAGAGAATCCTGGTGGGCAACAGTCCTTGGGGTCGCAAAGAGTCAAACACGACTGAGCACAGACACAAGCATGTGTGCCATCTTTATTTACCAATGATTCAATCTAATAACTGGAGTGGAACATTTATTCATTTGCTAATTTAGGGAGACCTGGAAAATAAAAGAGAATGTCCTTCTAGTGTAATTTAATGACAGAGGGGATGTTTGGCCTGCTTGCCAATGAACATTTTCTGATTCTGTTGATACAATAAACACATGAATAATGTGTTACGTTATTAGGAGCACTTTCACAGTTATTTTGATATCCAAGGTCCCTTTTACCTCTAAAGTTTTATGATCTAATATTATCCTTCTAATGACCATATGAGGTAGGTTGAACAGGTTCCCTAACCTGCCCTGGGCCTCAGTTTATCTATAAAATGAGAGGGTTGGACTAGAACAATGGTTTGCAATCTTGGCTGAACATTGCCTTGCCTGGGGAGATTTAAAAAATACTGATACTGTTACTTGGGCCCATTTCCAAGGATGACTGATGTGCGGCCAGGCCTGAGCACTGGGACTTCCAAAAGTTCTCCAAGTGTTTCTAAGGGGCAGCCAGGACTGAAACCCCCTGAACCAGATGAGGTTTAGGCCTTCTCCCATCTCTGACATTCTGAGTCTGAATGTTATTTGCATTTTTTTTGGATGAGGATACTGAGGCACAGAAAGGTTAAATGACTGCCAATAGTTAAAAATTAAGTCAGTTCTAAGATGGGAGATAGAACTTACATATTTCTACTTCAAAGCTTAGACCTTTATTTCAGGATGGCTTCAGTTTCCCTAATGTTCAAACATATATGGTCCTTAAATTAACCCTTCTACCTTTATGTATAAAAATCCAGCATTTCAGAAATATCACCCTTGGGCCATTTGGCTTCCTCTGTTGAGTTCACTATGAAAGTGAAAGTTGTGTCTGACTCTTTGCAGCCTCATGGAATAGTCCATGGAATTCTCCAGGCCAGAATACTGGAGTGGGTAGCCTTTCCCTTCTCCAGGGGATCTTCCCAACCCAGGGACCAAACCCAGGTCTCCTGCATTGCAGGCAGATTCTTTACCAGCTGAGCCACCAGGGAAGCCCAAGAATACCAGAGTGGATAGCCTATGCTTTCTCCAGTGGAGCTTTCCGACCCAGGAATCTAACCGGAGTCTCCTGCAGTGCAGGTAGATTCTTTACCAGTTGAACTACCAGGGAAGTCAGCTGAGTTCACTATACCCTCTTCTCTATTAGAAGGCCTGCCCAAATTTCTTCCACCTGTCCCTCATCTAAGTGCGCATGCATTCCTTTAGTACTGGCTCAGTTGATAAAGAGTCTGCCTGCAATGCAGGAAACCCAGGTTCGAACCATGGGTTGGGAAGAGCCCCTGGAGAAGGAAATGGCAACCCACTCCATTATTCTTACCAAGGAAATCCCATGGACAGAGGAGCCTGGCGTGCTACAGGCCACAGGGTTGCAAGAGTCAGACATGACTGAGTGACCAAACCTACCTACCTACTCACTAAGTCATTCTCTACTCTCTCATTCATTCAACAAATATATTAAGCGTGTACCATGGTCAAGATATTGTTCTAGGTCCTGAGGATATATCTGTGAACAAGACAAGGCCGTGCTCTCAACAAGTGTTTGTATTTTATTCTACAGGATTTAAAGCTTTATTCTCGGTATGGAGCATGTCTTCCTAACTAGATTGTATCTTATTGGTTCTGTTTCTCTGAAGACTCCTGGCTAACACAGACCATACAATAAATATATTGGGCTTTATGATCCCAACCAGTCTCCACCATATATTTTTCTTCTTTTTAATTTTTAAACCTATAGTTTGCAGACCCTTGACCTATTGTAAGTAATGGAAAATCACATTCTCCTTTGTTTTCCAAAGGAAAGTTTCTTAGAGACAGCAAGCGTTGATCAACTTCACTTCTTTCTAATTCTATTTCACTCTGATTACTTTTGTTTTGTATCCCCACCAGTTCTGCCTTTTGTGTGAAGATTCCCAGGGTCTGTATCTTTGCATTTATGCTGTATGTGTTAACATATACAAACCCAGCTACCCCACACAATTCTGTTCTATTTCAGGTCAGGGCTTGACAAGGGCAAGGGCAGTATGGAGTTGATGCTGTCATCCTCGAAAGCCACATTCAGCTCGGGGGATGGAAACATATTGATTTAAACAGAATTTTTGCTTTACAAGAAGGGAGGGAGAGAGATTGCTCAATCTGAACTCAAGGTCTCAGCAAGGTCCCTGTGGAGTAGCCAAACTCCATACCACTCAGTGAACTGAACCAGAGCCAGGACTATTAAGCCAAGTGGGGCTAGGAGTTTTTAGCCTGCTCAGTAACAACTATTTATTTCCTCTACAGTGTGAGTCCAAGCCTAGTCCCAGTTGGAGGAAAATCCAAAAGCAAGGGTGGCTATGTAAAGTATACCCCATGGGTGGGGGACCCCTCCAAGTTCTCATCTTCTATATCAGTTCTACCCAGTTCCAGCCACCATCAGCTTTCAGGTGGGGCTCATTAATAAACACTTCAGCAGCCCATGTGACAGCAGTGGTAGCATTGTGAACCCCATTCCCGGCTGTTGCTATGGAAGATTACGGTTGGGGTTGAAAAAGAAGTATCTATATCGATTACCACTAAAAACAGACATGGATTAAAGCCAGCCCCAAGCCTGTTTTCTCCAGATGAGCTGCAGTAATCTATCTCATTGTTAATCAACTTCCACACCCCCTTTCACTCAGCTGCCTTCTGCAGTGCTGCAGGCTAAATGACAGAAGCAGTTCCAGCCTGAAAATGAACGATGCCATTCATCAATCCCTGAAGTCTCTCTGTAAAGATGCTGAAGAAGCAGATTCCTATTCCCAACACTTATCAACCAGGCCAAAGAAAATGCTGACTAAGGACAACATTTTATCATGCTTTGTAACAGTGGGTAAAATATGTTAGAACTGAACTTGGAGAAGAGTTCTGCTTGGTACTTAGTTATTCACTGGGAGGTCTAAGAAGCTACTGCTCTTTAGTCACTGCTTAGCTCATGTGAGCTCACAGTGCCAGCCTAGAAAACAGCCCATTGTATCTAGGGCTGATTATCCATTAGGTGGGCTTCCCTGGTGGCTCAGTGATCAAGAATCACCTGCCAATGCAGGAGATGTGGGTTTGATCCCTGGGTCGGGAAGATCCCCTTTAGAAGGAAATGGCAAACCGCTTCAGTAATCTCGCCTGGGAAATCCTATGGACAGAGAAGCCTGGTGGGCTATAGTCCAGGGCTCACAAAAGAGTCGGATATGATTTAGCAAATAAAGTGAAGTCGCTCAGTTGTGTTTGACTTTTTGCGACCCCGTGGACTGTAGCCCGCCAGGCTCCTCCATCCATGGGATTCTCCAGGCAAGAATACTGGAGTGGATTGCCATTTCCTTCTCCAGGGGATCTTCCTGATCAAGGGATCAAACCCAGGTCTCCTGCATTGCAGGCAGACGCTTTAACCTCTGAGCCACCAGGGAAGCCCTAGCAAATAAATAACAACAACAATTCATTAGGTACACTAGGCACAGTGCCCAGGACACACCATATGTTTATGAACCCCTGTTTTCCTGGTGGCTCTGTGATAAAGGAATCTGCCTGCAATGCAGGAGCCACAGGAGTTGTGGGTTTGATCCTGGGGTCAGGAAGATCCCCTGGAGGAGAAAATGGCTACCCACTCCAGTATTCTTGCTTGGAGAATCCCATGGACAGAGAAGCCTGGCAGGCTATAGTCCATAGGCTCACAAAGAGTTAGACACAACTGAAGTGACTTAGCACACATGCACGAGCATTATTTAATGTCTTTTAAAATCAGAAAAAAAATTAGATTATACAAAATACTTAAACATATAATATTAATATATTCATACCAATGTAGTGGCAATTATTTTTTAAGTGGAGAAAGGGGTCCAGTGAGACAAAAGTTGCCTAGGGCCCACCAGTCATCATGCATCTGTAAGTTTATCAACTAGTACTGGAGATCTGAAACCTAAAGGGTAGGATGGCCCACTGGAGAACCCACACTTCTCTTAATCAGAGGAGTCCCTGGGAAAGCACAAACATCAATTCGCAGCAGGCGACAAGCCAAACACTTGAAACTTCAAGCAAGGCAAGGCCCCATCCTCTTTGCAAACAGCAAGAGGAAGTTCACCTATCAACTGCCATATTAAATAAACTGTGGAGGCAAAGACTGCCAGAGGGAAGCTTTTTATCAAGGCTGTAATGTCTCTGGTGAGTAAGACCAGAAATGTCCTGACATATAAATATTTATATACGACTTCATCAGATGAGACAGCCCATACTTAAAAGAAACAGGGCACAGGCACGCATATGCAGACATAAGAGACTTCAGGAGGTACTGGTCTCTGGCCCCAAACCTCTTTGAAGGGATATTATCGTGTGGGGCAAGCTGTTCAGACCCCTAGGGTCTGCCAAATTGTTGCCAGTTGGAGAAGCCCAGACTTGGTGCAATAGGAAGTATGCAGCCTACATAAATGGCAAGCACCACTTATGGCAGTTAAGTCTCATTAGTGAACCTGTCTCTGATTCCTTACTCTGCACCATGGGCTAGTGGAAGGGGTACTGCTTTATACAGGACTAAATCTACTGTGAAGGTTCTAAACCTGGCAATGGAATTGACGTTGCTGACTCTTTATCACTCTTGTTAGCGAAGCTGAACTTGAATTCCTATGACCAAAAGATTCTCCTAATCTCTTACAACTCTGGGCGACTCTTGAAACATCTAGACAAATCTCCCTTTTGGTCAATTTCTTCTTTTCCCCCTCAAGTCTATATCAGAGACAAGTGTGCTCAAGCCCTACACTGAACATGGCTAAAAAGGTGTTGCCTTCGTGGTGATTGTTGATACTCTGTCTACAAAGGCTCCCATGCTCCAGTTTATCACCCCTGTCAGAATGTAATGGTGCCTGTTTTCTCTCCATTTAATTACTCCTTTGGGCCTTCAAGTTCTGGTTTTTTTTTTTTTTTCCTTTTTAAGCTTCTCTAATTAAAATGCAAATAAATACCCAAGGCAGAGGCCTGTGATTCCCAAAGTGCATTCTACCGTATGGTCATAGTTTTTTTTATTTTTATTTTTTAATAATAAGTTTGGTGTTCAAACAAGTTTGGGGAACACTGGTCTAAACAAAATCAAGCAGGTTTCTCTATAGAGGGGTTATTGGAGTCTTTTATCGATAGGGGAATATACTGTGCATTGTTACTAAATTTATTTGATCAAAGAACTTCTGATCAGACTCAGTTCAGTTCAGTCACTCAGTGGTGTCCGACTCTTTGAGACCTCATGAATCACAGCACGCCAGGCCTCCTTGTCCTAGTATTACATATAACACAATTTGGGAAATATTCTCTAAACTGATAGGAGATAACATTATAGTAAGGAATGATTTCCTTACCAACTGAATCTGTGAGCTGAGATGGAGGCTCTGAAAAAGGTCTAACTTATCTGGGGATACAGCTTAAAGTTATAAGGCAGGGCAGGGCGCAATAGATAAACGGCTAGCTCTGCATATTAAAATACACACATGACATAAGTTATACCAGAAGGGCATTTTGGTAATGACATATAACACAGGAGCTGACAGAGAGGAAAGCGCTGGGAAAATGAAACATTGGACAAGCAAGTTACGATAGATCTGGAGCATGGGCACTGCCAAAAAGCATAAGATTCCATAGCCTGACCCACTCATGACTCCATCTGCCTACATGCCTCTGAGGACCTTCCTGAGCCAGACTCTGCCCTCTGATCGATTGGAAAATTTTGCCTCCTATTTCCAGCCATAATGACTGTTCGAATGACCTGAATTTGACTGGTTTAATAACCTAAATTGTCATTTGAAATAGACATTTTCTGTCATATTTGACACACTTGCACACTCCTATCTCAAAACTATTCTCTTAGCCTCTCTGGACACATCATCTAGTTATCCACAGACCTCTTTATCAATTCCTTGGCTCCTCCTCCTACTCATCCCCTTAATGCAAATATCTCCCCATGGTCTTTTCCTGGAACAACTTCTCTACTTGCCTGATTTTAACCACCGTTGTTTGCAGATTATTCCCAAATCTACTTATTTCCAGCCCAGACCTCTCTCCAGATGCCAGACCCATATATACCACTATATTCTGGAGATTCCACTCAGATATAGCAAGGCATCCCAAATTCAATACACCTAAGCTCTGTTTCTTGCCCTGGATTTCCCTAGTCTAGTGAATGGCTCTACAATCTACCCATAAACCTCAGAGTCACATGAATCCTCATCCTTCCTCACCTATGACAGGCAAAATTATAAGAATGATCCTTGCCCTTGTATAATCTCCTCCCCTTGAATATGGAAGGAACATGGGAACATGTTATGTTATTTTTATGATTATGTTATGTTATATGGCACCAAGGGACTTTTCAGATATAATTAGGGTTAATAATCAGTTGACTTGGGCTTCATCAAGGGGGAGATTACACAGGTAGCAACAACCTAATCACGTGAGCCTTTCAAAAGCAAGAGTTTACTCTGACTGCTGGCAGAAGGGGAAATTAGAGAGATGCTAAGCCTGAAAGGATTTGATGTAACTGTGTTGGCTTGAAGATGGAGAGAGACATGTGAGAAGGATGTTGGTAGCCTCCAGAAGCTGAAAATGGCTCCCAGCTGACAATCAGCAAGGAAGTGAGGACCTCAGACCTACAGTTCCAAGGAACTGAATTCTGCCAAAAATCTGGATGAGCTTGGACCTAGGTTCATCCTCGTGCGTGCTGTATCGCTTCAGTCATGTCCGACTCTTTGTGACCCCATGGACTGTAGCCCACTAGGCTCCTCTGTCCATGGGATTCTCCAGGCAAGAATACTGAAGCGGGTTGCCACTTCCTTCTCCAGGGGGTCTTCCTGACTCAGGGATCGAACTTGTGTCTCCTGTGGTTCCTGCAGTGCAGGCAGATTATTTACTGCTGAACCATCAAGGAAGCCCAGATTCATACTCAGAGCCTCCCAGTAAGAGTCTTGCCCATATGACACTGTGACTTTAGTTTTGCATGATCCTAAACAGGGAACCCAGTCAAGGCTGCTTTAGCTCTGATCTATAGAACTGTGAAATAATAAGTGGCTGATGCTCTAAACTGCTACATTTGTAGTAATTTAGGTGTCTCTGTAGAGAATGTGCCTGCCAGTGCAGGAGATGTAGGAGATGTGGGTTTGATTCCTGGGTTGGGAAGATCCCCTGGAGGAGGAAATGGCAATCCACTTCAGTATTCCTGCTTGGGAAATCCTACTGACAGAGGAGCCTGTGGGCTACAGTCCATAGGGTCACAAAAGTCAGACACAACTTAGCAACTAAATAACAACAATGTCCAATACCACTGCCTGGGCTTAGATCCTTCTATTTTCTTTCCTATACTACCACACAATCTTCTACTTGGTCTCCCTACTGGTTTTGTCTTCCTCAAATCCAGAACAAGAGAGTGACTAACCCAAACTGCAAATCTGATCATACTGTTCCTTTGCTTAAAATCCTTTAGTGGTTTCTTTCTCTACAGGATAATATCCAAGCTCTGTAATGTAGTTTTTATAAGGTTATTCCTGAATCTTTCCCTTGACTTCTTCTCAGATTCATCTTCTGCCATGTTTGCCTTGCACTATTTCCTGTAACACAGTTTATCAGTCATAGCCCTCCTGCCATTTTGGGTCAGATAATTCTCTGCTGTGGGGAATTGTTCTGTGCATGGTAGGATGTAAAGCAGCATCCCTGGCCTCTTCCAACTAGATTTCAGTAGCATCTCACCCTCATTTGTGACAACCAACAATGTCTCTGAAAGTGAAAATGAAAGTGTTAGTTGCTCAGTTATATCTGACTCTTTGTGACCCCATGGACTGTAGCCCACCAGGCTCCTCTGTCCATGGGATTCTCCAAGCAAGAATACTGGAGTAGGTTGTCATTTCCTCCTCCAGGGGATCTTCCCAACCCAGGTATCAAAACCACATCTCCTGTGTCTCCTGCATTTCAGTCAGATTCTTTACCATTTGAGCCACAAAGGAAGCCCTCAGTTCAGTTCAGTTCAGTCGCTCAGTCGTCCCTGACTCTTTGCGACCCCATGAATTGCAGCACTCCAGGCCTCCCTGTCCATCACCAACTCCCGGAGTTCACTCAAACTCACGTCCATCGAGTCAGTGATGCCATCCAGCCATCTCATCCTCTGTTGTCCCCTTCTCCTCCTGCCCCCAATCCCTCCCAGCATCAGAGTCTTTTCCAATGGGTCAACTCTTCACATGAGGTGGCCAAAGTACTGGAGTTTCAGCTTTAGCATCATTCCTTCCAAAGAATACCCAGGGCTGATCTCCTTTAAGATGGACTAGTTGGATCTCCTTGCAATCCAAGGAACTCTCAAGAGTCTTCTCCAACACCATAGTTCAAAAGGAAGCCCTAGATAATGCCAAATGCCCCCTTAGGGGCAAAACTGCTTCAGATAAAGACCACTGAGCTAATAATGTATACAGGATTGTGGTGGCTCTCTACACCCAAACTTCTTTTTTCCCCCTTAAGAGCTAATATCACAAGACCTGGAGAGGGTAAAATCTGTGATATCAAAAATAAAAGTATTCTAAATCTAGGAAAAATAGATGGACTGGGGTTCTGGAGATCCCTTTTGGTATACTTTTTTAAAAGAAGCTTTGGTGGTTAGGGAAGAGCCTGTAATTCTTTGTAGTAGAAGTTCCCTCTTTTTAGAAAGATTCCTTGATGCTCGAGAGTTAGAAAGGTCAGGGTGGGACTAAGATAAAAAGAAGAGGGAAATCACTTCTTTGTATTTGCTCTAGCTTTAAGAAAATTTGTTAAAAGGACACTCGTATTTCCTTCTAGTGTTCCCTTAGGCAAGAACTCTTGGCCAAATCTCTATACAGAAAAAAAAAAAAGACTGTCAATTGTGTTGCTTGGAGTAGTCTTTTGGGTACATGCTTTAGGAACATGAATTTGGTGGTTAGGCAAGAGGAAAAACCCCAGCACCCAAGAATTCTATTACTAAATATATCTTCAAGAGAAATAAAAATATATGGCCACTCAGAAACTTACACACATATGCTCATAGCAACATTAGTAATAATAGTCAAAAGATGGAAACAGCTCAAACGTCCATCAACCAATGAATGGGTACATAAAATGTGGTATAATCATATAATGGAATATGATCCATCCATACAAAGAAATTAAATCCAAATATATACTAGAACATGCTGCTGCTGCTGCTAAGTTGCTTCAGTCGTGTCCGAATAGATGAGCCTAAAACACTATGTTAAGTGAACAGAACCAGGCACAAAAGACTACATGATTCATCTGCATAAAACGTCCAGAGAAGGCAAATCTATAGACACAGAAAGTAGATTGATGATTGCTTAGGGGTAGGAGAAATAGGAGGTAGGGAGAGGTAGTTAAAAGTTAACACAATTTCTTTTTGAGGTGATGAAAATTGACTATGGTAATGCCTGCAACATGTCTATGAATACACCAAAAAATCATTGAATTGTATATTTTGAATGGGTGAAATATATGGTATGTGAATTATATCTTAATTAAGCTTTTCCCCAAAAAAGTAATCCAAGCAATTCTTGGCATCTCCCTAGTCCCCAGGCCCAATCCTGTGTACCACCACCCTGAAAGGATATGACATGGGATAAGCAAGTTTGGCTGGGTGTGGGATGAGACACCAAGAGTCTAGAGCATGGGGGCACTGCCAAGGAACAATAGGTCCTTTTAAGTTCTCTCGAGCCCTCTTATGTTTTTCCTACTTAATGAGGCTTAGCCAACCTCACTGTTATAGCTTTGGATTGAGTTACTGTTTCAGAACATCTATACAAGAGAAACTTCTGTGCTGTTAGTTCATATCCAAAGTTCTTGGAAGAGAAAACTTCACAGAATTTGGCTGCTAACTTTTGAAGTCAAGGTACTTGCCAGATATATGGGTCATTGCTATTTCTAACTCTTGGATTAAACTCACATTTTAAAAAAAAAAGTCTGTCTTATCTTTTCAACAAATGGTGCTGGAAATGTTGAATATACATTTACAAAAAAAGAAAGATCAGACAGAAAGAAAGAGGGTGAGGGAGGGAGGAATGAAGAAAAGGAGGAAGGAAAAAAACTTTGACCCTTAACTCACATGATACACAAAAATTAATAAACTGGATTTCAGGAAAATAAAACAATTCACTCTTGAAAAATCAAGACAGCCATTAAAAAGATGGAAACACATACTACAGACTGGGAGAAAATATTTGGAAATTATACATGTGATATAAGACATATCCAGAATATATAAAAATTCTTATAACTCAATAATAAGGAAATAATTTAATTGTTAAATGGCAAAGATCTAAATAGACATTTTAACAAAGAAGATACACAAATGTTCAATAAGCATGAGAAAACATATTTGATACCATTAGTTATTAGGGATAAGCAAATAAAAAAAACACAATGAGATACCATTTTATATCCACTAGAATGACTCATAAAAAGATAGACAATAGCAAGTGTTGGCAAGATGTGAAGAATCCTCATACATTGCTAGTAGGGATGTAAAATGGTACAGCCATTTTAGAAAATAGTCTGGCAGTTTCTTAAAATTTTAAACATACATACTATGCAACCCATCAATACAATTTCTAGGTGTTTATCCAAGATAAATAAAGACATAAGCCCACATAAAAATCTGAGCATGAATGTTCATAGCAGCTTTATTCATAATAACAAAAGGTTGAAACAACTCAAATTTCCATTCAATAATAAATAAATAAAATGTAGTATATCCTCTTATAATAATATAATATTATTCAGCCATAAAGAGGAATGAAATAGTGCGATGCTACAACATGTTGAACCTTGAAAACATGCTAAGTAAAGAAGTCAGCCACAACAGATCATATGTGGCATGATTTCATTCATATTAAAAGTCCAGAATGAGCAAATCTGTAGAGACAGAAAGTAGATAAGTGGTTGCCTGAATAAAGGGTGGTCGGGGGATTGGAACATGACATCTAAAGGGTGTAGAGTTTCTTCTCATGATGATAAAAACTGTCTAAAATTGATCCTGGTGACGGATGCACAACTGTCTGAATATACTAAAAGCTATTGGATTGTGCACTTGAATTGGGTGAATTGTATGGTATGAGGTTTATATGCAGGAGACCTGGGTTCGATCTCTGGGTTGAGAAGATCCCCTAGAGGAGGGCATGGCAACCCACTCCAGCATTCTTGCCTCGAGAATGCCATAGGCAGAGGAGCCTGGCAGGCTATAGGCCATGGGGTTGCAAACAGTCGGACAAAGCTGAGCAACTAAGCACACACAAAGGTTTATATCTCAATAAAGCTATTTTAAAAACTGAATTTGGAGATAATGAATTGTCTTCCACTTTGAGGGAATGGCAATAATGGGAAAGATGAAAATAAAGAACTAAAAACAAGAGGCCAGTTACTTCAAAGGTTGTTCATGGAATCAACTCCCTGATGAACTCCCACTTAATGACTCTTCTGATTACTTAAGAAATAGCTCTGATGCTAACCTCTCCCACTGGCAATATTCCTTTTCTGCACTGAAAATAGCACTACTATGTTGAAGACACCTTATTAATGGCAATGTCAAATGCTTGCAACAATTAGCAAGCTGGCTTTTATCTCGTTTTGTTTAGTGATTCCTCCACCCTCTGCTGCTCATGTCATCCACATTGTTAAGAAAAGGAAGTCAAATCAAAATTACGTTTGAAAATATTCTCTGGTAATGTCATCACAGACACTGAAAGATCTGAATATAAGAACTGTGTAAATCCCTTTAGGAACCATCGTAGAAAATAACATATCCACCAAGGTGATTACTACATCAGGTTGGAGAGACTAGGAGCGTAGAGAGGTGGAGGACTTTGAGAAGAGTAGCAGCTTGGTGAAAAATACCTAAACAGAAGCAACACTGTAAGATGACTACTCTGTTACCATGGAGCTAGAAATACTCTGGTAGGTCATGTACTTATCTCAAAAACTGAGGTCCAGAAAAGAGATTTGGTTGGCTCCCAAAACATATAACTAGTGGAAAATAGAAGGAAGACTAGAATTCAGGTCTTTGAATCTCAGTTTCAGCTCTTTCCATCTGCTGAATGTTGGATATTGATAGACTACTCAGTATGAGAGACTGGAATACTGTGTCAAAGTTTTGATTAAAATGACCAAGGCCCAGCTACATCACTGCTCAGAGCCTACAGCATTTCATCAACAATAAAACTCTAAGATGATAAATTAGATCTAATAGAGTACCTGATGAACTATGGATGGAGATGCATGACATTGTACAGGAGACAGGGAGCAACATCATCCCCAAGAAAAAGAAATGCAAAAAGGCAAAATGGCTGTCTGAGGAGGCCTTACAAATAGCTGTGAAAAAAAGAGAATCCAAAAGCAAAGAAAAAAGGAAAAATATACCCATTTGAATGCAGAGTTCCAAAGAATAGCAAGGAGAGATAAGAAAGCTTTCCTCAATGATCAGTGCAAAGAAATAGAAGAAAACAACAGAATGGGAAAGACTAGAGATCTCTTCAAGAAAATTAGAGATACCAAGGGAACATTTCATGCAAAGATGGGCTCAATAAAGGACAGAAATGGTATGGACCTAACAGAAGCAGAAGATATTAAGAAGAGGTGGCAAAAATACACAGAAGAACTGTACAAAAAACATCTTCACAACCCAGATAATCACAATGGTGTGATCACTCACCTAGAGCCAATCATCCTGGAATGTGAAATCAAGTGGGCCTTGGGAAGCATCACTATGAACAAAGCTAGTAGAGGTGATGGAATTCCAGTTGAGCTGTGAAAGCTCTGCACTCACTATGCCAGCAAATTTGAAGAAACTCAGTAGTGGCCACAAGACTAGAGAAGGTCAGTTTTCATTCCAATCCCAAAGAAAGGCAATGCTAAAGAATGCTCAGACTACCACACAATTGCACTCATCTCACACGCTAGTAAAGTAATGCTCAAAATTCTCCAAGCCAGGCTTCAGCAATATGTGAACCATGAACTTCCTGATGTTCAAGCTAGTTTTAGAAGAGGCAGAGGAACTAGAGATCAAATTGCCAACATCTGCTGGATCATCAAAAAAGCAAGAGAATTCCAGAAAAACATCTATTTCTGCTTTATTGACTATGCCAAAGCCTTTGACTGTGTGGATCACAATAAACTGTGGAAAATTCTGAAAGAGATGGGAATACCAGACTACCTGACTGGCCTCTTGAGAAATCTGTATGCAGGTCAAGAAGCAACAGTTAGAACTGGACATGGAACAACAGAAAAGGAGTTTCCAAACAGGAAAAGGAGTACGTCAAGGCTGTATATTGTCACCCTGCTTATTTAACTTATGTGCAGAGTACATCATGAGAAATGCTGGGCTGGAGGAAGCACAAGCTAGAATCAAGATTGCCGGGAGAAATATCAATAACCTCATATATGCAGATGACCCCACCCTTATGGCAGAAAGTGAAGAAGAACTAAAAAGCCTCTTGATGAAAGTGAAAGAGGAGAGTGAAAAAGTTGGCTTAAAGCTCAATATTCAGAAAAGAAAGATCATGGCATCCTGTCTCATCATTTCATGGCAAATAGATGGAGAAACAGTGGAAACAGTGGCGGATTTTATTTTTCTGGGCTCAAAAATCACTGCAGATGGTGACTGCAGCCAAGAAATTAAAAGATGCTTACTCCTTGGAAGGAAATTATGACCAACCTAGACAGCATGTTAAAAAGCAGAGACATTACTCTGTCAACAAAGGTCCATCTAGTCAAGGCTATGGTTTTTCCAGTGGTCATGTATGGATGTGAGAGTTGGACTATAAAGAAAGCTGAGCACTGAAGAATTAATGCTTTTGAAGTGTGGTGTTGGAGAAGACTCTTGAGAGTCCCTTGGATTGCAAGGTGATCCAACCAGTCCATCCTAAAGGAAATCAGTCCTGAATGTTCATTGGTAAGACTGATGCTGAAGCAGAAACTCCAATACTTTGGCCACCTGAGGTGAAGAGTTGACTCATTTGAAAAGACCCTGATGCTGGGAAAGATTGAAGGCAAGAGGAGAAGGGGATGACAAAGGATGAGATGGTTGGATGGCATCACTGCTCAATGGACATGAGTTTGAGTAATCTCCAGGAGTTGGTGATGGACAGGGAGTCCTGGCATGCTGCAGTCCATGGGGTCGCAAAGAGTTGGACACAACTGAGTGACTGAACTGAACTGAAGATGATAAATTGCTGAGGAAATAACCAATCACCAGACTATACTTGGTCCTTTCTTTCCAGAAAATCAATATATTTGATGTTGGGCCACTTCCATCATAAGATCTCTTTTTTGAGAGGAAAGGGGGCTATACCAAGTGGTTTGTGGGATCTTAGTCCCTTGGCCAGGGATTGGACCTGGGCCCCGGCATTGAAAGTGCCAAGTCCTAACCACTGGACTGCCAAGGAATCCCCTTAAGCCTGCTTTAAAAGTACAAAATCTACCTTTGTATGAGACAGCTTGAAGTCTATACTACATATGGCAAAGTAGTTTGCAAACCATCTCTTTTCAAAAGGCCCAGCCTGGCTCTACTTCTCTGCTCTTTTCTATTTCATGCTCAAGCCAATCCTCTCAAAACCTGTCTCCAGGAATCCAATTTGTGGAAGGTTGAGGAGAGGGAACTTTAGGTAATACAAACATTACTCTTCCAGCCTTGGTTTTGTTCAGTGAAGGTCAATGATAAATGACCTCCCTTTGGGGGCATAATTTATGTCCATGTGGCCTTTTCTATTGAGCCCAATGTTGATTGACAGGACATAGCACTAGGAGGAGAGAGAGGTTGGCTATGGGAGACCTGAAGGCCAAGGAGTATAACTAAGACCAGATGTGGCTGGAGGGGGCTGAGATGCGGGGGAGAAGGGGGAGCATGGAGAAGAAATGCCTACACAAGCAAAATAAAGATATATCCACCTTGGGAAATGCGCTCAACATTTCCAAGGTTAAATCCAACTAGTCTTCCTGTGTTGCCTGCAATTACCTTTGTGCTTCCAGCACCCAGTTATTTAGCATAGCAAGATGGAAGGAGAAAGTCTTTCCTGGAATACTTAACAGCAGTTCAAATACCCTTTGTGCTCTCATTTTCCTATTCTGCCATCTTATTATTCAAAACATTTCTTAAAATTCCTGTTCTAGCTTCCAACGCTCTGGGTAATCTGGGAATCATTTAAACCTATTTTCTGTTATTCTGAAACCTAAAATTCCTGGTTCAAGTAGTTGGTACTAGAAAGATATAGACAGAAACAGAAAATAAATTCATCTAATTTTAAAAATTTAGAAAGATGATAACAATAACAATAACCCTGTGTACGAGACAGCAAAAGTGACGCTGATGTATGGAACAGTCTTATGGACTCTGTGGGAGAGGGAGAGGGTGGGAAGATTTGGGAGAATGGCATTGAAACATGTAAAATATCATGTATGAAACGAGATGCCAGTCCAGGTTCAATGCACGATATTGGATGCTTGGGGCTAGTGCACTGGGACGACCCAGAGGGATGGTACGGGGAGGGAGGAGGGAGGAGGGTTCAGGATGGGGAGCACATGTATACCTGTGATGGATTCATTTTGATATTTGGCAAAACTAATACAATTATGTAAAGTTTAAAAATAAAATAAAATTTAGACATGTTAAAAAAAATAAAAAAAATAAAAAAATAAAAAAATAAAAATTGGCCTAACAAAGCTAACACAAATACTAAAGGCCATACTTATCCCTTAGGCAGGCATGTTGAAGCCATAGGGAATCTGTGACTGTATAGAACCTGGACGTGGACAAAACTGCGACTAGAGATCCCAGTAACTATAACATGAAAATGGATGGCATGAGAAACAGCTGCAGCTAAAAGTCTATTATTAAAGCTCTGAATCTCTAACAGAATCACCATGCCCTGTGCTTAATGGAAATGACTTCAAGGCTAGACCATGTATCTACTAAGCCACTACTACCAAATGAACCAGAAATTTAGGTTCTAGTTTTTGTGTGTCAATGACATTTAACCATAAAGGGTCAACATGTGGCTTGATTATAGAAATTAATAGTTGGATAATTTAATACATGAACCGTGAACTTCCAGATGTTCAAGCTGGTTTTAGAAAAGGCAGGGGAACCAGAGATCAAATTGCCAACATCTGTTGGATCATTGAAAAAGCAAGGGAATTCCAGAAAAAACATCTATTTCTGCTTTACTGACTATGCCAAAGCCTTTGACTGTATAGATCACGATAAACTGTGGAAAATTCTGAAAGAGATGGGAATACCAGACCACTTGTCCTGCCTCTTGAGAAACCTACATGCAGGTCAGGAAGCAACAGTTAGAACTGGACATAGAACAACAGACTGGTTCCAAGTAGGAAAAGGAGTACATCAAGGCTGTATATTGTCACCCTGCTTATTTAACTTATATTCAGAGTACATCATGAAAAACACTGGGCTGGAGGAAGCACAAGCTGGAATCAAGATTGCTGGGAGAAATATCAATAACCTCAGATATACAGAAGGCACCACCCTTATGGCAGAAAGTGAAGAACTAAAGAGCCTCTTGATGAAAGTGAAAGAGGAGAGTGAAAAAGCTGGCTTAAAGCTCAACATTCAGAAAACGAAGATCATGGCATCTAGTCCCATCACTTCATGGGAATTAGATGGGGAAACAGTGTCAGACTTTATTTTTTTTGGCTCCAAAATCACTGCAGATGGTGATTGCAGCCATGAAATTAAAAGACGATTACTCCTTGGAAGGAAAGTTATGACCAACATAGACAGCATATCAAAAAGCAGAGACATTACTTTGCCAACAAAGGTCTGTCTAGTCAAGGCTATGGTTTTTCCAGTGGTCACGTATGGATGTGAGAGTTGAACTATAAAGAAAGCTGTGCACCGAAGAATTGATGTTTTTGAACTGTGGTGTTGGAGAAAACTCTCGAGAGTCCCTTGGACTGCAAGGAGATCCAACCAGTCCATCCTAAAGGAGATCAGTCCTGGGTGTTCATTGGAAGGACTTATGTTGAAGCTGAAACTCCAATACTTTGGCCATCTGATGCGAAGAGCTGACTCATTTGAAAAGACCCTGATGCTGGGAAAGATTGAGGGCAGGAGGAGAAGGGGACAATAGAGGATGAGATGGTTGGATGTCATCACCAACTCGATGGACATGGGTTTGGGTGAACTCTGGGGGTTGGTGATGGACAGGGAGGCCTGGCATGCTGCAGTTCATTGGGTCACAAAGAGCTGGACATGACTGAGCGACTAAACTGAACTGAACTGAATTTTGTCAACACACTGCAACCACTCCAGGAATCAAAAGAACAACCTCACCTGAGAGTAAACTAATATGTATCACCATCCATCCCTTCATCATGTTTTACCTTAGGTGAAGTGAAGTTAAGTGAAAGCTGCTCAGTTGTGTCCAACTCTTTGTGACCCCATGAACTCTAACCTCCCAGGCTCCTCTGTCCATGGAATTCTCTAGGCCAGAATACTGGAGTGGGTAGATATTCCCTTCTCCATGGGATCTTCCCAACAGGGGGACCAAACCCAGGTCTCCTGCATTTCAGGTGGATTCTTTACTGTCTGAGCCACCAGGGAAGCCTTGACTGCCTAGAAATCCATTATAGCCCCTGGGAGTAGCCAGGGCCCTACCAACTACTCCTTATTCCATTAGCAATTTCTTATTGAAGTGAGGAATAGGGACCTCATCCTATTAGTGATGGTTAGCTTCCCCATCTGAGCTTCCCTGGTGGCTCAGACAGTAAAGAATCCGCCTGCAATGCAGAAGGCCTGGGTTCGATCCCTGGGTCAGGAAGATCCCCTGGAGAAGGAAATGGTTATCCACTCCGGTATTTTTGCCTGGAGAACTCCATGGACAGAGAAGCCTAGCAGGCTACAGTCCATGGGGTCGCAAAGAATCAGACACAACTAAGTGACTAACACCTGGACTTTTTTCACTTCAGCTTCACTGTCTACACAGACCACAAATATCTCAAAGGAAACTGGTCTTCTACATCAGCAAAACATAAGCCCTAAAAAGACCAAAGGCTCCAAAAGCAAGTCCAAACAAAATAAAAACAGAAAAAGAGGTGAGAGCCATATTCAGATTGCTTGTCAATCATCAGAGCCAGTCAGTCAAATGGTACACATGAGAACAGAAGCAACAATGCTATGCTAAGTCACTTCAGTCGTGTCCAACTCTGTGTGACCCCATAGACGGTAGCCTACCAGGCTCCCCCATTCCTGGGATTCTCCAGGCAAGAACGAACACTGGAGTGGGTTGCCATTTCCTTCTCCAATGCAGGAAAGTGAAAAGTGAAAGTGAAGTCGCCTAGTCGTGTCCGACTCTTAGCAACCCCATGGACTGCAGCCTACCAGGCTCCTCCGTCCATGGGATTTTCCAGGCAAGAGTACTGGAGTAGGGTGCCATTGCCTTCTCCGGAAGCAACAATAAATCAGGTATAATCAACTGGGCTGTTTTATCTGGTCATTATTTAAACAAAGGGGCTGAAAACTACTTGATTTGGTCCATTTGGGATCCAGTAAGAGCAAGACTGAAACCAAGTGATGGTCCTGACTTCATGATAAAAACGTTCCATAACAAATAGCCTGGACTGTCTTCATCATTTCTGCCTGGTGCCACTTTTAGCCAAAGACAGGCATGGAATCTCAGCCAAGCAAGTCCAAGTCATTGTAACACGTGTGCCTTCAGCATGCACAGAGGAAGATCATATTCCCAAGTAGTAAGAATACCTAGTAGTAATCAAAGTGACTGACAGGTGTTAACATGAGGGCTGTCATTACTAGAATTGGGAAATGGGCTGGGCTCCAAAATTTTGAATTTGGCTCCCACTTTCAGTATGCTCAGTACCTATTTTGTAATTAGTAGGTTTTGTCCTCATACCTCTAAATCTCTTATTTAATGTCCTTGCTGTAACCATATAACAATGTTTGATTTATGGGTCACCCTATGTATGGCAATCTTACCAGTGAGGTAAGATCAGTTAGTTCCTAATCATTCAGTATATTCTATAAACAGTATTTCATAGTGCTCTCTCTCTCTCTCGTGTGTGTGTGTGTGTGTGTGTGTGTGTGTGCATGTGTGTGTGTATCTGTGTATTCCATGAAATATGTTTGTGGTTAAATAAGATTGAGAAATGTGGTGTTTTGATCACTAAGTCATGTCCAACTCTTGCAGCTGTATGGACTGTAGACTGCGGGGCTCCTCTATTCATGGAATTCTCCAGGCAAGAACACCAGAGTGGGTTGCCATTTCCTTCTTAAGGGGATCTTCCCAACCCACGTCTTCTGCATTGCAGGCAGATTCCTTATTGACTGAGCTATGAGGGAAGCTTCAGATTGGGAAATCTGAGTCTAAATGGATTTCCTTTCTGCAGGATTTCTCAGAACATTTAACGTGCCAGTGGGCAATGTGAGTCTCTAAGAAAGGTACATAATGTGCAGCATTTCACAATCTTATTTGACCACAAAACCTTTTCATGAAGAGCTTCTGGGAGTGGGGAAATGGGTTCAGTCCTCAGAATATACTTTGGGAAAAAAACTTCTTTAATAGTCTGCCCTCAGTGACTTCTAAGTAAGTAATAGGAGCTTCCCAGATGGAATATGAACCCCTTTGGAAGCCCGCTATGTCTTCTGATGGACCTAAGTGTAGTCTGGCGCTAGTGGTAAAGAACCCACCTGCCAATGCAGGAGACCCAAGAGATGTGGGTTTGATCCCTGGCCTGGGAAGATCCCCTGGGAAAGGAAATGGCAACCACTCTATTCTTGCCTGGGAAATTCCATGGACAGAGGGGCTTGGTGGGCTACAGTCTACGGACTTGCAGAGTCAGACACAACTGAAAGACTGAGCACAAACAACCCATTCAATCAACAAATATTTATAGAGCATCCACTGTGTATCAGGAGGTGAGCATTTAAAAAAAAAGATTAAAATTACTTTAACTTCGCATGATGGAGACAGACATTTACAGAAATAACATTAGATTGTGACCAGACTTTAAAAGATGACCCCAGGGGTCAGAGTAGGGAGAGGGAGACAATTTAAAGAGAACGAACAGTAAGTGCAGAGTCACTGATGTCTGCCAAGGCATTGTTCTGCTCCCTTGCACACTCCTCCCTGACGTGTCTATACACACACCATATCATACCTTGATATTTTGTAAAGTGTTCCCCAAAGAAATGGGAACCCATTCTTGAAAGGAGTTGGAAAGCTTGCTATAGGATGAAAATCCACCATCACTGGACTGGAGCTTGCTTACCTAGGAGGTGGAGGTGTCCTTTATTATTATTATTATTATTATTATTATTATTATTAGGAACAATCCCAGAATGGCAAGGAATGCATAGCTGACAGAATGCACATCCCATAAAATGCTGGAAATTTGTGGTAAGAATCATAGAAAGGTAAAGTTGAGGAAAGAGAGCTAACATTTATTAATATGTATTTAAATTGTCTGAAAATTTACATATTTTATCTCACTTCACGATGAATTGTATGTACACATATTTACATCGTGTGTTTTGATTTCCAGACTGCTTTCATATCCATGATTTCATTTGATCTTTCATGAGAATCCTGTGGGCATGGAAAGGGCAGATGTGATTAGCCCTTTTGTGCAGAGAAGCGTGAGCCTCAGAATAGTTACGTGATTAGCCCAAGGTCACAGAGTAAGTAGCAATATCCAGATTAGAAACTATGCCTTCTAAATCCCAGTCTGATGTTCCTGGTTTGTATTTGTCCTGTACTTCTTCAAGAGGCTGAAGGTACAGAGAAACGGAATTATGCCTAATGTTAGAAAAATCTTTCTAAAAACTCCAGCTGTTCAACAGTGAAATAGGCTTTTATGAAATTGAAATGGTTGTAGATTATATCCTTGCCATGGAAGGGAGATTAAATATCATGGCTTCTAAGGTCACCCTAAACTCTAAGATCCACTGATCATAAAATTCCTAGGCCCTACTTCTCTGAGGTTAGGTTTCTGATGAGTATTCCTATTCCTGGACAGCTCCTGTTCAATATATACTTGGTCCTCAAAAAACAGATATGCTTTAGACAGATACTTAGGAGTTAGAACTTTTCACATCACAGACAAACCCATTGCTTTGGCACAACCACATTCAACCAATACAAATCACATACAACCAATACCTCCAGGTTTCTCTCAGATCACAAAATGGTGGGGAACAGATAGAAGGCACACATTTATCCAAATCACCATGTACATTAAGTTGCATTTTCCCAGCAACTCAAAATCTTGTAGTGCACAGTATATAATAGAAATGATGGAAGGAGACATAGCTCTGCATTTGAACACTCATAATTCTGATATAGTGAATCAATTTTTTTTTAAGAATCTATATAGTTCAAACACCAAAGGTATTTTAAGGGGTGGAAAGTATGGACTGATAATAATCCACACTTGTCTTGTCTGATGATGGACCAGGATTCTCTTTAGAGGCAAAGGAACCAGCCACTGTTCCACTTTCCTTGGAACATTTTTTGTCATATATTTACAGCTCCCCATGCTCAAGAGAATGGTGCATCTGTCAGATGGAGACGCCTGGTTGCATTCTTTCCCAGATATTAATATAGGTGGTACTTTAGTAACATAACCAGTGACATGCAGAACCTGATTTGGAGAGGAACAGATGTCAGCATCTTTCTTGGGCTAATTTTAGGATCCTGAAATAGTCCCTTTCTCACAGAAACCATCAGTGGAGCCAAATTAAGACAGCTATGTCACATGGAAAAGAGAGAAAAAAATGTAGTCTTGTGTGAGGCAAAGACAACAAACAAGGACTTCAGTTCTTCCCCCGTATATGACTCCTTTCACAGAATACGGTGGTCAGTTCAACTTCTTTTCATCAGAATGGATGTTGAGTACCAATTTAAGAATATCAGACAGGAAATGAGTGCACAAATCTCATTTCCAGTCACATACATTGAACAATCAAGGTTGCCCCATGCAAGCTAAATTCATATTCAAAAGAGTATGTAGGACCTAGGTTTCAACACATCTTTTCTTAGCAGACAAGGAAGCTAATAAGTGACCATTCTACTTGGTAAGTCAGAAGCAGATTGCATTCTGAAGCTTCAGATTCCTATTCCATTGCATTGTCTGCTGAATGGACATTTCTTCCAAATGAGACATAACATATCAGGTAGGGATAATGAGAGGTGGAGGAAGGATCTCCCAACCAAAAATGATGTTTGAGGTTTAAGATGGTCAACTAAGGATTCAGAACAAATGAAGAGTAATTTGGGGGGAAAAAAAAAGTACCTACCTGCTTTCCATCCAGAGTGTAGAGTTTCTTGACAACCCCGGTCTCCAGTTTGATAGCTTCAGTGATATCAGTGAGGACTTGCTCAAAAGAGTGGGCTGTCTTCTTGTTCAGAAGCACACGCACAGCCTTCCGAGGCTTCACCCCACTGCGGATGATGGTCACCAGCTTGGGGCGCACAAAGTCCTTGTTCTCTCTGGCCTGGGCACTGTTGCTGCTGGCCAGGGACTGAGGGGCTTTCATATTGGCAGATGTCTTCACATTGACAGACCAGTTAGGATTGACATTCTTGGTGTACTCCACCTTCTTAAAGAAGTTGTCTGAGGAGCAAACATAGCTTTCCCCTAAGGGAAGAAATGCATGGTGATTAATAGCAGGTATATGGACTATTCTAACAAGACTAATACACACTGACCTTGGAGTAGGACTTTTGGAGAAATGATGATAATAACAAACTTCATGTGCCATTCCTAATTAGGCTAACAGTTTGGTTCATTCAAATTCAAGGGCAAGTAATCAGCAAAATAGTCTTCATTATAATGGCATACTTAGTAAAAAATCCTATAAAGCTAAGGGTTCCAAGGACAATGAATATTTCTAAGTATAATCTACCAAGTGGGGTTCTCAATCTTGACATTGTTTTACTGGAATTGAAATGTCTATTAACTTCTAGCATATGTGTTAATGTCTAGGGGCATTACTGAAGTGTTTTTTAACATGTCTCTATTTATTGTTTTAATTAATTTATTTTTTAATATAAATTTATATATTTTAATTGAAGGCTAATTACTTTATTGTATTGGATTTGCCATACATTGACATGAATCCGCCACAGGTGTACATGTGTCCCCCATCCTGAACCCCCCTCCCACCTCCCTCCCTATCCCATCCCTCAGGGTCATCCCAGTGCACCATCCCCGAGCACCCTGTCTCATGTATCGAACCTGGACTGGCAATTCGTTTCACATATGATAGGATAATTGCTTTACAGAATTTTGTTTGCTTCTGCCAAACATCAACATGAATCAGCCATAGGTATACATGTGTCCCCTCCCTCCAAAACCTCCCTCCCATCTCTCTCCCCATCCTACCCCTATAGGTTGTTACAGAGCCCCTGTTTGAGTTCCCTGAGTCATATAGCAAATTCCCACTGGCTATCTATTTTACATATGGTATTGTAAGTTTCCATTAACATGTCTCTATTTCTTAATGTTCCCATCCTATTTCTGGACTCACAGCCCCATGCCTTTGTTATACTATGAACTGGGGAGAACTTTCAAAATTAATACATTTTTATTCCAAGTTAAAGTGACCACAGTAACCTTTCATATTGGGCATACAGTGCAAACTGGCCAAGAAGGCAGACTGTACTTTGGACAGAGTATATGGTTAAGCAGCAGAATACTAAAATGTGAAATGTGTGTGTGTGTGTGTGTGTGTGTGTATGTGTGGTGCATGTATGTGTATAACTGTGTCTTCTACTGATCATCCCCACAGGTAGGTAGAAAAACTATCTAAATAACAACCTCGACACACACACACACACACACACACACACACACACACATTTCACACTATTTCTTGTGTTTCCAAGTCTAGTTCTTGCTTGAGAAATGCTTTCCCGTTTTCACTACCCACTCCCCATCTTTCCATCTTAACGAAAGCTACACACTAGCTCTATGTGTTCAGGGTCATCTTCACCAGTGCTCACCCTTGGCTGCCACAAGTAATGAGGTGGAGATGTGAAAATACATTATACAGCCTGATTTATGGATCGGAGGGATCTAGTGCAGTTTTCACATTTACCATGGGCTAGAGGAAATGACTGGGTTTCCCCAGTGGCTCAGTGGTAAAAAATTGCCTGCAATGCAGGAGATGTGGGTTCGATCAATGGGTCAGGAAGATCTCCTGGAGAAGGATATGACAACCTACTCCAGTATTCTTGCCTGGAGAATCCCATGGACAGAGGAACCTGGCAGGCTATAGTCCATGGGGTTGCAAAGACTCAGACACGACTGAAGCGACTGAGCATGCATGCACAGGGGAAATGACTAATTCAGCGGAAGAAAGGCAGAGGCCAGAGGCAAGAGGAAGGGATTAGACACCTGGACCTAGAAGCTGGAGAAAAGAAGAAAAGAGGTAGGCTCAGCTTGGAGGGGGAGAGACTATTGGAAAAGGTTGAATTTGTCAGGTAAAACACATTAGTCTCAAGGTATACGAAAGTTCATCCAGAGGTCAAGCTGCAGAAAACCAGTGTGATTTAATCAGGATTAACTCATCAGTAAAAATGTTTAATAAATAAATAAATCAACCCAAGCCAGTGCAAAGAAAGCATTAAACACAATTATAATCTGATGGCTCTTCTTCCTTTGGTCTCAGCAGGAGAACTGAGCAGACATTCAGCTAGGCTGATAATTCACTCCTTGTGCAAATATTGATTGTTGTGCTGTAGCACCAAAGACTTTAAGTCATGTTAATTAATAAATTTCTCAGTTAGTGCTGAGAGAAGATTCAGTCAGATTCTCTAGGGCACCTTTGAGGACATTTAGATGTGAGTATCGAAGGGGAAGGTAAACTTCCAACCCTGTTCTGAGTCCCAGGAGCTGCTAGTGTTCTGTCTTGACAAAGAGACCAAGACCCGGGTTTGTAGGTGAGCACAGGCCCCCTCCTACACTCTGTGCCTGCATGCACAGCCAGGATGGGGAAGTCAAAGACCTCAGCCAAAAGAAACCCTAATTTCTCGGCTCCCACTGGCCACTTCAATCCAACCGAAGTGATTAGAGGGTGTGGCCTTTAGTTTTTGACTTAAAGGATGAAGGGACCCTTTCAATTCCTCCATATATTTACAGCCAATATTCCCCACATGCTAGAAATGATCTCTTGCCTTACCACTCTACCAGATGCACAGGCACCTTCCAAGAGGTCACTGCCTTTGAGTCAGATGTTTTCCATAATTTGTCATGTACTTTAAAACTCTGTCAGACAACTGGTGGTGTGCAAATGTATGAGGCTATATATTTATGATTTCACTCATCTACAGTCTCCTCTGGAGAGTCAGCTGTGTAGCCCTATTAGGACTCTAGACTTTTTTTTGCTTCCATCTCTTAAACCTCTTAAGCCTCTGAACTATGAGTATGATTAACCACCCCAGATGAAAATGAACATGATGGCAGACAGCTATAGTATCATATGGCACCCAAGAACTTTGCCGAGGGCCCAGCTTTCAGCCAAATCTATGTTGAACACTTTCCAACAGTACATTTTAGTCTCTCCACTCTATTTCCTTTTGGCCCCAATATGAAGTAATGGAAAAAGAGCAGCTGATGTGATGTCAGTCAGAATGGGGTTTCCCAATATTTTCTTGTTGTGCACCCTTGGGCAAATTACCTAACTCCCCTTCGCTTCAGTTATTTGTCTGCAAAGTGGGGATGATGATAACAATGTCTTCTTCTGAAGGTTGTTCCGGGGCTCAAGCTGAGCCCACAGCCTGGTACATAGTACGCACTTGATAAATGCCAGCCATCACTATTATTAAGGCCCTAATCTGAAGGAATAAAGAGAGAACTAGAAGAGCAAAGAGGGAAAGGAGGAAGAAAGAGTTTAGAGAAAGGAGATGAAAAGAGGAGGAGTAGAAGCTGAAGGAAAGAAAAGAAGCAGCAGCAAGGGCAGCCATCTTGGAACTATGCCATAATCCATATAGAATATGAGCACTGCATGGGACTCATGCTTCAGAGATAGTATTTCCTGAGGCTTGAGAGGAGGCCTCCGATTGCTTCAATGCCAAATGTGGTAACTTAATGGCTAACACCAAGCAAAGCCACTTGCTGCCACTGCTGGTGCATACTGAGGGCAGAATATTTTTAAAGATTATCTTTTTCTAGAGCAGTTTTAGGTTCACAGTAAAATTCAGGGGAAGGTACAGATTTTCCATAGGACCGCTGACCCCATAATGCATACCCTCACCCATTATCTGCATCCCCCAACAGAGGGCAGGATGTTTGTGATAGGCAGGATGAAAATGTGATGTTTCATATTTTCTAAGTGAAAGAAGCCAGTCACAAAAACCACATAGTATATGATTTCAATTTCTATAAAATATCCAGACTCAGCAGATCTGTAGAGACATAGGCAGATAAGTAGTCATCTAGGGCTGAAGAGAAAACGGCAAGTGGGCAGTGACTGCTAATTGGTACAGTGTCTCTTTTGGAGATGATGAAAATGGGGTAAAATTAGATTATGATGATGGTTTCACCACGTGGTAAATTTTCTAGATTCAAATCCCACCCAACCCAACAAGTTGGGTTGACCTCGGGCAAATCATTTAATATCTGAGTCGCAGCTTTTCTGTCTATAATGGAAGGTATTGTGCTAGGTGACATTTCAGTTCCTTCCAGCCCTAAAGGTCTATAAGAAGGAATTTTCTTCTCTTCTCCATCCCAAACAGGCTTTGGGAGACAGAGTTGTTATGGTAATGGCCTGTTAATGAAATAGGTGCCCCCCACTAAGGACTCTCCTCTTCCAGAAAGATAACAAATGAACTGCTTCTCTTGATCAAGGTTTCCTTGTTCTGATTTTGTGAGCATCTGCAACGTGTGCTGCCAGAGCTCGAAGATTCTTGCAGGTCCAGCTGCCAGGCACTTGGAGCCGGGGTGGGGGTAGGGGGTGGGGGGTGTTGCACCTTTACACAGCTGGGTTCTACTCCTGTCACAGCTTCCAGGAGCCATTTCCCACCCACTGGAAGTCAAAAAGGAAAGCTGGCTTCAGAGCCAAGCAAGGTGACAATTTGCTGGAATCGACAATCTGCTTCAGGGCGAGGGGGTAAGGAAATGAAGTCATGGAAGCAAAGCTGAAAGGGCAGGAAGGGAACAAGCTGTGGCCCCAAGATGATCTAATGTCTACCTCTCTTCACTTTCAGGAGGGCTCCATTTCCAAAAATATTAAATATGTTTATAGTTTCTCAGTGCAAAAAGCACATCTGTCTGGGCTTTCTCCTCTTTTTCCGGGCTTCCTCCCTCCAGAAGGAAAATATTAAATGGCACTTTATCATATTATCAGATCTCTTAGTGATGTATCACTCTCCCAGGTATCTTAAAATCCTCCTCTTTGGCAATGTGCTTTCTTTAGTAATTAGAAGATAAATTAGTGAGAAAGTGGTTTCATCTCATTGGAACAAATGAGCTATGGCAAAGAAAGCGGATCATAGCCAGTGTCACCATACAGATCTTTCAACAAGACTGTACCAATTTAAATATTTTGTCCCAAGATCTGCATAATAATGCTCAAGATGATACCATGAAGATTGATCTGGGTACTTACATACAAGGAAGTGGGGAAGGAAGTAGACAGTACATGAGGGAAGAACAATTCTCTAATGAAAGACTAAACAAAAAAAAGCCACTCTTGGATTTCATTCATTGATCTACTGGTAATACAGCTCATACATATATGGCCACATTCTGTACGGCTTCCCGAAGACCTTTTTCATGTAACCAAGGAACTGTGGGAAAACTGACATCAATAACCTGACTTTGGTCCAAAATGGTCCCCTTACTACTTTCAGTATCTAGCAGCAGACAGTTAGACTAGAGAGGCATTAGACAAAGGAGTGCCACAAGGCCATAGTGATTATTAACCAATTGGTTTCCATTTCATTTTATTTAGACTAAATATTTCATAATGTTGCCATTTGGAAACATAGTATGTTTTATGCTCCATTATTTCTTTAAGATAAACAAGTCAAAAAACAAAAAGATTTCTGTATTCCCAGGAATACCCACTATTGTAGGTAGCTAAAGGGGACCATCAAGATCATTTACTCTAGTACTTTCCCAAGTTTAACTGCTTGTAAGGTTCACTTGGGGAAATCTGTAAAAACACATGCTGGAGATTCTGAGTCAATTCCTGGGTGTGGCCCAGGGAACTGATATTTTTCTAAAGCCCTAAAAGATTCGGAAAAGTAGGCAGGTTTGGGAGCAACTAGCTATTCCGACCTCTCACTAGCATTACTATTATTATATCATGAACAATAATAGTCCCTTGGAGCTGCAGCTTTACCTTGTCAATGTGTTTCTATATCTATTATCTAATTTTATCCTCACAATCACTCTAATAGATACAGAAGGCAGGTGTTACTAGTCTCATTTTAAATATAAGAATATTACAATAGATATACAAAGTGTGCTCTATACATATGATACAATATTATTCCTTTAAAAAAAGGAATGGAGACTTCCCTAACAGTCTAATGGTTAAGATTTTGTGCTTTCAAGGCAGAGGGCTTGGGTTCAATCCCTGGTCAAGGAATTAGATCCTACATGTCACCCAGTGCATTCAAAAAAGTAAAAAATTTTTAAAAAGGAGTGAAGTATTGATACACGGTATAAGTTAGTTAAGAGTTAGTCGCTCAGTTCTGTCCAGCTGTTTGCAACCCCATGGACTATAGCCCACCAGGCTTCTCTGTCCATACAAACCTTAAAAACATTTTCTAAGTGAAAGAAGCCAGTCACAAAAACCACACAGTATATGATTTCAATTTCTATAAAATATCCAGACTCAGCAGATCTGTAGAGACATAGGCAGATAAGTAGTCATCTAGGGCTGAAGAGAAAACGGCAAGTGGGCAGTGACTGCTAATTGGTACAGTGTCTCTTTTGGAGATGATGAAAATGGGATAAAATTAGATTATGATGATGGTTTCACCACTTGGTAAATTTTCTAAAAATCATTTAATTCAGTTGGTGAATTTTACAGTGTGCAAACTAAACCCTAATAAATTGGGGTTTTTTTAAGTTGTTTTAAAAAGAGAGAACATTAGTCACAGTGATGATAAGAAGAAATCTATAGTCATGTAGCTTAACCAGCTATAAACTAGGATGACTCAAATATTGGGTTGGCCAAAAAGATCATTCGAGTTTTTCAGTACCATCTTATGAAAAACTAAAACTTTTATGCCAACTCAATAGTAACATCTACCATTATTGGAATTTTCAGGTGGCGCTAGTGGTAAAGAACCCACCTCTGCCAAGGCAGGAGAGCCGGTTTCGATCCCTGGGTCAGGAAGATCCACTGGAGAAGGAAATGGCAAACCACCCCAGTATTCTTGCCTGGAGAATCCCATGGACAGAGAAGCCTGGCAGGCTACAGTCCATGTGGTCACAAAGAGTCGGACATGACTGAGTGACTAAACTACAGCCCTTTATTGAGTACTGCTAATGTGCTAGGCAGAATACGAAACAATTTATATTCATTGTCTCATTTAACCCTCAAAGCAATTATGCCCACTTTACAGATGAACAACTGAGGCTCGGGGGGCCCAAATGGTTTCCCCAAGTTCACACAAGCTAGCAGGTGGCAGAGCTTGGATTTGAACCAAATCTGATTCAAAAAATTTATTTTCCTGTTATAACCTTTTGCCACTAAGACAAGAACCCAATGAATCTGACTCTTCCCCCAGGGATCTTTCTAAACTTTTCAATTTGAAGTCTCTTGTAAAGCAATGTGTAAATTATTTGTTTTAATCATTCATTCAACCTCTTCCAAAGGTGAACAAAGTAAAAGACTTTTATCCTCCATTCCTACATGAGTAGTTGCAAAAGGACAAAAAAAAAAAAAAAAATTGGAGCAAAACAACTGCCCCTTTTTTTTTGGTTGTACCATGCAGCATGTGGGATCTTAGTTCCCCCACCAGGGATTGAACCCCTGGTCCCTGCAATGGAAGCACAAAGTACCAACCACAGGACCGCCGGGGAAATCCCAAAGACCCCTTTTCTTTATCCTCTTCATATCTGTGCCTTTTCCCATTTGGCACAACGGTGATGGAAAATTGGTCACACTTCTCAGTGCTATCCCAGGAATACCCTAGAATTTCCTTGACTGAATCGCAGTACTCAGTCAGGACTGAGAGGCCATTGAGGGCCACAGCAGACTGTGACTGTAAGTGACATGTGAATAAATGCAAATGAGCCTTAGTCACACTCTGCATAAATTCACACTCTGCACACTCACCAGAAATTCACCAGGAAGTACTACTACTGCACCCAAGAGTGGTAAATAAGAGGAGTCCAATCTAGCAGAATTCAAAAGGATTAAGAGAAAAGAAAGCTGCAGTCTTCAAAATTGTATTTATTACATATATTCAGCTAAGATTATCACAACACACACCACAATACACATATACATATGCACACGTGCATACACACACACACACACACACACACACACACACACAAACCCAGGAAGGAAAATCAATACCAAGGGCCACTCTTTGAGCAAGACATGTTAAAAAATGTATTTGGGGAAGAGAGAAATCTGTGCATGAGATCTCTCACATCAGACAGAAGAACACTGTAATCCTTGCTCCAAATACAATGGCACTTGATTCAGAATTCTGCCTGAGCATCTATGGTGGTCTTTAAAAGATAGCAGCTAGTAGAAATGTGGACATACTGGTGATTCAGGTGCTTTGTTTATGAAAATTATTATGGAGAAAACACTCACCACCCCCCCCCCCCCAGTTTGACTGAGATGTGGATTTTACAGTGACAAAAGACACAAGCCCTATCGATTACTCTGTTGGACAGCTCCCTGGATCCAGCTTCTAGTCCTTCAAGTTTGCCCTGACTCTCCTTTCTTTTACGGTATTTGCTAAGATGGCCAATCCTTCAATGTTCAGAAGCCTGGGATTAACCTCTTCCTGGCCCTCCAGCACCTGATCAAATAATCAAGCCCCATCAGCATTGTTTCTCAAGGTCCACTTGGAGAAAAACCTCAGACTTGAACCCTGCCTGAGACCCAGATCTGGCAGCCATATGGACACTGGCTCTTATAAGTAACTAGCCCCAAATCACTTGACCTGACTTGAGAAACAGCAGCTCCTTGCGAGAACGTGCTCTTGTACAAGGGAAGCCCTCATGCTCCTTTGTTTAGGAATACAAGAAACCTAGAAGCAGTGAATCAGAGGTGGGGCATCAAGTCCTTTAATGTGTTGTTTCTCCTTCCTTGCCAGCTGTTTCAGAATTTGGTTTCCCTAGAGATCTGCCTGTTCTAAACTCATCTGCTCAGGGGAATGGAAAGAATGAGGAGGGAGGGTTGGAGAATGGGAAGAAGTTTGGGGGTGGGGGGAAACGTTTTCATTATCACAAGGACTCTTGAAGGACTCCTGAAGCTGTCCTTTAAAGTACTGTCAGGTTAAACCAATCGCACATATTACACCTATGAAAAAGTGGGGTGGGGAGGCATCCTCAATATACTTGATCTGATAAAGTAAAATATTAAGAACATGTCCCCAGATCTATTTATCTATATGATCATGAAAAAGACTTCATGGCTGAGCAAGTTTGGGCAAGAGCTGGAGTTTTCCCTATTTTTGAGTTGGGGGCACAGATTGTCAGGATTTTCAGCAATCTTGTAATAAAATTCAATTGCAGAACCAAAATCTAGAAATCTGTTTAAATACAGATTTAGGTATAGTGAGTCAGTTCCTATTCTAATAGGAATAATGTTTATTAAAATACCAGACATACCTACAGCTTTCTTTGGTATTTCTCTTAATGACCTCAGCCTGAGGGACACACCCTGAAATGGGCTTTTTAGAAGCAACAGCTGAGCAGTGACCACTTACCTAAAAGTATAATCCTTTGTGAATACATTCGGGAAGTCCAGCTTTTAGGGTGCACGTTTCCATGAGTTGCCATTCACAAAGAGTCTCTCAGCCGTTCAAAGGATATAAGTATACAATGTTTTCTTTCTCTTAACCCAACCAAGCCGCCTTCCTCATTTTATACCCCTAAGGATTTTATGGTCTGCCTCAATAGTGCTCTTTAGAGTTGACGATGAACAAATTCTAGAGTAAATGATACAATTCAGATTTTTCTTTGTATACCCTGGGAGATCAACACAATGCATCCTCATAGTCAGCCACACGTCAACCCCAGCCGAGACTGAAGCCCACGGAGGGTAACGGCTAATGATTCTGACTATGCCTACAGAATCAGAAGTCTCAGCAGCACCCTCATGTTTTAACAAACATAGTTCCCAATTTCTTTTAATCAAAGCCAAGAAATGTAACCATAACTAACAATAACCCCTCCCACTAAGGGCCACCACCCACTCCTTGAATTACCTTCCTCCAGTTCATCCATGCTTCCAATTTTGCGGGATCCATCAATGGTGTAAATGTAGCGCACTCCCTGAGGCAGGTTGATGTTGTCAGACAGAGATCGTGTCAGGTCAGCCAGCAAGGCGTCGAAGCTGCGAAAACGGTCAGAGGACACAGCGTACACAATCCCCTTGAAGTAGCGGTCCCCATTGCGGTAGAAACGTACCTTCTTGGCTTTCTTCTCGTTGCTTAGTGCCTGCAAGGTTCGGGTTCGGTAGAAGCTACAATGGGCGCTGTGAGTGGGGCTAGGTAGCCCGTTCATCCGCGAGCCTCTCATGTTCCTGGATGTCTTATCTCTTTCGTCAAAATGTCCAAAATCAAGTTCCATATTTTGGTGGAACCTCAGAGACCTGAGTGTTGGAGAAAAGCGGGGAGGCGGAGGGGGATGAAAGGAAGCAAAGAAAAGGGGCGAGGAGGGGGAAAAAAGAAAGGAATTCAAATATTAGCCAGATCCAGATCTGCAATCTGCTGCTTGTGAAAAGAACTGGTTGAAAAAAGCCCGTGACCCATCTGCTGCTTGCCCCTGACCTGCAAGAATATTGATCTTAATAGAGAAAAGGGAGGGGCTGGAGGGGTGCTGGTGGTTGTGGGGGTGGGGGTGAGAGATGCAGAGGGAGGCACTTTGGGCACTGTTCCAAAGAAAGGAGAGGGAGGGATTTTGAAATTGCTTAAAATCCTGGGACTTACTGACAGTGGCTCCTATCAAATTGTAACTTCAGGGTAAATACATTAAAACTGGCATCTGTTTCCTCACACATGCCCACATGACTAACGGTTGTAAATGAATCCATAGCCTGACAAAATTCCCCTTGAAGGGAACAGAAGGACCTAGCCAAGGTTAGCATCTCTAGCTCAGGAAGTGATCTTTGCATTTCAGTGAAATAATTATAAGGGTAGTGTTTTAATTTTATTCCAAGCCCCCTTTCCTACTTTAATGTGTGCATCCCCTCCCCCCTAGAATAAAGTAGGATTCTCCTTTAAAGCCACAGCCTCTAGGGAACAGCCAGTCTTTGTGCTATTCATCAACCCCCTTCCCCACCAAGCTGGTGCAGCTATCCGACATTCACAAGAAATAAGCTGGAAAAAAAAAAGGATTACAAAAATCAGTTATTTAACAAGTTATTTGTTCTGCTTTATCCCTGGTACCATTTGGCCACAAAATCCTTCCTCCCACCCCCCAGCCCCTCGCTTTCTCTAGGTGCTCTACCCCCCATCAACGATGCAGCCCCACCTCTTAACGGAATATTTTAATTGTGTAAAGATTCCCAAATGAGTCCCTGAACAGCATATGGGACCTTTAGAAGCAAGCACACCTTCCATTGTTCTGGGTTTCTACACTGAATGAAGGGGCATTTCACCCTCACAGCAGGCAGCACACCCCAAATTTGTCTATTGCCTAGGTGTGTTAGCTGAGGCAAAAGATGGTCATCTGTCAGATTTACTTTCCCCCTTTCTGCTGAAAGAATGAAAGAAAGAAAGGAAATCACAATATGAAACCAAATACAAAAGAAGCCCCAAATGCTAGCAAAGGTAGTGACAGCCTAGGAAACAAACTATTAACATGCATTGCACAGATGGGGATAAAAGGACTCACAAAGCACGCAGGGCTCAGCTGCTACACACTGCCACATTGAGATATTTGAAGGGGACCAGGAAGACAGGCGATAAAGGAGGACTGGTGCCTAGCAGGTTTGCCAGGCTCGGTCCTTCTTTTCTTCCAGTGTCACCATGACCTGTGCTGAGCTCAGCATTGTCTCTGTCAGACAACCTGCAGTGTAAGAGACCCCACCTCCTCAAAACAAGTAGCAAGCATTTCCCCAGGCATGCTAGCAACACTGGGCTTTGCTTTAAATCTGGGGTGGTATTATTCTAAAATCAATATCACAGTGAAAACAAAAGAACATCAAACTCACTTTTCCAATGGAAAATCCCAGGTAGAGGCTTAGGGAAAAAATCCAATAGAATAAGGCAAAAAAGAGGGGAGAAGAGAAAGAAAGAGAGAGAGGACACACTGAGAGAGAGGGAGAGAGCGCGCACTTTGCCTTGTGCTTTTTCTGTTTGACATCTCTTACATTCTCCCTGAAAATCACTCCAAAGCCCCACTCACCGGTTTTCTGCTGGTTGGGTGGAGATGCTGAGAGAAAGAAAACCAATCTCTCTATGCCTTTGTTGTCTGAGCTCCAAGCAAGAAATTCCTGCCAGGGTGGATAGATGCCTTCTAGGTCCTAGTGCCTTGTCCAGCTTCTCCCCTTTACTCAGGCTTAGTGAATCCCCCCAACCTCCTTTGATTAATTACATGCTTTTTTTTTTTCAATTCACAGGCTGCATTAACAGCTAGAAAGGTTTCATTTATAACCAACAGGAAATTGCAGGGTAGCAAAAAGATTGCACAGGCAAGTTCAGAATGCCCTAATGAGCAACGTGCTAGTCTTTTCTTTTAGGCAATTGGCAATTTTACTTGGCCAAAACCTTGGCCTAATCTGCCTGGGGGCCAGACTCAGGCAGTCGAACCAACCTTCTTAGAAATTGTAGTCTCTTCATTTAACCTTCTTGACAGAAAAACAATCAAATATGTGAATTCTTTATGGCATTTTAGTTCATGCATCCAACAGCTAGTTGTTTTGAAATGAGGTTAGTGGAGTAGACTAAGAAGCAGTATAAAAGGGACAAGACAAGGGAAAATCATTCCAGAATTTCATGGAGGATGGAGTTGAAGATGGATCTCAAAGACCTTTTAGCTTGGTGGAATAGTTTTGTTCATGGGATCTACAGAGTTTCAGAGTTCCAATCTAACCCAGAGACCTTTCTGTGTGAAGTGAGCCCAGTTTGATGGCTACAAGATAAGTATTAATAGGTCTCTCTTCAAACTGCTTATTTGTTACTAATTGGCTTCTTTATATAAAATATGTTATACAAAGCCAGGAAACATCCATATTGAATTCAAGAAATCAGGCTGAACTATAAGACAAGAAGAGAAAAGTGAGAAACTCCAGTGGGGGTAGGTTACCATCTTCAACTGAGTCTACATGCATTAATATGCAGCGGCCTTGAATTATCATTGTTCCATTTCTGCTAGGCTTCCAGGAGGCTCAGAAATAATCATGTGCTCAGGATTGATCTTCTGTCTGATTCTTAATGTAATTAACCCTCCTTTCTAGATATAATGTTAGATGACTTATAATTAAGCTCTTGCTATGCACGTGTTTTACTGTAAACTGCCTTAGAGTGGGATAAAAAAAATATGATTTTTCTTCTCTGGAAGATGCTAGCTCAGCAAAGCCTAAGCAATCTATCTTAGTTGGGTGGTCAGCATCAAGTGTGCCACCTGCCCAGTCAAGTCCTCCTAACACTTTGCTGCTGTTCTCCTGGTTTCTAAATAAGTACTTCAGGGGACAGCATCCCTGTTTTCTTCCATTTGTTTCTGCCTTACATTGTGGCCACCTCTTGGGAACACAGGGTTATTCAGGTCAAGGGCAGAAAAATATCAAGTAATAGAAGCAGGAAAATATGGAAATTCTAACCAATGGCTGTAACTTCCTTGTCCAGCAAGGCCAATGTCTTAAAAATTGTTTTATTTCACATAGTAAGCATTCTGTAAATACACAATTGATTTTGCATCAGAATTCAAAATCATTTTATTTCTGGTGAAGATATAAAAATGGATGGGACACTAAAACAAACACAAAGGATTTGGAATAGATCTTAGAGAAAATGTCCTCATGGTCTAAGCTTTTAAACACTAGTGTGGATGCAAAATGTCTTTAGAAGACAGTCTAGGATAGATGACTGTTTGCTTTATATATACCAGAGAGCAAAGGGTGAATGAGATCAATGTTTCCCAGTGTGAGGTATGTGGATGTAAATAGGTGTTCTTTAAGAACAGAAAAAAAGTTCCTTGGTCATATATGTTTCAAAAGTAGTGGGCTAAATGAAATTTGTTTTCATAAACATCTCAGGGCCTTTAATATACTTAAAATATGGTACAAGTCTCCAAGAAGGGAGTTTCCCCAGTGGCTCAGCAGCAAAGAGTGCTCAAAGCCAGTGCAGGAAACGCAAGTTCGATCCCTGGGTTGGGAAGATTCCCTGGAGGAGGGCATGGCAACCCACTTCCAGCCTGGAGAATCCCATGGAAAGAGGAGCCCAGTGGGCTACAGTCCACAGGGTCTCAAAGAGTTGGATACGACTGAGTGACTTAGCACATACACAGGCTCCAAGAAGTCAGTTTAGTATTAAGGGCTTCCTGCTCCCCTCCCCCCACTACTTTTTTTTTTTAAAAAAAAACTCAGGATCTTTTTTTTTTTGTCCCAGAGCATTCAATAGACTTATGTTCTATGGGAAAACCTTTTACAAAAACAGGACTAGATTATTTCACCAATATAATTCTTCTCAAAGAATTCTCAGCTACCAATCAAAACTTTTTGTCTCACTTCCTTGGAGAAGGAACACGGCAGAAAAGAATGTCTCAGGTACGAGTCCAGGGGGAAAGTGCATCTTTCTGTATGAAAGACAACTTTGAAGATCAAGCGAGAGTCATGATTGATGGTTCACTGGAGTGAAGAGAATGAAAAAAAAGTGCAGCAACCCCACTGTGGGAAATATCCCAGTAAGACCTTTTAAGTAAGTTCAATGTGCCTACCCAGTACCACCTGAAAGCTGCAGCGTAGAAAACATCAGTCCACTGCCCCTGAAGAACTTGAAGATTCACTGAGAAGACAGGACAAGAATATGTATCTTGCAAAAATCATGAAGGAGAAGGGCTGTGGTCTAGGTTAATCAAACTCAGCTTTACGATCAGGATCAGGAAATAAGACCATCATCCATCACACACACACACACACACACACACACAGAGTCACTAGTTTACATTACCTATCAGAAACACAATTACCTATCAGAAACACCCATCTAGGGTGGAGTGGGATGGGCAAACAGAAAGTGAGGTTGGAAATATATACAAACATTTTATAGGGACCAAAAATTATGAAGTACATAGTCACAAAGCCAACAAATATGTGTAAGATCTTTATTGAGAAAATCATAATACTATTAAAGAACATAACAGAAGCTGTGAATAAATATAGAGCCAGACCATGCTCATGAATGGCAAGATGCAATGATGTAAGGGTGTCAGTACTCCTCAAAATAATATATATATAAATGTGTGTGAAAAGCTCCAGTAGAAAGTTCAACAGGAACTTTTGTGAAATTCACAAATATCAGTTAAATATCTTTTATTATGCCCCAAATATTCACATGACACCTCTTTCACTTCTTTAAAGTGAAATATCAACTTTGAAGTGAAATATCTTCTTTCAAGTGAAATATCAACTCCCAAATATCAACTTCTCAACAAGACCAACCCAGATCATCCTGTTTAAAGTGACAACCTTCCTCCCAACCCAGCACTCCAACTTCCTTTACCCTGCTCTTTTTTTTCTGTAACACTTATCATATTCCAACATACTATATAATATACCTATTTATTATGTTTATTATATATCTACCCAAAGTAGAATAGATAAGCTCCACAGGGCAAGCTTATTGCCCAGCTTTAATGAAATATAATTTATAATGTTAATAGTAATATTTTGTTTATTTTTAATACTTATGCAAAGTACCTAGAACAATGATTAGCACATAGTAAGTTTGGGTATTTGTTTAACTGGACAGAGTAAAGAAAGCAAAGAGTATTCAATAGATGATATTGGGACAATTAACTTTTGTATGGAAAAAAATTAAATTAGATCCTCACTTCATGCCATACATAAAAATGAACTCCAGATGTTTTAAAGATGTGAATATAAAGAACAGGGCTTGAAAATTATTAGAATAAAATGTTAGAGATTCTTTTTAGTTCCTTGTGACACAAAGATTTTGTTAACCAATATGTAAAAAGCAGAAATCTTATAGGAAAATATTGATAAATTTGATTATATGAAAATTAAAGCTTCTGAAAGCAAAAGATGGCATTAAAACCTTAAAACATACGTAGCAGACTGAGGAAAAGATACTTGAATCTTTATGTAACTGACATAGGATTAATGTCCTGATTTATCATATCAATTAGAAAAGGTAAAACTTCAGTAAAAAAAATAAAGATATGCACAGGTCGTTCATAAAACAGGAAACCCTAATGGCCAATGAACAATTAAATTATGCTCAACCTTACACATAACTAGGGGAATCCAAGTTAAAACAGAAATTACATCTTTTACAACCATTAGATTGATGGAAATTTATAAAGTGAAAAAGTGAAGGTAAAATTTAGTCACTTAGTTGTGTCCGACTCTTTGTGACCCCATGGACTGTAGCCCACCAGGCTTCTCTGTCCATGGAATTCTCCAGGTAAGAATACTGGAGTGGGTTGCCATTTCCTTCTGCAGGGGATTTTCCCAACCCAGCGACTGAACCCAGGTCTCCCACATTGCAGGCGGACTCTTTACCAACTGAGAACCAGGGAAGCCACTAACCAAGTATCAGTTCAGTTCAGTTCAGTCTCAGTCGTGTCTGACTCTTTGCGACCCCATGAATCGCAGCCCGCCAGGCCTCCCTGTCCATCACCATCTCCCGAAGTTCACTAAAACTCACGTCCATCGAGTTGGTGATGCCATCCAGCCATCTCATCCTCTCTTGTCCCCTTTTCCTCCTGCCCCCTATCCCTCCCAGCATCAGAGTCTTTTCCAATGAGTCAGCTCTTCGCATGAGGTGGCCCAAGTACTGGAGTTTCAGCTTCAGCATCGTTCCTTCCAAAGAACACCCAGGGCTTATCTCCTTTAGAATGGACTGGTTGGATCTCCTTGCAGTCCAAGGGACTACCAAGAGTCTTCTCCAACACCACAGTTCAAAGGCATCAATTCTTCGGCACTCAGCTTTCTTCACAGTCCAACTCTCACATCCATACATGACCACTGGAAAAACCATAGCCTTAACTAGACGGACCTTTGTTGGCAAAGTAATGTCTCTGCTTTTGAATATGCTATCTACGTTGGTCATAATTTTCCTTCCAACAACCAAGTATAGGCAAAGACAAAAAGCACCCTGGAACCCTCATTTATGTTGGAATAAACATAAATTGGTACAATTTTTGAGAAAAGTTTTTGGTAGTAGCTGCGACGGACCTCGCAGAAGTGTGGCCGAGAGGAGCTACCTCACGTACGAGGTCAGAGGTGGTGGCCGAGAGGAGCTACCCTGCGTCCAAGGTCAGAGGTGGCAGCCGGGAGGAGCTACCCCACGTCCGAGGTCAGGGGCAGCGGCTAGGAGGAGCTACCCCACGTCCAAGGAGCAGTGGCGCGTGGGTGCAGGAGGGCCAAGAGGAGCTACTCCACGTTGAAGGTCAGGATGGGCGGCGGTGAGGAGATACCCCTCGTCCAAGGTAAGGAGCAGTGGTTTCGCTTTGCTGGAGCAGCCGTGAAGAGATATCCCACGACCAAGGTAAGAGATACCCAAGTAAGACTGTAGGTGTTGCGAGAGGGCATCAGAGGGCAGACACACTGAAACCATAATCACAGAAAACTAGTCAATCTAATCACCCGGACCACAGCCTTGTCTAACACAATGAAGCTAAGCCATGCCGTGTGGGGCCACCCAAGACGGGTGGGTTGTGGTGGAGAGGTCTGACAGAATGTGGTCCACTGGAGAAGGGAATGGCAAACCACTTCAGTATTCTTGCCTTGAGAACCCCATGAACAGTATGAAAAGGCAAAATGATAGGATACTGAAAGAGGAACTCCCCAGGTTGGTAGGTGCCCAATATGCTACTGGAGATCAGTGGAGAAATAACTCCAGAAAGAATGAAGGGATGGAGCCAAAGCAAAAACAATACCCAGTTGTGGATGTGACTGGTGATAGAAGCAAGGTCTGATGCTGTAAAGAATAAATATTGCATGGGAACCTGGAATGTTAGGTCCATGAATCAAGGCAAATTGGAAGTGGTCAAACAGGAGATGGCAAGAGTGAACATTGGCATTCTAGGAATCAGCTAACTAAAATGGACTGGAATGGGTGAATTTAACTCAGATGACCATTATATCTACTACTGTGGGCAGGAATCCCTTAGAAGAAATGGAGGAGCCATCATGGTCAACAAAAGAGTCTGAAATGCAGTACCTGGATGCAATCTCAAAAATGACAGAATGATCTCTGTTCGCTTCCAAGGCAAACCATTCAATATCACAGTAATCCAAGTCTATGCCTCAACCAGTAACACTAAAGGAGATGAAGTTGAACAGTTCTATGAAAACCTCCAAGACCTTTTAGAACTAACACCCAAAAAAGATGTCCTTTTCATTATAGCGGACTGGAATGCAAAAGTAGGAACTTAAGAAACACCTGGAGTAACAGGCAAATTTGGCCTTGGAATATGGAATGAAGCAGGGCAAAGGCTAATAGAGTTTTGCCAAGAGAACGCACTGGTCATAGCAAACACCGTCTTCCAACAACACAAGAGAAGACTCTACACATGGACATCACCAGATGGTCAACACCAAAATCAGATTGATTATATTCTTTGCAGCCAAAGATGGAGAACCTCTATACAGTCAGCAAAAACAAGACCAGGAGCTGACTGTGGCTCAGATCATGAAATCCTTATTGCCAAATTCAGACTGAAATTGAAGAAAGTAGGGAAGACCACTAGACCATTCAGGTATGACCTAAATCAAATCCCTTATGATTATACAGTAGAAGTGAGAAATAGATTTAAGGGCCTAGATCTGATAGACAGAGTGCCTGGTGAACTATGGGCAGAGGTTCATGACATTGTACAGGAGACAGGGACCAAGACCATCCCCATGGAAAAGAAATGCAAAAAGAGCAAAATGGCTGTCTGGGGAGGCCTTACAAATAGCTGTGAAAAGAAGAGAAGCGAAAAGCAAAGGAGAATAAGAAAGATATAAGCATCTGAATGCAGAGTTCCAAAGAGTAGCAAGGAGAGATTAGAAAGCCTTCCTTAGCGATCAATGCAAAGAAATAGAGGAAAACAACAGAATGGGAAAGACTAGAGATCTCTTCAAGAAAATTAGAGATACCAAGGGAACTTTTCATGCAAAGATGTACTCGATAAAGGACAGACATGGTATGGACCTAACAGAAGCAGAAGATATTAAGAAGAGGTGGCAAGAATACACAGAAGAACTGTACAAAAAAGATCTTCATGACTCAGATAATCACCATGGTGTGATCACTGACCTAGAGCCAGACATCCTGGAATGTGAAGTCAAATGGGCATCACTACAAACAAAGCTAGTGGAGGTGATGGAATTCCAGTTGAGCTACTTCAAATCCTGAAAGATGATGCTGTGAAATTGCTGCACTCAATATGCCAGCAAATTTGGAAAACTCAGCAGTGGCCAAAGGACTGGAAAAGGTCAGTTTTAATTTGAATCCCAAAGAAAGGCAATGCCAAAGAATGCTCAAACTACTGCACAATTGCACTCATCTCACACCCTAGTAAAGTAATGCTCAAAATTCTCCAAGCCAGGCTTCAGCAATACGTGATCCGTGAACTTTCAGATGTTCAAGCTGGTTTTAGAAAAGGCAGAGGATACCAGAGATCAAATTGCCAACATCCCCTGGATCATCGAAAAAGCAAGAGAGTTCCAGAAAAACATCTATTTCTGCTTTATTGACTATGCCAAAGCCTTTGACTGTGTGGATCACAATAAACTGTGGAACATTCTGAAAGAGATGGGAATACCAGACCACCTGACCTGTCTCTTGAGAAACCTATATGCAGGTCAGGAAGCAACAGTTAGAACTGGACATGAACAACAGACTGGTTCCAAATAGGAAAAGGACTAAGTCAAAGCTGTATATTGTCACCCTGCTTATTTAACTTATATGCAGAGTACCTCATGAGAAACACTGGGATGAAAAAAGCACAAGCTGGAATCAAGATTGCCGGGAGAAATATCAATAACCTCAGATATGCAGATGATACCACCCTTATGGCAGACAGTGAAGAGGAACTAAAATGCCTCTTGATGAAAGTGAAAGAGGAGAGTGAAAAAGTTGGCTTAAAGCTCAACATTCAGAAAACTAAGATCATGGCATCTGGTCCCATCACTTCATGGGAAATAGATGGGGAAACAGGGGAAACAGTGTCAGACTTTATTTTGGGGGGCTCCAAAATCACTGCAGATGGTGATTGCAGCCATGAAATTAAAAGACGCTTACTCCTTGGAAGGAAAGTTATGACCAACCTGGATAGCATATTCAAAAGCAGAGGTATAACTTTGCCAACAAAGGTCCGTCTAGTCAAGGCTATGGTTTTTCCAGTGGTCATGTATGGATGTAAAATTTGGACTGTGAAGAAAGCTTAGCACCGAAGAATTGATGCTTTTGAACTGTGGTGTTGGAGAAGACTCTTGGGAGTCCCTTGGACTGCAAGGAGATCCAACCAGTCCATTCTAAAGGAGATGGGTCTTGCCTGTTCTTTTGAAGGAATGATGCTAAAGCTGAAACTCCAGTATTTGGCCACCTCATGCGAAGAGTTGACTCATTGGAAAAGACCCTGATGCTGGGAGGGATTAAGGGCAGGAGGAGAAGGTGACGACAGAGGATGAGATGGCTGGATGGCATCACTGACTTGATGGACATGAGTTTGAGTGAACTCCAGGAGTTTGTGATGGACAGGGAGGCCTGGTGTGCTGCAATTCATGGGGTCCTAAAGAGTCAGACATGACTGAGCGCCTGAACTGAACTGAGTATAGTTAGAAAATATATATCAAGTTATAATCCAGAGTTTCCATTTCTAGATATCCATCCTAGGGAAATTCTCACACATGTGTTCAAGGAGAGAGGTACAAAGTTATTCAAAAAAGCATTATTGAAATGCAGAAAAGTGAAAAACACCCAGATGCCTATCAGCTTACTAATTTGATTAGTGGTTATTCATACATGGAATGCTACATATGGTGAAATAGACTAAATGAATGCTAAGTGTAAGCAGTGATGTACAGGTTTCTTGCAGCCATAAGATTTTATTTATCTGCAAACTAAATGCCCAGAAGTATAACTGCTGTGTCATTTGAAAATTATATGCTTCATTTTATTAATGTGAATTGTGAAAGTGAAAGTCGCTCAGTCGTGTCTGACTCTTAGTGACACCGTGGACTATACAATCCATAGAATTCTCCTGGCCAAAACAGTGGCATGAGTAGCCTTTCCTTTCTCCAGGGATCTTCCCAATGGAGGGATCGAACCCAGGTCTCCCACATTGCAGGCAGATTCTTCACTAGCTGAGCCACAAGGGAAGCCCAATTAATTTCTTATTAAAATAAGAAATTGCCAGTCTGTTTTCCAGAGTGGTTTAATATTTTATATACCCACCAGCAATATATGAGAGATGCAGTTTTTCTGCATTCTCACCAGCGTTTGGTATTTTTATTTTAGCTATTCTAACAGATGTGTAATGATATCATGTGTTTTAAATTTGCATTCCCCTAATATATAATGGTGTTGAACATCTTTTCATATGCTCACTTGCTATAACTGTATAGCTTCTTCAGTGATATAACCTTTTGTGCCTTTTGCCCATTTTCTAATTGAATTGCTTGCTTTTTTTAACGTTGAGTTTTGAGAGTTTATTATGTAATCTAGATCTGAGTCCTTCATCACACATGTGGGTTTGCAAATGCTTTCTCTTAGTCAGCTTGTCTTTTCATTATCTGTTAAGCAAAATTTAAAAAAATTTTTTTAAATGTGTTCATGGTTTTTATGGTTTGTGCTTTTGGTATTATGTCTCTTCATGAAGCCTAGGTCCTGAAGTTTTCTCCTATGTCATATTCTAAAAGTTTAAAGATGTGCATTTTATATTTAAATCTGTGATGCACACTGAGTTAATTTTTTGTGTCAGGTATGAGGTTTAGACTATAGTTCATATTTTTTTGTCTATCGATATGCAATTGTTCCAGCACCATTCGTTGAGAAGATCCTCCACTGAATTGCTTTTCCACCTTTGTTGAAAGTGAACTGAGTATAATTTTGTAAGTTTATTTCTGTGTTCTCTATTCTAACCCATGGATTTATGTATCTATCCATCCTCCAATATCAAACAGTCTTGATTATTGTAGCTATAAAAAAAAGTCTTGAAATCAGGTAGACTGATTTCCTATTTTATTCTTTTTCAAAATTGTTTTGGCCACCTAAGTCATTTACATTTCCATACAAATTTTAAAATAATCTTGCTTATATCTATGAAAATTCTTGCTGAGAATTTTTGACAGGGATTGCAGTAAACCTATATACCAATTTGAAGAGAATTGACATGTTTACTATATTGAATCTTATAATCCATGTATGTGGTAAGTCTCTCTACTTATTCAGATCTTTGATTTATTTCCTCAGTGTTTAGTAATTTTCAGCATACACATCCTATATGTGTTTTGATGGATTTACACATAAATATTTCTTTTTTTTAAAGATTGTAAATAATATTGTATTTAAAGTTTTGCTTTCCACATATTCATTGTTACTACATAGAAATGCAATTGATCTTGTATTTGGCAACCATGCTGAATTCACTTACTAGTTTCAAAAGTTTTTTATACTTATCCTGGGATTGTCTACATCGATCATCATGTCATCAACAAATTGTTGCTGTTGTTTTAGTCGCTGACTCATGCTTGACCCTTTTGCGACCCCATGGACTGTAGCCCGCCAGGCTCCTCTCTCCAGGGGATTTCCCAGGCGAGAATACTGGAGCAGATTGCCATTTCCTTCTCCAGGGGATCTTCCCGACCCAAGGATCGAACCCATGTTTCCTGAATTGGCAGGTGGGTTATTTACCACTGAGCCACCCAGAAAGCCCCATCTACAAACAGAGATGGCTTTATTCCTTTCCAATCGGAATGCCTTTTATTTCCACATTTTGCTTTAGGCAAAGCTTCTAGTTCTATATTGAATAGCAGTGGTGAGAATGGGCATTCTTGACTTGTTCCTGATCTTAGCTGGAAAACATTTAGTCTTTATTGTTAAATGTGATATTAGCTAAGAGATTTTGTTTGTTTGTTTTTTGGTAGATGTACTGTATCAAACTGAGTAAGTTTGTGTATCCCTAGAGTTTTCTGTGGTGGTTTTTTTTATTAAGTCATGAATGGGTGTTGAATTTGTCAGATGGTTTTTCTACATCCACCAATTTGTGTGATTTTTCTTCTGTAGTCTGTTAACATGATTGATTACATAGATTGATTTTTCAGAGTCTGTATAATTTTGCATGCCTTGCTGTATTTCTTAATGATTTTTAAAAAATTTGAAACAAATATGAACTGAGGTAATTTTCCATATTTCTTCAAAATAATTTTCAAAATTACACAGACAAATAAAACTTAAGCAGAGTGCTAGCAATCAGGTAATCAGGAAAATATTTGGCAGAGGAATATATAGCATATTTAGGCAAAAAAAGAAGTATGATAGAAAGTTTTACAAAATACTCTTCACTATGATTTAATTGATCTGGTGTAGTTTTGAAGCATTAGTACGTTTTAAGGCTACCTTGGTGATTCTAATACACAGCCAAAGTTGAGCACCACTGGTATAGAGGAAAAGAACCTAACAAGGTAGACTTTGGAGTCACATCTGGGTTCAGAGACCAGTTCCATAGTTTATTAGTTATGTGACATTGAGCAAGTTAGTGGAGTCTATTTATAAAACAGGGATAAAGAAATAACCTCATATCTTCCTTGAACCACTGCTATTTACAGTTTCTTTACTTGCTCTATTCTACCTGACACAACAGAAAAATGATTCAATACATAGTCAGGCTTGAAATCACTCTTGGTGGGCCCAAAACTGAGCAACACCTTAGAAGATGTTTTGGTTAAAGAAGGAAACCACAGTTCAGGACATACATAGGATAGCAGTGGAGAGTATTCTTATAGGTAGTAAAAGTACCCCAGGAGATCTCCATGTCAAAAGGTAAAACCTATAGCAAAAGAATGGTCTTAGAGGCAAGTACTCAGTATAACAGGAAGAAAAGCCAGAAAACTCCTCTCCATCCCTTTTCCAACTAGATGGACCAGCAAGCAGTAACAGAGAGATTTGTCTTCAAGTGAAAGCAATGAGTATGGGAGTTAGGATAGTCGGATAGTCTAGTATCATGGGTGATAGGCAATGGCAAAATAAATGACAGTATTAATGAGAAATGGAGAGGTACACAGATTCATCAAGGCACCCTTATTATGGCATGTTCTCCACAACACCCACTTTGATTGAAAACAGCAGATAGATATTTTCCCTCTATTCTCTAAAACAGGTTATATAAATGGAAGGAACAGACAGTCTAAGAAAAATCTCAACTACAGAATGCAAGAAATCTGAGTTCGATCCCTGGGTTGGGAAGATTCCCTGGAGAAAGAAATGTCAGCACACTCCAGTATTCTTGCCTAGAGAATCTCATGGACAGAGGAGCCTGACTAGCTACAGTCCATGGGGTAACAAAGAATTGGACATGTCTTAGTGAGAGAAGCATATAATAAGAGAATCACCTAACATTTAAACAAAGCAAATGCCATTAAATAGAGATAATATGCTCAACAAATGAAAGAACTTTCATTAGATAAGTAGAGTCCTCAGAACATCAGTATAAAATAATAACCTCAGAAAGATAAAGAAAAGATATAACATCTATGAAAGAACAAATAATTATGGATAGTAATAGGTAAATATGAAAAATAAGAGCTTTTTAAAAATAAATAACATAGGTGAAGCTAATAAATGGACCGAACTAAGATTTGTCATGGATGCAAATAGAAATTAAATCATAGATCTAGAAAATTGGACTGAGGCATTTACCCAGAGCATAATATTAAAGGATAGGAGGATGAAAAGTAGTAAAGAAAAAGTGAGAGGCATGAAATATAAACAAATCGAGAAATTTCTGCATTTGCCTAAAGGGAGTTCCACTAAGTAAAAATGGAGAGAATGCGTGGGAATCAATATTTGCAGACTAAATGGCAAAGCAAATAAACAAACAACTCCCTAGAATTGAAGTCACAAATCCTCAGATTGAAAGGACCCTGTAAGTGCCAAGGATGATAACCTGTTTTAAAAAAGAAAACAGTAATTTTAAAAAAGTACTCTAAACCTGGACACACCACAGAGAAATTTTAGAGCATAGAGGATAACATGAAAATACTGAAATCTTTCAAAGAGAAAATAAAGACCATCCACAATGAACAAAGATAGGTTTGACATCAGACTTTCTATTAGCCACATCAGATTGCAGGACAGTAATGGAGCCATGTCTTCAAACTACTGAGTGAAAATAATGTTGAACCTAGGATTTAATACCCAGACAAACTATTATACAAGTGGGATGAAGGAATAAAGGTGTTTTGGACATATAAGAACCCAGAATACTTACCACCCCCAGAAACTCTTGGAAAGAATTATTACAGAATATACTTAAGCAAACAGAAAAATAATTCATATAAAGTAATGATGTTAAAGAAATAAAGGTTAATCATTTATGTATTACATAAATAATATGTATTTAATTATATAAGTGACTAAAATTAATTTTAAAATATAAGGTATAACCTATCTCCATCTGGGAAAATGTTTGACAAATGTAAGGTCAGTGAAAGGTGTTACCTATAAATTTTGCTTGAACCGAGCAAAACTGTGTTCTCAATACATCAACAAAGGGAATGTGAATCCTTATGTAGTTTTTCCAGAAGTTTAGAAGAGTGATGGTGCCTGTGGTCACTGGCCTAATTTAAGTCCCAGGAAACAACTAGAAACCTTCTGGGATAATTTATGGACTAAAATATCCTTGTACGGATCAAAGTGAAATAAGAAAAAAACATGGATCTACAATAGAATACTCAAGAGTTTAATTCCACAGAATTTTTACTGAGTTTCTTCAGTGTACCAGGCTCTGTGCTATATGATGAGGGGTGACATGACAAAAAGACAAAGATGAAGTGGAAGATCCTTTGCTTTTTATTCTCAGTGAAAAAATTTTCTTAGAAGCCCCTCAGCAGATATCCCTTCAGGTCCCATCTCCAGAATTAATCCCATTTCCATGCAGAAACTTTCTACTGACAAGGGGAATGAGACCACTGATTGGCTTCAATTAATTATAATTCACTTCCTCTGGATAAGAAAGAGTTCAGTGCCCTCCACCACCATCATGGCTACACAAAGGAAGGTTAAAAAAAAAAAAAAACAAAAAAAACTGGAGTTCTATTAGTGAGGAAAAAGTGGAAGTTACCAATAAGATTTGCTAAAGTATTTAACATTTCTGAACCTCATAATGGGGTCATCATCATATATTTTTTCCTCAAAGAACTATTGTGACTGTTAAATGAGATAACTCTTGTCAAGTGGTCAATAAATGTCAGCTATTAATGTTGTGGTTGATGCTGTTTGGTTTTAACTCATTATCTACCAATAGCTTGTTCTTTCCATATTTCCCTTATGTTGCTCACAGTTTGACGTCAATGCCTCAGAAGATGGCTATAGCAATTCTAAGCATCACGTGCAGATGTTTTTGATCTTCAGTTTCTCTATCTGTAAAACAGATATAATCATATTTACCTCATAGATTTGTTGTGAGGATTAAATAAGATCATTCATATACGAACTCAATAAAGTTAGCTATTGTTGCTGTTATTGACATAAATACCCTCTTGACAGTGCTTGGCATAATATCAAGCTCAAAGCAAGTGTTCAACAAATGGTAGCTCTTGTTGTAAATAAACATGTGCATATCTGTATAAGAAAGATCTGGCAAATCTCCCTGATCTTGGGTTAAGTCAAACCTTCTTACACACAACATCAAAAGCAGAAATGACAAAAAAAAATAAATAAATACATTGGATCTCATCAAAATTAAAAATACTTGTGCTTCAAATGATACCATCAAGAAGGTGAAAAGACAACCCACAAAACAGGAGAAAATATTTGGCAAATCATATAGCTGACAAGGAATTTGTACATAGGATATACAAAGAACTCTAGCAACTCAAAAATTAAGAAACAAATAATCCAGTAAAAATAGAAAAGGCTATGAGAGACATATCTCCAAGTAAGATACACAAAAGGCCAATAATCACATGAAAAGATGCTTAACATCATTAGTTTTTAGGGAAATGCAAATCAAAAACAAATGAGATATGGGACTTCCCTCGTGGTCGAGTGGCTAAGACTCCATACTCCCAAGGCAGGGAGCCTCAGTTCAATCCCAGGTCAGGGAACTAGATCCCACATGCCACAACCAAAGAATCCCACGAACCACAACAAAAATTGAAGATCCTGCATGCTGCAACTAAGACTAAATAATGAATAAATAAACAAGTATTATTAAAAAAAATATGAGATACTACTTCACACCCACTAGGAGAGAAGAATCATAAAGGCAGATAATGAAAAATGTTGGCAAGAATGTAGAGAGATTAATAACCTATAATGGAAAAGAATCTTAAGAAGAATATATATGTATGTAACTAAACCACTTTGCCATACACCTGAAACTAGCACATTTCAAATCAACTATACTTCAATAAAAATTTTAAAAAGAGAATGTAGAAAAATTGGAACCATTATGCCCTGCTGATGGGAATGTAAATGGTGTAGCCAACATGGAAAACAATCCAGCAATTCCTCAAATGACTAAACACAGAGTTACCATATGATCTAGCAATTCAACTCCTAGGTATATACTCAATAGAAATGAAAACATATGTGCACAGAAAAACTTGCACACAAATGTTCACAGCAGCATTATTCATAATAGCCAAAAATGGTAGAAATATCATAAATACCTATCAACAGATGAATGGATAAACAAAATATGTTACATCTATGTGATGGAATATTATGCAGCCATAAGAAGAAGACAAATACTGATACATGAAACAACATGGATGAACTATGAAAATATTATGATAAGTGAAGAAAGACACAAAAGGATATATATTGTATTTGTCCATTTATATAAAATACCCAGAATAGGCACATCTTTGCTGCTGCTGCTGCATCACTTCAGTCGTGTCCGACTCTGTGCGACCCCATAGACGGCAGCCCACCAGGCTCCACCATCCCTGGGATTCTCCAGGCAAGAACACTGGAGTGGGTTGCCATTTCCTTCTCCAATGCATGAAAGTGAAAAGTGAAAATGAAGTCGCTCAGTCCTGTCCGACTCTTAGCGACTCCATGGACTGCAACCTGCCAGGCTCCTCCATCCATGGGATTTTCCAGGCAAGACAGATTAATGGTTGCCAGGGGTAGGAATAGGGGAAAATGGGATTTACTGGTAATGGGTTTGGGGTTTCTTTTTGGGGTGATGAAAATTTTCTAAAATGAATTGTGATGATGATTGCACAACTGTGAATATACTAAAAACACTGACGTTTACAAATAAATGGGTGGATTTTATGGTATGCAAATATCTCGATAAAACTATTTTTTTTTAAATGGATCAAACCTTGTTAGAAATACAAAGATGAATAAAACAGTTCTTGCCTTAGGGCAGTCATATTCATAAGCAAAGCTAAAAAGTGTACAAAAATAGCATTCCTGAATCCATTTTATGTCCCCACCCTCGTTTGTCTTTCATTCCACTTTTAATTTACAGTATCTATTTGTATTCAATTTATTCTTACAAATCATTTAAAATATTTTCTGGAACTAGGTGGGTATTAAGTAAACAAATGACCTCAAACAGTGACAATACAGGGAAGAATGTGTTCAGTGTCATAAAAGGGGCACTGCTGAAGTGCTATGGGAGGAAGTAAAGAGCATTTCGAAAGGGGAAAAACAAGAGTGCCTTCCTTCCCAAAGTATCTTGGTGACCTTACTCTTCTTATCAGCCACAGAAAAAAGAAGTCAGAAGTCATAAAATGGATCCCAGAGGGACATGAGCAGAGCCTGTCAGTAGATGCATGTGCAAATGTTATGAAGTCTGAGAACATGGAGTGTGTTTAAAGATTTCATTCTCTGGAGGATTGGGCTCTGCTGGACTGTATCATGAGCTGAAACTAACTCAGTGATAATATGAGGAAACTGATGCAAGACTCTGTAGCTGGAATGTGCCTGTAACCTGCACGTGATGAGCAATGAGCATGTGGAGATGTGAAATTCTTGGACCATTAGGCAGGCCTACTGATGAACAGCTCGATACTGAGAGGTGAGTTTTCAGCATGGCAGCTTCTGGCTGAGCTCAGCTGTTGGTGCAGCAGGCACTGGGCTCTGTGCTCAGAAACTGTCAGAAGCATTATAATTAAACCTCCCTGCCTCCCCCTGACCAAGGCTGACAGCTGTGAGAGCAGAGCTGCTAGAAGAGGCACTTATATCCTTGAATCAATTCTGATCCAGGAAGGGGGTGGGAATCATTCCACCTCCACAATTTCCACAACAAAGGGCACTTCTATTCCTGGGAAACCCATGAGTCAGAGATGCCTAAGGCATCGTGAACAAAAGAAGTATTTCTTCACATTTGGAAAAAGATATGACAGCTACTTATAAACTTCTATATACATATCTTATGATCCAGCCATTCAACTATTTGGTATTTATTCAAGATAAATAAAACATATATCAAAAAAAAACTCATATATGATTGTTTAGGAAAGCTTTATTAGCCCAAACTGAAACAGACCAGATGTGCCTCAAGAAAAGAGTGGATTAGCTAACTGTGATCTATTTGCAAAATGAAATACTACTCAGCAATAAAAAGGAAGGAACTACTGATACATGCAACATAGATGAATTTCAAAAATACATTAAATTAAAATCTTGGGCTTCACTGATGGCTCAGTGGTAAAGAATCTGCCTGCCAATGCAGGAGACATGGATTTGATCCCTGATCTGGGAAGATCCCACATGCCATGAAGCAACTAAGGCTGTTCACCACATCTACTGAACCTGTGCTGTAGAGCCTGAGAGCTGCAACTACTGAAGTGACTCACCCTAGAGCCCATGCTCCACAAGAGAAGCCACTGCAGTGAGAAGCCTGCACATCACAACTAGAGAGTAGTCCCTGCTTGCTGCAACTAGAGAAAAGCCCATGTAGTAATGAAGACCCAGCACAGCCAAAAATAAATAAATAAATAAAATTATTTTTTAAGTCAAAGCTTAAAAAAAGACATCTTACATGAAAGAGTAAGATTTCATTTATGTCAGGCAAAATCCATGGTGGAAAAAAATTAGAACACTGATTATTATGAAGGGAATTAGGAACAGGGAATAATTGGAAGGGAAATGAGGGAACTCTCTAAGGTGATGACTATGTTGTATCACTTCATAGAGATTTAGTTTCCAGAGGCACATGCATTTTTCAAAACTCAGTGAATACACATCAAAAAGAAAAACTGAATGGAAAATAAACTGAGAGATAAGTGTCATGTTGAGAGGAAGGGGCGATATGGGCTATTATTATATTTTATTTTTTTAAAAGTCACTCAATTAAAAATGGCAAAAATTTTGAACATTTTACTGAAGGATATGCAGAAAAGCAGATGCTTCCATTCTAATGGCAGAAAGTGAAGAGGAACTAAAGAGCCTCTGGATGAAGGAGAAAGAGGAGAGTGAAAAAGCTGACTTGAAACTGAACATTAAAAAAAACTAAGATCACGGCATCCAGTCCCATCAATTCATGGCAAATAGATGGGGAAAAAGGGAAAGTGGTAGCAGATTTTATTTTCTTGGGCTCCAAAATCACTGCAGACGGTAACTGCAGCCATGAAATTAAGACCCTTGCTCCTTGGAAGGAAAGCTATAACAAATAGATAGCATATTATAAAGCAGAGACATCACTTTGTCGACAAAGGTCCGTATAGTCAAAGCTATGGTTTTTCCGGTAGTCATGTACAGATGTGAGAGCTGGACAATAAAGAAGAGCTGAGCACCAAAGAATTGATGTGCTGGAGAAGACTCTTGAGAGTCCCTTGGACTGCAAGATCAAACCAGTCAATTCTAAAGGAAATCAACTCTGAATATTCATTGGAAGGACTGATGCTGAAGCTGAAGCTCCAGTACTGTGGATACCTGATGCAAAGAAATGACTCATTGGAAAAGACCCTGATTCTGGGAAAGATTGAAGGCAAAAGGAGAAGGGGGCGACAGAGGATGAGATGGTTGGATAACATCACTGATTCAATGGACATGAATTTGAGCAAACTCCAGGAGACACTTAAGGAAGGGAAGCCTGGCATGCTGCAGTCCATGGAGTTGCAAAGAGTTGGACGTGACTTAGTGACTAAACAACAACAAATTCAAATAAGCACATGAAAAAATGTCCTGCATCATTTTCCATTAGAAAAATGCAAATTAAAGTCACAATGAGATTGCAAGCAACTGGAACTCTTGTATATTTCTAGTGGGAATGTGAAACTGTACAGCCACTCTAGAAAATAGTTTGGTAGTTTCTTATAAAGTTAAACATTCACTTACCATATGACTGAGTCATCCCACTCTTAGGTATTTACCCTAGAGAAATGAGAACTTCTGTTCACACAGAAATCTGTGTATGCAGCGAGAGTGGTTTGTCTCTACTTTATGATGTCTGGGGCCTCAAGTGGAAAGTCTTGAATGGCTAGGGATGATTCAGAGGCCTGAGGACTGGAAGCATCTAGGGGCTTCTTCACCCACATGACTAGCACGTGAACTGGGATGACCCAAATACTGCTTAGTGGAAACTATAATTAGCTATAGCACCTACAAATGGCCTCTCCATGGGAGAATCCAGACAGTGAGTGTTCCAAGAGATCCAGGTGGAAATTGTGTGGCTTTCTCTGACCTAGCCTTGGAAGTCATACAGTGTTACTTCCTCCACATTTTGTTGATTACTACAGGTCACTGAGGCTAATCCCAGACTCAAGGGGAGAAATATTAGACTCTACCTATTGATGGGGGAGTGGTAAGGTCACACTGCAAGAGAGTATGTAGGGTAAGAGATATGGTGTCTCTCTCTTTGAAGAGTATAATCTGCCACAGTGAACAAATAAATTAATCTATGTATAAGTCTAAATAGCCTTGGTTACAAAATCCAACAGTAACAATAACAAATAATTTGGGATGGTAAGAATAAAATGGAAATACAATATTTAATAGCAATACATGAAAAAAAAAAAAAAAAAACCACCATGCATGAATGTTTATAGCAGCTCTATTCATAATCTCCCAAACCTGGAAACAATGCAAATGTTCTTCACTAAGTGATAAGATAAATGAACTGTATATCTATATAGCAGAGTATTGCTTAGTGATAGAAAGGAATGATGGAGAAGGCAATGGCAACCCACTCCAGTACTCTTGTCTGGAAAAACCCATGGATGGAGAAGCTTGGTAGCCTACAGTCCATGGGGTCGCTAAGAGTCGGACAAGACTGAGCAACTTCACTTTCACTTTCATGCATTGGAGAAGGAAATGGCAACCCACTCCAGTACTCTTGCCTGGGAAATCCCAGGGACTGGGGAGCCTGGTGGGCTGCCGTCTATGGGGTCACACAGAGTTGGACACAACTGAAGCGACTTAGCAGCAGCAGCAGAAAGGAATGAACTCTTGATCCTTGCAACAAATTGGATGAATCTCAAAGATATGCTAGTGATGATGGCAGCGTTTTGTAAATGTACTAAAAATTTACCAAAAACAATGCATTGTATACTTTAAAAGGATGAATTTTATGGTATGTAAACTGTCAATTAAAAATGGGAGAAACATAATTTTCAGAAAAAGGTAAAATCGTGGCTCTCAAATCTAAAAATGAACACGTTTAAAGAATGAAGGAATTGATTTGCAAATAAAGGCAAAACTGTTTTTTCCACGAAAAGGAGGGAAGTCAATCAAAACTTTTGGATAAGACAGAGTTTGAATATCCATCAATTACCTACAATTTAGAAAGCAATTTTGCTCTTTGCAAAACTTCTCAAAGATAATGAACCAGACTGAGTCAGAAAGCCTGGAAGAGTGTGCTATTGAGTATATATAATTTTCCAATAAAGGACAAAGTTTTTTCTACAATGTGTTATAGTTTATAGAAATTTATACATCCCAAGTCAACTTTATGCTAATTTAAAGTTTTTTAAATGAGTATTATTACACAGTGACTTTTTGATAACAGATGACTAGAACAGAAATGGAATACCCAATAGGAACCTGTCACAGTTGTCTACATTAAACACAATGGAAGCCAGTGTTAGGGTGGAGCCTGTGGACAATTACTACTGAGTCCAAGCTCCTTCTGCTCTGCACACTATAGGCCAATAAATCCAGGAGATGAAGTGTTGAGGCAAGAGCATGAATTCATTTGGAAAGTCATTGATTGAGAAAATGGCAGACCAGTCTCAAGATAACCATCTTATGGAGGTCTGGATGGCAGGTTCTTTTATAGAACAGAGGTGAGAAAATAAAGTAAAAAGGCCATTAATCTTGCAAATATCTCCTAGAATGGCAAGCCTCAGGGAGGGGATGTGTTAATTTCTTCCTTCCTGCCATTCACAGGTGGACAGGGCCCTGAACAAAAGCACTTTGGTTTAATACTCAGACAGAGGGGCAGGGTTCCCCTAGGCAGGCTGTTATGTATAAATAGTATCCTTTTAGTGAGCAAAAGCAATGGAAGCAAAGGTTAACAGTAAAAGATCCAACATCGAGTCAGAATTGGCTTTTTCCTGCAGTACAATGAGAAAAACCGATTTGAGTTTGTGAGGGTTAAATCACACAAAGTAATTTTTAATACAGTCAGACCTGCTCAAACAGAGTAATTTATGAATTCAGAGGAAGCACATCGAGGGATGGATGTCCCTTTTCCAGCTCACCGTGTGAGAGGGACATGGATATCCCTTTTCCAGACCACTCTGTGAGAGACCATCACTTTCCCCACCCCCATTCATGCAACTGAAATACCCTAGGGTATTTCCTCAAATAAGAAACATTTATTAACAGACACAAAAATACAATTATAGCAGGTTTATGCATAATAGTATAAGACTAGAAACAAGGCAGGTGCCCATTAACAGAAGAATGGATAAAATGTGATGTATTCAAACAACGAAATACTACTTAGCAATAAAAAGGAAAGAACTACTGATACATATCAACAAGTATGACTTAAATGCATTATGTAGAGTAAAAGAAGCCTTCTATAAAGAGTACATACTTTGTGATTCTATTATATGAAATTCTAGGAGAAGCAGATCTAAACAGTGGCACAAAACTATAAGAATTCTGGTTACCTCTGAAGGGCACTGAGGGCAGAGAATATCTGGGATAGAGTATGAGTGAGATTTCTGATGATGCTATTCTGTATCTGGACGGAAGTTTGGATTACACATTTGTATATATATGTCAAAACTCAGCCAACATATCACTAAAAATTCATACTTTTGTATGTAAGTTTCACATTAAAAGAACAAAAGAACCTTAGGAAATTACTGAACTCTAGCTAATAACTTGCATTCTGAAATGTTTAGGGGGAAGTGTGCTGAAGTCTTCAACCTCCTTTGATCTCAAAGGAGATCTCAAAATGATAAATACAACAGATTGATGTGTGTGTTAATAAGGTGGCTAGATGGAAAGTATGTTATAAAGCAAGTATAATAAAATGGAAATTCTAGAATCTATATGGTGGGTATACAAGTGTTCACTGAAAAATTCTCTCAACTTTTCTGAGTCTTTGAAAGTTTCCTAATAAAATGCTGGAAAAAATTTAACAGGAATCTTCCCCTCCCCTTCCCAAAAGCAACAACAAGATACTTCAAGAACCCAAGTCAGCAGGGCTCATTTAAAACTGAAACACATCACATGCTTTCAGCCTTAAGTAAGAACAAGGTGAAATAAGAAATTAATCAAGGGCAAAACTTGGTGTCTTTGCAAATGATTTTCAGGGCTTTGATTTATTGTTTAGGAGGGAGGTAAGCACTCATTCCTCAAAAGAATCAGCATTTCTAGAAGAGAAAAAAGGAGCTAAGTGCTTATTTTCTGGATTCATTTGTAAAGCTGTGTGGGCAAGTGCAAAAAATAAAAACAGAAAAAAAAAAATAAAAACAACCATGCACAACCATATCCCAGGAGCCTTTCTCTCAGTCCCTAGTTTATGGACTGTGTATTTTATCAAGGATGTAGCAAAGGTCCTCCTGCTCCCTCTCTGAATCTTCCAAATTCTATCTTTGACCTTTTCCCTAGATTGAAACTTGAAATCCATTTATAGATCCTAGCCTTAAGGTAAGACTTTGATCCCAGCTAGGTGCAGGAAAGACTGTATAAGGTAATTGCAAAATCTAAAGGCAGATACAGGGATGTGGTGGGGTAGGGTGGTATAAGAGTCTGGTGGGGAGGTTGGTTAAACAATCTGGGAGTCTTGTGGGAAGGGGGAGAAGAAGATGGAGGAGGGAGAAACCACTTTGATGATCCCCACACATCTGCATGAATAACCCAAATTAATACACAAATAATATAATTTATATTAGACAAATTCAAAAGTTGTTTAAAGCCCAAAGGAAAAATACATTCTGCAATAATATAATCACTCACATATAGTACATCTCCATCCAGAAGGGAGATATATCCATCCATTTCTCTCTATGCATTCTGAGTTTTTAAATTTAATTTTTTTATTTTGAGATAATTATAGATTCATCTGCAGTAGTGAGAAAAAATGCTGAGAGGTCTCATGTAACAATTACCTAGTTTCCCCAAAGTTAACATCTTGCAAAACTATAGTGTAATATCAGCACCAGGATATTGGCATTGATACAGTCACGAAACAGAACAGTTTCATCACTGAAAAAAATCCCTCATGGCTCTCATTTATAGCTTCATCCACTTCCTTTATATATCCACCCACACAACCTCTGGCAATCATTAATCTGTTCTCCATTTCTACAATTTTGTTATTTCAAGAATGTTTTCTATATGAAGGATATAGTATGTAACCTTTGGGTTTGGCTTTTCTTCCATAGCATAATCCTCTGGAGATTCATCCAGGTTGTGTGTTTCAAGAGAGAGTCTCTTGTAGAAATATGTAGTTGGATCATGTTTCTTAAATCCATTCTAGAGTTTACAATCTTCGTTTGAAGTATCTGCTGATAAGGAAAGGCTTCTGCAATTTTGCTTTGTTTTCTATATTACCATAATTTTTGTGCCTCCTCATTGCCTCCTTTACTGCCTTTTTGTGATTCATTTATTTTTCTAGCATACTGTTTTGATTCCTTTCTTGTTTGATTTTATGTATATTTTAAAGTTGTTTCTTTTACTGGTTACCTTGGGGAATTAGAATCACTATCTTAACATTTTTTTTATAATTCTGCCTCCCTGACTCAATAGCTACGTGACCTTGGGCAAGTCTACGCTCCAGTTTCTTTCTTTCTTTTTTTTTTTTTTTAATTTAAAAAAATTTTTATTTACTTATTTTTGGCTGTGCTGGGTCTTCATTGCTGCAAGTGGACTTTCTCTACTTACAGTGCACAGGCTTCTCATTGCAGTGGCTTCTCTTGTCGTGGTGCACAGTATCTAGGCACGAGGGCTTCAGTAGTTGGTGCACATAGGTTCAGCAACTGTGGCTCAAGGAATCCAGAATTCAGGCTCAGTAGTTACGGCGCATGGGCTTAATTGCCCACAGCATGTGAAATCTTCTCAGAGCAGGGATCGAACCCATGTTCCCTGCATTGGCAAGTGGATTCTTAACCACTGGCCCACCAGGGAAGTCCCCATCTTAACTTTATAACAATCAGGTTTGAATTAATAACAACTTAGTTTCAATAGTATAAAAACTATTTTATATTAAAAACTCCTTTACAGTTTCATACTCTATGTTGTTAGTGTTATACCTTATGCCTTTACTCACTGTATGCCCAATAATATTGATTTATAATTATTGCTTTATTTACTGATTTTTTTAAATCATACAGAAGGAAAAACGTAGTTTCAGACAAAAAAAGTGCAATACTATCGGCTTTCATTTTACCTATGTAGCTGTTAATATGTTTATCTTTGAATACATTCCATAGTTCATGATGTATAATTCTTTTTTAAATATTGCTTCGTTCTTAACCATTCAAGGGTTTTTCCATCTATATTCATGAACGATATTGATCTGTAGTTTTCTTCCTTCCTTCCTTTCTTTTCTTTGTTCTTTCCTTCCTTCCTTCCTTCCTTAGTGCTATAACTTTCCTTCTCAACACTGCTTTAGCTAGGTTCCACAAATTTTGATATATTGCCTTTTCATTTTCACTCATTTCTTTATATATATATTTATTTCTTTTGGTCCCATGGATTATTTAGAATACTGTTGTTTACTTTGCAAGTATTTGTTGCTTTTCCTATTATCGTTATGTTATTAATTTCTAGCTTGATTCCTTTGTAGTCAAAGAATACATTTTGTATGATTTCTACTCTTTTTCTCTGACTGCTTTCAAGGATATTTCTTTCTCTAGTTTTCATTATTTTAATTATGATGTATCTTGGCATAGACTACTCTGGGTTTGGCCTGAGGTTCACTTCTTGAATCAGTAGTTTTATGTTTCTTGCTGAATTTAGGAAGGTTTCAGCCATTATTTTTTAAAGTACCTTTCAAGGCTTGATCTCCTTTTCCTTTGCTTCTGGAAGTCTGAAGACACAAATGTAAGATCTTTTGCTGTAGTACCAAATGACCCTGTGGCTCTTTTTTCAGTCTTTTTTTCTCTTTGTTGCTTAGATGGTAATTTTTACTATACTGTTTCCCTGTTCACTGAATCTTTCTTCTATACACTGCACTCTGCTGTTGAGCTATCCAATGGACCTTTTATTTCAGTTACTCTATTTTTCAATTCCAAAATTTTAAAAATTTGGTTATTCTTTGTATCTTCCATTTATTTACTGAGATTTATTGTTTCTTGGCTTAAGCTTTCCTTTTAAAAAATGATTTGATATAACAGTGTTCAAAATTATGTTTTGGAGTGGTTCTATAATGGTTGCTTTAAAAGTGAAAGAAATGGTCTCTTGTAGACAACATATATAGGGGTCTTGTTTTTTTATCCACTCAGCCAGTCTTTGTCCTTAGGCTGGGACAAGACCCCTATATATGTTGTCTACAAGAGACCCACCTCAAAACAAGGGACACATACAGACTGAAAGTGAAGGGCTGGAAAAAGATATTCCATGCAAATAGATATTCCATCAGCAAATCAGCAAAATAGAGACAAAAAGAAAGCAGGAGTAGCAATACTCATATCAGATAAAATAGACTTTAAAACAAAGGCTGTGAAAAGAGACAAAGAAGGACACCACATCATGATCAAAGGATCAATCCAAGAAGAAGACATAACAATTATAAATATATATGCACCCAACATAGGAGCACTGCAATATGTAAGACAAATGCTAACAAGTATTAAAGGGGAAATTAACAATAACACAATAATAGTGGGAGACTTTAATACCCCACTCACACCTATGGATAGATCAACTAAACAGAAAATTAACAAGGAAACACAAACTTTAAATGATACAATAGACCCGTTAGACCTAATTGATATCTATAGGACATTTCACCCCAAAACAATGAATTTCATCTTTCTCTCAAGCACACACGGAACCTTCTCCAGGATAGATCACATCCTGGGCCATAAATCTAGCCTTGGTAAATTCAAAAAAATGGAAATCATTCCAAGCATCTTTTCTGACCATAATGCAGTAAGATTAGACCTCAGTTACAGGAGAAAAACTATTAAAAATTCCAACATATGGAGGCTGACATGCTGCTGAATAACCAACAAATCACAGAAGAAATCAAAAAATAAATCAAAATATGCATAGAAATGAATGAAAATGAAAACACAACAACCCAAAACCTGTGGGACACTGTAAAAGCAGTGCTGAGGGTAAGGTTCATAGCAATACAGGCATACCTCAAGAAACAAGAAAAAAGTCAAATAAATGACCTAACTCTGCACCTAAAGCAACTAGAAAGGAAGAAATGAAGAACCCCAGGGTTAGTAGAAGGAAAGAAATCTTAAAACTTAGGGCAGAAATACATGCAAAAGAAACAAAAGAGACCATAGCAAAAATCAACAAAGCTAAAAGCTGGTTCTTTGAAAGGATAAATAAAATTGACAAACCATTAGCCAGACTCATCAAGAAACAAAGGGAGAAATGCCAAATCAATAAAATTAGAAATGAAAATGGAGAGATCACAGCAGACAACACAGAAATACAAAGGATCATAAGAGACTACTATTAGCAATTATATGCCAATAAAATGGACAACGTGGAAGAAATGGACAAATTCTTAGAAAAGTACAGCTTTCCAAAACTGAACCATGGAGAAATAGAAAATCTTAACAGACCCATCACAAGCACGGAAATTGAAACTGTAATCAGAAAACTTCCAGCAAACAAAAGCCCAGGTCCAGATGGCTTTACAGCTGAATTCTACCAAAAATTTAGAGAAGAGCTAATACCTATCCTACTCAAACTCTTCCAGAAAATTGCAGAGGAAAGTAAACTTCCAAACTCATTCTATGAGGCCACCATCACCCTAATACCAAAACCTGACAAAGATGCCACAAAAAAAGATAACTACAGGCCAATATCACTGATGAACATAGATGCAAAAATCCTTAACAAAATTCTAGCAATCAGAATCCAACAACACACTAAAAAGATCATACATCATGACCAAGTGGGCTTTATCCCAGGGATGCAAGGATTCTTCAATATCCACAAATCAATCAATCTAATATACCATATTAACAAATTGACAAATAAAAGCCATATGAATATCTCAATAGATGCAGAGAAAGCCTTTGACAAAATTCAACATCCACTTATGATAAAAACTCTCCAGAAAGCAGGAATAGAAGGAACATACCTCAACATAATAAAAGCTATATATGACAAACCCACAGCAAACATTATCCTCAATGGTGAAAAATTGAAAGCATTTCCCCTAAAGTCAGGAACAAGACAAGGGTGCCCACTCTCACCACTAATATTCAACATAGTTTTGGCCACAGCAATCAGAGCAGAAAAAGAAATAAAAGGAATCGAAATTGGAAAAGAAGAAGTAAAACTCACTGTTTGCAGATGACATGATCCTCTACATAGAAAACCCTAAAGACTCCACCAGAAAATTACTAGAGCTAATCAATAAATATAGTAAAGTTGCAGGATATATAATCAACATACAGAAATCCCTTGCATTCCTATACACTAATAATGAGAAAATAGAAAGAGAAATTAAGGAAACAGTTCCATTCACCATTGCAACGAAAAGAATAAAATACTTAGGAATATATCTACCTAAAGAAACTAAAGACCTATATGTAGAAAACTATAAAACACTGGTGAAAGAAATCAAAGAGGACACTAATAGATGGAGAAATATACCTTGATCATGGATCGGAAGAATCAATATAGTGAAAATAAATATACTACCCAAAGCAATCTATAGATTCAATGCAATCCCTATCAAGCTACCAATGGTATTCTTCACAGAGCTAGAACAAATAATTTCACGATTTGTATGGAAATACAAAAAACCTCGAATAGCCAAAGCAATCTTGGGAAAGAAGAATGGAACTGGAGGAATCAACCTGCCTGACTTCAGGCTCTACTGCAAAGCCACAGTCATCAAGACAGCATGGTACTGGCACAAAAACAGAAGTACAGATCAGTGGAACAAATAGAAAGCCCAGAGATAAATCCATGCACCTATGGACACCTTATCTTTGACAAAGGAGGCAAGAATATACAATGGAGAAAAGACAATCTCTTGAACAAGTGGTGCTGGGAAAACTGGTCAACCACTTGTAAAAGAATGAAACTAGAACACTTTCGAACACCATACACAAAAATAAACTCAAAATGGATTAAAGATCTAACATAAGACTAGAAAGTATAAAACTCCTAGAGGAGAACATAGGCAAAACACTCTCTGACATACATCACAGCAGGATCCTCTATGACCCACCTCCCAGAATATTGGAAATAAAAGCAAAAATAAACAAATGGGACCTAATTAAAATTAAAAAGCTTTTGCACAACAAAGGAAACTATAAGCAAGGTGAAAAGACAGTCTTCAGAATGGGAGAAAATAATAGCAAATGAAGCAACTGACAAAAAATTAATCTCAAAAATATACAAGCAACTCCTGCAGCTCAATTCCAGAGAAATAAACGACCCAATCAAAAAATGGGCCAAAGAACTAAACAGACATTTCTCCAAAGAAGACATATAGATGGCTAACAAACACATGAAAAGATGCTCAACATCACTCATTATCAGAGAAATGCAAATCAAAACCACTATGAGGTACCATTTCATGCCAGTCAGAATGGCTGCTATCCAAAAGTCTACAAGCAATAAATGCTGGAGAGGGTGTGGAGAAAAGGTAACCCTCTTACACTGTTGGTGGGAATGCAAACTAGTACAACCACTATGGAGAACAGTGTGGAGATTCCTTAAAAAACTGGAAATAGAACTGCCATACGACCCAGCCATCCCACTGCTGGGCATACACACTGAGGAAACCAGAATAGAAAGAGACACATGTACCCCAGTGTTCATTGCAGCACTGTTTATAATAGCCAGGACATGGAAGCAATCTAGATGTCCATCAGCAGACGAATGGATAAGAAAGCAGTGGTACATATACACAATGGAGTATTACTCAGCCATTAAAAAGAATACATTTGAATCAGTTCTAATGAGGTGGATGAAACTGGAGCCTATTATACAGAGTGAAGTAAGCCAGAAAGAAAAACACCAATACAGTATACTAACGCTTATATATGGAATTTAGAAAGATGGTGACAATAACCCTGTATGCGAGACAACAAAAGAGACACAGATGTATAGAATAGTCTTTTGGACTCTGTGGGAGAGGGTGAGGGTGGGATGATTTGGGAGAATGGCATTGAAACATGTCTAATATCACATGTAAAATGAATCGCCAGTCCAGGTTCGATGCATGATACAGGATGCTCGGGTCTGGTGCACTGGGATGACCCAGAGAGATGGTATGGGGAGGGAGGTGGGATGGGGGTTCAGGATGGGGAACACATGTACACCCACGGTGGATTCATGTTGATGTATGGCAAAACCAATACAATATTGTAAAGTAATTAGCCTCCAATTAAAATAAATAAATTTATATTAAAAATTAGCTCTTAAAAAAAAGTGAAAATGAAGTCGCTCAGTCGTGTCTCATTCTTGTGACCCCATGGACTGTAGCCTACCAGGCTCCTCCATCCATGGGACTTTCCAGGCAAGACTATTGGAGTGGTTTGCCATCTGCATCTCCAGGAGATCTTCCCGACCCAGGGATTGAACCTGGGTCTCCCGCATTGTAGGCAGACGTTTTACCATCTGAGCCACTAGGGAAGTCCTTGCTTTAAAATCTTTTTCAAATAATGCTAACATATCTATCTTCTCTGTGTTGGCATCTATTGTCTTTTTCACTCAGTTTGATATATTCCTGGTTCTTGTCATGATGAGCGATTTTCAATTGACACCTGGACATTTTCATATTATGTTCTGAGTCTGGATCTTATTTAAAACTTCTGTTTAAGTTGGCTTTATTTGACACCATTACACTGGGGGAAGGAGAGAGTGCCACCTCATTAGTGGATATAGAAATCCAAGTTTCCCACTTGGCCTCTGTTGACAGCCAAGTTAGGGAAGTGCTCCTCATTTTTGCTGTGTGGGGGTGGGACTTCTGGTTCTCCTTGCATTTTCAGTTGACAATGCTAGGCATAGTTTCATTACTCTCCACTAGGCTTCCTCTGTGGAGAAGGCGATGGCACCCCACTCCAGTACTCTTGCCTGGAAAATCCCGTGGATGGAGGAGCCTGGTAGGCTGCAGTCCATGGGGTAGTAAAGAGTCAGACACAACTGAGCGACTTCACTTTCAATTTTCACTTTCATGCATTGGAGAAGGAAATGGCAACCCACTCCAGTGTTCTTTCTTGCCTGGAGAATCCCAGGGACGGGGCAGCCTAACGGGCTGCCATCTGTGGGGTTGCATAGAGTCGGACACGACTGAATTGACTTAGCAGCAGCAGCAGCAGCAGCAGGCTTCCTCTGACAGCACTCCAGTAGAGAATGTTAGGGACTCTTTGCTACTGCTTGTGGGCATGGAAGTCCAGGCCCTCCAGGTGGTCTCCCTGATATCATGGGCTCATTACTGCCTGGTAGGAGTGAAAGTCACCCTATTAATATAATAAAAGACATCTTTATAATTTTCTTGACTTAGGCACTCTGTTCCAAAAATAGGTATAAATAAGACCAAATATATATTCTTAGTATAAACCAAAGTAGCACTATATAGTTGAGAAATAAAAAACTGATACATGATATAATGGGTGTCTGTTATGAGAATTCCGTCAAGTGTTGGATTGGCTGATACAAGCACTACTGGTAGCAGCAGGAAAAGAGGATTTGGTGAATCAATACAAGGAGGTGAGACTGTGCAGCATTATTCCTGTGGACAGGGGTCTCTCTGCCTGACAGAAGATCTTTACGTAGGAGCAGGAAGAGTTGGTTGACTGGTGGTTGGTGGCGGGTAAGGGGCAGATACAGAGTAGACTAGAAAAATAAGAGAGAAGTATTTGTACTTAATGTAGTAAGCTGATGGGTTGGCACTTGTTGAAGGTACCACATGAGAGAACAGCCAAGATGCAGCCATATTGGGGTTTTGGCTTCACTCCTTTAATAATCTGGTTGGCAGTTTCAACTCTCCAGGCATAGTGGATGAAATATGGTAAAGCAGAGAGATATCTCTATGTGAGGGACTATACCTAGAGAAGTAGTGGGGATAGGAGTCTGAAACAAGGCTGATGACAGCCTAAGAGCTCCAGGATTAAGCAATCAGATTTAGAAAAATAATCTTTCTAGAGGAAAAGGGTAGTGATGCAAAGACACAAGAAATAGTAAGATGATGTCTATTTTATATATAACCTTCTACCCAAAACCAGGAACTTTGGGGAAGCTCTTGATGTCAGATTTCATATCTTGAGTTCCCCCAAATGCTTAGCACACAGTCTCATGCACTGATAATGTTCAACAAATTTGAGCATAAATAGAAACATTTGTTTTTATTTAGCTTGCTGGTTTGTGCAGTCTTAAGGATCCTAGAGTAGAATGACTGAATAAAATAAGTCCATCATGGAAATGGTTATTGAGCATCTCCTATGTACAAAGTACTGCTATTGAGCTAGTCAAAAACAAATCTTTGTTCAGGGGTGATGCAAGACCTTAACCAAAATTGCTGTTAGATTTTTAGTACTGTGTACCTCTTGGGTAGGCTACATATGTTTATCTTCCTAGAAATATTAATAACACTTATATTTCAACTTTCTTGGGCAGATACATTTAAGAGAGACAATACTGCATAATGGTTAAGAGCAGACTCTTGAGTCAGGTGGCCTGTGTTTAAATCTTTGCCATGTCAATTACAGTTTGACTTTTGTCAAGTTATTTACCTTTTCTATGCCTCCTTTTACTGAATTATAAAATATGATAATAACAGTATCTACCACCCAAGATGTTGTGCATAATTCACAAATTAATGTAGGTGAAATGGTTCATTAGCTCTTGGCACGTTGTATACTTTTGTTAAAAATATACCATTATTGTTGCTACTTAATCCTTCTTAAACACTTGGTTATTTATTGATACTGGCTATTTATATATTAATTGCACATAGACCTTGAGCAATAGTCTTATTGACTATAAATATATTGTTCTTATAGCTTTATGATAACTGCTACTGTCCTTGCTCAGTTGAGAGAAACACTGAGAGATTGCTACTTGCAGGCTTTGGGGTCAGCTTGCCTTGGTTCCAATCTAAGTTCTACTTTATACTAACAGTATGAGCTGCAACAAGTTATTTCAGCTCAACTGAGCCTTGTGTTTGTCACCTTTGACTTAAGGATATTATACAACTCACAGGGCTGTTATGAGACCTAAACTAGATGAGTGTAAAGTGGCAGAGTGACTGGCACAGAGTAAGTGACGGACAGTAACTAAGTGGCACACACTGTAACTCTTGGGAGAGAGAGAAATTAGGGACTGAAACTCCCTCCTTCCAGCCAGAGTAAGAGCTCTGGTGCAGATCAAGAGTAAAATGAAGTTCTGGAGTCCACAGAGCCACACAATTAGACCACCCTGCTAGGGGTGGAATATAGGAATTATAAATAGAACTGGCTTAAGGCAAACAAACCCTTGCTTTCTTTTGGCTCTCTTGGAGCCCTTCTTTTTCTGCATAGCTTGTTCTTTTTATTCTTTCTGATCCCAGAGGGCTGGAGCAATAAGACACCATTCCCAGGATCTTGGAAATTTGGGCAGGACAAGGGTACAGAGAAAGAGAGTGGGTGGCTTAGCCCATTTAGGTCTTATAGAAAAGAGAGGGTTGATGAGAGACAGAGGGAATGGCAGAACAGTTTTCCTTGTGGGATCCCTCCCTTCCCCCTGTTAGGCCAGGTTCTAAGATCCAGTGATGGGAGATATGGTGAGGGCCATAGAAAGGGGGACCAAAGAGCCTCCTCAGAATCCTGCTCAGCTTGATCTCCTGTATGAGCTCCATGCAGGAGTGGGAAAAGGGAGTCCTTGGCTGCATACACAGTTCAATCCAGGATTGACTAAACAGTGTTCCCTCAGTGCTATTTATCTCCTGAGTACTGTAGAGGTTTTGAAAAATGACCAAAAATCCACTGGAGCTCCTCCCATCAAAATGTGGAGTCTATCTTCCCCTCTTGGAGTCAAGGTGGCTTGTAATGGCTTCAACCAATACAATATGACAGAAGTGATATTACACTACTTCTGATGTTAAGTCCTAAAAAACCAGGCAGCTTTTACCTGGTTCTTTTAAGATAGTATCTCTGAGGGAAGTCAGTTGCCCCTTAAGTTACATAACCCTGAGATCGCCATGCTGGAGAAGCCACATATATAGTAGGCACTTTATGCAATAATCTCTGTTAATGCAGTCTTCTAGCCATTCCCACCAAGGCACTGGACATGGAGGTAAAGCCATTCCATCCATCACCTAAGTATCTTGAGTGCCCTCATCTGACATCACAAGGAGCAAACATCCCAGAAAAGCTCTGCCCAAATTCCTGAACCACAGAATCCATGAGCATAATAAAGCTGTTGTTGAGCCACAAAGCTCAAAATGGTTTATTATGCAGCAACTTATACTGAAACAAGAACTTAGAGTCAGCAGATGGTTAGTTGAGGTTTGAGGGACCCAAGATACCTCACCCAAATCTCTCTTTTCCTATAGAACATGACCCTGGCTTTGTGGTGATGCTTCCCTGCCACCTCATTTTAGCTCATTTAAAAAAAAATAAGGCCATAGCCAAACACTAAGTGGTGATAGAGCCAACTCAACCTGGTTCAAGAGATGGGCAAGTAGAAGAAGAAAAAATAAATACTGGGGGTAAAGTTAGTACTCCCTAGGTAATTCTGTGAGAAGGAAATGCCAGGTGGACTGTGATCAGCTTCTGAATTTGTCCCTGGCTCTCTTCATCCTGGGAGAATTTACCTCTGTTTGCTCCAGCTCCAGGGGGACAGTCAAAAATGTTGGTTCCTCCCACTGTCAGCAGAGCTGCCCTCTCCTGTTGCTTCACATGCACTCATTTTGAAAAACTAGGAATGGTGATAATCATGACCATTCCATTTCAGAATCCTTGGAAGGGCCAGTGAAGCTGGTACAGACCAAAAGGAGGAGTTGGAAATGACCAATGTAGTCAGTACCTTACCACTTGGATTTTCAATTGTAAACTTTGCTGATCTGAAGAAAGTCTAGGTGTTTTAGAAGAAGCATCCAAGATCAGGTGTGCACTGTTCATTAGAATTCTAGAATTTGGAGTCATAAAGACCCTCAGAGTTTTTCTAGTTCAATTCCCTCATTGTACCCAGGAGAAAACTGAAGCACGGAAAGCAGAAGTGATTTGGATACATTTTTTAAGCCACTAAGTGACAGAAGCAGAAAGAGAAACCTGGTTTTCCCAGTCCTAATCCAGAGTTATCCTCATCATACTTGACATCTGCTGCTGCTGCTGCTAAGTTGCTTCAGTCGTGTCCGACTCTGTGCGACCCCATAGACGGCAGCCCATCAGGCTCTACGGTCCCTGGGATTCTCCAGGCAAGAACACGGGAGCGGATTGCCATTTCCTTCTCCAATGCATGAAAGTGAAAAGTGAAAGTAAAGTCGCTTAGTCGTGTCCGACTCTTAGCGACCCCATGGACTGCAGCCTACCAGGCTCCTCCGTTCATTGGATCTGCCAGGCAAGAGTACTGGAGTGGGGTGCCATTGCCTTCTCCGATATTTGACATCAGTGCCTCACAAACTTTCACGTGCATACAAATCACGTGGGGATCTTGTTTATCTTGAGAAATGCCATAAGGGTCTGAGACTGCATTTGTAATAAACTCTCAGTTAATGTCAATGCTGCTCATCCTTGAACCACACCTTAAGTTAGCAAAGGTATTGGGCATAATTAGAGGGAGAAGTTAACAAATCATCTTTCTCTTGAAGTGTCAGCATCACAATCACTGTTTTATCATTTGAATCTTTTACTACATGATTATTTTTCATTTGCCATCTCCTTATATTCCCCCTTCCTTTTGAGGGTTTTGCCAAGTGCCTTGGTATTAGCACCAGGGGAAGGTGAAACAAACATGCATAAGAAAAAAGATAAGAAGAAATGTAATGGTATGTTTAAGTTCATTTTGCTTCTCCTTAGTGGATTTTGCAAAAGGTCTGTTGAAGGTAGAGGTAGAAATTGGCTCCAAAACAAGTTTGGGGGTTATTTCTGGATTTCCTGTTCCCTGTATTCATGGAAAATCCAGAGCATGCAGTATGAATATATAATAGTGTGCCCAGTTTTCTTGTGTGGTTTGTGGAAACTGGTCACATTGCTTTACAGCCGCACCACATATATTTAAAGGCTATAGCTATGCAATGGGGCTTCAGTCCAAATGATTCAGAAAATTGCTTCAATCCTTTACTCTGTCAGTAGAGTTCTGGCTGGTACTTACAGAAGAAGTGGATGAAGAACAGAAACTTATGCCTTCTATTTATGCTAGCAATGACCTTCAACTTAAGTAAGATTATTTCCCTTCCCAATTTTAGAAAATATATGCTCACACTGAAGCTGGTTCGAAGTCTTTTCAGCTCTGTCACCCCATGATCTAACACAGTTCACTTCCCTCTCTGCAATTCAGTTCCCTCATTTGTAAAATGAGGGATTGGACTACTTCTAAAGTTCTAATATTCCAATAACTGTCTTCAGGCCTGGATAGTGGTCGCTGATGAGCAAGACAATGGTTAAGGCCATGAAAATATCTGCTTCAACCTTGTCTTCCAGGTTCTCTTACTTCCTAACTTCCTAAAGAGAGACATACACATTATAAAGATTTTTAGCCACAAGAATTGAAACAATGCCTTTTCTGTTTATACCTTGGTTACCCAGAAATATAAATAAAACAGAACACTTCTCTCAGACATAAAAAAAAGGAGTTCTGGTAACCTGAGGCTTCACTCTGTTGAGCTTTTCTGCTTGTGTCCTTTATGCTTGTAGGTGACAACAAGCAGGACTAGGGGTGGGACTGGGAGCAGCTGGAGTCTGGACTCGGTGGGCTGACAATCATGTTTTCTTAAGAGGTGTCAGGAATGATCTTAGTCATATATAAAATGTGAGTGATGCCAGGAAATGTTTATCAGTTCTTTAAAAGGAGATTCAGATTCAAATTCCTTTGTCATGAGTTTAGAAAGAGAGCAGAGAAGGAAATGTCAGGCTAAGGTTGACTCCCTTACCTTGAAACGTAGACCCTGGGGAGTGCCCTTGGTGAAGGAGTTCTGTGACTGCCTAGAGCACTCAGTGTTTTAAGAACTGACTTGAATGCTTCTGGTCTCAGCAGAAATAAAAAAAAGCCATATTATATTTTAAAATAGGAACTAACCCAAATGGAACTGCACCGTTTCTCTATAGGTGCTCACTTCCCTATGGGTCCTCATCCTGGAGTTAGACACTGAGTGATTCATTTGTGTTTCTCTGGTGGTTTTGGGTTTTTTCTTTGGAGGGGGGGGGGTCCTGGTTTTTTTAAAACTGGCTTCTGTGACATTATTTCTCTGGGATCCAATTTTATAGAGTGCAGGGTTTCTCAACCTCGGCACTGTTGACATTTGGGGCTGGGTAATTATTTGCTGTGGGGGATCTCCTGTGCATTGCAGGATGTTTAGCAGCATCCCTGGCCTCCATTCACTAGAATCCAGTAGTACCTTCCTCACAGTGTGACAACCAAAAATGTCTCCAGGCATGGCCCAAGGTTCCCTGGGGTACAAATCCACCCTCCTTCTTTCAATCCACCTGGCCCATATATATGAAGCCCACCTTTCAATCAGAGATTATCAAAGATTTTTGTGCACACTGTAGAATCTGCTGAGGGTCTTCCTCCTCTGCCTGTTGATGTCCTTATCCATCAAGGAGCGTCTCCAAAGGCCCAGGTTAGATGGACAGAAATCTTCCATCTTAGTTTGACACTTTCATCTTCTACATGGGCTCTCCCTTGCAAGTCCTTTGCAACAGTGACAAATAAATCTTGACACAGGGCTGAGGTCTGGTCTGTTCAAGAAAGACATTACACTTGATTTTGAATGTTTGGTTCTGAGAGGCACTGGGGGCTCCTGTGTTTCAAACAGAGATATGAGACAGTAATGAAGGAAGGAAGGAGGGGAGGAGAACAAAGAACCAAAGAGAAGGAGAGGAAAAAAAACAGAGAGGGTATCTGGTCTATCTTTCACATCTAAGGAAGTAGAAACCTAAGCCAGCTCACACAGTCTTAGCCATATGATGTTTTAAATTATTCATATAAGGAAATTTCACACTGCAACCTGTCAATACTGCCAGTTCTAGTCATGAATTTTCCATTTCATTTGAGACTTATGCATTTTGGAGTTATAAAAGGAGAGGCACTTCTTGGTAAACATCTTATTCCAGAACATGGTAGAAAGGAACCAGAGCTGAAACTGTGCATTTTCAGTGTGGCAATGCAAGCTGATAGCCTTGAAACCTGGGCTTTCAGCCTAGGTCTTCTAATCAGCAGTGTGATTTTGGACACATCATCTTTCTATGGCCTTGTTACTTTCATCTGGAAAATTAGAGTAAGTTGGACTATAAAATCTCTAAGTCCTCTTCTTTGAAGATATTACACCAAATATTTGGTTCTCAAAGAGCACCTTGGAATTTGATTTCCAAGCAACTAATGCCGCCATCTTGTGGCCAAAGAAGGGTTTCTTTTTGGCCTTCAGATAGGGGACCAATGATGATTTGCCTTCACTTAGTACATTTTCAGTCTATCTATCCACTTGCCTACTTATCTATCCATCCATTCATCTATTTTATATTTTATTTTCTATTAAATTATAATATTCACAAGGGTGATAAATTTTTACTAACTGAGCACACCTAGCACCCAGATCATGAAAGAGAAGATTACGAGATCCCAGAAGCTCTCTTGTGTCCCTTTTCAATCACTTTCACCCCCACCCCACACACATACACACAGATATAATGAATTTCACAAATGTAAAGAACAGAAGGAAATGTACAAAGCAGAAGGAACCAGATGCATAAGTTACTACCTGCTCACTCTCCTGATTAATAGGATAGTTTAGTTTTGCTTGATTTTGTACTTTATATAAACTGAATTATACACTGTGTACTCTTTTGCACCTGGCTTCTTTTGCTCAACATTATGCTCATGAAATTCATCCATACTGTTGCATGTAGCTGTAGATAGTTCTCATTGCTGTATAGTATTCCTCAAGAGCCTTTTAAAAATTATTCTGTAATTAAATTAAATTTTATTTTTTAAATAAAAAAGTAATTATGTGTATGATAGAAAATATTTTAAAAGACCTAACTCTCCATCTAAAGGCAACCATCATTAATATTTTGGTGTATTTCATTCTGGTATTTTTCTATGCATATTTTCAACATATTTAATAGTCACACAGAATCATATGTGTAAATTTTATTAATACTATAATGTAAACACTGTACTGTGTAGTTAAAATATTCATGGATATTATTTTTAATAAATACATTATCTTAGTGTTAGAGATTTGGGATATTCATTTTACTTTGTTTTTTGTTTGTTTTGTTTTTTACTGTTAACAAACACAATGAACATATTTGACCACAAAATGTTTTCTGTTCTTTGAGGGAGCTTCCTTGGAATGAAATATCAGAAGTAGGGTTACTGAGTCAAAGCCTTTCGCAACAGGAGACCATTCCAGTTTGTGCCTAGAATGCAGTGAAAAGAGACTGAGGAAGGAACCGGCTCACACTGAACACCTAGTAGTACATGACTCAGACACTGTGCTAGGTGCTTTGCTGACGTTCTCTCACTTAGTTCTCCCAAGAACTCTAGGAGGTACCTAAAAGCTGCATTTTGGAGGGAGAAAAATCAAGGCTCGGAGAGGTAAGGCCAGTTGTCCAAAGTCACACAATGAGTAAAGCAGCAGAAGCAAGATTTGGACTCATTCATGTCTGTCTCCTACAAAGCTTGGGATCTTTAAACTCTGCCACACTGCCCCCCAGAGTGCAATTTTAATAATGCAATTGAAATGCATCCACTTTTTCCAGTTCTTTTTTCCACAAGCCTGTCACAGTACTTAATAACCTGCAAATGTTCTCTGGCAGGGGAAAATTACACATATTTCAGCCTTTACACTGAACCAAGGTATCAGAGTAGTTCTAGTCTTCTAGCCGGCCTAAGAGATGGAGATTAAGTACCAAGAGAGTGTGAGCCATGTTTCTCAACTATGTTCATACTTCTTAAATTTCCTCTGGAAGGAAATGGGAATTTCATTGTTTGTTTCCTCTCTATTAAAGCATCTGAGTGTTTTCTCTTCTTTGCCCACTGCCACCCCCTCTAACTTTTCTCCAACTTGAATGTTGTCTTGTAGTCATCTGTTGCACTACTAAAGTTCATCTGCCCCTCCTCTCTGCAAATGCTAAAACCTCACTGCTGGATTTCTGGATGCCCTTCTTGCTCATTCCTAGGTACTTTCTAGTTTCTCTATACTTCACCCCCTGCCAAGTCCATCTTCTTTATTTTTCCCCAATCTCTTCTTCTTATCTGCTGCTGCTACTACTACTGCTACCACCACCACCAATACCATCTTAGTTGATCTCTCAGGTTACTTGCAGCCACTTTGGGAAACAGAAAGAGGAGAGTCCTGAGAGAATGAGAAGGGAAAGAAGAAAAGATTTGTGCTTGGAGCCATGAGCAACCAAAGCTTCAATCCAACCCATAAGTTGCATGTTAGATAAGTGTCAGGCAAGTGGAGAGCTTTATAAGCATTCTAAATGCCTGCCATGAAGACAATTGCCAGCGTTCTTTGCTCTCATTTAGGGCCGAGGTCTGAGGGAGATGTCAGTATGTCTTGCCTTGTTCTGAATTGCCCAACAAGCAAGACCTTTCTCAGAATGCTGTATGCCCTGCTTCTTCAACCTGACACCAAAATAACACTCCATGCAATACCCCCATCCTGATACTAAAGTCTACACAAAGTTTGGAGGACTGATGAACACAAAGCTAATGGATGTCAAAATCCTTTTGCTTTCATATCTGGTACAGGAACTACTGGATATCCATAGTGAAGTGAAGTGAAAGTCGTTCAGTCGTGTCAGACTCTTTGTGACACAATGGACTATAGCCCACGAGGCTCCTCTGTCCATTTATGCAGAAATAAATAAACTTCAATCCTCGTCTCATGCCGTAAACAAAATTAATTCAAAATGGACCATCGAACTAAATATAGGAGCTAAAACTATAAAAGTCTTAGAAGAAAACATAGGAATAAATCTTTATTACCTTGAGTCAAGCTGCGGTTTTGTAGATATGATAAAAGCATAAGCAACAAAGGAAAATAAAAATTGGACTTAATCAAAATTTAAAACTTTCATATGACAACAAATTCTTAGAATCAAATTACCAAATGAACTCAAGAATAAATGGAAAATCTGTATAGACCTATAACATTAACGATGAATCGGTAATTAAAAAAAAAAGTCTCAACAAAGAAAAGTCCAGGACCAGATGGCTTCACTGGTGAATTCTACCAAATAGTTAAAGTAGAATGAACACCAATCCTTCTCAAACTCTCCCCCCAAAATAGAAGTAGGAACACTTCTGAATTCATTCTATTAGGACAGTTTTCCCCTGATATCAAAGCCGGGCAAAGGCACCACAAGGGAACTAAAGGCAAATATGCCATATGAATACAGATTCAAGCAATTTCAACAAAATACTTGCAAACAAATCTATCAGCATATTAAAAGGACCACAATAAGTGAAATTTATCCCAGGAATGCAAGGGTGGTTTACATAAGAAAATTAATCAATGTAATATAGTGTATTAACAGAAGAAAGAAATAAACCACATGATTTTAGTTAGGGTAGAAAAATTAATTGATGGACTCCAACCACCTTCTCTTGATAAAAACTTTCAACAAAATAAGAATAGAAGGGAACTTCTTTAACATGATAATGACCATTTATGAAAAACCTACAGTTAGTACTATACTCAATGATGAAAGACTGAAAATATTTCCCTAAGATCAGAAATAAAGCAAGGATAACTGCTTTTACTATTACTATTTAAAATGTTAATTATACTAGAAGCTTTAGTCCAGATCAGTTAGGCAATAAAAATCATCTAAATTGGAAACACAAAAGTAAAAGTATCTCTATTGCAGATAACATCGATATATATTGTTTTGTATATCTATAACATTCAAGAGAATACACACACACACACACACACCAATAAATATATTCACCGAAGTTACAGGGTACAAAAACAAAACAAAAAAAAAAACAAAATTAGTTGAGTTTCTACACACCAGCAATGAAAAATCTAAAAAAGAAGTTAGGAAAAACAGTTCTATTTATAATAATATCCAAAGAATAAAAGACTTAGGAACAAATTTAACCAGGGAGGTAAAAGACTTGTACTCTGAAAACTACAAAACATCACTGGAAGATATTGAAGAAGATCTGACAAAATTGAAAGATATCTCATTTGTGTGGATTAGGAGACAATATTGTTAACATGGCAATACTACCCAAAATAATCTACAAATTCAATGCAATCTATATCAAAATTTCAATGATCTTTTTTTGTTGTTGTTGAAATGGAAAAGCAAATCTTCAAATTAATATGGAATTGCAAGGGGACCCAAATAGCCAAAATAATCTTGAAAAAGAAGAAAAAAGTTGGAGGACTCACTCTCCCCAATTTATTCTGCCATTTTAAGAAATGAAGGACACAAGCTACAATGTGCAAGATCCTGGAACACATTAAGTAAGTGAAAGAAGCCAGACACAAAAGGTCACATACTGCATGATTCCATTTATATGAAATAGTCAGCACAGTAAATCCATAGAGACACAACATAGATTGGTTGTTGCCAGAGGCTAGGGGGAATGAGGAATGGGGAACAACTGCTTAATAGGTACAGGGAGTTTTTAGGGGGTGATGATGAAAATGTTTGGGAACTAGATAAAGGTGGTGGTTGTAGAACATTTTAAATGCACTAAATGTCACTGAATTATATACACTTGAAAGTGGTTAATTTTATGGTATGTCACTTTACCTCAGTAAAAAAGTGTAAACTTCTGTGTTTCAAAAGATACCATCAAGAAAGTGAAAAGACAACCCACAATATGGGAAAAATATTTGCAAATCAGGCAAATATCCACAGTAATCACCTTTTACAACATAACAATTAAAAGAAAATACAATGAAAAAATTAAAAACACAACAGCCAAAGATTTGAAAAGATATTTCTCCAAAGAAGATATAAAAATGGCCAAGAAGCACATGAAAAGATGTTTTCTATTAACATCATTAGTTACTAGGGAAATACAACTATAATGAGATACCAGTTTATACCACTAGGATGGCTAGAATTAAAAAAAAAAAAAAAACATGGAAAATATCTAGTGTTGGTGAGAATGAGGAGGAATCTGAACACATGCATTTCTAGTAGAAATTAAAAACGGTGCAGCCTCTTTGAAAAACAATTTGGTAGTTCCTCAAAAATTTAAACATAGAGTGATCATATAGCCCAACAATTCTACACCTGTGTATATACCCAAGATAAATGAACATACATGTTCACCAAAACAATGTGTACATGAATGTTCCTAGTGGCATTATTCATAATAGCCAAAAAAGTGGAAACAACCCAAATGTCTATCAACTGCTAGATGGATTTATAAAACGAGGTATATCCAAAAATAGAATATTCTTCACCTTTTAAGAGATAAAATCTGTAAAACCTTTTCTAATTCTTTGCCACTCTAACCCCAGGGTTCATTGGGCACTCCCTCCTCCATGTTCCTGCAGTATCCCACATATGTATCTACAATGCTTTGTTGTACTTCTTTATGAGAAGTGAAACAATCTACCACCACAACAATTTATTGTCTACATCCTTTGCCTTTACTATTCTACTGTCTTCATCAACATAACTTTACTATTTCAGGAAATTCTTGCCTAGAAAGGTGAAAGTTGCTAATAAACTTTATTACCAGGACCTTGGGCTTCCCTGGTAACTCAGTCAGTGAAGAATCTGTCTGCAATGCAGGAGGCTTGGGTTTGATTCCCTGGGTCAGGAAGATCCCCTGGAGAAGGGAAAGGCTACTACCCACTCCAGTATTCTTGTCTGGAGAATTCCATGGACAGAGAAGCCTGGTGGGCTACAGTCCATGGGGTTGCAAATAGTCGGACATGACTGAGCAACTAAACCCCCCCCCACCACCACCACCACCAGGACCTTACCAAGAGAACCATCAACTCCTCAACAGAAATCATCAACCAATAGTTTACACCCCCAAACTCTTTGAACCCCTCTCCTCTAAATCCTCACCTACTAGGTCCACCAGTCTTAAACTATTGCATTGTGATCCAGGCCCCTCCCCATTGAAAGACCCACTATAAACAAGACTGCACAATCTCATGAATATCCTGACTTCACCTTCACCCTTTATAGATGCTACTGAGTCTCTACTGAGCTAGTACTCCCCCTTACATGGAGAAAATAAACTTAGCCTTGTGTCCTCAATGGGTAGTTTTGTTAATATTTTGAAGGAAATAGAATTCCACATTTGTGTGCATATTTATCTCTATTAGATTTGGAGTTCCTTGAGAGCACAGACTATGTCTGCTTCTCTTTTAATGCTCCATATCTAGCATACTGCCTAGAATATTATTAAGGATTTAAGCAAGAATTGTATTGAATGAATGAATGAATAAGAGGTAAGCAAATCTGTAGTCTGTTAAAACACTTAGGCTATTGAAATAACAGAGGGTAAAAATATGAAGACTTCAATCAAGGTGGTCTAAATAGAGAAGAGGGTGAAATACATTTAGAAGGAAGAATTAATGAGACTATATAGTATATTTAATGTGGTAGGTAAAGAAGAGGACAGAATTAAAACTGCCTTTGAGGTTTCTCTCTTGGGTGACTGGGTAGATGCCACTTATAATTTTTTAATGTTGATAATGAATTTAAGAGGAAGAAAAAGTGTTGGGGGCAAAACGATAGTCTACTTGGACATTCAACTTGAACTCTAGTGTTATTATACTTCTATATTGCCATTCTGATTAAAAAGCACTGAATTTGGAGTCTAGAAGCTTGGATTCTGGTTCTGGTTTGACTGATTGTAGGCACTTTGCCGGACTTCCCAAGTGGCTCAATGGGTAAAGAATCCACCTGTTGTACAGAAGACGCAAGAGACTTGGGTTCGACCCCTGGGTCAAGAAGACCCCTGGAGGAGGAAATGGTAACCAACTCCAGTATTCTTTCCTGGGAAATCCCATGGACCAGAGGAGCCTGGTAGGATACAGTTCATGAGGTCACAAAAGAGTTGGACATGGCTAAAGCAACTTTGCACACCCGGGCACTTTGCCATTATGTTCGTGCTTTGCTCTCATCTTTAAAATGAAACTAATGGATCTTCATGTATCATTCCCACTATAACAATCTTGGATAGAATGATGATTTACACCATGTCTCTTGCATGATCTGAAGTAAAGATATGTAAGAGAACAGCAGAGGGCATCATTATATAAAAGGTACACAGAATATAAAAAAAACAGTTTTAAGAATAGATCAGCATTTTCAGGCTGTAATAGATCTTTGTAAATAACCTTATATTTGCATACTGTTTTATAAAATTAACAAAATAAATTCAACTATGAGTTTTTTTTTTCTTTTCTTTTTTTTTCTTTTAGGATTCATGTTGATATATGACAAAACCAATACAATATTATAAAGTTAAAAAATAAAATAAATCAACTATGAGTTTTTAAATATGTGATTTGTCCTCACCATAATAATGTGCTCTGCATTGGAAATAGATTACCCTATTTTATGGTTGAGGAAACAAGTTTTGAGAAACTAGTAAGTTTTCCTGGCCCATAAATCTAGTAAAAAGCAAGGACAAGACTAAATCCAGATCTTTAAACCCATATGTTTTGATTCACTGGCTTGATAATTGACCAAAAGAAGAGAAAGAGGGTTAAAATGGCTTCGTTAAAACTAAAGAGGTTAATGTCCTCTCTTCTGTGAGGTAAATGATTTATATACTACACACAGGTATAAAAAAATATGGCTTATTTATTTACTGTAACTAGTTTAATCTTTTTCAGGAATCCTCCTACCCCAGTGAAATATTGGTGGTACAGAAGAAAATGCACATATCCTCTTAGAAAATGGAGGATGGCTAGCCAGTTCTCAGTGCCATCGCTTTCTGCTTGTCTCTGCTGGTGTTTGCTGTAGGATGGCTGGTTTGATCTGGTATCTCACCTGATATGTATTGCATGGGGCTTACTTGGTGGCTCAGATGGTAAAGAATCTGCCTGCAATGTAGGAGACTTGGGTTCCATCCCTGGGTTGAGAAGATCCCCTGGAGAAGGGAATGGCAACCCATTCCAATACTGTGGCCTGGAGAATTCCATGGACAGAGAAGCCTTGGTAGGCTACAGTCCATGGGGTTGCAAAGAGTCAGAGACAACTGCACGACTAACACACACACACATACACATATTGCATGCATGTAGTTCCATTTGACTTTTTGACATGAAATAGCATCCACTGCTGCCGCCTTATTACACTATTGCCTCTAGACATTGAGGTCCCTACCTTCAATAGCCCAGTCCAACTTCCAGGCCTCTCTTTGTCCAGTGGTCCTATTAGTATCTCCCTGATTCTTCAGTGGGCACGTGGTAGGTGGGTGAGTTTGGGTCTTTCAAAGAGCAGATACCAAGGTGGGTTTAGAGGTATAAGATATTTACTGGGGAAAATGCCTCTGAGGGATAAAAGGAAGGGAGCAGGAGTAATTAGGGAGAGTCTTCAGACCTAATGCAGGTCTGACCTTTGTAGAAAGAAAGAGGGAAAGGAGGCTTGGGTAAAAAGACTCTCAGACTGTAGCACCATTCTAAGAAAGCTTTAGCCAGGTCAATGGATAATCTCAAAGCCAAAGTTATTCAGTAGAGGAGTCCTGCATTGTTCAGTTCTGGGACAACTATAGGGTACCTGTCATACCCAATCATTAGTTAGGAGCAGCCTGGGAAAAGCATGCATTTGGTGTCAATGCAATGGTGTATCCAGAGGGGTGTAAGCTGGGACTGTCAGTTATACTTCCTACAAGAGATTCTCTTGAAGAAAATCTGAGAAGAGCATTTATACAGATGCCACTATAGGGGAAAAAAGAAAACAAATGCATAGACAACTAAATGTAGAATATAATACCAATATCAATATCACTTAGCAATGATTAGTGCCAGAAAGAAAATAAAAATCAGAGTAAGGCCATAAAAAGTGACTTTTGCTTGAAAGGGACAGGGGAGCTCCTATGTTAAATGACACAGTCATAGAAGGCCTTTCTGAGGTGGTGGGGCTTCCTGGTGGCTCAGTTGGTAAAGAATCCACCTGCAATGCAGGAGACTTGGGTTTGATCCCTGAGTCGGGAAGATCCACTGGAAAAGGAAATGGCAACCCACTCCAGTATTCTTGCCTTGAGAATTCCATGGATAGAGGAGCCTGGTGGGCTGCAGTCCATGGGGTCACAAAGAGATATGACTTGGCAACTAAACCACCACCACTGAGGTGGTGACATTTGAGCAGAGGCCTAATGAAGAAAACTCTGTGAAAATCTCAGCAAAGAGCATTCCATAGACTTATGGACATGGGGAGAGGGGAGGAGAGGGTGAGATGTATGAAGAGCAACATGGAAACTTACATTCAGATCAGATCAGATCAGTCGCTCAGTCGTGTCCAACTCTTTGCGACTCCATGAATCGCAGCACGCCAGGCCTCCCTGTCCATCACCAACTCCCAGAGTTCACTCAGACTCAAGTCCATCGAGTCAGTGATGCCATCCAGCCATCTCATCCTCTGTCGTCCCCTTCTCCTCCTGCCCCCAATCCCTCCCAGCATCAGAGTCTTTTCCAATGAGTCAACTCTTCACATGAGGTGGCCAAAGTACTGGAGTTTCAGCTTTAGCATCATTCAAAACTTACATTACCATTTGTAAAATAGATAGCCAATGGGAATTTCCTGTATGGCTCAGTAAACTCAAACAGGGGCTCTGTATCAATCTTGAGGGGTGGGATGTGGTAGGAGATGGGAGGCAGTTTCAAAAGCGAGGGGATATATGTATACTTATGGCTGATTCATGTTGAGGTTTGACAGAAAACAACAAAATTCTGTAAAGCCATTATCCTTTGATAAAAAAAATAAATTAAAAAAAAGAGCATTCCAAGGGGAATGAATAGTTAGTAAAAAGGCCCTGAGGCAGGAATGAGTTCAATGGTTTGAGGGAACAAAAAGAAAACCCATGTGTCTAGAGCAGAGTGAAGAAGGGGGAAGTGGTAGGAGATATTAACAGGGGCCTTGTAGGCTTTGATAAGCAGTTTGGATTTTATTCTGAGAAGGGGAATCATTACAGGTTTTCAGGCAGGAGAGTAACATAATCAACATTCTGCTTTGTAGAGAACTGACTGAGGGTCATATGAGTGGATAACCAGTTGGGAGGGAAGTTAGGGAGACCAGTTAGGAGGCTATGACAATACAGCTGACACAAAGAGATGGCTTAACTAGAATGGAAGTGGTGGAAGTGAAAGGAGGCAGTTAGATTAGTGATATATTTTAAAGATAAAACTGTCATAACATGCTGATGGATCTGATGAGGAGTAAGAGGTAAAGGGAGGAGCCCATGATGATTCCTAGGCTTGGGGCTTAAAAATACTCCATGAGATCAATAAGAAAGAAGGTAGGGTGTTTGGGGTGGTAAGGTGTGAATCAAAGGTCTGTGCTACATTACCATGAATATTGTAAAAACTATCAAATTGTACACTTTAAATGGGTGGATTGTATATGAATTATATGTCATTAAAACTATTACTAAAAAAAAAAAGTCTGTGTTAGATCTGTAAGAGGGCTCTTATCCACCCAGAGAACAGTTAGAAACACGAATCTAAAGTTCAGGGGGAAAAAAAATAAATAAAAAAATAAAGTTCAGGGGAGAGAGGTCAGAGTTGGAGATATAAATTTACGAGTCATCAACATGTTGATGGCATTTGTTTTGTTATCTATTGCCATGTTTTAAAGACACCCCAAAATTTACTAGCTTAAAGCAATGATGAATTATTATTTCTCATGATCCTGTGGGTTTCTCATGACTCCATGGCTACAGTTATCTGGGAGCTCTGCTGTCCCTGGTACATCCACGTCTCGGGCCTTGGTGCTCACTGTCAGCCGGGGCACCTTAGTTCTCCTCTACGTGGCCTTTCTCTCCCCGTGTGGCACCTTATCATTTTCTCAAATAGTGTGAGTTTCATACATGGGAGCTGGCAGAAGGTACTTGGTCTCTTATAGGCCCAGAATTGCCACATTCTAATTTCACCCATTGTATGGATCAGGTCAAGTTACAAGGTGGGCCTAGATTTAAGGAGGAGGAGAAATCAATTTCATTTTTTTCATTGGTAGAATAATGTGCTTGTATAATAATGGAAGGAATTATTGGCCATCTTTGTATTCTTGCCTGGAGAATTCCAAGGACAGAGGAGCCTGGAGGGCTACAGTTCATTGGGTTGCAAAGAATCAGACACAACTGAGCAACTAATACACATACACACATCTCAATTTTTAAAAGATAGTAGATATTTCAACATGTTTAAAATGCTGATGAGGAGCTAGTATAGAGGGAGTGGCTGAAACTATAAGAGAAAGAAGGAATAACAGATAGGACATGGTGTTCAGAGTGTGAAAACAATGGGATCCAAGTAGAGATGGGATGATTAAGTTTGGGCAGGAGTCAGGACTCCTGCCATATCCGAATGGAAACAGATAAAGGAGGAGTGCAGATATGGATGAACCTGTAGGCAGTATCTGCTTTCTTAGTGACTCAGAAAAGAGATGGTCTGTGATGGAGAGAGGCTAGCAGTGAGGCAAACACCAATAAAGGCTGAAAGTTTATGGAGAATGAAAGATGGCTGAGAAGGAGGGACAGATTCTAGAGTGGTTCCATGTTGAGGATTTAGATGAACTTGCAGATTATGCAGCACAAATGGGCATGCTGGTGTGGTGGTGTACAGAGCGCTGCAGTGCTGGGAAAGGAGCAGAGATGGCCTAGATAGGGTGGCATGACCCAGTATTGAGATTCAGAGGGCAGACACTTTGCTAATGTTAATGCTGCCTTTTAGAAAGACTGGGAATGAAAAGTCAGGTAGGAGGTCTGTGCTGGGCTTCAATTCTTGTTCTTAGGAAAAAACAGTGACCTGGAAATGTCCAAATATCTGGAAATTGAGGAAGAGGAGACAAAATTTCTGAGCATTTACCATTTACCAGGGCCACAGAATACATATGTGCATTTTCTCATTTAAACCTCACAACCACCATAAAAGGTGGGTAGAATTATCCTGGATTTACACATGAAAATGAAGGCTCAGGGAGGCGAAGGAACTTGCCTGAGCCTGGTTTTCTTGTTGTGTTTCCTTGGGAATGCGAAAGCAGATGGAATATTGATGGGGCAAAGTGCACACTGGGGCGTGATTAGCTTTATGACATTATTTTGAGTCTCCACACATACTGTGTGTTTGGTGTTCCTATGGGAAATAACCAAGAGGGGGCCAATCAGCAGGCCTGTCTCTCCCTGGATGAGGGGAATATGCTCATTTATAATTCTGTCTTTTAAGATACTAGTATTGCTTCTTAGAAATTCCATCAAGCCTTACTCCTTTTCATTATATTTTCATGCAAGAGACTGTCTCTTCTTTCTGCCAGCACTAGCCCAGACCTTGTCTTTTATTTTTTTGACCTTGTCTTTTAAAGCCTCATTGAATGGCTCCTCCAGTCCCCTTTTTGGAATGATCTTTCTAAAATATTGCTTTGACTGGGTCAGGATATCATTTCTAATGATTATATCTTTATATCTGATTACTGACGTCACTGTTTCCTTTCCTTACCAACTTCCTGACTAATGACAAAGGGAGCCTCTCACATTTTAGAGACAGAGAAACCAAGACATAGTGTCAGCCAAAACCAGGTTTGTGGGAGGTTTGCTGGTACCAGGTCTCTGTTGTGCCTGATCAAGCAACTGAAAAATCCTGAGTTAACTTCCTGCTGGAGCATCCCTTCATCTTTAGCACAGGGTTGAGAGTCAAAATATGTTACTACGTGTGTTAGTCTGCAGTCACCAGTTAGGATGAACCATGGCTTAGCTCTGAAGCCCCTTGCTGAGCTATGCTTTAACCCTTTAGTTGCTAGACCATGAGGAGTATAGTGCAGGGCAGAAGGGGATGGGCCAACTGGGCACATGAGTGGGGGTCCTAGAGCTGTAGCTACTTAACAAACAACATGAAAGAATTTCAAGGGTTTCACAACTGGAAGAGTGTCATGAAGACCAACTTCAGTGGTTAAAAGGTTGAGGATCCTCTATGACCCACCTCCCAGAATATTGGAAATAAAAGCAAAAATAAACAAATGGGACCTAATTAACCTTAAAAGCTTCTGCACATCAAAGGAAACTATTAGCAAGGTGAAAAGACAGCCTTCAGAATGGGAGAAAATAATAGCAAATGAAGCAACCGACAAACAACTAATCTCAAAAATATACAAGCAACTCCTACAGCTCAACTCCAGAAAAATAAACGACCCAATCAAAAAATGGGCCAAAGAACTAAATAGACATTTCTCCAAAAAAGACATACAGATGGCTAACAAACACATGAAAAGATGCTCAACATCACTCATTATCAGAGAAATGCAAATCAAAACCACTATGAGGTACCATTTCACACCAGTCAGAATGGCTGCGATCCAAAAGTCTACAAATAATAAATGCTGGAGAGGGTGTGGAGAAAAGGGAACCCTCTTACACTGTTGGTGGGAATGCAAACTAGTACAGCCACTATGGAGAACAGTGTGGAGATTCCTTAAAAAACTGGAAATAGAACTGCCTTATGATCCAGCAACCCCACTGCTGGGCATACACACTGAGAAAACCAGAAGGGAAAGAGACACGTGTACCCCAATGTTCATCGCAGCACTGTTTATAATAGCCAAGACATGAAAGCAACCTAGATGTCCATCAGCAGATGAATGGATAAGAAAGCTGTGGTACATATACACAATGGAGTATTACTCAGCCATTAAAAAGAATACATTTGAATCAGTTCTAATGAGGTGGATGAAACTGGAGCCTATTATACAGAGTGAAGTAAGCCAGAAGGAAAAACATAAATACAGTATACTAACGCATATATATGGAATTTAGAAAGATGGTAACAATAACCCGGTGTACGAGACAGCAAAAGAGACACTGATGTATAGAACGGTCTTATGGATTCTGTGGGAGAGGGAGAGGGTGGGAAGATTTGGGAGAATGGCAATGAAACATGTAAAGTATCATGTGGGAAACGAGTTGCCAGTCCAGGTTCGATGCATGATGCTGGATGCTTGGGGCTGGTGCACTGGGACGGCCCAGAGGGATGGTATGGGGAGGGAGGAGGGAGGAGGGTTCGGGATGGGGAACACATGTATACCTGTGGCGGATTCATTTTGATATTTGGCAAAACTAATACAATTATGTAAAGTTTAAAAATAAAATAAAATTGGAGAAAAAAAAAAAAAAAAAAAAAAAAATAAAAGGTTGTCTAGGTGTGTTTATGATCAGAATACAAACAGGTTAATGCTTTTCTCCTAAAAATTCAATGGTATGAACAATTTTTGGACTGTTCATTGTTCCATTTTGTCCAGTCTCCCTTTCTTCCAAAGTTAAAGGATTATTAGTTGGGCATATGGCCGCCAAGCTCAAGAGTACTTTCACCAGGCTTACTGTGGTCATTGATTAAGCTATTGCCAATGGGATGCAGCTAGAAGAGACAGGAAGAAACTCCTGTTCAAACTTTTAAAGGAACAGAGCACCTCCTCCTTCTCCTACTTTCTTCATCCTTTGCTAGTTGGTTCCTGGACATCATGGAAAGCCATTTTGAGCCAGGTGGACAGGGAAATACTCTCAGATTGGTGAGCCACAGAATGGAAGGAGTCTGGATATCTGAAAACTCCATGCAGAAGAACTGCTAAGCAGACATGCAGCCTGGACTAACTACCTCCAGATTATAATATGAGAGAGGAATACACTTTTGTTTAAGCCATTGTCAATTTGGGTTTCTGTTACCAATAGCCAAAACAATATCCCAGTAGTTGGGTTTTATGGGTTTCTCTCTTTGCTAGTCTTTTGATTCACCTGAACTACATGCATATAAGTATATGTATTTCTTTCTAACTACCAAATTGAGAAGTAATGCTAGAAAGGCACAGGTGCTGAGATCTGATATTGATTAAAGGTCCACTGTACCCTCTTATTGAGCAAAGATAAGGCCATTTCTTTTTCCACTCAATGGCATTTCTCAGGTGTACATTAGGCACCCTTAGAGGTTGATCATTTAGATGCCCCCACATACCTCTTTAACATTAGGAAACTGATATTAATGAACAACTTTGCAAGTGGAATGGAACAGACCTTGACTTTACTTTCTATAGTCTGTAAACAGGGACCAATTCATCTTCCCCTTGAGCCTTAATACTCCCATGAGAAGAAGTTGATATGGCACAATACATGGAGTGGTGGGAGAAGAAAGAGCCACCTGTTCAGCCAGCCCTGTTCAGTTCAGCCAGGTTGAGTTAACCCTTGGGGATCACTGGGTAAGAGGTAACACAATTGGAATGGAATGGAATATCTGAACAAATTGGGAAATTGGGATTAGTGATTTCCTACATTAAATTGTAACCTGATACCTGTTAGACATAATATTTACTTTGTTGCAGAGAAACTGCTTGCTCCTTGAAATAATCTATTTTAAGTCACAACTGCTGCTGCTGCTAAGTCACTTCAGTCGTGTCCGACTCTGTGTGACCCCATAGATGGCAGCCCACCAGGCTCTCCTGCCCCTGGGATTCTCCAGGCAAGAACATTGGAGTGGGTTGCCATTTCCTTCTCCAATGCATGAAAGTGGAAAAGTGAAAGTGAAGTCGCTCAGTCGTGTCCGACTCTTAGCGACCCCATGGACTGCAGCCCACCAGGCTCCTCCATCCATGGGATTTTCCAGGCAAGAGTGCTGGAGTGGGGTGCCATTGCCTTCTCCAAAGTCACAAGTCACAACTAGCAGAACTTTAAAACATGAGATGTGAAATACTATAGAGCAAGCTTTGTGTGCTCTGGCTGTAGAATTTAAACTGTAATTCCAGAGATGTTTATCAAGAGTTTATTGTAAGGTTCCAGTCAGGAATTATGATTTTATCAGCTAAGTCTAGGGAATCATAGGGCAGGAACTAAGCCTCCATATAGATTCAACAAACATTTTCCAACTCTCTTAACATTTACTGAGCATTTGCACACATGTGATCTCTTTTACGGAGAAGGCAATGGCACCCCACTCCAGTACTCTTGCCTGGAAAATCCCATGGACGGAGGAGCCTGGTGGGCTGCAGTCCATGGGGTCACTACAAGTTGGATATGACTGAGCGACTTCACTTTCACTTTTCACTTTCCTGCATTGGAGAAGGAAATGGCAACCCACTCCAGTGTTCTTGCCTGGAGAATCCCAGGGACGGGGGAGCCTGGTGGGCTGCCATCTATGGGGTCGCACAGAGTCGGACACGACTGAAGCGACTTGGCAGCAGCAGCAGCAGCAGACCTCTTTTAACGTTCACAACAAACCTCCAAGATAAATACTATTATCCCCATCTCACAGATAATGAAATTGAGGTTTGGAATGGTTAAAAAACCTCAAAATCACCTCCAGCTAGTACTGGGAGAGAGTGAAGACTTGGACCCAAGTTTGTCTTCGTTTAAAGCACAAGCTGCAAGTTAAGTTCTGCAGCTGAAGTCAATTTGTGAAGGACATGCGATGGGGCACATTCACTTCCACAAGCTGGTTGACTTCTTGAGTCCTGAAGCTTGGAGTCAAGCAGTTCACTGGAGACATGCTTTCACAGAAATACCCAATTTCTTAGGATTCTTGAAATTGGAATGACAGTTGTCCAAGATGATATTTTAGCTCTAGTGGGGCTGCTGACCTGCTATGGAAAGTCCTAAAACCCAGCAGCATGGGGAGACTGGGGAGAGGCCAAGTATCTGAAGAACCCACGAGTTAGATCATTAGCTAGCCTAGAAATAAAAATGATTATATCTCCAGTTGTTTGGAGCTCATGATAGGGAGACAGATACTTGATCAGTGGAAAATTTTATTACGGGAAACAGCTTCAATTCTAGGTACAAGGATTGTTTATATATTTTGTATAAAGTGGTCTTCTCCCCTAAAAGTAACCTGCAGTCCCTTAAAAGTAATCTGAAGGATATGTAACAATCTTTTCGGCACTGCTCTGTAATTCTCCACATTCTCAACTGAGCATGAAGGCAGGAAACCCAGTTTTAACACAAACTCTAGACATCAAGAAAGGAAAGGAAATGAACCTATCTGTTTTGTTTTGTTTTTAGTTTATTTGCTTTAAGGCAATAACTTCTGCCCACCCAAGTTGGAATCAGGACCTGGGCCTAGGGAACTTACACACTGTCTGCTTCATTAGTGATTTGAGGACTTGGAGTCCAAGGTGAGTGGACCATGTCTCTTTCCTCTGGGACCTGATGAGAAAGATCTGTTGTTTGGGTACTTAGCTCAGCCTGGTGATTTAACAACAAATAACAGGGAAGGAAAAGGTCCCTGAGGGAGGCAAGATAGAGTTTGCAGAAGAGTCTGAGTTTATAAGACAAGCCTCTAGGGCAACAATCAACTCCTGTGCATATTCACCATCAAACCCACAGGCTAAGCCAGTCTGGTGAGGAATACACAGCCCTGCAAGTCAGTACCACAGAAGCGCCAAACCAGGGAGGAAATTATAAACACAAGTAATCAAATCAAGCAAAAATAACCGTATTAATTCATTAATAAAACATTTGAGGGTGACTTCATAATGTACATGAGAATTTCTTTTCCTTGTCAGTTCCCTGTCATGCAATGACTGCCCATTATCAAACTCCCTAAACACGGTTTCTAGGTAGTTTAGAATTCACTAAGAGTCTAAACTTGGCTATTTTACTGTTGGTTTACTTGGTGTATCAGTGAAGATGCCCTTGGCTGTAAATAACAAAATGACTTGGCCTCTTTTCTGATCAGGTGATTATTTTTTTTTATTGTTGAGATGTATTTAGTGACACTCTTAAACTGTTGAATGAACCAACCCTGAAGCCTGCTCTGACTTAAATGATAAGGTAGCGTATGTTTCCCATTGCTGCTGTAACTAATTACCACAAACTTAGAGGCTTAAAATAACTGGGGCTCCAAAATCATTCTGGACAGTAACTGCAGCCATGAAATTAAAAGACACTTGCTCCTTGGAAGAAAAGAAGTGACAAACCTAGACAGTATATTAAAAAGCAGAGACATTACTTTGCCTACAAAGGTCCGTATAGTCAAAGCTATGTTTCTTTCCGGTAGTCATGTATGGATGTGAGAGCTGGACAATAAAAAAGGCTGAGTGCCAAAGAATTGATGCTTTTGAACTGTGGTGCTGGAGAAGACTCTTGAGAGTCCCTTGGACTGCAAGGAGATCAAACCAGTCAATCCTAGAGGAAATCAACCCTGAATATTCATTGGAAGGACTGATGCTGAAGCTGAAGCTCCAATAGTTTGGCCACCTGATGTGAAGAAGCAATTTATTGGAAAAGACCCTGATGCTGGGAAAGATTGAAGGCAGGAGGAGAAAGGGAAGACAGAGGATGAGATGGTTGGATGGCATCACTGACTCACTGGACATGAGTTTGAGCAAACTGCAGGAGATGGTGATAGGGAAGCCTGGCTTGCTGCAATCCATGGGGTCACAAAGAGTCAGACATGACTGAGCAACTGAACAGTGAATGAACAACAATAGAAGTTAAAGGGCTTCACTGGTAGCTCAGATGATAAAGAATCTGCCTACAATGCAGGCAGGCCTGGGTTCAATCCCTGGGTCAGTAAGATCCCCTGGAAAAGGGAATGGCAACCCACTCCAGTATTCTTGCCTTGAGAATCCCATGGACAGAGGAGCCTGGTGGACCCCAGTCTATGTGGTCGCAGAGAGTCAGATATGACTGAGTGACTAATACACTTATGGAGGCTTAACACAGACAAATTTATTATATTACAGCTCTGGAGACTGGAATCTGAAATGCATTTGCAAAACTAACATCAAGATGTTGGTGGAGCTGAATTCTTCTGGAGAATCTGGGGCAAAATCCATTCCCCTTTTTTAGTTTATGGAGGCAGCCCCCATCCCTTGGCTCATGATCTCATATCTCTCTGACCTTTGCTCCCATTGTTACATCTTCTCTGACTCTGACCTTGCTGCCTCTCTCTCATAAGACCCCTGTGATAACATTGGGCTCACCTAATAACCCTGATAATCTTCCCGTTTCAAGATCCTTATTTTGCTTCATGGCAAATAGATGGGGAAACTATGGAAACAGTGACTGACTTTATTTTCTTGGGTTCCAAAGTCACTGCAGATGGTGACCACACAGCCACAAAATTAAAAGATGCTTGCTCCTTGGAAGAAAAGCAGTGGCAAACTTAGACAGCATATTAAAAAGCAGAGACATTATTTTGCTGACAAAGGTGTTTAGTCAAAGCTATGATTTTTCAAGTAGTCATGTATAGACATGAGAGTTGGAACATAAAGAAAGCTGAGTGCCGAAGATTTGATGCTTTTGAACTGTGGTGTTGGAGAAGACTCTTGAGAGTCCCTTGGACTGCAGGGAGACCCAACCAGCCCATCCTAAAGGAGATGAGTCCTGAATATTCGTTGGAAGGACTGATGCTGAAGCTGAAACTCCAATACTTTGGCCACCAGATATGAAGAACTGTCTCATTGGAAAAGATCCTGATGCTGGGAAAGATTGAAGGCAGGAGGAGAAGGGGACAACAGAGGATGAGATGGTTGGATGGCATCACCGACTCAATGGACATGAGTTTGAGTAGGCTCTGGGAGTTGGTGATGGACAGGGAAGCCTGGCATGCTACAGTCCATGGGATCACAAAGAGTCAGACACGACTGAGTGACTGAACTGAACTGAACTTAATCACATCTGCCAAGTACCTGAGAGAACATATTCATAGACTTCAGGGATTTAGAACATGGATATCTTTTAAGGGCCATTATTCGGTCTACCACAGACAGTTTACTAAATTACATAACTGGGAGTACAAAGTCAGAGCAGGCATCAGAGTTGGTTGATTCAGCAGTTTAAAAGTGTCATCAAGTACAAGCCAATAATTGATTAAGGCAAAGGACTTGTATAGACATTTATTCAAAGAAGATATACAAATGGCCAATAAGCACGTGAAAAAGTATTCAACATCACTAGTCATTAGGGAAATATAAATCAAAACCATAATGAGATACTACTCTATATCCATTAGGATGGCTATTATTAAAAAGAAAAAACAGCAATAACAAAACATAAAATGACCAGCATTGGCAAGGACGTGGAGAAACTGGAACTATTGTGCATTGCTGGTGGAAATGTAAAATGGTGCAACTGCTATGGAAAACAGTATGGCAGTGCCTCAAAAAATTAAACATAGAATGATGCAGGAATTCCACTTCTGGGTATATACCTAAAAGAATTGATAGCAGGGACTTGAACAGACGTTTGTATACTTGTGTTCATAATTATATTATTTGCAATAGCAAGAAAGCGGAAACAACCCAACCATCCATAGAGAGATGAATGGATAAACAAAATGTGGTACCTACATACAATGGAATATTATTCAGCATTAAAAAGGGAGGAAATTTTACACATGCTACAACAAGAATGAACTTTGAGGACATTATGCTAAGTGAATAAGACAGTCTCAAAGGACAAATCTTTATGATTCTTCTTATATGATGTTTCTAGAGTAGTCAAATTCTCCAAGACAGAAAGTAAAATGGTGGTTGCCAGAGGGAGGAGGGAGGGATAATTGGGTGGTCAGTGTTTAATGAACACCAATTTTAAGTTGAGGAAGATGTAGAAGTTGTTGAGATGGATGGTGGTGATGATTGTGCTTAATGCCACTGATGGTAAATTTCATGTTGTGAGTATTTTACCACAACTTAAAATAAATGTCACCGAGGACCCAGATTCTTTCCATCACTGTACTCTATTACCCAAATATCAGCTTCTATCTAAGGCTAGATTCTTCTCACAGTCATGAGAAGTTTGTCAACAGCAATCAGAGCCACGTGCTTTCTTGGTCACAACCAAGGGAAGAGTCCATCTCTTAAAAGCAAGGATAAAGTTTTCCAAAAGGCTGCAATAAACCTTTACCTGAATTTGAGGCAGTCTGGGTGTCTGAACCATAACTGGCAAAAGGTTTATCCTCAGACCAATCAGACTTACCCCGTGAACTGAGGTCAATTTCCCAAATTGCCTTGCTTCAATTCAATGGAAAAGGGATGGAATGAGTCCTGAGGAGTCAACTAAAATGATCACTGTTGCCACTTTACAACTCTTGTAGCAACCTCAACTCCAGTGCACAGACTTGGATGCAAAACCTCTGGGTAAAATTCAAGCCATCTTTCCAACTCCTTCCCAATTAAACCCTCCCAGTGCCAGCAACAATCCCCTGCATCTCAGTTCTAACGCTTTCCAATATCTCACCCTATGGTAATAGGTGAGGTCATGTCTATGGGAGACAGGGGAGAGCAGGTGGGGAAGGCATCAGAAAAGAGGCCACATTTACATCTGTATCATTATTACCTGGGAGTTCAGTTCAGTCTCTCAGTCCTGTCCGACTCTTTGCAACCCCATGGACTGTAGCACGCCAGGCTTCTCTGTCCATACCCAACTCCCGGAGCTCACTCAAACTCATGTCCATTGAACTGGTGATGCCATCCAACCATCTCATCCTCTGTCGTCCACTTCTCCTCCCGCCTTCAATCTTGCCCAGCATTAGGGTCTTTTCCAGTAAGACAGTTCTTTGCACAGGTGGCCAAAGTATTGGAGTTTCAGCTTCAGCATTAGTCCTTCCAATGAATATTCAGGACTGATCTTCTTTAGGATGGACTGGTTGGATCTCCCTGCAGTCCAAGGGACTCTCAAGAGTCTTCTCCAACACCACAGTTCAAAAGCGTCAATTCTTCAGTGCTCAGCTTTCTTTATAGTCCAACTCTCAGATCCATATATGACTACTGGAAAAACCATAGCTTTCACTAGATGGACCTTTGTTGGTAAAGTAATATATCTGCTTTTTATTTTGCTGTCTAAGTTGGTCATAGCTTTTCTTCCAAGGGGCAAGCATCTTTTAATTTCATGGCTGCAGTCACCATCTGCAGTGATTTTGGAGCCCCCCAAAATAAACTCTCTCGCTGTTTCCATTGTTTCCCCATCTGTTTACTATGAAGTGATGGAACAGGATGCCATGATCTTCATTTTCTGAATGTTGAGTTTTAAGCCAATGTTTTCACTATCCTCTTTCACTTTCATCAAGAGGCTCTTTAGTTCTTCTTCACTTTCTGCCATAAGGGTGGTGTCATCTGCATATCTGAGGTCATCGATATTTCTCCCGGTAATTTTGATTCCAGCTTGTGCTTCATCCAGCCCAGCGTTTCTCATGATGTACTCTGCATATAAGTTAAATAAGCAGGGTGACAATATATAGCCTTGACGTACTCCTTTCGTGATTTGGAACCAGTCTGTTGTTCCAAGTCCAGTTCTAACTGTTGTTTCTTGACCTGCATACAGATTTCTCAGGAGACAGGTCAGGTGGTATGGTATTCCAATTCTTTCAGAATTTTCCACAGCTTGTTGTGATCCACACAGTCAAAGGCTTTGGCGTAGGTAATAAAACAAAAGTAGATGTTTTTCTGGAACTCTCTTGCATTTTCAGTGATACAGAAGATGTTGACAAATTGATTTCTGGTTCCTCTGCCTTTTCTAAATCCAGCCTGAACATCTGGAAGTTCACAGTTCACATACTGTTGAAGCCTGGCTTGGAGAATTTTGAGCATTACTTTGCTAGCATGTGAGATGAGGGCCATTGTGTGGTAATTTGAACATTCTTTGGCATTGCCTTTCCTTGGGATTGGAATGAAAACTGACCTTTTCCAGTCCTGTGGCCACTGCTGAGCTTTCCAAATTTGCTGGCATATTGAGTGCAGCACTTTCACAGCATCATCTTTTAGGATTTGAAATAGTTCAACTGGAATTCTATCACCTCCACTAGGTTTGTTCATAGTGATGCTTCCTAAGGCCCACTGGACTTTGCACTCCAGGATGTCTGGCTCTAGGTGAGTGATCACACCATAGTGGTTATCTGTGTCATGAAGTATATGTATAGTTCTTCTGTATATTCTGTGTATTCTTCTTAATATCTTCTGCTTCTGTTAGGTCCATACCTTTTCTGTCCTTTTTTGAGCCCATCTTTGCATGAAATTCTCCCTTGGTATCTCTAATTTTCTTGAAGAGACCTCTAGTCTTTACCATTCTATTGTTTTCTTTATTTCTTTGCATTGATCGCTGAGGAAGGCTTTTTTTTTTTAGCTCTTCTTTCTATTCTTTGGAACTCTGTATTCAAATGGGTATATCTTTCCTTTTCTGCTTTTTCTTTAACTTCTCTTCTTTTCTCAGCTATTTGTAAGGTCTTCTCAGACAGCCATACTGTTCACTGGGTTCTCAAGGCAAGAATAACTGAAGTGGTTTGCCATTCCCTTCTCCAGTGGACCACATTCTGTCAGACCTCTCCACCATGACCTGTCTGTCTTGGGTGGCCCCACACAGCATGGCTTAGTTTCATCATCCTGCTTATTTAACTTATATGCAGAGTACATCATGAGAAACACTTGGCTGGAGGAAGCACAAGCTGGAATCAAGAGTGCCAGGAAAAATATCAATAACCTCAGATATGCAGATGACACCACCCTTATGGCAGAAAGTGAAGAAGAACTTAAAAGCCTTTTGATGAAAGTGAAAGAGGAGAGTGAAAAAGTTGGCTTAAAACTCAACATTCAGAAAACTAAGATCATGGCATCTGATCCCTTCACTTCATGGCAAATAGATGGGGAAACAATGCAAACAGTGGCTGACTTTATTTTTCTGGGCTCCAAAATCACTGCAGATGGTGATTGCAGCCATGAAATTAAAAGACGCTTACTCCTTGGAAGGAAAGTTATGACCAACCTAGACAGCATATTAAAAAGCAGAGACATTACCTTGTCAATAAAGGTCCGTCTTGTCAAGGCTATGGTTTTTCCAGTGGTCATGTATGGAAGTGAGAGTTGGACTGTGAAGAAAGCTGAGCGCCGAAGAATTGATGCTTTTGAACTGTGGTGTTGGAGAAGACTCTTGAGAGTCCCTTGGACTGCAAGTAGATCCAACCAGTCCATCCTAAAGGAGATCAGTCCTGGGTGTTCATTGGAAGGATTGATGTTGAAGCTGAAACTCCAATACTTTGGCCACCTGATGCGAAGAGCTGACTCATTTGAAAAGACCTTGATGCTGGGAAAGATTGAGGGCAGGAGGAGAAGTGGATGACAGAGGATGAGATGGTTGGATGGCGTCACTGACTCAGTGGACATGATTTTGGGTAAACTCCGAGAGCTGGTGATGGACAGGGAAGCCTGGCGTGTTGAGGTTAATGGGGTTGCAAAGAGTCGGATATGACTGAGTGACTGAACTGAACTGAACTCAGACATCCATTTTGCCTTTTTGCATTTCTTTTTTGGGAGATGATAGTCTTGATCACTGCCTCCTGTACAATGTCATGAATCTCTGTCCATAGTTCTTCAGGCACTCTGTCTATCACATGGGAATCCATGGGAAGTGCCTCAAAATTAGAGATTACTGGATCCAACCCAAGAAGTACTGAATCAGAACCTTAAATAAAAATTAAATTAAAATTGTTATTTCTCTTTCATGAATTTGCATTATAAGAGGTGCTCCAGGGACTTCTCTGATGGGCCAGTGGTTAAGACTCTGCCCTGCCAATGCAGGGAGTGCAAGTTTGATCCCTGCTCAGGGAACTAAAGTCCCACATGCCCCGTGAGTCATGGCCAAAAGATTAAAAAAAAGGGAGGTGTTCTAGGTAATTCTGATGCTGACCCATGGAATATGCTTTGAGAAGCACTGGTCCTAAGAACTGTCCTAGGTTCTATGGATATAGTAACAAAGATGCTCTGGGTCATACTCTGCAGGTGTTCACAGTCTATTTGGGAGAATAGATACTTAAATAATTACGACAAGACCTAATAGGTGCATTGGTAGAGATATGATCAGAATTCTATTAGACTGATAGTGTCTGAGGGAGTAAGAAAAAGATTCACAGAATATGTGGTTCTAGTGAAATAGTATTACGGGGCTCCATCTAGATTGGAGAGAGAGGGAGGTGGAACAAACAATTTTGATCATTCAGGCTACCAGGAAGACTCAGTGAGTCCCAGATGTGGGTGATCATGAGAAGACAGATGTGCATTTATGACTCCCTCATGGGATCTGAGTTCTCCACTTATGACAGCTTTCACATTTTACTATACTGCTCTGAGTGTGATTCCAGTGTTTAATGACACATATTTTCACATACATATTTATGTACAAGGTTGTATAAACAAAACCTTGTATGATATACTTTGGGATGGTTTAGTACATTTTCATGGAGAAAGCAATGGTACCCCACTCCAGTACTCTTGCCTGGAAAATCTCATGGATGGAGGAGCCTGATAGGCTGCAGTCCTTGAGGTTGCTAAGAGTCGGACACGACTGAGTGACTTCACTTTCACTTTGCACTTTCATGCATTGGAGAAGGAAATGGCAACCCACTCCAGTGTTCTTGCCTGGAGAATCCCAGGGACGGGGGAGCCTGGTGGGCTGCCAGCTATGGGGTCACACAGAGTCAGACACAACTGAAGCAACTTAGCAGCAGCAGCAGCAGCAGCAGTACATTTTCAAAGGCAGTTTTTACTATGTGTTAGTTAAACCTTATATTTCTGCCCTTAAACTGAATCCCACAGCCCTATGCCTACCCTATCCTGGCACCTTAAACAGCTATTCTAGTAGAGGAGTGGCAGTTACCCAGATGGAAAAGTAGGAAGAGAGATTCCAGGCAGAGGGACCAAGTTGTCAGATCAGGGAGTTACTAAAGAACATGACACATTTGGTGAACGACCAATGAGAAGTTCAATAGGGCTCTCAGATGGTGTTTCAAGCAGCAGTAGCAGCAGCAGGAAATGTGATCAGGCAGGTCCAGTGAGGTTAGATTATTAAAAGACAAAGTTAAGGATTTGGCCCTTAAATGGAAGAAAACTGGAAACCACTGAAGGAGTTTAAAAAAGTGGATGACAAGATTGGAAACATGTTCTAGAGAGATTGTTAATTGGTCAGGTGGTATCACTCTTGTGCAGCAGAGAAAGGGCTTCTCAGAAGTCCAGGGAGGCTCAGTTCAGTTTCATCTGACTGAAGCTATTGATATAACAAAGGAAACAAAATTGACAGAAGTCACCACAAGTGTGTACTATTCTAAGTGATTATGTTTGACAAATTAAAACTTTTAACACATACACAAACTGGATTGCAATTCTATTATCTCACTTGGAGGAGTAAATCTAAGCTGGAGACCGGGGCTACAACCTGATTTTATTTCATACTTTTAAAAACCTTGAATGAACAGTTTCCTCTCTCGGATAGAACTCTCCCATAGTTCTCTGACTATGGGAAACCTAGCCACTTCGTAAGGACTGGGTGAGAGAATGTGTGTACAGGGTCTGGCATACTTGAGTGCTCAGCACAGATTTGTTAATAGTTCTTCACAGTCTCTAAGTACAGTGAGCCTGTGTCCATGTGTGCTCATACAGGAGCCTCCAAGCACATAAACACACCTACTCAGATTCTGATATGCTGCCCGGGGGCCAAGGTTGGAAGGGGGATACTTCCACAAGACCCTCCAGTGCCTCTCCCTGCTTCTGTATTGAGCCCCCATCACTGATGAGAGAGTATAACCTCTATATCGGGCACTTACACATTAGAGCCCCCTGCCTGCACATTCACCACAGTGTGGCTGAGTGAGGCCACCACCCAATTCCTTCTCCCAAGGGTGTTTACATAGCAATCTTAGCTCTGACTATAGAAATAAAGAATGCCCTTACTCATATTAAAGGGGTCTCATGTATCCAATAGTCTTTACCAGAAATCCATCGGAAGTAAGAGGGACTTCTCACTGATCCTGATGTTACACCTAGGAGGGTCCTTATCCTCAAGTGCTTTTGGGGCACTTCCCCTTTTCCCCTGCTCAAAGTTTGGCACTCCCTTTGGGCTCAGTGTTTTTGCCCGGGGCATGGAGACCTGTAACTCCCAGTAACAATTCCCCAGCTGAACAACAGCAATAATTCACAGTGCTGTAACAGGCATCCTGGGTTCCTGTTAACTTTTCAGAGTCAAGTCATTGGGTTGGCATAACACTTGGCACTCAGAAGCTCGCTTCATAATCAGGGTGATTTCAGAACATAGCATCAGTTAAATGGGTCCTTGGGCCTGAGCCAACCTCCCAGGGCTTCAGCTCCAAGACTCACTGTTTGCAGGATCCTGTCACTTAGAAGTCCTTAGGGATGGTGTATTTTAAAAGCTAATAAAGGACTATTCTGAAAAGAAACTTTGGGGGATTATTCACCACACTATGGCAATACAATCTCCATTTATCATCATTACATGCTGATGCTGATAATAGATACTACTTGACTGTGCCCGGATTATACCCAAATCTCCTACCAGTGGACATGGCAGAACACAGGGATGAAAATAGAAAAGTCTCCCAGCTCCCATTCACTTCTAACTGTCCATTCTCCCTTTAAAAAGATGCAGCCATCATTCTTTATATCCTGTTCAAACATGAAACAACAGAATTTGTGGCTGAAAAAGATTGCATGAGGCCATATTGTCTATCCCCCTGACTTTAAGAACTCTAGACTTTAAAGAGGAGAAGGTAATGGCACCCCACTCCAGTACTCTTGCCTGGAAAATCCCATGGGCGGAGGAGCCTGGTGGGCTGCAGTCCATGGGGTCGCTAAGAGTCGGACACGACTGAGCGACTTCACTTTCACTTTTCACTTTCATGCATTGGAGAAGGAAATGGCAACCCATCCAGTGTTCTTGCCTGGAGAATCTCAGGGATGGGGGAGCCTGGTGGGCTGCCATCTATGGGGTTGCACAGAGTCGGACACGACTGAAGCGACTTAGCAGCAGCAGCAGCAGACTTTAAAGAACTCTAGACATAGCTGAGTATCTAATCATTTCTTGGTGACTCTCTTTGGAGTTTAACAATTTGTACTATCATTAATGTTTGCAATATCTCAATCCTAAATCTCTCCCGCTGCAATTTAATCTTCTGTTCGTTAGTCTTCAGTTTTCCCATTGAATCTCTTCCAGTTGCTAACTAGTCATATTCCATTGCTGTGGGTTTTCTCTCCAACAGTGCTTGTTCATTTAAACATCGCTGGGCTTCCCTGGTAGCTCAGTGGTAAGGAATCCACCTGCCAATGCAGGAGATATGGGTTTGATCCCTGATCTCAGAAGATCCCACATGCCTCGGAGCAACTTATCCCTTGCACTCCAACTACTGTGCCTGTGCTCTAGAGCCCAAGAACCACATCTACTGAAGCCCATGCACCCTAGAGCCCATGCTCCACAACAAGAGAAGCCACTGAATGAGAAGCCTGTGAACCACAACTACAGAAAAGCCCGAGCATCAGTGAAGACCCAGAAGAGTCAAAAATAAATAAATGCAATTATTTTTAAAAATCCCTAACAAACTCTATGTGCCAGCCCTTTAATTGACTCTGTCAATCATCATAAAAGCCTCTCTAAATCATCTTTGTTTTTCATGGATTGAGAGAATATGATCAACAACAACAACAAAAAAGAAAATTCAGAAAGGATGAGAAAGGGTGTCTAAAGGATGCTTTTCCCAATTTCTGCTATTTATATCACTGATGTTTCAAATACTCTTTAGTGCTATTTTTATAGAATATGTGTGCACAGTAGAAAACTTAAAAGCAACATCGAAGAATAAAAATAAGGAAAAAAGATCTCCTATAAGCTGACCACCTAGCTCCAAGAGTTAAGATTTCCTTTATGTGTGTGTGTGTGTGTGTGTGTTTCCTCAAATTTGGATCATACTATATTTGTTGCTTTATGTCTTGCTTTCTTAAGGTTAAAAAATCCATGGATATTTTCATTGTCACATATAGTCTTCAAAATATGAATTTTTTAATGGCAACATAATTCTCTACCTTATTGATGCACCTTGGCTCACTTAATGATTCCCCTACCACTGGGTATTTAAAAAGTTTTTAATTTGTCACCATTTATAAATAATGATATGAAAGTGAAAGTGTTGCTGCTGCTGCTGCTAAGTCGCTTCAGTCGCGTCCGACTCTGTGCGACCCCATAGACGGCAGCCCACCAGGCTCTCCCGTCCCTGGGATTCTCCAGGCAAGAACACTGGAGTGGGTTGCCATTTCCTTCTCCAATGCATGAAAGTGAAAAGTGAAAATGAAGTCGCTCAGTCGTGTCTGACTCTTCGCGACCCCATGGACTGCAGCCTACCAGGCTCCTCCATCCATGGGATTTTCTAGGCAAGAGTACTGGAGTGGGGTGCCATCGCCTTCTCCGAGTGAAAGTGTTAGTCGTGTTCAAATCTTTGCAACCCCATGGACTATAGCCCACCAGGCTCCTCTGTCCATTGAATTATGGGTAGCCATTCCCTCCTCCAGGATTTTCCTGACCCAGGGATCGAACCTGGGTCTCCTGCATTGCAAGTGGGTTCTTTACCATCTGAACCACCAGGGAAGCCCAAACAATGCCTTATCAATGTCCTTATACATAAATTGCTGATCACGTTCCTGATCTTGTCAAAGAGCAGTATTATGTGTGTGTGAAAATATACTTGATTTCCTGATACCTATAATCTATCATTCATACTTTCAGATGAGCTCTCTGGATAATTTTCTATCAAATTCATAATGTAGGCTCTGAGAGATAAATGAATAAACCATGACTTTCAATTCTTAAATAGCTCCCCTGCAAACTATAGAATAAAGCTTCAATTCTTTAGCAGACCTTCTAAGCCCCATCTTTTTGACAGCATGCCTGGTACTGTATACTTTAGTAATTTAGACTGCTTCTAGTTACTTGCACACTTCATGGTGTGTAATACATTGTTCCCTCTGCCTATAAGGCTTCTCTCATCTTTTTTCCCTCCCTAATCCTATGCATGTCTTCAAGGTTCAGTTCATGTGTCATCTCCTTCAGGCAATCTTTCTTGAATCCCCAGGTTGGGCTTAAGTGCACCTCCAACGTGAACCTGTGGCACCTAATGTGTGTTTCTAATATATTACATTAAAATCTGGTTTTGTTCCTACTTCTGCCACTAAACCTTAACCACCCTGAGGACAGAGATTATATCTAACTCATCCCTCAATGTGTAGTAGAGGCACTAACTTATGGTAGGTGTACTGTTGAACAAAACTGAGTACCTTTTTGTGTTCATACCTGTAACTGATGCTGGTAATTTAGGAAAAATTATTGAATGAAGTATCAAAATCATAATCTAGTAGAGGGGATTGGTTACAGAAATATGTAGTTACATAATAACTGTAATTCAATGCTTCTAATTACTCTGGGTTGATGGAGGAAGGAGCAACTGATTATGCTTGGAGTTGGGCTGTGGTCTGGTTCATATGTTTCTCGTTTACTGCCTGTTAAGCATAGGAATCTCAGAAAGTCCCAGTGACTCTTGATTAGTTGATATCTGTTTTCTTAAATACCACAACTTTTTAATTTTAGTGTGATTTCTACTGTTGCCCTTGAAATTTTCATACCTACAATCAACCCAATATGGCACTATTTTGCCTCCCTGGAAATGTCTTCTGGAATGTGGAACTAGCAGAAGAAAATGCAAACTAGACACAAGTATCTCTAGATGGAATGAATCACTTTAATGTTTCTGAGAAATCCTCTACATCCTATATTTCTCCTCTGAGTCACCCGTGTCAGAAGAAGAATGGCTACAAAAGTAAAGCCCTGGTTCAGTCACATGGGTACCAGTGTTGCTTCCTTATTCAGCGTTAGTGTGATTCCCATCACCACTTAATTGTCAATTAGCTCCTGTCAATTAGTGGCACAAAATGCTAATGTTCAGGGGGAAGGGCATGGAGTTGGCACTCCATGGCAGAGGCACTTGCCAGGTAGCTAACTGACAAGACAGGACTAGAGCAAACTGGGGGTTGCCAGTAAGAGGACATTACGAAGACATTTCCTCCATCAGGGTACAGAGGAGTTCTGAATGGGTGCTAAATGCCCAGTATGTTCCCAGGCCTACAGAGTGGCAGCTAAGCCAAAGCAGCCCTCTACCAACTGACTTTTCCGAGGAGAAGGTGGTAGCTAGTGGCCTGAGGTAAGAGGCAATTACTGACCCACAGGCCTCCTTCTAGGTGGGAACCTAGGGGCTATGACTGAAGCAGCTAACACCTGTTTTAAGTGAATTGCCATGACCCCTTCAAGAGCTGTGGATGATCAGGGCCCTTAATCAAGAGCAGATAGACTGTCAACCAGCTGATTAAACTGATACTGGAGCCTCCACGTGGAGAACAGTTTTTTCCTGGGTGCTTTAAGTACCATCTAGCTTTTTAGAATGGCTGAATGCGGTGGAACAAGAATATAACCATGACTTTAATACAGGCAGTCCCCAGCATACAAATGAGATGTATTCCAAAGGTTTAATGACTTGGAACTCAAAACACATTTTTCCTACAGAATTAATGTTGCACATTAATTCTGAGGTTCTTATCCATCCCATTAAAAAACTTATTAATCCTCCAGTGTACCTGAATTATAATATAGTAGTAGTTGGAACGCTATAGTCTTATTCTATGTTAGTTGCTGGGGGCCATGTAATACAGACATAAAGAGGGCAAGAAAGACGAACAGAATTCTACAACCCTCGCTCCTCTCTTGGAAATAGTCCTGTCCTGCTTGAGGCAAATTTTGAAATGTGCCAACTTGTTTCTGAAAAACACTCACCTTCTTTTTGGCACCTTTCCCAGGCAGGATTCTAGTGCCTTATTCAGTTCAGTTCAGTCACTCAGTCATGCCCAACTCTGTGCGACCCCATGGACTGCAGCGCTCCAGGCTTCCCTGTCCATCACCAGCTCCCAGAGCTTGCTCAAAGTCCTAGGTTTTGCTAAATTCTCAACTTGATAGCTCCCCAAACTGCCTTAGCATCTGCAGTCCCCTCCATGACTTCCAAATCTCTAGTTTCCCTTACTCTCCATAAAATTACTATTTCCTTACAGAAGACCAAAATTTAGCTCATCCACTCCTGTGCCAAACCTATGCTGCTTCCTGACCATCCAGACTCTGCCAATAGCTATAAAATTCCTCTTCAGTTAAGTTTAAAAGCCCAGAGTCCTCTTTCTCACCCTTTTCCCTCATCAGTTAAGCATCTTGTTGACTCCATTTTCAGAAGGTCTTTCAGAATGGTTATCACCATTCTTATTTGAGACCTCATCTGTGTAAGGGATCCTTTGACAGCTGCAGTTTTGGAACCACCATACATGATCTCTTGCTTGAATGACAGAAGCAGCCTCCTGACTGCTTTGATTACCTAGCTCTTCCCTTTTCCCTTTTGTAATAGATGAGCTTTTCTCAAGCATAGCTTTAATCACCTCCTCTATCCTTACCCCTAAATCTACCAATGGTTATGCTAACATATAACATCTTACTATATTTATTTTTGTACAACCAAGATGAGGTAGATCTCTTTATTCCCATTTTTAAAATTAGCAAAAATAATTTACTGAAAGTCACTGACCTGATCAGTGATGCAGCCAAGGTTTGAACTCAAGTTTGTATCCAAAGCCCACGGTCTTTTCATTTTCACACCACATCCTAATGTAGTCCAAATACCTTTTATTGGCAATCAATGTCTTCCATGATCTGGCTCCATTTTATTTCTCATCCTCTCTCATACAACTCCTCTTTGTATTCACTTTGTTCCCAGCTAACCAGACGACTTGCTGCTTTCCAAACTTCCCCTGGATTCTACTACCTTTGTCTATACTGGATGGTGAGTCTTTTCCTTGTAAAGGCCCAATTCAACTGCTACTTCTTCAACAAAGCTTTCCCTTTTACTGTCCGCTTCAGATGTAAATATACTCAAATACTAGCCAGAAGTTTTCTCCCTTTTCTGAGTTACCACAACACTAATTATAGCCTGTATTATAGTTATTTGAGTGGAGGGTTATCATCCCAACTACTTCTTTAAATCTTTGAGGACAGGTACCCAAATTTTCTTTACTCAGTCCTAGTAAGTGGAGGTATCCATAGTTAGGATTCACTTAATGTTTAAGGAAAAATTATTAGTGGAAATGAAAATTGCAAGGTAAAACAAAGTTGAATGTTATAACGAGGAGTTTCTATTTAATCAGGAAGCCTCCAGAGGATTTTGATCAGAGAAAGGCCATCACAAAAGTTGTGTATTTTGAGGAACTAATGAAGATTCCAAGTACAGGTTATAGGAGAACTGTGCTGAATGAAAGTCTTAGCTCTGTGACTCTGGGCAAGTCACTTCCTTAATAACAGCTTTATTAAGGTATAATTTACAAACCACAAAAATCACCCTGTTAATGTGTAAAATTCAACATTTTAAAATATATTCAGTGTCATGCAACCATCCCTACTATCTAATTGCAGTGTATTTTCATTATCCTGAAAATAAACTCCATATTAATTAACACTGACTCCTCCTTTTCCCATAAACCTGCCAGCCCCTGGCAACCACAAATCTACTTTCCATCTCTGTGAATTTGCCTGTTTTGGACATATCATATAAAAGATCATATAATACTCATTCCTTTGTGACTGGCTTCTTTCACTTAGCACAGTGTTTTCAAGGTTTGTCCATGTTGTGGCATCAATCCATATTTCATTTGTTTTATTCATTCCACTGAATGAAGTGGAAATACTTATATTGTTTATCCATTCATCGGTGGATGGACTTATGGATTTTTTCCATTTTTTGACTAGTATGAATAATGCTGCTATGACCATGAATGTACAATTATTTTTGTGATCATATGTTTTCAAGTCTCTTGAAAAGAAAGGAGTGTAATTGCTGGGTCATATGTTAACTTTTGGGAGAAGGCAATGGCACCCCACTCCAGTACTCTTGCCTGGAAAATCCCATGGACAGAGGAGCCTGGTAGGCTGCAGTCCATGGGGTCGCTAAGAGTTGGACACGACTGAGCGACTTCACTTTCACTTTTCACTTTCATGCATTGGAGGAGGAAATGGCAACCCACTCCAGTGTTCTTGCCTGGAGAATCCCAGGGACGGCGGGGCCTGGTGGGCTGCCGTCTATGGGGTCGCACAGAGTCGGACACGACTGAAGTGATAGCAGTAGTAGTAGTAGTAGTGTTAGTTACTCAGCCATGTTGCCTCTTTGTGACCCACCAGGCTCCTCTGTTCATGGAATTCTACAGGCAATAATACTGGAGTGCATAGCCATTCCCTTCTCCAGGATAACTACTCTAGTGAGTGTGAAATGGTGTCTTGTGGCCTTCATTTGCATTTCCCTAATGACTAATATTGTTGAGCACCTTTTCATGGGCTATTTGTACAACTTCTTTGGTCAAATGTCTGTTCAGATTCTTTGCCCATTTAAAAATTAAATTATTTATTTTTTTATTATTGAATTGTAATTGTTCTGTATATATTCTGGATAAAAATTCCATATCAGATATATGATTTGCAAATATTTTCTCCCATCCTGTGGGTTGTCTTTCTTCATGATGCCCTTTGAAGAACAAAATTTTTTTTTTAATTTTAGTGAAGTCCAATTTAGCTGTTTTTGATTTTTTTGTGCTTTTGGTATCGTATCTCAAAAGTTTCTAATCCAAGTTTACAAAGATTACCATCTCTGTTGTCTTCTAAGAGTTTTATAGTTTTAGCCCTTACATTTAGGTCTGTGAACCATTTTGATTTAATTTTTATATGATGACAGTTAAAGGTCCAAATTCATTCTTTTTCATGTCAATACCCAGTTGCAGGGGATGCAGTTTCAATCCCTGATCCAGAAGATCCCCTGGAAAAGGAAATGGCAACCCACTCCAGTATTCTTGCCTGGAGAATCCCATGGACTGAGTAGCCTGGCGGGCTGCAGTCCACAGGGTTGCAAAGAGTTGGATAGGACTGAAGTAACTGACCACACGGACATCCAGTTGTCCTAGAACCTTCATTGAAAAGACTATTCTTTCCCCACTGAATTATTTTGGCACCCTTGACAAAAACCAATTAGCCATAAACATAAGGTTTTATTTCTAGATTCTCAATTCTGTTCCATTGATCTATGTGTCTATATCTATATTCTTTGCTAGACCACACTGTCTTGATTACTATTACTTTATAGTAGTTAATTTTGAAATAAAGAAGTATGAATCCTCTGACTTTATTCTTTTTCAAGACTATTTTGGTTTCCTTGAATTCCATTATGGATTCTATGATCTGCTTTTTAACTTCTACAAAAAAAGCAGCTAGGATTTTGATAGGGCTTATATTAAATCTGTAGATCAATTTGGGGAGCATTGCCATCTTAACCATATTAAGTCTTATAATCTTTGAATGTGGGATGCTGAAGCAAGTGATTTAACCTCCTTGAGCATCATCAGCCTTATGTCTCAACTGGGAATAATAACAGCCACTCTATCTATCTCACCAGGTTATAGTGAAGATTGCCTAAGAAAAATCTTCTTAAAGAGATTATTTTTGATAGCATTACAGGAATCAGTATAGCTTCTTGAGGTCATAACTCAGGAATACTAAAAATACCAGTTCATGTTCATCTTAAAACCAGCTGTATTTTTTTACAGCCACCTTTTCTTTTTCTAAAGTGCCTATTGTGTGGTTGGTGTCATAGTAGTCTCCATGGAGTAGTATTACAAAAATGCAGGCTCTAGAGCCAGACTGCCTGTTTTCAATTCCCAGCTCTACAACCCCATTTGATCTTAGAAAAGTTACGTGCCTCAGTCATTCACTCTTCTCATTTGTAAAATGAGGACAATAAAGTACCTAGTTCATAGGGTTCTTATAAAGATTGAGTGATTAATTCATGCAAAGTGCTTGGAAACATGCCTGACACAGAGCATTCAATAAACGTAAGCCATCATTACAGCATCTCATAGAAGTACATTAGGGCCCCACAGCCAGTGGCATTTATAATCAAATGCATATGACATTGCCTTCAGACCCTTGGTTTGCATGATTTGAGTAAGTCAAGCATTTATTTGGAGCTGGAGTGAGTATCCTCTATAAACCAGAGTGAAATGGAAATTCTCACATAATAATCTGAAGTCTACAATTTCCCTGTGTCGATATATGAATAAATATTTGCTTTTAAAATGCATTTTACATTGGGAAAATTAAAACCCTTCTTAGTTAAAAAGAAAACATGTAGATTGTTTGGGATGATGTTTTGTGGGAAACCAGTGCAATGACATTGCATCATTTTTTTTTTTTTCTCCTTAGGAGTCTATTTTTCTCTGCTCCTAGGTTTAGTTTATTAGAAACAGCTAGGGGACAGAGTCAGAGCTATATATGCACATCTATGCTGTGCCTGTCTCTGATCTCCCCAGATATAGTCTGATCCCTGATGGCATCTGGTTCTAGGGAGTTTGCTTTGGGTTGATTGCTAGTACAGCACTCTTCCTGCTGCCAGTCTTCTAGGAGCTAGAGCACGGAGAAATCATTACTGAAACTGCTGCAGGTAGGGGCAGATTGGGAATCAGGGCGTCCAATCTCATAATGACAACCTGAAAAAGAAACAGAGCAATTTCTTTTGGAACCAAAGCATCAAGGAGACTTGTAGGGACTCTCGACAGGCCATCCTAGTTCATTCCCTAGCCTCTAGGAAGACCTTTATGAAACCATTTAGGAAACACTGATGTATAGTCCCCACCCCTGCACACGCTGCTATTTAGTCCATTTCTTAACAAAGGGGAGGTGGACTTTAGGACACTCAAGCATTTAAATGGAGTTTAAGGGATAAAGTCCTAAATGGGAAATCTTCCCTCCTCAAATCCCTCATTCCCCAGCAAGGAAAACCTAAGAAACAAAACAGCAGGGGAGAAAAAGCCAAACAGCAACAGATCCCTTGTGCCAGCGAAGTGTTGCTAAGCAGAGTAACCTGGGCATTGGATGTGGGCACAGCCATGAGAAAGCAGAAGTGTGAGTCAGCCAAAAGCAATGAAAAGTAGCAGGAGTCTTGTAGTCCCAACTTAGAGGAAGGCTCTGCTGCTCTTATGACTTTTAGACATTCTGATTAAAAAAAAAAAATTTCCTCTGTTTCCCACTGACAATAATTAAAAACTATTTATGGAGCCAAAGGCTGGTAAGTACTGGTGAAGAGTTCAGCCTGAACCTGAAAAGAAGTGTATTCATTTATTTTAAAATCTAGGATTGTGCACTCAACCCCCTTGTTCTCCTCTCCCCAGTTCTCTCCTCTAGTTGGCCACTGTTTGATTTCTCTCCACCAAAGAGCTCTTCCATCACCTATGTTTACAAATTAGGCTGCCATTCTCCCTGCCTATTCCTGGTCTCTATAGTGAAGATCCGACACGGGTGGGAAGCCACCCGAGTCAACTAATTCAGGCGAAGGCAGGGATGATTGAGAGCTCCTGAAGGATCTCAGGATTGCATTTTAAAAGAAGAACAGGTTCACAGAAATTAACTTCTGATCCAGGAGAAATCTAAAACTAAATGACGTGACGAATTTTTGCGGAGGGAAGATTTTGGGAAAGAAGGGGCTTCTTGGTGCCCTTTGGATCACATACTCCTTTGCTCTTAGTGCTTTGGCTGTATTCTAAGTGTAAAGTCTTCATCACAGAGAATATCATCACAACTTCAAAATGTCCACCTACTCAGAAGCATAATGCCTTGAAGCATTAGATTCTAAAAGAAAGTAAGAATCAGATTTTGGAGGTTGTCTATTGCATCTCTGTAAAATTGCCCAGTTGGTATCTCCCTTGGGGAAGGAAGCCTTCTCTCAGACTAATGATTGCCTTGTCGTGGTGATTCTTTGCTGAGAGGACAGTAGATAAAAGATGAATAAAATAAGCACCAAGATGGAGTTTGAAATTCGGGATGCTCTAAGCTAATTAATCAGAGAAGGCAATGGCAACCCACTCTAGTACTCTTGCCTGGAAAATCCCATGGATGGAGAAGCCTGGTAGGCTGCAGTCCATGGGGTCGCTAAGAGTCAGACATGACTGAGCGACTTCACTTTCACTTTTCACTTTCATGCATTGGAGAAGGAATGGCAACCCACTCCAGTGTTCTTGCATGGAGAATCCCAGGGACAGGGGAGCCTGGTGGGCTGCCGTCTATGGGGTCACACAGAGTTGGACACGACTGAAGCGACTTAGCAGCAGCAAGCTAATTAATGGAGAAAAAGAGTCCCTTGATATAGGTCAGCCTCAGTCAACTGAGTGTATGTGTGCACACACGCCCGTGCTCTGTCATATCCAACTCTTTGTGACCCCATGGATTGTAGCCTGCCAAGCTCCTCTATCGTGGGATTTCCCAGGCAAGAATACTGGAGTGGGTTGCCATTTCCTTCTCCAGGGGATCTCCCCCACCCAGAGATGGAACCTGTGTCTTTCTTGCTCTTTAAATTTGACAGTGGGTGAAATTCAGTCTTGGGTCAACACACACAATTGTGAGATGGACATGCATTGATCCACAAGCAAACCCACTGCAGACAAGTGACAGGTTCTGCGGTGAAATTCCACCTGGCTGGCCTGTAACTGATTTGCAGGTGCGTGGCTCTGCTGGAGCTTTCAGAAACACACTCCTTATTCTAAGCTTTTTCCTTTAGGGTTTCCCTCCCATCAGCAGCAGCACCACTCTCCTCCATCTTCCCCCAACAAAGACACACTATACAGGTTGCAGCTGTGGTAACTATCCCTACTGGTAAGTATCATCATCACTCTGAATGACGGAACAGCCAAACATGACCCAAGAGAAAGGGAAAGTTAATGAGCTGAAAGATTGCAAAACTTCTAAAGCAGGCCGCCTGAAAACATTGAAAAGGTCTTTAATGCTGATGGATTTAGCTGTTTAATATCTTCAACAGAAGCAGTGATGTCTATGTTTATTAATAATTGCTGTTTTTATCTCTTCATTGACATCTACCTTGCTCTTTAATTGCCCCAAATACCTGCCTAAGTGGTTTTCAATCATGTTGTGAATCAGAATTACTAAAGGAATGTATTTTTTTAATCTAGAAGGCCCAGCTTCACCCCCAGAGCTACTGAATAAGAGTCTCTAGAAATGAGGCACACGTATTCACATAAAAAAAAAAATTTCCATATGATTTTTGAGGTATAGCCAAGGTTGCAGACCACTGCCTTAGTCTCCTTTGGACTAATTTTGTCTTTACAACAACTTTGTTGATGTATGTATTATTATCCCCATTTTATAGATTAGGAAACTGAAGCTTATAAAAGTTTGATGACAGGTCAGGCTCACATAGCTAGAGATGTGTGGAGCTAAGATTCAAAGCCAAGCCCATTACTCCAAATGGCATGCTCTTTCACTTCATGACATTGAAGTGAAATTACACATAATGAGCAGCTATGTATAAATTTTTTCAGTACCCTGATAGAGAGCTCATGTAAACTAGATATATTTACCTTATTTAGAGTAGCTAGTTCTTCCACAGAGCTCTTTCTCTAAGCAAACTTTTGTTCAGAATTCCAATAAGTAAAACAAATATCAGGGAATTCCCTGGTGGTCCAGTAGACCAATAAAAAAGAACTACTTCCTCCATCTTTTTGGACTTTGAAGCAGCCAATTTGAAAAACACAGTTGTAGTGAACTCCCTGATTCTACTGATGAGGAAATTAAGGTCCAGAAAAGGAGATCAACTTGCCCAAGGTCACACAGCATATAGAAAATCAAGATCTAAAATTCAAGTTTACTAAAGATTAATTCTTAATTAATTTTACTAAAGATTAATCTTTAATTTTTAAAGATTAATGCTCTTTCTAATACACTTGATATGATAAAGATGGACTGCTGCCGCTGCTGCTAAATCGAATCAGTTGTGTCCGACGCTGTGTGACCCCATAGACGGCAGCCCACCAGGCTCCCCTGTCCCTGGGATTCTCCAGGCAAGAATACTGGAGTGGGTTGCCATTTCCTTCTCCAATGCATGACGGTGAAAAGTGAAAGTGAAGTAGCTCATTCCTGTCCGACTCTGAGTGACCCCATGGACTGCAGCCTACTGGGCTCCTCCGTCCACGGGATTTTCCAGGCAAGAGTACTGGAGTGGGGTGCCATCGCCTTCTCCAGATAAAGATGGAAACCAGCAACAAATCCAGAAAGTTCTGGAGAAAATCCCATTTATAGGAAAAAGTAACAATATTAACCATTAATATATCTTGAGCACTTACTATACAGCAAGAACTCTTATTTTTTACTTATGGGTATACTCCCGGGCACCCCACTCCAGTACTCTTGCCTGGAAAATCCCATGGACGGAGGAGCCTGGTAGGCTGCAGTCCATGGGGTCGTGAAGAGTCAGACACAACTGAGCGACTTCACTTTCACTTTTCACTTTCATGCATTGGAGAAGGAAATGGCAACCCACTCCAGTGTTCTTGCCTGGAGAATCCCAGGGACAGAGGAGCCTGGTGGGCTGCCATCTATGGGGTTGCATAGAGTCGGACACGACTGAAGCGACTTAGCAGCGGCAGCAGCATACTCTGTTTCCAAGTACTTTCACCTGAATTAAACTTGCTTCATTCACAGGTCGATGAGCTTCTTTTGAACACATTCACCATCTTTTCCTCTCTACTCCTACTACTAGTACCTTAATTCTGGCCCGCATTATCTCTCTTTTCAAACAACTAAAAGTTTTACTAAGATGAAATTCACCCATTTAAATAGTACACAATACAATGGTTTTTCGTATATTCATAGAGTTCTACAGCCAGCCTCACAATTTAATTTTAGAATGTTTTCATCACTCCTAAAAGAAACCCCATATCGGGGAAAGTCATCCCTGATTTGCCCCTTGCTGAAGACCTGGCTACCACTAATCTACTATCTGTCTTTATGAATTTGCCTATTCTGGACATTTCATATAAATGGAATCGTATAATATGTTGTCTTTTATGACTGACTTCTTTCACTTAGCATAATTTTTTTCAAGGCTAATCCATGTTGTAGCATAAATTAATGCTTCATTCTTCTCTATTACTGCTGAATAGTATTCCAGTGTGTGGATACACCACATTTTGTTTACCCATTCATCAATTGATGGACTCTATTCTTGTTTGAACCACTGAAATAGCATTCTGACTGATGTTCTGACCTCCATTTTCCTCTCTACTCTTCTCAGTGCGATTTGAAATATTTTTAATTTTTTAATTGAAGGATAATTGCTTTACAGAATTTTGTGGTTTTCTGTCATACATCAACAAGAATCAGCCATAGGTACACCCATGTCCCCTCCCTCCCAGACTTCCCTCCCATCTCCCTCCCCATCCCACCTTCAGCCTGTCACAGAGTCCCTGTTTGAGTTCCCTGAGTCACACAGCAAATTCCCATTGGCTATCTATTTTACAAATGGTATTGTAAATTTCTATGTTACTCTTTACATACATCTCCCTTTCTCCCTCCTCTCCTCCCATTGTGTCCATAGGTCTTTCTCTATGCCTGTTTATCCATTGATGCCCTGAAAATAAATTCATCAGTGCCATCTCTTCAGATTCCATATATATGTGTGGGACCTAATTAAACTTAAAAGCTTTTGCACAGCAAAGGAAACTATAAACAAGGTGAAAAGACAACCCTCAGAATGGGAGAAAATAATAGCAAAGGAAACAACTGATAAAGAATTAATTTCAAAAATATACAAGCAGCTCATACAACTCAATACTAGAAAAGCAAACAACCCAATCAAAAAGTAGGAAAGGGACACAAAGAGACACTTCTCCAAAGAAGACATACAGATGGCTAACAAGCACATGAAAAGATGCTCAACATCACTCATTATTAGATAAATGCAAATCAAAATTACAATGACATACCACCTCACACCAGTCAGAATGGCCATCATCAAGAAGTCTACAAAGGATAAATGCTGAAGAGGGTGCAGAGAAAAGGGAACACTCTTCCATTGCTGGTGGGAATGTAAACTGATACAGCCACTATGAAATATTTTTTAAAAGTGCCCATTTGCCATCATGACCTCAAGGGTTCCCCATTCTAAGTAGGAAGTCACAAATTTAATGTCTACTAGTGGCAAGACAGATCATGCAAAAGTGTGAAACTGTGAAATGCAAGACAATTTTGAGTGGTCATTCAGTAGTTGGTAGAAGAGTGCAAGCCCTACTTAAAGATAAAAAAAAAAAAAGTATACTCATTTAACAAATAATCAGACTGCTTTTCTTCATGCATGGTCTACAGGAGAAAAGCCAAATCACTTAGTGAAGGAAAGTTACAGGGCTCAAAATAGCCTGGAGTTAAAACTCCCCACCATTCTATACAAAACAAAGAACTTTCTCACTTGAAGGAAAAAAATGGACATTAAAGTTGATTGTCCAGCTCCTAGCCTGTCCAGCCTCTGGCTGATCTCCAGAATTCCTTGCCCCAGCCATTTAAGAGATAACTACTCCGAACAACTTTGGAGAAGAACAGGCCCCCTTAAGACAGTAGATTTCCACATATACGCCTATATATACTTACTCTCTTCTTGGGTTAGTGCAGCAGCTCACTAATCTGACTGCTGCCCCTTCTGGGCTCATTAAAGGTGATCTGTTCCTGTACAAGTGCCGGTCTCATTCTTTTTCCTAATCTCACCTTCTCTAACTCCCTTACCCTACACTTAGCAAGGCTCTATATCATTCCTTGACCTTATCTCCTGGTTCCTTTTCCACTTCTCTTCTTCCTCTGACCTCCCTTTCCCTCCTATTCCACACGCTCCCGCCACAGAGCATTGGAAGGGCCCAAATGAACTCTCTGTACTCTGCGGCCTTGTGCATTTTTGTTCTATCTAGAATGCTCTCCTACCTCTCTTTCTAGAGAGTTAGTTAATTCTCCATCCTTCAAGATCCTGCTTGATTGTCACCTACTCGATCACCCTTTGAAGTACACCTCTATTCCCATACCTACCAAATTGCAATGGAACATTCTGTGCACAGGTCAATCTCCCCTATCATGCTGAGAGCTCCTCAAAAGTAACAATGTTGTGATTGTTGTATTTTTAGAAACCTATCAAAATGCCAGTAAAACTCTTGTCCCACAGAGCAAGTGTTTTTCAGCTAGCAATGTTCTCCAGCTAATTACTGTCTGGGCATAGCAACTCCTCTCTGTCCAATTGTCCAAAAAGATGCAGCTCCTACTACTATAGCTAACCAAGAAGAAGGAGGTACTACATTCCTTGCCTTCCCTTGGAGAAATTATTCACAGAACTCCAGGGGAAGTTCTCCAATTCTCGGTCCAAAATCATCTGAAGTTGGTATATTGAGATCTGAAATAAGACATGGTGATCCTGGCCTTGAAACTTCAGTGTTTCATACAACATGCATGCCAAGTCGCTTCAGTCGTGTCCAAGTCTGTGCAACCCTATGGACTGTAGCTGGCCAGGCTCCTCTGTCCATGGGATTCTCCAGACAAGAATACTGTAGTCGGTTGCCATGACCTCCTCCAGGGGATCTTCCCAACCCAGGGATTGAACCCAAGTCTCTTAGGTCTCCTGCATTGGCAGGCAGGTTCTTTACCACTAGGGCAACCTGAGAAGCCAATTTTCACACTACACAAGGGATGAATCTTTTAATCTAGGTGGTCTCAACTGGATGATCCCTGGGACTTTGGAGGGTTTTCTATATGAATTTACCTCATTCTTCAATTCTCCCATTTCTCCTCTTCCCTTCCCACAGTCTTCAGCTCTTTCTCTCTCCCAGCTTCTTCCACCTCACTTACCTCTTCTCTCAGTCATCTCTCCCTAAAGTAATAATCAAGCCTCAAGACCTATCAGCTTTCTCTCTGACTTGCAAATTTTGCATCTTCAGGGATCAACTGAATGTCAATATATTTTCTCCTTTTGTAAGTTCCTGCTGGCCTGCAGAGGACAGGGCAGGGTGTCTCAGAGGTGAGCATAAGTCACAAAAGAGATGAGGTACACTGATGATTTTCTACTCAAGTCTGTGGGCTTGTTCACCAAACCCCCAAAACGTCTGTGATTAAATATACCCTTCTTTGATTCTGAGAAATTCACTTCTTCCCTTGATATAACTAGGACTCTATTTCTTGTGAACAAGTACCCCTGCCTTATCCTGCTTAAAAAATTAGCCATCTCCTAGCCCAAAGCCTTTCATTCTTTTTATTAAATTAATTTTTATTGTTCCTTTACAATATTGTGTTAATTTTTACTATATAGCAAAGTGAATCAGCTGTACATATACATATATCTCCCCTTTTTTACAAATTTCTTTCCCATTTAAGTTACCCCAGAGCACTGAGTAGGGTTCCTTGACCCTTATAGTAGGTTCTCACTAGGTATCTATTTGGTATGTTGTATCAATAACATATATGTGTCAATCCCAATCTCCTAATTCATCCCACCCTACCTTTCCCCCCTTGGTGGCCATACATTTGTTCTCTTCATCTGTATCAGTCTTGCGTTCTTTTCCATCTTTCCTTCCTTCCTTTCTTCCTTCTTTCCTCCCTCTCTCCCTCCTTCTCTCTTTTTCTTTCTTTTTAGAAGCAGTGGGAAGGGGAGGATCAGATCAGATCAGATCAGTCACTCAGTCATGTCCAACTCTTTGCAATCCCATGAATCGCAGCACGCCAGGCCTCCCTGTCCATCACCAACTCCCGGAGTTCACTGAGACTCATGTCCATCGAGTCAGTGATGCCATCCAGCCATCTCATCCTCTGTCATCCCCTTCTCCTCTTGCCCCCAATCCCTCCCAGCATCAGAGTCTTTTCCAATGAGTCAACTCCTCGCATGACGTGGCCAAAGTACTGGATAGGAAGATAATTAAACTTAGCTTGTTATACATTTTATTATTTCAACAAGGATAATCTCCATTACTGAAATACAATGCCACATATTTATTGAATGATTTCTATGTGTCAGCAGTAAGTATCTTGATAGTGATTTGTTTCAATGGGCTAGTAGTATGAAATTTCTCCAGAACTGGCCAGATCAAGGAACTCAAACTTTGGTGCCAGAAGCCAGGATTTGCTACAGTGAATAAGTTTTTATACAAGGTGAATGGCATTTGACACAGCCAAAAAATTTGGTTATTTTGGTAGACAGCTAGAAAATTCTGCTCCCAGTGCTTTCTGCAACAGTCTTTAATCCAATCAACCAGTTTGAATTGATCACCTACTATGTTCCAGGCACTATATTAATCATTGTAGCTACTATAATAAAAAGATATTCATGTCTCATGGAGGAGGCAAATATATATACTACTAAATGCATTACAGTGTGTTGAGTGATGTAATCAAAGTATGAACAAGGTGATTTTGTGCAGAGGTTTGCAAACTGCTCACCACCAGTTTTGTGAATGAAGTTATACTGGCATATAGAAACACCCTTTCATTCACATTGTTTATAAATAATTTTGTGCTATACTGGCAGATGTGTTGCAATAGAGACCATGGTCTGCAAAGCCAAAAATATTTCCTACCTGGCCTTTAACAGAAAAAGTTTATCAACTCCTGCCTTAGAGAAGCTAAATCATTTTTGGGTAACCTGAAAAAGTATCAAAGAGATGTCATTTAAGCTGGAAGTTTTAGAATTTAGTCTTACAAATGGACAAGAAAGGAAAGGAGATTATAGGCAGAAAGACCATAGGCAGAAGTTGAGCAGAGACATTGAGGTACAAAAAAAGCAAGGCCCTTACTAAAACCCAATGAATTATATAACGTATGAATTATATACATAGTGTATGAATCAGTTCTGTTCAGTTCAGTTCAGTTGCTCAATCGTGTCCGACTCTTTGCGACCCCATGAATCGCAGCACGCCAGACCTCCCTGTCCATCACCAACTCTCGGAGTTCACTCAGACTCACGTCCATCGAGTCAGTGATGCCATCCAGCCATCTCATCCTCTGTCATCCCCTTCTCCTCCTGCCCCCAATCCCTCCTAGCATCAGAGTCTTTTCCAATGAGTCAACTCTTCACATGAGGTGGCCAAAGTACTGGAGTTTCAGCTTTAGCATCATTCCTTCCAAAGAACACCCAGGACTGATCTCCTTTAGAATGGACTGGTTGGATCTCCTTGCAGTCCAAGGGACTCTCAAGAGTCTTCTCCAACACCACAGTTCAAAAGCATCAATTCTTTGGCGCTCAGCTTTCTTCACAGTCCAACTCTCATATCCATACATGACCACTGGAAAAACCATAGCCTCGACTAGACGGACCTTTGTTGGCAAAGTAATGTCTCTGCTTTTGAATATGCCATCTAGGTTGGTCATAACTTTCCTTCCAAGGAGTAAGTGTCTTTTAATTTCATGGCTGCAGTCACCATCTGCAGTGATTTTGGAGCCCCAAAAAATAAAGTTTGACACTGTTTCCACTATTTCCCCATCTATTTCCCATGAAGTGATGGGACCGAATGCCATATGAATATATACATGTAAATAAAGTTATTTTTTAATGTTACCTTCTTGGGAATTGGTCCAATGTGTGCTAATGGAACACTCCTTTTAGTAGGACAATTCTACGCTGTATGTTACAAGTTGTCCTCCAGTTCCCATCCATAAACACTAGTAGAGTCTTCCAGGCTCTATGACAACCACAATCACAAACATATTCCCAAACATCCGAATGTGGCTTGTGTACAGGGTACATGGAAGAAGCAGTAGGAAATGGCAGGCTAGGTTTACATGTTATCCAGCAGTCAGGCCGCCCCCACATCTATAGTTGATGGCCTTTCTGCAATATGCCAAGGTCAGTCTAGGGCAGGAGGCCCAGAAAAAGTAGATAGCTTTCATAATTCCATCCCTTGCCATTCCCCATCCAGCTGAACGCTGACCATCTCACCAAGACATAGTTAATTGAAGTGAACAAATCTGCAACAACCATACAGACAGCTGAAGTATGCAGCTCCACATTGAACAAACTGGGCCATTAAGCACACATTACCAGCGGGGAATCTGCCCTTTAAAATTGCTATTAGAATGCTGATAAAACATTTTAAATAACCCAATAAATAAAAGGCACCTTAAGAATAATGTGGATGTATTTCTATGTTTCAAAGCCCCACAAATTGAGTGAGATTTATTTTCATCATTGCTGTCAATCCTTGTAACTCCTTCCTTTTCCATATTTATTCAGCATGCATTTGAGGGAAGGCAGGAAGAGGCATTCTCAGGAGGGAGTGGGTTAAGAGTGTTCAAATAATAGCATTTCAACATGCTAAGGGTATTGGGAGGTAGAAATAAAGATCTTTCTCTCCCCAGCTCTCAAGGTCAGCCAACCCTCAGCAGCAGTAATATTCCCTGGGCCTTGATGAGAAAGAAATATGGGGATTTCAACAAAATGACAGGCACAGTGTTATACTGGTTAGGTTGTGTGTCCACGTCCGAGAGCACTTAAGGACAAAGTTCATTTCCCCAGCATACTGAAGAGGGAGGGTTAGTGAGGGTTTTAGCTGTTTCAGTTCTTAAGACCCTTTCCTGAATATGTTGCAGATTAGATTCCAATCAGCCTACCTTCTCTTTGTGCCTCCATCTCATTCACAAATTAAAACAACATTTTATGGGGTCCAGTTTACTTAAAATTGTTGTAATTATTGCTTCATTGATTGCAAACCAGGAACCACCCACTTCTCTTAAATACAGACAGCTGGGCCATCTGTTTCCTATGAATCATGTAAACAGAGAAGACTTGAGAGAAGGATTTAAACACTTTCCAACCTGGTTCTGCCTTATTTCAAAAATGCAATCAACTGTCCAGAGACTTAACAGATGCAGTGCTTAATATCTGACCTGCCAACTTGATCATCTTGTATAACATAGAAGTTCTGGTTAGAAAGTGAGGTCAAAACCTCCAACCTAGTCACATTTGTTTGTCCTGTTCATTGAATTAAAGTATTTCTTTTATTATATGATAAACATATAAACATGAAATAAAAATTCAAGCAGTTCATAGTAGTACAAAATAAAAAGTAAAATGTCCCCTCCTCCTTGCTCCCAGACACATTCCTTCAGACCTTTGATTTTTATGTGTTTGGGACTTTTGAGGTTAATTAAATACTCTAGTTCTTGGTTTATTAACTGTAATCTGTATCTATTGAGGCTACCCATAAGGAAAGATGATGAATTTGGCTCCTTGGTCTTTTCTCTGGATGCAGCCAAGATCCGAGTCCATTAATTCTACCTCCCCTTCTCTTTCCTTTAAAATTGTTGTTATAGTCTTTAACTTCAGCTTTTTAGTAAATGAACTTTAATATTCAAATAATACACTTAAGCTTTGATTTCTTAATCCATCCACTTGGTTTTTATTTTATAATTATATTTTAGTGCAATCAAACAATATTTTCCTTTTCATGGTGTACACCTTTTGTCCTGTTGAAAAAATCTTTCTCTGCCACAAGGTCACAAAAATATTCTCCTATATTTTTTCTAAACTTTTGTCTTTTTTGCATCAGCCCCTAAACCTACTGAAATTGACTGTTGTATATAGATAGTCTGAAGTAGAGTTATGATTTCATTTTTTTCATATAGGTTATTGTTTGTTGCAGCACTGTTTATTAAATAGTGCAAGCTTGCCCCACTGTTTTGTAATGCTACTTCTGTTATATACCAGGTGTTCTAAAACACTTTCAATAATAGTGTTGGTTTGAGTCTGAGATCTCTAGTTTACCCCACTGGTCAATTTGCTTAAATTGAATTGCATACCTTGGAGTTACATGCCTTCGTTGCCTTACCTTTAAACTGAGTATAGCAATATTTTGCCTTAACTCCCTCAGAAAGTTGCTGAGAAATCAGGTGGAATAATGCAAGTAAAGATGCTTTGATGGAAGGAAATTGCAGAATCAAAACATACTAGCATCACTTAGTTAAACCCTTTATATTTATTGAAGTGGTAACTTGAATTAAGAACAGACAAATGATCTGCCCATAAGGAAAGTGTGATTATTATGCTCCTAGATTGTGCTTTCTAATGCTTCAGCACAAAGCAGAGAGCATTGTATCTGATTCTACTAAAAAAAAATCAAGTCCAACACTTAATCTACTAGGAGTGTCTGTTGGACCCCGTTCATGTTTCCCAAAAATGTGATGTAATCTCTGAAGTTTGACATATTACTTCCGTAGAAGCCTGTGCCTTACAGCCAATTTCAAGGTTGAATGGTGCAAGCGCAATTTTGCATAGGCCACCTCTGATTTAGCAGCAGAGATTGATATAGATCACAGTCACTTAACAAGTGGCCTCTATCCAGTTGGTACCTGTCACACAGCTATTATGTGCTAAAATATAAGGCACAGTTAGGTGATTTGTATCTATGCTTTATAAAACAAGAACATCTATTTATAGAAACTGGCTCATCTGCAAATTGGCAGCCACACCTGAACAAGAAAACAAAAGTTTGATTTCAACATTAAATGGCAATAAATACAATTAAAAACTTTCATTTTCATTGAATTAGAAAAAAAATGTAAGTCAAAGATTGAACTGGGCAGATAGGCTAAAAAGAGGGAATACTTTTAGGATATGATAACGTAAGGTTATAATGCGTTATTTTTCATTTTTATTGTGAGACGTATTATTCACACAAAAGAGATGAAACATACCTACAGTTTAAGGATTAATAATTTAAAAAAAGCAACCACTCATGTATCTACCATGCAGGTTAAAATATAGTACATCACCAATACCTTAGAAGCCCTTAGTATATCTTCTATAGCACTTCCTCACCCCCAGTGGTGACCATAATCCTGGATCTTATGTTACTTATTTCCTTGCTATTGTTTATAATTTTGACACCTATGTATGCTTCTCTTACAAATGCATTTCTTAATTTTGCCTTGTTTTGAAATTTACATTATAATTGTAATTTTCCTCTTCACTAGCCCAAGAACCCAACTGACTAAACCTTAGATACATCTTCAGTTCAGTCGCTCAGTTGTGTCTGACTCTTGTGACCCCATGAACTGCAGCGTGCCAGACTTCTCTGTCCATCACCAACTCCCAGAGCTTGCGTAAACTCATGTCCATCAAGTCGGTGATGCCATCCAACCATCTCATCCTCTGTTGTCCCCTTCTCCTCCCGCCTCCAATCTTTCCCAGGATCAGGGTCTTTTCCAGTGAGACAGTTCTTCACATCAGGTGGCCAAAGTATTGGAGTTTCAGCTTCGGCATCAGTCCTTCCAATGAATATTCAGGACTGATTTCCTTTAGGATGGACCGGGTTGGATCTCCTTGCAGTCCAAGGGTCTCTCAAAAGTCTTCTCCAACACCACACTTCAAAAGCATCAATTCTTCTGTGCTCAGCTTTCTTTATAGTCCAACTCTCACATCCATACATGACTACTAGAAAAACCATAGCTTTGACTAGATGGAACTTTGTTGGCAAAGTAATGTCTCTGCTTTTTAATAAGCTGTCTAGGTTGGTCATAGCTTTTCTTCCAAGGAGCAAGCATCTTTTAACTTCAAGGCTGCAGTCACCACTTGCAGTGTTTTTGTAGCCTAAAAAAATAAAGTGTCTCATTGTTTCCATTGTTTCTCCATCTATTTGCCATGAAGTGATGGGACTGGATGCCATGATCTTAGTTTTCTGAATGTTGAGCTTTAAGCCAACTTTTTTACTCTTCTCTTTCACTTTCATCAAGAAGCTCTTTAGTTCCTCTTTGCTTTCTGCCATAAGGATGGTTTCATCTGCATATCTGAGGTTATTGATATTTCTCCCAGCAATCTTGATTTCAGCTTGTGCTTCATGCTTCATCCAGCCTGGCATTTCTCATGATGTATTCTGCATATAAGTTAAATAAGCAGGGTGACAATATACATCCTTGATGTACTCCTTTCCCGATTTGGAACCAGTGTGTTGTTCCATGTCCAGTTCTAACTGTTGCTTCTTGACCTGCATACAGAATTTCTCAGGAGGCAGGTAAGGTGGTCTGGTATTCCCATCTCTTTAAGAATTTTCAACAGGCTGTTGTGATCCACATAGTCAAAGGCTTTGGCATAGTCAATAAAACAAAAGTAGATGTTTTGTGTTTTTTTGGAACTCTCTTGCTTTTTCAATAATCCAACAGATGTTTGCAATTTAATCTCTGGTTCCTCTGCCTTTTGTAAATCCAGTTTGAACATCTATAAGTTCACGGTTCACATACTGTTGAAGCCTAGCTTAGAGAATTTTGAGCACTACTTTGCTAGTGTGTGAGATGAGTGCAATTATGTGGTAGTTTGAAGATACATCTTAAACTTAAATAAATTCAACTGTATGATAGGAAAAGAAAAGAAGGAAAAACAAAGAACTAGCAGAAATAGAGAAAGAAGAATGATCATTTAAATAGTATTAGTTATTCTGTTTTCCATCTAGAGTTGTCCAATAAAATACAGGGCACCAAATGAAATTTGAATTTCAGACAAAAACCTAAATCTATAATATAATTATTACATAGAAAATACTTACACTATTGGTTGTTTATCTAATATTCAAATTTAATGTGGCTTCTATTTGTTTTATTTGCTAATTCTAGCAACTTGTCCCACATCTTTCAATGAGCCTGCATCCAGAGGGAATGGGATATGGAAAATGTGACTCATTTCTTTTCAAATATCATTTGACTTCTATAGTGTGATAATTTCACAGCATTATGTGTAAATCCAGTGTTCAGCTATAGGAACAGTAATGTTCCAGTGCTGGAGGCAAGACTGGCTTGTTGGAAGATATGTTGGTCTCTAATATGGTACCTTCCCAGGGTATTTTTGAAGGTAATTTTGATTATAGAAATTTGTATCAAGAAGTGCATTCAGTTACTAATAACAGAGACTTAACTTTAGCATTTTAAAACAATAAATTACCACTCATATGAATATAGTCTAGAGATAGGACATACAAGGATGGCATAATGGCCTTAAGTGTCATCAGGAGCTCAGGCTCCTGTCTATCTGCTCTACCACGCTTAGTGCTGACTTGCATCTTTAAGGTTACTTCAAGGTCCAAAATGACTACTAGAGTTCCAGCTATTCCAGGCAGGAAATATGAGAGGTAGAGGACAATATGGGACTCACCAGCAGTCTGCCTGATCTTAAATATCTTTCCTGAAAGTCCCTCCTAATAAGGTCCACTTTAGGTCTCATTAACAGTTCCTAGTTGAAATGGAAGCTGAGAAATGTAATTTCTGATAAGCATATTACTATCCAGAAAAAAATCTGTCACTAAGGAGAAAGGGGAAAGTGGATCTGAATAGGCAATTAATAGTGTCAGTGATTTATTCCCTTATGTACTGAATTAAGAATCCAACTCCTGACTGGCTTCTCTGGTGGCTCAGTCAGTAAAGAATCTGCCTGCAATGCAGGAGGCTGCCTGCAATGCAGGAGATGTGGGTTCGATTCCTGGATGAGGAAGATTCCCTGAAGAAGAGAATAGTTACCCACTCCAGTATTCTTGCCTGGAGAATTGCATGGACAGACCAGCTTGGTGCAATCCATGGGGTTGCAAAGAGGCAGACACGACTGGGCAACTAACAAACATAAAACATAAACCACTGTGATTATTTTCATGGGAAACTGTCTAAAATCTCATCCATCACTTTTTCTGATCATATAGAATCAGTCAAATTATATTTCCTTGTTCAAAAAACAATTTATAAATCTGTCTATAAATTTAACATACATTTTAATCCAAAATACTACTACACTGCTATAAATAAGTAGCCTCTTCATTCAAATACTTTACAAGTAATACTCTATGATACTTATGTATTAATGGTTGGCAATAATGAATACAGTCAGTCTTCCTAAAGAACACTTTAGTTTTATTGACAAATCTAACATTGATTTTTATACTAAAAATCCATGTTTAAAGGATCTTTCAAATAACCCAAGTGCAGGGAACATCATAATGTTCCCTAAACTCTTTGGAAGGTGATCAGAGATACACTACTGGGCCATGCTTCTGGCCTGACACAGGTGTGTGTTGGATGCTACATTTATTCCCTTTGAAGCAGCAGCAACCTACCATGTACATTTTGTGGTTTTCCAGAATCCTTGTATCTCCTCTGGACCACCATTTGATCCTTTTACCTTCTCTTGAAAGGTAAAGGAGGATGTAGTATAAACAAAAGACAAACACATTTTTTTTAAAGAAGTTACAGAAAAAGTCAAGTAACGAATTTTATTTTATTTTATTTTATTTGACTTTTTTTAAATTTTATTTTTAAACTTTACATAATTGTATTAGTTTTGCCAAATATCAAAATGAATCCGCCACAGGTATACATGTGTTCCCCATCCTGAACCCTCCTCCCTCCTCCCTCCCCATACCATCCCTCTGGGTCGTCCCAGTGCACTAGCCGCAAGCATCCAGTATCGTGCATCGAACCCGGACTGGCAACTCGTTTCTTACATGATATTTTACATGTTTCAATGTCATTCTCCCAAATCTTCCCACCCTCTCCCTCTCCCACAGAGTCCATAAGACTGTTAACGAATTTTAAATAATGAGATCAAATTTAATTTTCAGTCCAGTTCAGTTCAGTCGCTCAGTCGTGTCCAACTCTTTGCGACCCCATGAATTGCAGCATGCCAGGCCTCCCTGTAAATCACCAACTCCCGGAGTTCACTCAAACACGTGTCCATCGAGTTGGTGATGCCATCCAGCCATCTCATTCTCTGTTGTCCCCTTTTCCTCCTGCCCCCAATTCCCCCAGCATCAGAGTCTTTTGCAATGAGTCAACTCTTCGCATGAGGTGGCCAAAGTACTGGAGTTTCAGCTTTAGCATCATTCCTTCCAAAGAACACCCAGAGCTGATCTCCTTTAGAATGGACTGGTTGGATCTCCTTGCAAGGGACTCTCAAGAGTCTTCTCCAACACCACAGTTCAAAAGCATCAATTCTTCAGCGCTCAGCTTTCTTGACAGTCCAACTCTCACATCCATACATGACTACTGGAAAAACCATAGCCTTGACTAGACGGACCTTTGTTGGCAAAGTAATGTCTCTGCTTTTGAATATGCTATCTACGTTGGTCATAACTTTCCTTCCAAGGAGTAAGTGTCTTTTAATTTCATGGCTGCAGTCACCATCTGCAGTGATTTTGGAGCCCCCAAAAATAAAGTCTGACACTGTTTCCACTGTTTCCCCATCTATTTCCCAAGAAGTGATGGGACAAGATGCCATGATCTTAGTTTTCTGAATGTTGGGCTTTAAGACAATTTTTTCACTCTCCACTTTCACTTTCATCAAGAGGCTTTTTAGTTCCTCTTCACTTTCTAACATAAGGGCGGTGTCATCTGCATATCTGAGGTTATTGATATTTCTCCCAGCAATCTTGATTCCAGCTTGTGCTTCTTCCAGTCTGGCATTTCTCATGATGTATTCTGCATATAAGTTAAATAAGCAGGGTGACAATATACAGCCTTGATGTACTCCTTTTCCTATTTGGAACCAGTCTGTTGTTCCATGTCCAGCTCTAACTGTTGCTTCCCGACCTGCATATAGGTTTCTTAAGAGGCAGGTCAGGGGTTCTGGTATTTCCATGTCTTTCAGAATTTTCCACAGTTTATTGTGATCCACAGTCAAAGGCTTTGGAATAGTCAATAAAGCAGAAATAGATGTTTTTCTTGAACTCTTGCTTTTTTGATGATCCAGGGGATGTTGGCAATTTGATCTCTGGTTCCTCTGCCTCTTCTATAACCAGCTTGAACATCTGGCAGTTCATGGTACACGTATTGCTGAAGCTTGCCTTGGAGAATTTTGAGCATTACTTAACTAGCGTGTGAGATGAGTGCAATTGTGTGGTAGTTTGAGCATTCTTTGGCATTGCCTTTCTTTGGGATTCAAATTAAAACTGACTTTTTCCAGTCCTGTGACCGCTGCTGAGTTTTCCAAATTTGCTGGCATATTGAGTGCAGCACTTTCACAGCATCATCTTTCAGGATTTCAAATAGCTCAATTGGAATTCCATCACCTCCACTAACTTTGTTCCTAGTGATGCTTTCTAAGGCCCACTTGACTTCACATTCCAGGATGTTGGGCTCTAGGTGAGTGATCACACCATCGTGATTATCTTGGTTGTGAAGCTCTTTTTTGTACAGTTCTTCTGTGCATTCTTGCCACCTCTTCTTAATATATTCTGCTTCTGTTAGGTCCATACCATTTCTGTCCTTTATCGAGCCATCTTTGCATGAAATGTTCCCTTGGTATCTCTAATTTTCTTGAAGAGATCTCTAGTTTTTCCCATTCTGTTGTTTTCCTCTCTTTCTTTGCATTGATCACTGAGGAAGGCTTTCTTATCTCTTCTTGCTATTCTTTGGAACTCTGCATTCAGATGCTTATATCTTACCTTGTCTCCTTTGCTTTTCACTTCTCTTCTTTTCACAGCTATTTGTAAGGCCTCCCCAGACAGCCATTTTGCTTTTTTGCATTTCTTTTCCCTGGGGATGGTCTTAATCCCTGTCTCCTGTACAACGTCATGAACCTCTGTCCATAGTTCATCAGGCACTCTATCTATCAGATCTAGTCCCTTAAATCCATTTCTCACTTCCACTGTATAATCATAAGGGATTTGATTTAGGTCATACCTGAATGGTCTAGTGGTTTTCCCTACTTTCTTCAATTTAAGTCTGAATTTGGCAATAAGGAGCTCATGATGTGAGCCACAGTCCCCTCCTGGTCTTGTTTTTGCTGACTGTATAGAGTTTCTCCATCTTTGGCTGCAAAGAATATAGTCAACCTGATTTCGGTGTTGACCATCTGGTGATGTCCTATGTTGAGAGTCCTCTCTTGTGTTGTTGGAAGAGGGTCTTTGCTATGACCAGTGCGTTCTCTTGGCAAAACTCTATTAGCCTTTGCCCTGCTTCATTTCATACTCCAAGGCCAAATTTGCCTGTTACTCCAGGTGTTTCTTGACTTGCTACTTTTGCATTCCAGTCCCCTGTAATGAAAAGGACATCTTTTTTGGGTGTTAGTTCTAAAATGTCTTGGAGGTCTTCATAGAATCGTTCAACTTAAGCTACTTCAGCGTTACTGTTTGGGGCATAGACTTGGATTACTGTGATATTGAATGGTTTGCCTTGGAAACGAACAGAGATCATTCTGTTGTTTTTGAGATCGCATCCAAGTAGTACATTTCGGACTCTTTTGTTGACCATGATGGCTCCTCCATTTCTTCTAAGGGATTCCTCCCCACAGTAGTAGATATAATGGTCATCTGAGTTAAATTCTCCCATTCCAGTTCATTTTAGTTCGCTGTTCCTAGATTGTTGACGTTCACTCTTGCCATCTCTTGTTTGACCACTGAAAGAATGTGGTCCACTGGAGAAGGAAATGGCAAACCACTTGAGTATTCTTGCCTTGAGAACCCCATGATAAGTATGAAAAGGCAAAATTATAGGATACTGAAAGAGGAACTCCCCAGGTCAGTAGGTGCCCAATATGCTACTGGAGATCAGTGGAGAAATAACTCCAGAAAGAATGAAGGGACGGACCCAAAGCAAAAACAATACCCAGTTGTGGATGTGACTGGTGATAGAAGCAAGGTCCTATGCTGTAAAGAGCAACATTGCATAGGAACCTGGAATGTTAGGTCCATGAATCAAGGCAAATTGGAAGTTGTCAAACAGGAGATGGTAAGAATGAATGTCGGCATTCTAGGAATTAGCAAACTAAAATGGACTGGAATTTAATTTTAGGGCTAATTAAATATTCAACTTACTAGTGATTTCCTACCTAATCAAGAGTTTGCCTGCATCCTAAGTTGCTTCAGTCATGTCCAAGTCTGTGCAACCTTATGGACTCTAGCCCGCCAGGCTCCTCTGTCCATGGGATTCTCCAGGCAAGAATACTGGAGTGGGTTACCATACTCTCCTCCAGGGAATCTTCCTGACATAGGTATCAAACCTGTGACTCTCATGTCTTCTGCATTGGCAGGCAGGTTCTTTATCACTAGCACCACCTGGGAAGCCTAATCAATGGTTTATTCTATGGCAAAACCATACAGTGCTCCATAGGATACTTGCCTGCTCCCTAATCCTTAAATTTTCCATGTGTAAGGGCCAGTCCTGGGAACAGAAGGTGTCTTAGTCAGCTGCATGCTATAACAAAATATGACTTTTCATTGTATCCTCACATAGTGGACATCAGAGACTAGAAGGATACTCTCTTGTGTTTCTTCTAATAAGGTCACTCACTAATCCCATAAGGGCTCCATGCACATGATCTAATTATCTCCCAGAGGCCCCACTTCCAAAAAACCATCACACTGGAGTGTTATGATTACAACATATGAATTTTAGGGGGACACAAACATTCAGTCCATAACAGAAGGGCTGTCAACTACTCCATCACCTCTCCCATCAGCCTCCAAAACAAAGTCCAGGAATACAGTGGTAAGTTTCACTGAAGTTCAGTACTCAGCTCCCACTTCTGTACTCAGACTTACCAGCCATCATAGGTGGCTGCACACACTATGTGCTTGGACTACACAGCTATATAAGTCACTATTGTCAAAGGGAAAAAAAATAAAATGGCATTTCCTTTCATACATTTGTATCTTTGATCATGGGATTCCTTCAGGCTCGAATATTCTACCTTGCATTTTCTTTATCAAATCTCAACTCATTTTTTCAAGGCCTGGTCAGTGGCTAACTCTTCTGTGAAGGCTTCCCTAGTGTCCTCAGGCAGAACTAGCTCAACTTTCCCCCATACTTTCAAGTCACTTTACTTAGCACTGATAAGTCTGCCTAGTATGCACTTCATTCTGCTTTGTATTAAACATACTGACACGTTTGTTCTCTTTGGCTAGATTGGTCTAGAAGCAGATGTTAGTTCACCTTTGTTCATGACATGGAATCCCTCCCTCCCTATGGACTTTGGTTCAAAGTGGTCCTTATCCCATGATATTATTGGGGGGAAAGGTAAATGGTCATTCTTTTTTTATTCACCACTGATAAAGTATGCATTGTAATGAAGTCACGAAGTCCTCCCAAGACATAATTCACTATAAGCCAGTATTACATTTGCTGTGTTTAGTTGCTCAGTCTTGTCTCACTCTTTGTGACCCCATGGACTGTAGCACTCCAGGCTCCTCTGTTCATGGGGATTCTCCAGGCAAGAATACTGGAGTGGTTTGCCATGCCCTCCTCTAGGGGATCTTCCTAACCCAAGAATCGAACCAAGGTCTCCTGCGTTGTAGGCAGATTCTTTACCAGCTGTGCTACCAGGAAAGTCCAGAATTATCTTTAACAAAAGACCTTCTTAAACTCTATTCCAATAAATGTTTATATTTCAAGAACAGCAAGCCCTCCTTAAGATACACCCCTAAAAACTGGAAACAGAACTGCCTTATGACCCAGCAATCTCACTGCTGGGCATACACACTGAGGACACCAGAATTGAAAGAGACATGTGTACCCCAATGTTAATCGCAGCACTGTTTATAATAGCCAGGACATGGAAGCAACCTAGATATCCATCAGCAGATGAATGGATAAGAAAGGTGTGGTACATATACACAATGCAGTATTACGTAGCCATTAAAAAGAGTACGTTTGAATCAGTTCTAATGAGGTGGATGAAACTGGAGCCTATTATACAGAGTGAAGTAAGACAGAAAGAAAAACACCAATACAGTATAGTAATGCATATATATTGAATTTAGAAAGATGGTAACAATAGCCCTGTATCAGATCAGATCAGTCGTTCAGTCATGTCCGACTCTTTGCAACCCCATGAATCGCAGCACACCAGGCCTCCCTGTCCATCACCAACTCCCGGAGTTCACTCAGACTCACCTCCATCGAGTCAGTAATGCCATCCAGCCATCTCATCCTCTGTCGTCCCCGTCTCCTCCTGCCCCCAATCCCTCCCAGCATCAGAGTCTTTTCCAATGAGTCAACTCTCCGCATGAGGTGGCCAAAGTACTGGAGTTTCAGCTTTAGCATCATTCCTTCCAAAGAAATCCCAGGGCTGATCTCCTTCAGAATGGACTGGTTGGATCTCCTTGCAGTCCAAGGGACTCTCAAGAGTCTCCTCCAACACCACAGTTCAAAAGCATCAATTCTTCGGTGCTCAGCCTTCTTCACAATCCAACTCTCACATCCATACATGACCACAGGAAAACCATAGCCTTGACTAGACGAACCTTTGTTGGCAAAGTAATGTCTCTGCTTTTGAATATGCTATATAGGTTGGTCATAACTTTCCTTCCAAGGAGTAAGCGTCTTTTAATTTCATGGCTGCACTCACCATCTGCAGTGACTTTGGAGCCCAGAAAAATAAAGCGAGACAGCAAAAGAGACACAGATGTATAGAACAGTCTTTTGGACTCTGTGGGAGAGGGAGAGGGTGGGATGATTTGGGAGAATGGCATTGAAACATGTCTAATATCATATATGAGACAAATCGCCAGTCCAAGTTCAATGCATGATACTAGATGCTTGGGGCTGGTGCACTGAGATGACCCAGAGGGATGGTACGGGGAGGGAGGAGGGAGTGGGGTTCAGGATGGGGAACATGTGTATACCTGTGGTGGATTCATGTTGATGTATGGCAAAACCAATACAATATTATAAAGTAATTAACCTCCAATTAAAATAAATAAATTTATATTAAAAAAAGATACACCCCTAAAATCCAACCTGCAGAAAGTATTATCGTTAAGTCTCCAGTTACTCTTTGGAAAACATGAACTAACAACCAATAAAGTCTATGTGTATATTTATTATCTACTCCTTGACATCTGTTCTTACTGTCTCCATAAAAGGAATTCTTTTTAATGTATGAAGCATGACTTTCCCCATCTTTATAGTCAGTTTTACAATCAATTTGTATTCATCAGTGGCTCAGTTGTAAAGAAACTTGTGCCAATGCAGGAGATGCGGGTTCTATCCCTGGTTTGGAAAAATCCCCTGGAGAAGGAAATGGCAATATACTTCAGTATTCTTGCCTGGGAAATCCCATGGACCAAAGAGCCTGGTGGGCTACAGTTGGTGGGTCTCAGAGAGTCAGACATATTTAGATAAGTAGCTACATATTTCCAGTACACAGTTGGGAGGAGCACTATGCTGATCTGGCTATTATTCTGGTCTCGTAGAATACAAGGGAGGAATGATCTACTCAGTTATCAATTGGGTTTCGTTCTTTCATTATTGCAGATACACCTGTGCAAATAGCAAACCTCTAAAATCAGCACTTTGGATCACAGTTTAGTCTACTTTCTGGACCCAGATGGGACTCTAGGAACATCATTTCAAAATGAATATCAGAGTATTTGCCCCTGCAGTCCTTTTGGCTGGATGGGGCAAGAGATTGGCTAAGGAGGTGCAATAATAAGAAAAATGCTCAGTAGTCTCTCTGCTTCTTCAGTCAGGCTCCCAGACAGACTTCTGAATCTCCAGAGTGATTAATACTCAATGACACTGTGTTCTGAGAACTTCAATGTGGTAGGGTAGAAAGGACTTCGCAGGTGGCACTAGCAGTAAAGAACTTGCCTGCCAATGCTGGAGACATAAGAGACGTGGGTTCAATCCCTGGGTCGGGAAGATCCCTTGGAGGAGGGCATGGCAACTCACTCGAGTATTCTTGCCTGGAGAATCCCCATGGACAGAGGAGCCTGGTGGGCTAAGGTCCATGGGATCACAAAGAGTCAGACACAACTGAAGTGAGCTAGCATGAAGGCAGAGTAGAAAGAACAGAGGATTTGAAATTTGGGAGGAGGGTTCAGGATGGGGCACACATGTATACCTGTGGCAGATTCAGTTTGATATTTGGCAAAACTAATACAATTATGTAAAGTTTAAAAATAAAATAAAATTAATTAAAAAAAAAGAAATTTGCTAAATTTGAGCCTAATTCCTGAACTCGAGATAAATCAATTAAATTTTGTGAAATATATACCACTTTTTAAAAATGTAAAATGGAGTTAATGCCTACCCACATAGGATTGGGTAATGTATAACTGAGATGATGTAGGGCTGAACACACAGGAAACATTAATAGTAGCTTTAACCTATGAGTTGTCAAAAAAAAAAAAAAAAAGCTGCAGGGTAACAGACAGTCCCTTCATCGGGCATTTGGTATGTGCACAATATTTTTGGATTTTTGCATGTACTAACAGCTCACATTTTTTTCATAGTAACTATGGAATTCTAAATAGGACATATCAGGTTGACTTCCTCCCAAAAAGTCCCACAGTATTTGCTCATCCTCATTCTGAAATCTGAAATTCCCTTTAGTTTCACTTATAGTTCATCTAAATTGCAAAGCCTCAAGGACAGCTCGATGTTTATGCAGTATTGCAAAAGATCCCAAAAGCCGGTTTTGATAAAGAAAAGAAAAATTGATGAAGATACTAGGCCTTAGCGGATGGCTAACACCAAAGGGTAGGGATGGGTAAAGCCAGAAAAAGGTACACTCTTAATATAATAAGCTTGGTATATACATCAAGACTCTTGGAGAAAAATACTAATACTTAACTATTGAATACTATGTACCAGGCACTGTTCTAAGCCATTTACATGGAATGTTTTATGTAATACTTGCAATAACCCTCTGAGGCTGTTACCTTATTCTTCCCATTTTTCAGATGAAAATACTGAGGGTCTAAGAAATTAAGTGGGTTTCCCAGGTGGTTCTGTGGTAAAGAATCCACCTGCCAATGCAGAAGAAGTGGGAATGATCCCTGGGTTGTGAAGATCCCCTGGAGAAGGGATAGCAACCCACTCCAGGATTCTTGCTTGGAAAAATCCCATGGACAGAGGAGCCTGGTGGGCTACATACAGTCCATGGGGTCACAAAGAGTCAGACATGACTGAGTGAATGAGCACTGAGCGCACAAGAAGCTGAGTAATTTTACAAGGTTACTTGCAGAGCCAGGATTTGGATGCAGTCTGGCTAGATCTTGAGTTGATCTATTATCTGTGATTTTAAGCATCATATATGACAGCAGCTGACATTTGGTAAATGTCGATGGTAAAATCTATGAGATGTAGTTCTAAGCACTTAACATGAATTATCTCATAATAATCCTCCAACAACCCTTGGGAGTGTCATTGTTAACTCCATTTGACAGAATAAGAGTCTGTGATTCAGAGAGTTAAATTACTTGCCCAAGGTCATGTAGCATAAAAATGACAAATAAGCCAAGATTCCAACCAAGCACTTTGGTTCTGTGGCTTGCATTCTTTTTTTTTTTCATTCAAGTATAGCTGCTTTACAATATTAGCTTCAAATGTACAACATAGTGATTCAATATTTTTATAGATTATAATCCATTTAAAGATATAAAATATTGGCTGTATTCCCTGAGCTGTACATTATATCCTTGTATCTTATTTTATACCTAGTAGCTTGTACCTCTTAACCTTCTATATCTTGCCCCTCCTCCCATCGCTGTCCCCACTGGTAACCACTTGTTTGTTCTCTATACCTGTCAGTCTGTTTCTGTTTTGTTACACTCATTCATTTCTTTTATTATTTAGATTTGTGTCTGGCATGCTTAACAGGCTACCTTATACTGCCTCTCCAGGTAAAACAGGTATTACTAACCCCATCTAACAGATGAGAAACAGGTGTCCTGTGTCTGAGGTCACATAGCCCCTAAGCAGAAACAGATCCTAAAGCCAGGGTTTCAGAATCTTTGCTTTAACCAGGACATCTTCTACAGCTTGGGATTTACAGTTTGCAAGGCCTTTCACAGTTTTGCCTCTGTTAAATAGGCAGCTCAAAGGCAGTTTCTCAGGCTTTGGTTATTCCACAACAGCTTGGTGGATTAGTTGCTGTTCTTTTTTGGTGTTCTAAAACTGAGAATTCCTAAAGGGTTGATCTAAGAAGATTATAAAGAATAACCCTAGAATGTTCTTTCCTAACACTCTGCCTCTCCATCTTCAGGCCTTACAGGAAATACATTGGCAATTATCACAGGAAAACCAATCATTCAGCCAGCACTACCTAACAAATTGCTTTGAAACTATTTTGGAAGTGACAGATGAGTGCCAGGTCCTGGAAGGCACATGTTCTTGCTTCCTTAATTGCTGCCTGATCAAAAAGCATAAGGCAAATAATATTGAGACTCTTATCTCCAAAGTGCACTACTTCTGATGGCAGAAGAAGCTGTACATGTACCTATTAAACAGGCCTACTGAAACCTTGTTTGCTCAATATTAATTAAGAGATGCTAATATAACCCAGAATCTGTGAACAAGGCAAGAAGTCATTTGTAGATTATCAGGACACATATTTCATATTTTTATAAACTTTTAATAGCTTAAGTAGCTAAAAGTACTTTTATAAACATGGAAATTCAACCATTTAATGCCTCTAGGATATGAGAAAAAGGTTAATGTTTAGGTCTTCCAATTTGGAATAAAAATATTGAGATGAAAAGCTAACCAATACAATATTGTAAAGTAATTAGCCTCCAATTAAAATAAATAAATTTAAATTAAAATAATAATAATAATTTAAAAAAATGGAATGACCAGACAGAGGGACTGTCTTCCATTTCTTTGGCAGCCAACTGCTTGTGACTTAGGAGGAGATTTAGTAGCTCCCACATATTCCAGTGAGGGAAAAATAAAAAAAAAAAAAAAGAAAAGCTATTAAAAAAGACAGGTTTCCAGATTCTTAATTTGCTGCTATATCCTTAAGCTAATGGCTCTACATAGCAGTACTCATTCTAGGCAAAAACATAAGTATGATATTTGGTTTTGGGTCTTTCTGTATTTTCCTTTATCCACTCAGCAATCTTCATGTCCTTTCTGTGCTTCTCTCTTCCTCACTCAAATGGCCTAATGCTAAAAGATTTTTATTATGGTTTCTAAAGTGGACCAGAACCATACTCTATGACTTGCTCTCCACATTCCCACTTGAAAAATTACCCAAGTCCCATTCCAATAGGACTTTCTACAAAGTGTAATTTATAAAAGCAACCATATGACTTCAAAATCCCAGTTCTGGGAAAGTATGTGGCACAAACAAAAGTGCTAGTAGGTAAGACTAGATGTAGGAAGATAAAAGAGTGAGGTAAACAACTGTCCTAGTTTGCCCATTGCTGAGGCAAATTTCCTGGGACATGGGACTTCAGTGCTAAACCCAGAAAACTTCCAGGTGAACTGAAACAAGTCATTTCAGTTGAGTTCAGTTCAGTCGCTCAGTCAAGTTGGACTCTGCGACCCCATGAATCACAGCACGCCAGGCCTCCCTGTTCATCAACAACACCCGGAGCTCACTCAAACTTACATTCATCGAGTCAGTGATGCCATCCAGCCATCTCATCCTCTGGCATTCCCTTCTCCTCCTTCCCCCAATCCCTCCCAGCATTAGGGTCTTTTCCAATGAGTCAACTCTTCGCATGAGGTGGCCAAAGTACTGGAGTTTCAGCTTCAGCATCAATCCTTCCGATGAACACCCAGGACTGATCTCCTTTAGGATGGACTGGTTGGATCTCCTTGCAGTCCAAGGGACTCTCAAGAGTCTTCTCCAACACCACAGTTCAAAAGCATCAATTCTTCGGTGCTCAGCCTTCTTCACAGTCCAACCTTCACATCCATACATGACGACTGGAAAAACCATAACCTTGACTAGACAGACCTTTGTTGGCAAAGTCATATCTCTGCTTTTCAATATGCTATGTACGTTGGTCATAACTTTTCTTCCAAGGAGTAAGTGTCTTAATTTCATGGCTGCAGTCACCCATCTGCAGTGATTTTGGAGCCCCTCCAAAAAACATCTGACACTGTTTCTACTGTTTCCCCATCTATTTCCCATGAAGTGGTGGGACCGGATGCCATGATCTTCGTTTTCTGAATGTTGAGCTTTAAGCCAACTTTTTTACTCTCCTCTTTCACTTTCATCAAGAGGCTCTTTAGTTCCTCTTCACTGTCTGCCATAAGGGTGGTGTCATCTGCATATCTGAGGTTATTGATATTTCTCCCGGTAATCTTGATTCCAGCTTGTGTTTCTTCCAGCCCAGTGTTTCTCATGATGTACTCTGCATATAAGTTAAATAAACAGGGTGACAATATACAGCCTTGACGTACTTCTTTTCCTATTTGGAACCAGTCTGTTGTTCCATGTCCAGTTCTAACTGTTGCTTCCTGACCGGCATATAGGTTTCTAATGAAGCAGGTCACGTGGTCTGGTATTTCCATGTCTTTCATAATTTTCCACAGTTTATTGTGATACACACAGTCAAAGGCTTTGGCATTGTCAATAAGGCAGAAATAGATGTTTTTCTGGAACTCTCTTGCTTTTTTGATGATCCAGCAGATGTTGGCAATTTGATCTCTGGTTCCTCTGCCTTTTCTAAAACCAGCTTGAACATCTGGAAGTTCATGGTTCATGTATCGCTGAAGCCTGGCTTGGAGAATTTTGAGCATTACTTTACTAGCATGTGAGATGAGTGCAATTGTGTGGTAGTTTGAGCATTCTTTGGCATTGCCTTTCTTTGGGATTGGAATGAAAACTGACCTTTTAGCCAGTCCTGTGGCCACTGCTGAGTTTTCCAAATTTGCTGGCATATTGAATGCAGCACTTTCACAGCATCATCTTTCAGGATTTGTAATAGCTCAACTGGAATTCCATCACCTCCACTAGCTTTGTTCATAGTGATGCTTTCTAAGGCTCACTTGACTTCACATTCCAGGATGTCTGGCTCTAGGTGAGTGATCACACCATTGCCATTATCTTGGTCGTGAAGATCTTTTTTGTTCAGTTCTTCTATGTATTCTTGCCACCTCTTCTTAATATCTTCTGCTTCTGTTAGGTCCATACCATTTCTGTCCTTTATCGAGCCCATCTTTGCATGAAATGTTCCCTTGGTATCTCTAATTTTCTTGAAGAGATTTCTAGTCTTTCCCATTCTGTTGTTTTCTTCTATTTCTTTGCATTGATAACTGAGAAAGGCTTTCTTATATCTCCTTGCTATTCTTTGGAACACTGCATTCAGATGCTTATATCTTTCCTTTTCTCCTTTGCTTTTCACTTCTCTTCTTTTCACAGCTATTTGTAAGACCTCCTCAGACAGCCATTTTGCTTTTTTGCATTTCTTTTCCATGGGGATGGTCTTGATTCCTGTCTCCTGTACAATGGCAGGAACCTCTGTCCATAGTTCATCAGGCACTCTATCAGATCTAGTCCCTTAAATCTATTTCTCACTTTCACTGTATAATCATAAGGGATTTGATTTAGGTCATACCTGAACGGTCTAGTGGTTTTCTCCACTTTCTTCAATTTAAGTCTGAATTTGGCAATAAGGAGTTCATGATTTGAGCCACAGTCAGCTCCCAGTCTTGTTTTTGCTGACTCTACAGAGCTTCTCCATCTTTGGCTGCAAAGAATATAATCAGTCTGATTTCAGTGTCAACCATCTGGTGATGTCCATGTGTAGAGACTTCTCTTGTGTTGTTGGAAGAGGGTGTTTGCCATGACCAGTGCATTCTCCTGGCAAAACTCTATTAGCCTTTGCCCTGCTTCATTCCATACTCCAAGACCAAATTTGCCTGTTACTCCAGATGTTTCTTGACTTCCTACTTTTGCATTCCAGTCCCCTATAATGAAAAGGACATCTTTTTGGGGTGTTAGTTCTAAAAGGTCTTGTAGGTCTTCATAGAGCCGTTCAAATTCAGTTTCTTCAGTGTTACTGGTTGGGGCATAGACTTGGATTACTGTGATACTGAATGGTTTGCCTTGGAAATGAACAGAGATCATTCTGTTGTTTTTGAGATTGCATCCAAGTACTGTATTTCAGACTCTTGTTGACCATGATGGCTACTCCATTTCTTCTAAGGGATTCCTGCCTGCAGTAGTAGATATAATGGTCATCTGAGTTAAATTCACCCATTCCAGTCCATTTTAGTTCGCTGATTCCTAGAATGTCAATGTTCACTCTTGCCATCTCCTGTTTGACTACTTCCAATTTGCCTTGATTCATGGACCTGACATTCCAGGTTTCTATGCAATATTGCTCTTTACAGCATTGGACCTTGGTTCTATCACCAGTCACATCCACAACTGGGTATTGTTTTTGCTTTGGCTCCATCCCTTCATTCTTTTTGGAGTTATTTCTCCACTGATCTCCAGTAGCATATTGGGCACCTACCAACCCAGAGAGTTCCCCTTTCAGTATCTTATCATTTTGCCTTTTCATGCTATGCGTGGGGTTCTCAAGGCAAGAATACTGAAGTGATTTGCCATTCCCTTCTCCAGTGGACCACATTCTTTCAGACCTCTCCACTATGACCCATCCGTCTTGGGTGGCCCCACACAGCATGGCTTAGTTTCATCGAATTAGACAAGGCTGTGGTCCATGTGATCAGATTGGCTAGTTTTCTGTGATTGTGGTTTCAGTGTGGCTGTCTTCTGATGCCCTCTCACAACACCTACCGTCTTACTTGGGTTTCTCTTAACTTGGACGTGGGTTATCTCTTCATGGCTGCTCCAGGAAAGAGCAGCCGCTGCTCCTTACCTTGGACAAGGGTTATCTCCTCATGGCCACCCCTCCTGACCTTGAATGTGGAGTAGCTCCTCTTGGCCCTCCTGTGCCTGAGCAGCCGCCGCTCCTTGGACGTGGGGTTGCTCCTCTCGGCTGCCTCCCATAACCTTGGCTGTGGGTAGCTCCTCTCGGCCGCCACCCCTGACCTTGGACGTGGGGTAGCTCCTCTCAGCCACTCCTGTGCTGACACTCTGGCACTCTCAGTCGCCGCCCCTGACCTTGATCGAGGGGTAGCTCCTCTCAGTCGTGCTTCTGCACGTTCTGTTGCAGCCGGTTTACCCAAGGCATATTTTTTACAGTAAGCAAACAATAAAAAAAAAGAACAAATGTTCATCAGTAGAGTAATAGTTGAGTAAATTAAGGGATGTCATTTTGTAGAGTATTACTTAGTTATTGAAAAGAATGAGGCAAATCTCATGTATTGAACAGAAAATATTCCTGCAAAGAATCATTAAATCCAAAATCAAGTATACAATAAAATGTCCAGTATAATACCATTTTTGCTATAGTTTCTTTTTTAAAAAAGGCAATGAAAGTAGAAAAGTGACATGATCAGATTTGCCTATTAGATCTAATCCTAAATGTGAAAATAACTTGGCATTTAAAAATCCAGTTTTGTATTGGATAACACAGGGGTAATCCACACATTTGGAAAGATCATTAGAGCAATTATTAATAGTTATTATTCCTCAGGCCTATGAATTTTGAAAAATGTATCCTAAATTCATGGAAAAAAATAGAGTAATCTAGAATAACTTGGGATTCCCTTGTGGATCAGTTGGTAAAGAATCTGCCTACAATGCAGGAAACCTGCATTCAGTTCCTGGGTCAGGAAGATCACCTGGAGAAGGAAATGGCAATCCACTCCAGTATTCTTGCCTGAGAAATTCCATGGACAGAGGAACCTGGCGGGCTACAATCCATGGGTGTCACAAGACTTGGACACGATTGAGTGACTAAACTACCACCATAATAACTTAGAATTACAGTGTCATACCAGAAAAGATGAATGTTCAAAAAAATGAATAGAAAAACAAAAGAATAATAGAATGAAAGCAAATAGGCATGATTCTCAATTTTTAAGTTAAGTGGCCTAAAAAAAAAATCCAAATGCAATTGCTAGTGATGGAAGCAGAGAGAAGGAGTAAAAACTTGTAAGATAATGCTTAGCTAGGAAATAAAAATGTTTAATAAATAAAGTTTAGAGCTGTTTGAGTTTCATGATAGTGCAGATCTTTGATATGAACAGATTCACTATATGACATATATAAAAATAAATAAAACTGATTTGAAAACTTTTTAGTAAGTAGATATAGTCACTGCAAAAATTGTGTTTTGTGAGTGAAATATGTTATAGAGGTATGCAATACTTTGGGGAGTTGTCAGTGTCTCAGGACTTCTTTCTTTTATATGCCAAAGGTCATCTATATACAGAAGGCAATAAGAATAAAAATTAACTATGGTACACCAAATGGGTAATGATGATTTTTATTGATTAATATGAATAAAAAATATTTTAACTTTTTCTTAATACTCTTCTGTTTTCCAACTGTACCTACAAATGAAATGTAGTCCTTTTATAATCAGAAACAACAACAACAAAATTAGTTATTAGCTTCTATGCATCACTGGGGGGCTTTCCTCCTAGCTCAGTCAGTAAAGAATCTGTCTGCAATGCAGGAGACTGGGGTTCCATTCCTGGGTAGGGAAGATCCCCTGGAGAGGAAATGGCAACCCACTCCAGTATTCTTGCCTGGAGAATCCCATTAACAGAGGAGCCTGGCAGGTTATAGTCCATGGGGTCACAAGAGTCAGACACGACCTAGTGACTAAATCACCATCCATCACTGGAAAAGGATTTCCACTGTGTGGAAAAGGATTGTGTCAATGCAATGTTGGTGAGAGTGTAATGCAGAGGAACAAAACTTGCCACCCTAAAATGCTCTTCAGGCTGTAGATTATTTCAAGCTGAAAACGAGCAGGGCCCAAAAGACTCAGGAAGAACCTTAGACATTCCTCCTAACTGTGTAAAGAATGTAGAGAAAGCCAATTCCAAGAAGTGAGATATTATTAATACCATAGATAACTACAGTAAAACTACATGGGTTAGACAAGGAGGAACCTAGAAAAGTCTGTTAAAATTCCTATCTGGGTCTCACTGCTTTTGTTGTTGTTGTTGTTCAGTCGACTCTTTGTGACCATTGTTTCTGTGATGGAGTAGCCATCATAGTCAACAAAAGAGTCTGAAATGCAGTACTTGGATGCAATCTCAAAAACGACAGAATGATCTCTGCTCGTTTTCAAGGCAAGACATTCAATATCACTATAATCCAAATCTATTCCCTGACCAGAAATGCTGAAGAAGTTGAAGTTGAATGGTTCTATGAAGACCTGCAAGACCTTCTAGAACTAACACCCAAAAAAGATGTCCTTTTCATTATAGGGGACTGGAATGCAAAAGTAGGAAGTCAAGAAATACCTGGAGTAACAGGCAAATTTGGCCTTGGAGTACAGAATGAAGCAGGGCGAAGGCTAATAGAGTTTTGCTAAGAGAACACAATGGTCATTGTTTCTGTAAGGCCCAGCAAACATTTGTTTACCAAACATTTGCTTTTTAATTTCCATGTCAATTGCCTTACTCCCCCTTGAAGTCTTAAACCACTACCCCCAACATCCTCTTTTGTTTTTAGCTGAAAATGGTATAAAGGTGAGGGTTTCAGCCTTTTTGGCAAGTTACTCAGTTCTCCTGGGTCTCTTCCATCTATACATGTTATTAAACTTTTGTTCAATTTTCTCCTGTTGATCTGTCTCATGTCAATTTCATTCCTAGACCAGCCAGAAGAACCTTGAAATGTAGAGGAATTTTTTTTTTTCCTTCTTGACAGTAAATAGGTGACCCCTTTTTAGAAGGCAATTAGCTGTATCAATAAAATGTTTTAGCTTGAAAATCTTCAATCCAGCAATTTCACTTTTCTGTGTGGATATCTGTATATATAAGGACAATTACTGTAGCGTTATAATAGCAGAACTTTGAACAAACCATATTCATCAATGGGTTACTGGTTAAATGTAAGCTGTGTATCATTGGAAGGACAGATGCTGAAGCTGAAACTCTACTTTGGACACCTGATGCAGAGAGCCAACTCATTAGAAAAGACCCTGATGCTGGGAAGATTGAGGGCAAAAGAAGGTGGCGACAGAGAATGAGATAGTTGGAGTCCATCACTACTGATCACCAACTCAATGGACTTGAGTTTGAGCAAACTCTGGGAGGTAGTGAAGGACAGAGAAGCCTGGTGTGCTTCAGTCCATGGGGTCACAAAGAGCCAGACACAACTTAGCGACTGAACAACACCAACAACAATATACTAAGGAATAAAGGGAAGACAATTAAAAGAATAGGTAAATAATGACATGGAAGGCTGTCCATGGTATGTGGTTGAATGAAAACGAATTGCAGAATAATGTATTTGTAACCTTATTCCTTATATGTGTACATGTACACAAACATATTTGCATGAGCATAGAAAAATTCTTGCCTGGAGAATCCCAGGGACGGGGGAGTCTGGTAGGCTGCCGTCAGTGGGGTTGCAGAGTCGGACACGACTGAAGTGACTTAGCAGCAGCAGCAGGAGCAGCAGCAGCAGCAGAAGAAAAAGTCTAGAGATATAGAAATGAAACTGTTCTGTTAAAACAGTGGTTACTTCTGTAAAGGTTAGGGGAAGGGTGGAGAGAGGCTTTCACTTTATATATTTATGTATTGCTTAAGATTTTCTTTTTTAGTCATAAACATGTAAAATCTTGTTAAAAAAGGAGTTTTATCCTGAAAAAGAAATCATTACACATGCGCGCGTGCACACACACACACACACACACACACACACACACACACAATCAGAAAACTCTTTCACATTAAAGTGTTAGAAGTTGATTGGAACCATAAAATTTGACCTGAGGAATCAGATGCAATTTAGCTGATGGTCTCCAGAAATGCAAAATCCTACCACCAAGGAATGAATGAATGACTGAATGGCATTTTAGATTTGTCACAGTAGAAAAAAGAGGTGAACAGTTTTGGGTGAACTGAGGGCAGAGAGTGTTCCTAGTGTTTCCACATTATATCACAACACGTGAAAGACAACAAACATATTCTCTCAAAGGGTTTAGGGAATCATAGGCTATATTATATAATTTATTTTCAGGGCTAGTTCCAGGAAACCACTCTAAAGTCTTATGTACTGATTCCAGCCAGGTCTCTAAAGGACTTCCAGGATGACCAGTAAAGTCTAATAACATGGCTAAATTTTCCATTGAATTGAACCTAAATATTTCAATAGATAGCCCTATAACAACATGGTTTTCAATATGTACATTCTTCATGGAACATTATGCTGTGAGTTCCTATTAATTAAATTTAACCTAGACAACACTTATCAGCACACCACCTTCACTCTCTGCTACCAAAAAAGAGAAAAGAGAAAAGAAAAAAAGATGGCTGCAATTTGCTCAGACATCCTGGTTTTGTTGAAATGATTTTAAATCCTTTGTTTCTTAATCGATACTTTCCCCATAGTAATTAAAGTATGGCAATAAATAAGGATGAAGCCTTTTATATTACTTGACAATGACAGGGTCAGACTCTCAATCTCAAATTCATCAGCTTGAGATGAGAAGCAGCAGCACAACGGGGGAAACCCATCTGTCTTTATTAAGACTTGGCACCAATAGAGAAAAGCTCATTTAGTAAATGGCAGTTCCCATTCTGCAAAGCGACAGAAAATTTACTGCACTGTCAGCAGGAAAAAAATAATCCACTCAGAGAAAGTTGTCATATTCAGTTCATTCGCTCAGTTGTGTCTGACTCTTTGCGACCCCATGGACTGCAGCACTCCAGGCTTCCCTGTCCATCACCAACTCCTGGAGTTTACTCAAATTCATGTCCACTGAGTCGGTGATGCCATCCACCCATCTCATCCTCTGTCATCCCCTTCTCCTCCCACCTTCAATCTTTCCCAGCATCAGGGTCTTTTCCAATGAGACAGTTCTTCACATCAAGTGGCCAAAGTATTGGAGTTTCAGCCTCAGCATCAGTCCTTCCGATGAATATTCAGGACTGATTTCCTTTAGGATGGACTGGTTGGATCTCCTTGCAGTCCAAGGGACTCTCAAGAGTCTTCTACAACACCACAGTTCAAAAGCATCAATTTCTTTGGCCCTCAGCTTTCTTTATAGTCCAACTCTCACATCCATACATGACTACTAGAAAAACCATAGATTTGACTAGGTAGACCTTTGTTGGCAAAGTAATGTCTCTGCTTTTGAATATGCTGTCTAGGTTGGTTGTAACATTTCTTCCAAGGAGCAAGCGTCTTTTAACTTCATGGCTGCAGTCACCATCTGCAGGGACTTTGGAGCCCGAGAAAATAAAGTCTCTCACTGTTCTCATTGTTTCCCTATCTATTTGCCATGAAGTGATGGGACCAGATGTCTTGATCTTCGTTTTCTAAATGTTGAGTTTTAAGTCAACTTTTCAATCTCCTTTTTCACTTTCATCAAGAGGCTCTTTAGTTCTTCTTCACTTTCTGCCATAAGGGTGGCATCATCTGCATATCTGAGGTTACTGATATTTCTCCCAGCAATCTTGATTCCAACTTGTGCTTCTTCCAGCCCAGCATTTCTCATGATGTACTCTGCATATAAGTTAAATAAGCAGGGTGACAATATACAGCCTTGACATATTCCTTTCCCAATTTGGAACCAGTCTGTTGTTATATTAGAGAGATTTAAAGAGAAAGCATTTTACTGATATTACAGAGGATAAAAATTTCTACCTAATAATACATAGCAAAGTAGAAAAAATGAGTAAATAAAAAGCTAGGTCATTGTTCATAGTGTCTTTCCCTTCCCTAACACACTTATCTTCTAGACCTATTCCTATCTTTTCCATCATTTATGGCTAGAAATAAACCCCAGATCTACCCAAAGCCCTTCCTAATTTCAATCCAAACTAATTTCATCTTCCTGCCATCAGATTCTTTTAATGGGCATAATTTAGTACACTAAATTTACTATGTATTTTCATCCTCTAATTATTCAAGTACTGGTTTGCTCTGCCCAACTAGGTTTCAAGCTCCTTGTGGAATGTTTAAGACACCTTAGCACTTGGAAGGGTGCTAGGCAAATAATAAGTGTTCAACAAATGCTTGATAATGAAATTTTTTCTGCTCTAAATCTCATTATCTATGATGACCATCTTCATTGGACAAGAAACTGGAAAAAAAAAAAAAAAACAATAGCTCAATTTCTTAAATAATTCAAAAGTATTTACCAAAGTAATACACACCCAAGGTTAAAACATAATAGAATAAAGGAGGGCTTACAGTGCAAAGCAACAGATATCTGTTCCACCACACCACATCTCATATTTATGTACCCACCCCCACCCAGGACAGCCCCCTCTATTTGTTTGGCTGTTTCTTCTTGTAGTTACCTCCTATAATTCTAAAAGATACATGCACCCCAATGTTCACTTTAGCACTGTCCACAGCCAAGTCATGGAAGCAATCTAAATGTCCATTGATTTTTTTTTTTTAATGAATAAAGAAGATGTAGTATACATTTACAATGGAATATTACTCAGCCATAAAAAGAATGAATTAATGCCATTTTCGGGAACATGGATGGACCTAGAGATTATCATACTAAGTGAAGTAAGCGAGACAGAGAAAAACAAGTATCATATAATGTTGCTTATATGTGAAATCTAAAAAAAAAAAGAAAGATACAAATGAATGTATATACAAAACAGAAATAGATGAAAACAGACTTATGGTTAACAAAGGGGAAAGGGGTGGGGGCAAGATAATATTAGGAGGTTAACATATACACACTACTATATATAAAGTAGATAACCGATAAGGACCTACTGTATAGCACAGGGAACTAAACTCAGTATTTTGTAATAATCTATATGGGAAAAGAGACTTCCCTCATAGCTCTGTCAGTAAAGAATCTGCCTGCAATGCAGGAGACCCTGGTTCGATTTCTGTGTTAGGAAGATCCCCTGGAGAAGGAAATGGCAACCAGTATTCTTGCCTGGAGAATCCCATGGAGAGAGGGGCCTGGCAAGATTTGGACACGACTTAGTGACTAAACAACAACCATATGGGAAAAGAATCTGAAAAAGAATATATATACATAACTGAATCACTGTGCTATACACATGAAAATAACATGACATTGTAAATCAACTAGACTTTAATTCAAATAAAGAACACCAAGGTCAATATCATTCTCATTTCTTTGTAGGTTACTATTTTCTCTCTGGAAGCTTTGACGATATCTTTATACTTTTTACTCTGATATTTCATAAGAATATACTCTGAAAATTTCTTTGATAATTCTCTCTACTTTGTTCTCTCTTGAATTACTATTAGTCAAATGTTGAATCTCCCTAATTTTCCTTCTGTATACCATGTTATTTTCTATCTCATTTTCCTTCTTTTAGTCTTTCTGTGCTTTCTTTTATATTTCCTCAACTCTTCCAACTTCCCTTGAATTACATCTCAATAATCATATTTTTTAATTTAATTTTTTTGTTTGACCTCTTATTATTTATTTTCAGATATCCTATTTCTGTTATATAAATGAAATGTTTCCTTGAATCTCTCTGAGTTTACTAATTAGAGTGTTTTGCCTCTCTTCTCTCTTTTGTCTCTCAAGAGCCCTTGATTTTTTTTTTTCTATCTGTACATCATTCTTTCATGTTGAAAGTTTTCCTTAAATATTTGGTGATCATTGATTCTTTTGTTCACATGGAAGAATGAGACAGTAAAAAAAAGTGTTTGGGAACTTCATATACATGAATAGGGAGCTAGTCATTTTGTTGTTGGATTTTCTAAATGCAAAAAAATGTGGAGGCCTTTTCTCTTGGACCTCTCAATCTCTTTAAAGAATAACGTCAATTTTTGGAGCTCATGGAGGACATTTCTGACTACAAGGTATTCTGTCTACCAGACTGGGTGGGGGGTGGGTAATGGAGGAATCTATAAAAATGACTTATTAAAAAAATCTATAATAATTTATCCCTTCTCCAACCCTTATGCCTTACATCTCACTCATTCTTTTTTTTCAAATGTAGCATTTATGCAGAGAAGGGTGACTTTCTCTTTCACTGTATCACCCCTCTGCAAGTATTGTAAACTGTAGCTTCTTCTATACTACTTTGTCAGTTCCTACACCTCCATCTGCTTTCCAGCTTTTATCCAAGTTTCATCCACTAATGGCTCCTTTTCCATTCTCTTCAACATCATGAATTTATATCTTTTGCATTCTTTTGCTATCTTGAGATGAAGAGGTAATATATGTATGTAATCAATCTGCTGTCTTTAATTTATTGAATTGCATAAATCTGTTTTTTGTTTTGTTTCTTTTTGGCCATGCTGCACAGCTTGCAGGATCTTAGGCCCCCATCCAGGGATTGAACCTGGACCCTTGGCAGTGAAAGTGCCAGGTTTTGACCACTGGACCACCAGGGAACTCCCTATAAACCTGTTTTGATTTAAGTTTGAGCTCTCACTTTGCTATTTACTTTATTTCTTCTGGAAGTATCATATATATTGCTGTGATGACATTCAGTTGATTTAGTAATAATAGCCCATTTTATAGGATACTGAAACATTAGAACAGTGAACTTCAATATAGTCCCTTTTTAAGCATTATTTTATTTTTCAGCTTTGTTAAGATGTAAATAACATATACCTTTCATGTATCACAGGCTTAGCATGGTGAAGGGGCTTGAGTAACTCAAAGAACCTATGCCATGCAGGGCCACCCACGATGTCCAATGGGTCATAATGAAGACTTCTGAGGAGGCTTTACAAATAATTGATGAAAGAAGAGAAATGAAAGGCAAGGGAGAAAAGCAAAGATATACCCAACTGAATGCAGAGTTCCAAAGAATAGCAATGAGATGTAAGAAGGCCTTCTTAAGTGAACAATGCAAAGACATAGAGGAAATTAATAAAATGGGAAAGACTACAGATCTCTTCAAGAAAACTGGAGATATCAAGGGAATATTTCATGTAAGGATGGGTACAATAAAGGACAGAAATGGTAAGGACCAAACAGAAGCAGAAGAGATTAAGAAGTTTCAAGAATATACAGAAGAACTATACAAAAAAGGTCTTAATGACTTGGATAACCACAATGGTGTGGTCACCACATAGAGCCATATATCCTGGAAAGTGAGGTCAAATGGGTCTTAGGAAGCATTACTAAGGACAAAGCTAGTGGAGATGATGGAATTCCAATTGAGCTATTTCAAACCCTAAAAGATGATGCTGTTAAAGTGCTGCACTCAATATGTCAGCAAATTTGGAAAACTCAGCAGTGGCCACAGGACTGGAAAAAGTCAGTCTTCATTCCAATCCCAAAGAAAGGCAATACCAAAGAATGCTCAAACTACTGTACAATCGTGCTCATTTCACATGATAGCAAAGTAATGCTCAAAATCCTTCAAGCTAGTCTTCAACAGTTATGTGAACCAAGAACTTCTAGATGTACAATTTGGATTTCGAAGAGGCAGAGGAACCAGAGTTCAAATTGCCAACATTTGTTGGATCTTGGAGAAAGTAAGGGAATTCCAGGAAAACATCTACTTCTGCTTCATTGACAATGCTAAAGCCTTTATGTGAATCACAACAAACTGTGGAAAATTCTTAAAGAGATGGGAGATCCCTTACCTGTCTCCTGAGAAAATTGTATGTGGGTCAAGAAATAAGTTAGAACTGGACATGGAACCACTGGTTCAAAATTGGGAAAGGAGTACAAGGCTATATATTGCTACCCTGCTTATTTAACTTATATGCAGAGTACATCATGGGAAAAGCCGGACTGGATGAATCACAAGCAGAAATCAAGATTCCTGGGAGAAATATTGACAAGCTCAGATATGCAGATGATACCACTCTCATGGCAGGAAGTGAAGAGGAACTAAAGAGCCTCTTGATGAAAATGAAAAAGGAGAGTGAAAAAGCTGGCTTAGCAGTCAGACAAGTGCAGAGACATTTCTGGAAGTAACATTGCAATGACTGGCCAAGGAGAACTCCAAGTTCAGTTCAAACATGTTTTGGTTGGTGAAGGTGTTATTGGAAAAACTACATTTGTGAAACGTCATCTGGTGAATTAGAGAAGCATGTAGCTACCTTGGGTGTTGAGGTCCATCCTCTTGTGTTCCATACCAACAGAGGACCGATTAAGTTCAATGTATGGGATACAACTGGTGAGGAGAAATTTGGTGGACTGAGAGATGGCTATTACATACAAGCTCGGTGTGCCATTATAATGTTTGCTGTAACATCAAGGGTTGCTTACAAGAATGTGCCTAATTGGTATAGAGATCTGGTACGAGTGTGTGAGAACATTCTGATTGTGCTGTGTGGCAACAAAGTATGTATTATGGACAGAAAGGTTAAGGCAAAGTCAATTGTCTTCCACCGAAAGAAGAATCTTCAGTACTATGACATTTCTGCCAAAAGTAACTACAGCTTTGAAAAGCCCTTCCTCTGGCTTGCTAGAAAACTGATCGGAGACCATTACCTGGAGTTTGTCACCATGCCTGCTCTTGCCCTGCCAAAGTGGTCATGGACCCAGCCTTGGCAGCACAGTACAAGCACAATTTACAGGTTGCTCAGACAACTGCTCTCCCGGATGAAGATGATGACCTGTGAGAAAGTGAAGCTGGGGCCCAGCATCAGAAGTCCAGTTTTATTCGCAACTGTTCTGTGATGTCAGTGGTGCAGCATGTTTGCTACTTTATTACATAGCTAAACAGAACATATGCTTAATCTTTGGATGCTGAAGGAGATGGATGGGCTTTGGACTGAATGTGGCAGTTTAAAAAAAAACCTTCATTTTTTTGGACCTGGATATTTAGGTGTTTTGGAACACAGCTGTTTCCTCCTTGCATTTCAAATATAAGACTGCTATAGTCACATGACAATATTGAGAGGTGGAATCTTGTTTGTTACTGTCATTCCCATTCTTTTTCGTTTAGAATCAGAATAAAGTTGTATTTCAAATATTTAAAAAAAAAAAAAAAAAAGCTGGCGTAAAACTCAACATTCAAAAAATTAAGACCGTAACATTCAGTCCCATCTCTTCATGGCAAATAGATGGGGAAAAAGTGGAAGCAGGCACAGATTTGCTTTTCTTGGGCTTTTCTTGGACTACAAGAAGATCAAAACACTCAATCCTAAAGTAAATCAGCCCTTAATGTTCATTGGAAGGATTGATGCTGATGCTCCAGTACTTTGGCCACAATGCAAAGAGCCTACTCACTGGAAAAAATTCTGATGCTGGGAAAGATTGAGGGCAGGAGAAGGGGAGCAATAGAGGATGAGATAGATAGCAGCACCACTTGAACAAACTCCAGGAGATAATAGGGAAGCCCAGTGGGGAAGCCCGGTGTGCTACAGTCCATGAGGTTGCAAAGAGTTAGACATGATTTAGCGACTGAACAACAACAGACTGATACATAACATGTGAAGTGTAAGGTGTACAATGTGAAATACATGTGTGTGTGTGTTAGTCTCTAAGTTGTGTCCGACTCGTTGTGACTCCATGGACTGTAGCCTGCCAGGCTCTTCTGTCCATGGAATTCTCCAGGCAAGAATACAGGAGCGGGTAGCAATTTTCTTCTCCAGGGGATTTTCTAGGGATAGAACTCAGGTCTCTTGCATTGTAGGCAGATTCTTTACCATCTGAGCCACCAGGGAAGCCCCAATGTGTGTGTGTGTGTGTGTGTGTGTGTGTGTGTGTGTATGTATAAGCACCAATATATCATTCAAAAAACAAAGACCATGACATCTGCTCCTATCACTTCATGGCAAATAGATGGGGAAAACCTGGAAACAGTCTCAGATTTTATTTTCTTGGGCTCCAAAATCAATGCAGATGGTGACTGCTGCCATGAAATTAAAAGACACTTGCTCCTTGGAAGCAAAGCAATGACAAACCTAGACAGTGTGTTAAAGAGCAGAGATATTACTTTGCTGACAAAGGTCTGTATAGTCAAAGCTTTGGTTTTTCCAGTAGTCATATATGGCTGTGGGAGCTGGACCCTAAAGAAGGTTGAGCACTGAAGAATTGTTTCTTTCAAACTGTGGTTTTGGAGAGGACTCTTGAGAGTCCCTTGGACTGCAAGGAGATCAAACCAGTCAATCCTAAAGGAAATCAACCCTGAATATTCATTGGAAGGACTGGTGCTGAAGCTGAAGCTCCAACACTTTGGCCATGATGCAAGGAGCCAATTCATTGGAAAAGACCCTGATGCTGGGAAAGATTGAGAGCAAGAGGAGGAGTCAACAAAGGATGAGATGGTTGGATGGCATCACTGACTCCAAGGACATGAGTTTGAGCAAAGTCAGGGAGATAGTGAGTACAGGGAAGCCTGGCGTGCTGTAGTTCATGGGGTCACAAAGAGTTGGACATGACTTAGCAACTGAAAAACAACAGCCATATAAGTTTATAAATAAATATACATATACATATACATATATATATATATATATATATATGTTTAAGGTGTACCATAAGAGTATGATGTGAAATATACATGCATGGCAGACTTTAAGGTGAGCGTTTCCAAGGGGTAGCTGCTACATGGCTAACCTAGCTTTCCAAACCATGGGGAAAATAAAAATCCACCAAATAATCAATTTAAAACATTGACAGATTTAATCTGTACTTAGTAAACTCATTTGGCCAAGGTCATCAATATGAGTGGTGAAAATAGGAGCAGTACTTGGACCAATCACCATATGTAATCCAAGTCAGAGAGTACTATTATCTCATTATAAATCTATAACAAGAAGGTAAGAAATTACATTATCATAGTGCTAGAGCTTAGCTACCGAGGCTGCTGAGGCTGGGGGTGGGGGGATCCTTCTTGTAAAAAAAGAAATAAGCAAGCTCTGAATTTGAGTAGCTTGAGCTAGGTTTTACTGGGTTAAAGGGTTATTTTTAAAAGGGAGAATTAGAATTCTAATCATGACAATCCAACATTATCGATTCACTTTTTTATTTTTAAGGTCTTGCAAGCCCTTCTAGAACTTTGACATTTTTACCCCCAGGGGAATCAGAAGTGAGCCAGAAAGAGCTGCTGATTTGCAGAAAGTAAGAAGTGGATCTTAGATAGAAACAGCTTTAGTACCAGGGCAGAAGTATGATACAGTGGTTAGGAGCATAGGTTTAGACTCAGGCACACCTGGGTTAAGATTTTAAGCTCCATCACTTACTAGTTGTGTGATATTGAACAAAGTATTTAACCTCTGTAAAATTCAGTTTTCCCTTCTGTAGTTTCTAAAGTGAACTAAGCTCTGTCAAGCTTTGATGCCTCTGGATAGGCAACACCCTCTGCCTTGAATAACACTCACCTCCTGTAACCCTGACCAATTCTTACTCATCCTTCAGATCTCTAATCCATATTGCCACTTCCAGGAAGTCGCAGTTCTCTAGAGTTAGGTAATGCTCTCCTGTATCTCCTCCCCAAGGATCCTAAATACAACTTCAAACATAAGAAATGTATGATAATTGGTGGTTTTAAAAAATTTGTTTCTTCCACACATTAGGAGCCAGCAAACAAGGGCCTGTGGGCTAAATCTGACCTGTGACCTCTTTTTAGCTCCCAAGAATGGTTCTGCATTTTTATAGAATTGATTTTTTTAAAAAGAAGAATATGCAACAGAGATCTTAAGTGTCCCTCAAAACCTAAAATATTTACTATCTGGCCCTTTACGGAAAAAGTTCAGCATTTGCTGACCCCTGCCATAGATCATAAACAATTTGAGGGTAAGGACTATTTTTCATTTCATAGTATGTCCTGTTCTTAGCACAATGGCTCACACATAGGCATTCAGATATTCACTGAATGAAGGAATGAATTAACGTTTATAACCAGCATTTTTTAAAGTATAATTAATGATAGAATCAAAACACAACTTTATTTTGTCTCCCAATGTCCAATAAAATATACTCCTTTGGTATAAAATTTCTCTGACCTTGGATGGAAACTTGGACAAGGCCTATGACTTTTCTGTTCATTCCTTCAAGAATAAACAGTCTTAAAATCACTCGAAATCACAAAACACAGTCTTGATTCAGTAATCAGGACATATTCAGGCTAAGATATTAATCAAACTCTTCAAGTTTTACTAAGAAATAAGGTCTGCCCTCCCACCCCACACTGAGGCCTATAGGTGTTGGCCATCTGCCTTTGAAGAGGGGGATGATAGCTTTTCTTCTTTCTCTTCCCACTTGCCAGCTCTGATTTGGACCCTCACCAAGGTGGAAGCAGGAAGAAGGACAAGAGGTAAAGGGATTGGTCATTTCTTCTTTGGTAGAAGAAATGGCTTCCTACTCTCTAGGTCTCTGGATCTTCTTTGGGTTCTTCAAATGTCCTCATGACTGAGGATCACTCAGCAATACTATTTGGGAGACCTGGGTTTATAATTTATATCCAGGTTGGTAGTTTACAGCTCTTCCCTCCACCCCTAGGAATCCAACAGTTATCTCCAGCCTTTTTTTTTTTCTTTTGCTAGGTTCTCTACATCTAGGTGGTTCTAATAGACTGTGTCCAGTGTGACCCCACATTTGTTCTCCCTATCTCTAGCATGGCACCCTTTTGATTGATTCCCAGGAAATCCTCAAACATCCCTTGCCTGATAAATTCTTGGAATGCTGGCCAGTCCCAACACAGTCAACCCTATCCTCCTGCCAATGACCATGTTCGCTTTCTCGGAATATGCAGCTCCAATTCTCGGCCTCTACTGCAGAGAACATATGTCAAGCTCTCTGAGTGGTCTGGAGAAATCCCTCTCCCTACTGTTGAGGTGAAGGAGGTAATACCTCCACCATTCCAGCATTCCTGTAGAAGGTGGAGTGGAGTCTTAGCCTGCCAACAGATCTCTTCAGAGACGTGTTTTCACAAGTTTTCCCCCCACTCTCCTCCACAATGAGACTTCTTTTAATTTCTTGGACTCTGTTCTGGAACATTTCCTTTGTAAATTCTATATATCATGATCTGGCTTTGGAATTTCCCATCTATTGTAGGCCATCTATGTCTTTCTGGAAATTTAAATTTTAATATCATGTTACCTAAGCCTTTTTTTTTTCTTTTTTTTTTTAATTTTATTTTATTTTTACCTAAGCCTTTTTTTTTTTCCTAATTAGGTAGGAAACATTAGACTATCTCTAATGATCTCCAGTTATATTCAAGTAACTTCATTCTTTACTGAGCATCTACCATGTAGTTTTAGAGATGTTTTCTCTTCTAATACTCATGAAGAGAGTTTTTCCCTTCCTTTAAAATAATAAAACTAAGAAATTAATTGACTATCTCAAGGTAACCCAGAAAATATAGATTAAAGGTGAGGCTGAAACCTAGGTCTATCTGATTTCAAAATCCATCATCATTTCATTACAACATGATCTTCAAACTTGTTCACCAAATTATTCCAAATGGCAGAATAGAATGAACGTATATCCCTGGAGAAGTCTGGCTAGCCCAATGAAGCACCACTGCAAGTGCAATATTTCTCTGAAGTCTCATGCTTGGTAAAAAAAGTGTATACAACATTTGGATTTTATTCCACAATATGGTTTCATTGTTATATAAACTATCTTGAAAATTATCACTCAAATTGCCTATGTTCTTCCTATCTGAAATTTCAAGTAAAATTGATCCTCTCGAAAAATGCATCATGTTTACCCTGTAGTTTCATGAATCTTGAGCATACTACTCCAGTTTTCTATATTCCAGTTTTCCTACTCCACAAGGTATTAGACTATGCTGGTGATTTCAAGGAGAGTCTTAACCCATTGTAAGTGCTAGAATGAGGGAAATGAAAAGATAAAAGATGCAAGATTTGTTAAAGAGAATTTGGGGAAAAGGAAAAAGCACTGCAGTAATTTCTTAAAAATTGGTATTATACATTATTATGCTATTATTATTATGAAATTGAAAGTGTTAGTTGCTCAGTCTTGTCCATCTCTTTGCAACCCCATGGACTGTAACCTGCCAGACTCTTATGTCCATGGAATTTTTCAGGGAAGAATACTGGAGAGGGTAGCTATTCCCTTCACCAGGGTATCTTCCAGACCTGGGGATCAAACCTGGGTCTCCTGCATGCATTGCAGGCAGATTCTTTACTGTCTGAGCCACCAAGGAAGTCCACATTATTATTATATACTATTATTATTAATTCCATAATAAAAATTGTTGATGACCATGAGTTTTTGGATGAACAAGGCACTAATATCGCTATAATATTAGAAAAGTGACATGAGGACATTCAGCTGTTCTTAACCAGGAGGCCATGGAGCACAGAAATTATATGCCTATTTCTAAGAAAGTGGACAATCCATAGCTTTCATTAAGTTCTCAAAGCAGTCGAACACCCACCAAAGGTTCAGAACTACTGCTGCAGAGAAAAGAGCAGAGACTTTGGGATAGCGCTCCTTGTTTTCAAATACTGGCTCCAAGCTTATTAAACTATGTGATATACTTCATCTCTAAGCCTTGGTTTTCTTATTTGTAAAATGAGAATAATAATATCCAAACTACAGACTTGTTGCAAGGATTAAATGAAATTCTCTACATTAAATGCTTGACATGGAGTAAGCACTCAAGAAATGTTAATCTCCTTTCTCTTGCCACAATACATAAAACATGTGCATGCGTGCTAAGTGGCTTCAGTCGTGTCTGACTCTGTGCAACCCTATCGACTGTAGCCTGCTAGGCTTCACAGTCCATGGGATTCTTGAGGCAAGATTACTGGAGTGGGTTGCCATGCCCCCCTCCAAGGGAGCTTCCCAACCCAGGGATCGAACCCATATCTCTTATGTCTCCTGCATTGGCAGGCTGTTTCTTTATCACTAGTGCCACCTGGGAAGTCCCATATAAAACACAGTAATGGCACTTAAACTAGTTGGATGAATCACTTATAATGGCACATATACCTGGGATAAATATGCCTTATTTAAAGATATTCTACTTAAAGCTTAGACCCCCCCCATTAGAAACTCAGACCTAGATTCTAAGACTGATGTTAAATCTCCACAAAAACTTCAAAATAAAAGAATTCAGTTGGTTCCTAAAACAAACAAACAAACAAACAAACAAAAAAAAAAAAACGTTTCCCAAACCTGGGGAAATATATATGCACACATACTGTTTATAAAGATGGAATTATTTAAATATCACTACATCCTGGCATGTTTGGTTTTAATTCTACACATATATTAATTACTATAAAACCTAAGATGAAAAAAGTCTTGAGCAGGAGATCTTATTTCCTTAAATGTTCTATGAAGAGGCTTTTACAAAAACAGGGAGTCTTCGCTAACCTTACAGATTCATGAAGAAACCTCGAAGGGGTTAAAGTGGAAGGCTTAGACAAACTTTGCTCCTGAGCTTCTCTCTTATCTCCTCCCTCTGAGGCTCCCAGCCGCTAAGGCAAAGCAGAGCTGATTCACTACCTTTCCCGCACTCTCCAAACTGTTGCCTGCAAAAGAGGAACTGGGGACTTAACTATTCAGGCTGCTTCCATTCAAGTGTTCCGGATGGTATATACACATCCAAAGGGACAATTCTCTTGGCTGTTCGGGGTTTACAAGGAGCAGGCATCTGAAACTGCGCTCTGAAGCTGTAAGTGGCAACCGGCGTTTTAAGTCACCGATAGAGGTTGCTTTTCTCTTTTGCGCTGGGAAGATCTGACTCTTCAGGAGGATGAAAGAGAAAGCGTATTTTGCATGAACATAGTCCTGTTTCTCTGGCAAAACAAGGCTTTCTTTCTATTTTCCAGATATTCCAGAGATATTCCTGAACAACTTGCCCGTCGGTGTAAGCTTCAAAAGGGATCCTTAAAAGACCAGCCCCATTCATCCCATGAGCCACGAGAAAGGTAAGAGAGACTTGGAAATATGATGATGTTATTTATGGTGAAAACGCGGTTATTTATCTGCAGGTGTGACAAACCGGCTCTGTCTGCCTCGGAAGATAACAGCAGCTCTCACTTGAAACGCTTATTACTTAATGGCTTCAGCGACTGAAGAAGCGCTTGTGGCTGGAACTGTTTTTTCACAGGCTCCTGTGGAACTAGATTTTCTAACAGTTCCCACCCCCTTAGTTTTTCTCCCCCACACCGGGCAGGTAAATGCGAACAGAATGCTTTAATTCCTGAAAGCTATTGCAAGAGCCAAAACTCTCTTCTGAGTTGTTTCACTGATCATTTTCCTTAGCAATGTGGTGAGATTTCAGCTCTGAAATTCTATAAGCAGGTGTCATTTGGAAAAATATAGAATTGCCAATTATTTCAGAACTTTATCACATTAAAGAAAAGCAAAAGGAACTATGGGGAGCTCCTTGAGGACCAAAACAGGGATGAGGTTACACATCTCTATATCCCCAGCACTTCACAGGGGGCCTGGTACTTGGTTTGCACTCAAAGGTTTGCTGAATGTGTCAGTCTGAATATATACAGAACTTTGTTTCTCTTATTAGAAATAAGTTTCACCCTAGGAATTCCTCTCCCATGTTGATGGATGGGCAAAGCTTCACATTCCCTTCTCATTTTAAGGAGCAAAATTCATGGTCTGGGTATGTATGTTATTTTGCTTTTGTGAGGTTTGCTTTTGTGTGCTGACGTTGAACATAATCGGAGACTTGGCATTTCAACGTTCATACCAAAATCATGATTTTTTTTTTTTTTGCCAAGAATTTTATGTACCAAGTTAATGACAAAACATACAATCAGAAAATCAGAGGTACATTCACATTGCTTGTAGGTGTTTTGATTTACATTAGAAGTAAACCAGATGTCCAGGCTAATGTTGGACATTGGCCAGTTATTAAGTTAATCTCTTTCCATTTTCCCTTCCCCCAATCTCCCCTCCCACTTTCCTTCCTTCCTCTCTTTTCCAATGTTTTCCTTCTACCCTATCTTCATCTGTGCCTCTTAACCACTCATTTTCTCCCACCTCTTATCAGCACTTCCCACACCTTCTCACATTTTTCCTTCCTTCTTCTCCCCTTTCCTCCATCTCCCTTCTTTTCCTAATGCCTTTCCCATTTTCCTATTCCTCACTCTCCTTATCCCTCATCAGCTTTCCATTACTTTTACAAAGACTAGAGACTGATTTTCATTTTTTTATCTTTCCAGAAAAAAATGTAGGATACTATAATCTTACAAAGGTCTTTCCAAAATAACCAGATTTTTTAGAATTAATATAATTTTGGCTTCTTTTGAAATTGCATGGTTGTTTTTCTTTCCAAATGGTCCAGACCTTTTAATAGAGCAATCACATTGTCTGTGCAACTCATCAATAGTTAGCTAAGAGAGCTATGGTGATCCTGTTTGGAAAGCTTTTATGAGAAGTTGTCACAGATATAGGAACAGATTAAGAAAGAGGATCCCCTTCACCCATATCTAACTTTTCATCTACTCATTTCAAAATCCTTCAGATTTTAGGAATTGAACTGATAGACCTCTCTGAATTGAACAGGATGTTTGGTGTTCTGCAGACACAGAGGTTTTAAGAAATATATGGTTAGTTTTCAAAACCCTCAAATGAAATGTTTAACGAAGTTGACAAACTGTATATGAGAGTATTGTTATCTACAGATTCTTCAAGCTTCATAGAATTCTAATAAATATTTCATAAATAGTTAGATTTAAGGAAAATTCAGGGTTGATTGTCTTACAGGCAGTATTATTAATTGTTAATGAAAAGCATCTATAGACACAACTGAACTGTCTAAAACTTCAGGCCATAAACCCACTCCATGTAGTTTTCCTTTAAAATCATGGAACTGAAATAATTCAAGAGCAAAGTTTCTAACAAAGTGATTATGCCTTTTTTTTTTTGGTTGTGGCACACAGCTTGCAGGATCTTAGTTCCCTGTCCAGGGATTGAACCCAGCTCCACAGCAGTGAAAGTGCCAAGTCCTAACCACTAGACTGCCAGGGAACTCCCCCAAAATGATTATTCCTTAATTCTAGGTTATACTCAGAAATTTAAGTCTTCTTTGCACAGTAAGAGATAGAAGAGTTGGGGAGGGAAATAAAAAGGGAGTTTCAGGCACTTCCCCAACCTTTATTATGTATTGAAACAGAGATAACACTGTGCTTCTCTCCAGATTTTCAGTGTTAAGTGCATTTCTTCAGTCATATCCATGCATTTATTCAGTAATTATTGAGCAGCTATTGTAAGCATGGTTACATAAGGGACCACGTGCATGCATGTATGCTCAGTCAAGTCTGACTCTTTATGACCCCATGGACTGCAGCCTGCCAGGCTCCTCTGTCCATGGAATTTTCCAGGCAAGAATACTGAAGTGGGTTGCTATTTTCTCCTCTGGGGGACCTTTCTGACCCAGGGATTGAACCTGTGTCTCCTGCATTGGCAGGCGGATTCTTTTGCCACTGAGCCACATGGGAAGTGAATGGAAGGTTGAAAAAGATCGTCAAGGAGTTTATAAATTACAACTTGGGAAAAAACACAGAAAATAGATACTTACAATATTAGGTGAATGTAACTTCTCTAGGAGGGATAGAGAGCCTGTGGAAATTAGGATTTGATAAGAAATCAAGGTCAGTTTCATGAGCTGAACTATGAAGAATGGTACCATTTCCCCAAGCAGATATATACAAAGATAGAAGGAACAGATCAAACAAAAACATGAAGGCAGGGAAATAGGTGTCAGTGAGCATTACAGCTTGATTGGAAAGTAGGGTAGTGGAAGGAATTAAAGTCAGCTAGGACCAGGGCATGGACAGCCTTGAATGCCAAGCTAAGGAGAATGGAATAAAGTTAAAAGGTAATATGTGGACTACCAAATATTTATTCCTTTTTCATCCTATAAGAATAGTTATAAATAAATCATATAGTGATACAATGTAGAGTAAAAAGCACAACACAAAGAAGACATATAGCTTGACACTTTTTTTTTTTATAAAGTTAAAAACATAAATAAAAAACATAGTGTTTAGGCATGGGGTGTGTGTGTAAATAAAAGCAAGGTAATGATTAACAAAATTCAGAATATTGAATTTGATAGGGAGGAGCATAGGTAGGCATCATGTAAATTATTATTCTCAATCTTACAGTCAGTAGGTTCTTGTTCACAGGTATTTGTTCATGGGTGTTACTAAGTAAACAAATAAAAGAGAACCTGGAGGCACCCATGACGACAGTGTGCCTAACCAGGGAGTCTGACTTATCCAAATATGTGTACTTGGAGGTCCATGGGAGACGAAAAAGACAGTATACTACTATTGAGACTTTTCCCACTTGGACGGCACTAACAGTGAGTGTTGATTTTCCTACTACTTGTGTTCTGGAGGCCAGGTGAAAAAAGTATGCCTCCATGTGGGCTGCTGGGGACTGTCACAGTCCTGACTCTCAGGCACTCCATTCTATTTGAAGAGTGGTGCTTCTCAGCCCTGGCTGCATATCAAAACCACATGTGGACCTTTAAGTACTACAGCTGTTTGGGCCTCCCCCCACACAAACCTTCAGCATCAGAACCTCTGAGGGAAGGCCCCAGATAGACATATTTTCAAAAAGTTTAGTAAGTGACCCTATGGGCAGCAGGGACTGGAAACCATTCCTTGCAGAGTGTACTTAGAAACCCTGAATGGGTAGCTTGTCACAAATATAGATTTCAGGGTCCTATCCAGAGAGACTCTGATCTAGAGAGCAAGGGGAAAGGCCTAGAAATCTGCATTTGTAAGACAAATCTTCCAGGTGATTCTGATGAAGGAACCTCCTTCAGAAACACTGCCCCAAAGGTTCCAAAATCCTAGGGCCTCAGGGGGATCACTCTGTGTATTTGTTCGTTTCCTAGGGCTGCTATAAACAAAGTACTACAAACTAGGTGGCTTAAAACAGAAATTTATTCTCTTAGGTCTGAAGGCTAGAAGTCTGAAATCAAGGCATCAACAGGGCCATGCTCTCTCTGCACTCTGTAGAGTAAAATTCTTCCCTGACTCTTCTGGCTTCTGGTGTTTACTGGCAATCCTTGGCCCTCCCTGGTTTGTAGGTGCATCACTCCAGTCTCTACCTCTGTGTTCCCCCTGTATACCTCTGCTTTCTCTTCTTATGAGGACACCAGTCATATTGGATTTAGGGCCAACCTAATGACCTCATTTGAACTTGACTACATCTACAAAGACCCCCCCCCCTTTTTTTTTTTTTTTACAAATAAGGTCACATTTGCAGGTACTGGGTGTTAGAACTTCAACATGACTCTTTTGGGGACACAATTCCTTCTGTGACACTCTTTTAAATAGTTTTTAAAAGTAGGGTTCCCAAACAACCAACAGAACAGTTTAGCTTTGTTCTTTAGCTGGGATATCTAGATAGAAAAACTGATAGTTAACTCTCAAAGCTTGATATGCAAAGGATCACCTGAAAATCTTGTGCTTAGAATACGTATTCCTGGGCCTTGACCCAAAATATTAGAACTCAATAGGCCTGGTGAAGGGCCTAGGAGTCTACATTTTAAGTAACGTAGGAGGTTCATGCATGACATTCTTGAGAAAAACTGAATTTAGGAGAATAAGAAAGGTCGAGAATCCAGTGGTCTGGGGAGAAAGAGCTCCCAAGAACAGACCTTGAAATCTGCATTTGTAACAAGCTACTCAGATGAACCACTGCCTTTGGGGCTGGTGTTTTTAGGGAACAAAAGGATATCTATGTAATTACCTTTTCCACTTGTTAGTGAATCAGAAATCAAAATAGATGTACCTTTAAGTATTGCAAAAAATGTTTCCTAGCCTATAGCTCCAAAGACAGTAGAAAGATACCCTGTCCCTTTGCTCTTGTTTCTGTGAACCAGGTGGTTCTGCACAGGTGATAGAGGCCATAGGTAGGCAGGCTAAGAATCATGCAGATTACAGAAAGTACAGTACCATGAGCTAGTAAATATAAACTTTAAGCTGAAGGGCTCCTAGGCTGGGGGAAAAATCAAGATTATAGGAAGAGTAATGTGATTGTTGGAGCTATTTCTATTAATGCTCCTTGGGCATGTTAACAAGCGACAGAACTGGGCTACCTTGTCAGCTCTCTGCCGCTATTGCACATGGAAGCTTAACGGGTGATGGTAGTTTATGTTTTGTATTGTTCTTTTTAGTCACCTATATTCAAAATTCATGTTGGGAAAAACAAGCTAAATTATTTTGGAAGCCTTCAACAGCAAATAGTTGACCCTATTTACACACTGGAATGTTTTTGCCAATAAAGACAACAGTCCATCTTTACCATTAATGAAAGATGAAGTTACTTGCTCAGAACAAACACACCCTTTCAATTACTTCTGATCTACAAATACTGGGGGCGGGGGTGTATTCTTACCCCACAGCCCTAAATGAGAGACAGAGAACACAAAAACAAAATTGGGGGAAGCCTGCATTCCTGAAAATTCCATAATTTGTTAAAGTGACCCATGGCACTGGGACCTGGGGTTTGAAAAACAAATCCTTAGATTTAGATCTTCATTTCAGTGCTAGGCTTTCTCGGTTAAACTAGAGCAGTGGTTTTCAGTCCTGGCTGTACTTTAGAGCCATTTGGGGAACTTTTTAACAATACCAGTGCTTGGACCCCACCTAAGACCAATAAAATCTGATTCTCTAGAGTGGTGAGCAGGCCCAACTGTGGAGATTATGATTCAGAAAGTCCAGATTGGGACTCAGGGTCTATATTTTAATAAGTACTTCAGAATTTTATGACCAGTTAGTTTAGAAAACACTGTCCTACTCTAGCCAAGTTATTAGCTGCTGTCCTCTGACTGGAATTTTTCTTTAACCTTGTAACAGGTATACCACTTAGAAAAAAAAGCATTCAAAATGATAAAAACTCAGGATACCATTTTAAAACTAAATTTCCCATCTAAAACCATTTTGCAATATATCAGTTAATTTTTATTTCAAAAGAAATCACCATCTCTCTTTCTTAGATACCCAAATCTTTTATTTTTGTTTTTGATTTTCAGGAAAATAAATCTGTTGAGGAATTTGAAGAGTCAAATCTTCTGAGCCTAGACCTACTGCTGTCAGCATCTCTGAGACCTCCTCCATCTGAGAATTACCAGGTCTGACAACACTTTCCCTCCAGCCTACAGTGAGGGATGTCAACAAAACTGTAGAAAAGTTACATTCTCTAGACTTCCAACCCTCAAGCTGTGGCAATCGGGAAGACACCTTACAAGCTCCATACTTATGGGGGATTCAGAAAGACAAGAAGGGCAAAAACTCAGATATGCTGAGCTGGAAATATACAAAAGCTTTTAGAAAATCTCCCCACAGAAGAATCCAATTAAATTCACATAATTAATGCACACATTAGATAAGCCGTAGATAAAATAGAATGCTTTCTCCCTCCACCAAAAGATAGAAAAAGTCTGATTTAATACTCAGACATGCTTGTTCTCATTCCAGTATTATAAAGCAGTTTTGCCATATTTATTTTAATCATTATAGGAGTAGGACTGTGGAAAATAAAATATTTTATTTATATTTTAAGAAAGTGGTTAAGAAGTTCTGATAAAAAAAAAAACTATTTGGGAGAGGGATGCTGTGCTGGAAAATAGAGATGGTGTGGCAACTGCCAAATTAGAATATAATTTTCTTGCTTATGCAATATTGACTTGGCTCTGGTTGTGATTGCTTTGATTGTGTATGAGATTGTTAGAACACCTCCAGCATATTCAGAGACAGTCTAAGTGACTGTGGAATGCCTCAAGGGCAATAGAAATCAACTAGAAATAGGTACTAACTCAAGTCTTGAGTGATGACGGAGGTACATTTCAAGTACCATGGAAATCTCACTGGACGGGCCCATTTTCCCACCCTGGCAACAGAGGTTGACACTACTTCAGATAAGTATTCCAACCTGTATATGTATGTGGGCTTATTCCTGAGCCTCTTGGCTATTCTCCTCATCCTGCTCTTCACGATGCTCCTTCGACTCAAACATGTCATCTCACCCATCACCTCTGAGAGCACAGAAAGTGTTCCTCAATTCACAGACGTAGAGATGCAGAGTCGGATTCCTACTCCTTAAAGCCAGGATGAAAGTGAGCTTTACTGGATCTCAGTGAACCCTTGTATGTTGATGTCCAGGAAAGCTGACTTCATTACATGTAGCTTCCTGTGTAAGGAATCAACAAGTTGTCCACTTAACAAGTTGTTCCTCCTTTCCTTGTGTTATTCTTTATCTTGACTCTGCTTATGGGATATCTAAGAGGTTTGACTCCTTCCTTGCCAAGAATATAGGAAATGGTAGCTGCTTGGGAAGGTAGGTTTCCATGGTAACCAGAGAGAGGCTGGGCCTTGAGCAACCCTCAGATCACAGAAATTCATATGCAGCTGTTGTTTAAAAAACAAACAAACACAACCCTGGAAACTCCAAGAAAAAGGAAAATTTGCCTTTGAAAGGACTGATTGTTCAAAAAGGTTACCCCAAGAAAGGAACAAGTTTTAACTTCGCAGTTAGGCCCAAAAGAATCACCTCTGGTTACATGAACTTGACTCATGTTGGAGGTTAATGGAAGGGACCACAAACCCTTTCCCAAAAGAGCAGTGATTTTATCAACTATGGCCATCAGGTTTGTCCCAAATGAAAGCAGAGTCTTTAAAGACACTGTTTCAATTTTAAAAGCAATTTTGCAAAAGTAAGTTTCTAGTGAACAAACTCATCTAGAGAGGGAAAATGTGCATTTTATATCTGTGTTATTACTATTACTGGACTTTTAAAAACTCAGATAGTGGTAGATATATTACAAAAATCTGGAACAATGAGCTTCCCTCAAACCAAGGGAAAATTAAGTCAAAATATGCTTATGATAATGAACATTTTATGATACGTGCACCTTCTTTGCCCTTTTCTCCTTCCCCATCACACTCCATGATTGAGTTGCACTCAAATTTAAGCTTTGTTTAAAGATGGCCTTGGCAAAGAAGACTCAACTGTACTTTAAAGCAGAAATGAAATAGTCTTGGTATTCTGTTGTTGAATGATTGTGGCTTTGGACAAAACACTCAAGCCTGGGGTACCAGGTTTTTCTTTCTGAAAAATGATCTGAGAGCTATTCAGTCATCACTAGACTCCTCTTAGATCTGAGTGTAAGAAAAACAGAGACAAAAGAGGAAAGGACTAAATAATACCCTCCAACAAATCTTTATTGAGATCAGTGTCCTCAAATGTCACATTTGTCTTTCCCAGAAAATGTTCCTCCTTTCCTGATCCCTGCCAAAAGATGAAGTGTTTCACTTATTACCTATAAAATAAATATATTTTGAAAAATTGCATTCTCATAAACAGCCCTAGTGTGCCAGTAGTGGGAGACAATTTGATTTTTTAATAATTTACTTATTACAAATTAGAAATTAGAAGGCTGGTCATACTCTTGCTGCCAAAGAACTAAAATACTCATGTTAATTTCTACCTGCTTTTAAAAAAATCAGTTCTCGCTTACACCTAAAATATGGTCATCAAATTTCCACCAGGTGCTCCCTTGGGAATTGTGACAGTGAGAGAGAAGTGGAATGGATGTTAGGTTAATGGCACCTCTACCAGACATGCTCTTGAGTTTGTTACCAATTTAGATTGGCTCCTTTACTTTGATCTAAATCTAGCATGATGGTGAAATTCCCAAGTGCTTTCTACTTTTATACACAGTCATTTGCCAATACTCCCCTCTCCAAGGGGCTACAAAGTGTGAAATCCCCACATGCAGAGCTAAACTTAGCAGCAAGCCTGCCTCTGGCACACCTGTTACAATAGCGCACCATAAGAGATGGCAGCTGCATTCTGTACCATTTGGAAGAGATGAGCAGGTAGGCTAAGAATCAGATAGGGCATGCTCTTCCCCTTTTGGCATTGTCATTTCCAAATTGCAAAGTGATTCATATTATTTCATTTGGGAGTTTAAATTGTCTTTAGTCACACCCAGACCCTATGTACCCTTTAAAAGGATAGCTTTTGGCAGCCATACGTGGACTTCATCAAAGGATGCCAGTATACCCCAGAACTTTTTAAGGACACACATCTCTCTTCATTCCAGGCTCTGCCTTTTGTGCTCACAGTATTTGAATGTACTTTACAGTTAAGAAGTCAGTGACGGGATAAATGAAGGAACTGATTACATTTTCAACAGCAGTGAATAGCAAGATACCCAATGCCTTGTTGCTGAATCTGGTGAAGAGACAAACTGCACATCTAGTCCCTGCCCATCTGATCTCCCCAACCCAGATTTTAGGAGTTTAAAACTGCTCCTTAATCACTGACTTGGATGAAGATTCCTAATTTATGATTAGGTTACTCACCTGGAAAACAATCACCCTCTTTCATCACAACCACCCCATGGGATCCAGATCTTCACTGAGCATTAACCAAAGTACATGGCATGGATTGCACTAAAATAGCAGCATAACCCCTCACAATTTCCAGTGATAATATAAATGGAGATGTATGTATGCAGATGTGTCATTATGGTGACATACCTGGTATTTAGTCTTTGGAAAAACAAACTGAATGTTTTCATCATAGCAAACCATCTGTAAAGAAAACAACTTTTCCATTTATATTCATTTTTATTATATCCCCCAATGTATTAATTAACATATATTACTGCTCAAAGAGGCAGCTAGAGCAATCAATGGGCATAATTTGAATTTATCCATCTATGCAAAGTGCCGACTAGGCAATTCCCTCCCTCACCCCCACTCTCCAAAAAATTGCATGTTAGCCTAAATGTATATAAACAGATAGGTTATTTATATATAGATGTACTTTGTTTTAAGGTAAAAGAATGAGTATTCACTTTCTATTACATTGAATCACATGAAATTGGCATTTATGTAAATAAACAATGCTGAAATATCAGCAATTTCATATAATTCAACAAAACAAAAGGACTCACTACTTGAATTACTGAAATAGTAAACTCTCCTAATAGGTTTAACATAACTCAATTTCTAAAAGTGTACTTTGCATACATTTCAGAATCATGTGTTGTATAAAACAAGGTTTATTGTAAAAGGTTTGTGTATTATGTATTATGTACTAGGCAGGAAATATTAAGGTAAATCAAGTAAAGACAGGTTCATTCAGCCTAACATTTCCATCTATGCCAAATCTGAAGCTTTGAACTCATAAATGAGTTTGACCGCTGCAGACCCCATCATGCTTACTAAGTAGGTAAAACAGGTTCATTTAATGCAATGATGTAGTTATATTTAGTAATACATCTTATTCACCTCCATTTGTATAAAAGAAGCACTTTTTTAAACAAAATGAGTTGTATGGAAGAAAAATTGGATTTTTTTAGTTTAAAACCATTAATATTTGAAATAGGCTTATATTGTATATGTGAAATATAATATTTGCATGTCATTTTTATTCCCTGCAAAATAAGTTCTGTTTGGCTTACTGATAACAAACATCTATTGTCTGAACAATATAAAGAGTATTAGTCTCCCAATATAAACTGTAACAATTACAAATTTGTGGTATTTACAATTTTGAAGTGTCATTATTTTTTCTTATTCGCCAACCTTCCAATTTTTATCTTCTCCCTACTTGCAACCTTATTGGTGTGTTTATTTCTTTAGTAGTGAGATGTGAAAAATAGGCAATGACTACCAGGTACCAGTGAAAGTGACTTGAGGGGAGAGTGAAATAAGGTATCTCAAGCAGCAATATCATGCAACATTCCCCACATTGTGGGATATTTTTATTGATATATCTTCCATTTCCTACTTTGTTTCTCAGAGCAATCCTGTAAGTAATGAGTGGAGGTATTATTAAGTCTGTTTTACAAAAGAGGACATGCGCACAGAGAGATTGGTGAGACCTTCTTGGTTACACAGAGGCCAAGTCAAGAGTACACTGCCAAAAAAAAAAAAAGTACACTGCTAATCTTTGGACTCCTATTTAGTTTAATACTCACCTCAAAAAAGTGTCTTACTTTCTAGGCACTGAATAGATATTTCAAAGCTATTCATTCTATTACACTCCAAGTTCTACAGAAAATTACAGAGCTCTATAAGTGATTATCTACTCCCTGTGCCCAAATTCAGAACAAAGAAACAGAATTTTGCTATCTCATAAATCATTTTATAGCTGCAGCAACATGTATTTAACAGGCAGTAGAGAAGTTTATACAAAGTCAAACCTTGCAGTTCTACTTTACAGGGAAGAAGTAGAAATATAGATGCATTATCTACCCACAATGCAAATCTTATTCCTCTGATCATTTGACTTAATGTTCACAGTCAATTGCAGGCTCTTCATATACATGGCTATGATCTTTCCCTTCCTAGAAATGAGAACATCTCCTCTTAGGAAAAATAATGTTCTTATAAAATTGTATAGTGTTTTAAGTGTATGCAGCTATTTCATTTGTGCTCTTTAATAAATGTGGTGGCATTAAAAGGGAGAGAATTACTGTGGAAGTTCCTCTATCCATAAAGAATAAATTGTACTTATAGAAAAAAAAGAGACCAAAATGTGGAACATATGTAGAGTGGGAAAGGAAAATGCACATAATAAATATAGGCAAGGAGGTTTTGAAAAATAATTTGAGTAGTTCCAGGAATTTCAATTCATTTTTCACATCAAATATCTATTGATTAAATCATACGCACACCCGGTGGAGAATGAGAGAGACAGATTATACAACATTCTAAGCTAGGGGATCTGAAGTTTGTAATCATAAAGTTTACAATCTGACAAAGATGATAAATACTTAAATTCATTCATCCATTCAACATTTATTCAGTACCTACTGTATGTGCTAGCAGTGAAAACTAGGTAGGCCCTGGTGCAAGTTGCAGCCTACTGGGATGGACATCTTAGATCAGATAATTACGACACTGCTGTGTTATAACGGAGAAGTATAGTGTGCTTGGATACATACAAAGTGAAGGGCATGCTGCCTAGCCTGGCCTAGAGTGTCAAGGAAACTTTACTGAGATGATATCTAAGCTAAAATCCAATGGGTGAGTAATAGCAAACATTCCATAGAGAGAACAGCGTGTGCAAAGATTCTGAGGTCAAATAAACTTGGCATGCTTGAAGAAGCACAGTAAGTGAGGAGAAGTCTCCAGAAGGCTGGAAAGGTTGATAAGGACAAGAACATGCAAGGCCTTGTAAGCAATGTTGTGGATTTTTAACTTTATTTTAAGCACAGAGAAGATGAAAACTCTGATAGCAGTGTGGAGGATGGATTAAAGAGGTGCAAGAGTGGACACAGGGAGACCAGTTAAAAGGATATGAGAGTGGTTCAGGAGAAAGATGATAATATTTTAGACTTACCACCATCCCATGGTAGTGGGAAAGGAAATAAAGGAAAGCAAATAACTTTAGATTAATATAGGCGATAAAGGGCTTCCCAGGTAATGCTAGTGGTAAAGAACCTGCTTGCCAATGTAGGAGACATAAGAAACACGAGTTCCATCCCTGGGTCAGGAAAATCCCTGGGAGGAGGAAATGGCAACGCACTCCAGTATTTTTGCCTGGAGAATCCCACGGACAGAGGAGCCTGGCTGGCTATGGTCCATAGAGTCACAGAGTCAGACACCACTGAAGCAACTTAGCTTGCAGGTAAACAAAGGAGATAAAGTTAGCATTACTGGATGACTCGGATCAGTGGAATAAGTAAGAAGGGAGAATCTAATATGATTTACTGGATTCTGGTTTGAACAAAGGTCTAGTGGCTCTATTCACGGAGACAAAGAACACTGGAGGAAAATCAGATCAAGGGGGAGATGGATTTTGTTTCGGATATGTTTAGATTAATTTGCCTTTGAGACATCCAAGTGCAGATGTTGAATAGGCAATTGAACATACAGGTCTGGGGCTCACAAGAGAGGTCAGGGTTGGAGACATAAATTTAAGAGGTGTTAATGGATGAGATTGCCCAGGGAGGGGTTGTAGAATAGACTGAATAAAGAATGACTATAATGTATTATAGAATACACCCAAGTATTTCTCCCTGTTTGGGGAGGGTCAGTCACTTGTCAATCAGGTTAGGAAAGATTAGGTTTAATGGTCCTCAAACTGAGGCAGATTGCCTGGAAATACTTGGTAGCAGGAGAAGAGTGAGTCAGAGACAAAGTCCTCTCGGGAGAGGGAAGACTCCAACCTGAGAAGACCAAATACAAACATAAAGTAAAAAGGTTAGGAGTAGTACCATAAATAAGAGGAAATTCAGTTCAGTTCAGTTCAGTTGCTCAGTCGTGTCCTACTCTTTGCGACCCCATGAATTGCAGCACGCCAGGCCTCCCTGTCCATCACCAACTCCCAGAGTTCACTCAGACTCACGTCCATTGAGTCAGTGATGCCATCCAGCCATCTCATCCTCTGTCGTCCCCTTCTCCTCCTGCCCCCAATCCCTCCCAGCATCAGAGTCTTTACAATGAGTCAACTCTTCGCATGAGGTGGCCAAAGTACTGGAGTTTCAACTTTAACATCATTCCTTCCAAAGAAATCCCAGGGCTGATCTCCTTTAGAATGGACTGGTTGGACCTCCTTGCAGTCCAAGGGACTCTCAAGAGACTTCTCCAACACCACAATTCAAAAGCATCAATTCTTTGGCGCTCAGCTTTCTTCACAGTCCAACTCTCACATCCATACATGACTACTGGAAAAACCATAGCCTTGACTAGAGGGACCCTTGTTGGCAAAGTAATGTCTCTGCTTTTCAATATGCTATCTAGGTTGGTCATAACTTTTCTTCCAAGGAGTAAGCGTCTTTTAATTCTGTGGCTGCAGTCATAATCTGCAGTGATTTTGGAGCCCCCAAAAATAAAGTCTGACACTGTTTCCACTGTTTCCCCATCTATTTCGCATGAAGTGATGGGACCAGAGGCTATGATCTTCATTTTCTGAATGTTGAGTTTTAAGCCAACTTTTTCACTCTCCTCTTTCACCTTCATCAAGAGGCTTTTTAGTTCCTCTTCACTTTCCGCCATAAGGGTGGTGTCATCTGCATATCTGAGGTTATTGATACTTCCCCCGGCAATCTTGATTCCAGCTTGTGCTTTTTTCAGTCCAGTGTTTCTCATGAGGTACTCTGCATAGAAGTTGAATAAGCAGGGTGACAATATACAGCCTTGATGTACTCCTTTTCCTATTTGGAACCAGTCTGTTGTTCCATGTCCAGTTCTAACTGTTGCTTCCTGACCTGCATACAGGTTTCTCAAGAGGCAGGTCAGGTGGTCTGGTATTCCCATCTCTTTCAGAATTTTCCACAGTTTATTGTGACCCACACAGTCAAAGGCTTTGGCATAGTCAATAAAGCAGAGTTTTCCAAATTTGCTGGCATATTGAGTGCAGCACTTTCACAGCATCATCTTTCAGGATTTTAAATAGCTCAACTGGAATTCCATCACCTCCACTAACTTTGTTCGTAGTGATGCTTTCTAAGGCCCACTTGACTTCACATTCCAGGGTATCTGGCTCTAGGTGAGTGATCACACCATCGTGATTATCTGGGTCCTGAAGCTCTTTTTTGTACAGTTCTTCTGTGTATTCTTGCCACCTCTTCTTAATATCTTCTGCTTCTGTTAGGTCCATACCATTTCTGTCCTTTATCGAGCCCATCTTTGCATGAAATGTTCCCTTGGTATCTCTAATTTTCTTGAAGAGATCTCTAGTCTTTCCCATTCTTTTGTTTTCCTCTATTTCTTTTCATTGATCGCTGAGGAAGGCTTTCTTATCTCTTCTTGCTATTCTTTGAGGTGGCCATTAGCTATCAAATAATTTGGTTAACTATCTAGGAGCATAATTGCTAGGTCATATGGTATGACAATGTTTAGCTATGCTAAGAGATTGCTTCCAAAGTGAGTACCATTTTGCATTCCCACTAACAACAAATGAGAATTTCTATTGCTCCTCATCTTTACCAGTAATTGGTTTTGTCAGATATTTGTATTTGACTATTCCTGTGAGTGTGTAGTGGTATCTCATTGTTTTAATTTCAGAGGTCTACTCTAAAAAGTTATCTTATTTCCATATTTCCATTGTGTTTTATTACCATAAATTCTTCAGGCATTTTATCTTTAATCTGAGGTTTAAATCTTCTGCTCAGGAAAACTTCTGCTGCTGTTTATATCATCAGTTATTACATCGGTTAATTAGTCCTCTAATAATTTTTTCTTGAAAGACTGATAACTTGAAATCATGTATATTGGAAAAAAATTATTTTTAATTGAACAACACTGACCACATTTTCTTTCCCTGAGTATTGCTTTGTCCATAAATGTTTAGTGCCTCCACACAAAAGTTTAAGTTAAGCATGAACTTCTCCCATTTTTTTCTGGTTTGCTTTGATTTTCTTATATACTTACTAGATGTTAACCAAATCTGTATTAGTATGAGTCGCAGTTGCAGTTGTACATTCACCCTGAAGTTTTATTACAAGCATATATGTATTTTATCAGAATCTTGACTTTATTATGTGTCTTCATATGGTTTTAAAAGCCTATATGCTCATTATTCAAGTCTTTAATAGTCTGTGCCTTTTCTCTATTGAGATTCAAATGAGTCTATTTATATAATGTTAGAAACAGAGAACAACATAAAATATGTTGATACAGTTATTGAGGAAAAGATATTTTAAAAAGAACAGTAACTAAACTATTTGCTATTTTTTTTGAAAAATTAACTTTCTCTCAGTGTATTTTATAATTATGAAAGTCCAAATGTTCTTGCATATAGTCTACAGAGAAGATAAATTAGCAAGCACCTTAATTGAACATAGATTTATTGAAAATCTAATGTTCAGTTTTAACTATTTTAACTTACAGTCTTGTTATAGTTTAGTTATCAACATTCTTGTTTTTCTGTCAATAAAGAGCATGTGCTAATGCTCTTGGGGGGAAGACTATTTTAATCAATATTTTTCCTATGGTTTTGATTTTCAAGAGAACAGAAATCTTAAACAACACACTTGTTTTTGAGTGTCTGGTACTGTGCCTAATGAATATTTTTCTAATTAATATGTTATCATTGGTAAAATGTACTTTCTGTTTACTTCCAACACTGATTTAAAATGACTTATGATAAAAGATATATTAAATTAAATGTTTGAATTGACATGTACACACTGCTATATTTAAAATGAAGACCAACAAGGACCTACTGTATAGCACAGGGACCTCTGCTGAATACTCTGTAATAACCTAAATGGGAAAAGATTTGAAAAAGAATAGACATACGTGTAACTGAATCACTTTGCTGTACACCTGAAGCTAACACATTGTTAACCAATTATACTCCAATACAAAATAAAAAAATTAAAAAGAAAATACACTTGCACAGAAGAGAAAGATAGCAATATAAGCTAAACAACATTGAGAATGAGGCAAAATATTATTATGCTTCACAGTACACTAGCTTTATCAATATAAATAGTAGTCACTGTTTGAAATGGAAGGAAATTAACTCAGCACTGCTCTTTCATATGAAGGCATATAAATACAGATACAGATACAAACATATAATGGTATTTCTATCCATCATTCATCTCCTTTTATGTCGTTCCATTATAATATAATCTGTGTTTGTTATCTCTCTATTAATATAATGGTATCATTCACTTTCATATATCAGATTTTGTTAAGCATCTGTGTCAGAGTGTTTTAGGCACTGGAGATACAATGGTTAAAAAAAAAAATCCTTGTCCTCATTGAATTTATATTTTATTCCCAAGTTAGGTAGAGATATTTAATAAGCAAAGAAGTCAAATATATCATATAATCACTAAGGACTATGGAGAAAAAACAGGCAGAGAGAGAAAGAACTCAATTAACTAAAGACACATGGAATCAGAAAGAACACATACTTGTTCTCTGTTTTTCATTTTTGTCACTAATATAAGAAATCTGAGACTCTGTGGAACTGACACGGAGAAAGTCATGCCCTGAATTATATCTTGTTATTAGTCAATGCAGTGTTTAAAGTAGACATGGTGACTTTTTTAGCCACATACTCAAAATATGCAGATGACACCACCCTTATGGCGGAAAGTGAAGAGGAACTAAAAAGCCTCTTGATGAAACTGGAAGTGGAGAGTGAAAAAGTTGGCTTAACGCTCAACATTCAGAAAACGAAGATCATGGCATCCAGTCCCATCAGTTCATGGGAAATAGATGGGGAAACAGTGGAAACAGTGTCAGACTTTATTTTTCTGGGCTCCAAAATCACTACAGATGGTGACTTCAGCCATGAAATTAAAAGACGCTTACTCCTTGGAAGGAAAGATATGACCAACCTAGATAGCATATTAAAAAGCAGAGACATTACTTTGCCAACAAAGGTCCATCTAGTCAAGGCTATGATTTTTCCAGTGGTCATGTATGGATGTGAGAGTTGGACTGTGAAGAAAGCTGAGCGCCGAAGAATTGATGCTTTTGAACTGTGGTGTTGGAGAAGACTCTTGAGAGTCCCTTGGACTGCAAGGAGATCCAACCAGTCCATTCTGAAGGAGATCAGCCCTGGGATTTCTTTGGAAGGAATGATGCTAAAGCTGAAACTCCAGTACTTTGGCCACCTCATGCGAAGAGTTGACTCATTGGAAAAGACTGATGCTGGGAGGGATTGGGGGCAGGAGGAGAAGGGGACGACAGAGGATGAGATGGCTGGATGGCATCACTGACTCGATGGACGTGAGTCTGAGTGAGTCTGAGTCCATACCATTTCTGTCCTTTATTGAGCCCATCTTTGCATGAAATGTTCCCTTGGCATCTCTAATTTTCTTGAAGAGATCTCTAGTCTTTCCCATTCTTTTGTTTTCCTCTATTTCTTTGCATTGATCACTGAGGAAGGCTTTCTTATCTCTTCTTGCTATTCTTTGGAACTCTACATTCAGATGCTTATATCTTTCCTTTTCTCCTTTGTTTTTTGCTTCTCTTCTTTTCACAGCTATTTGTAAGGCCTCCCCAGACAGCCATTTTGCTTTTTTGCATTTCTTTTCCATGGGGATGGTCTTGATCCCTATCTCCTGTACAATGTCACGAACCTCATTCCATAGTTCATCAGGCACTGCAATTAGGTTAGTTGTTTAATTTACATTTGGTATCATGGGCATTAGCACAAGTTGTGCCATTTTAGTCCTGTGGTTTTCTCTTTAACATTCCTCAATCCAAGATGAGAGTGCTACATACAGAAAACTCAAGGGATAGGTCAGAGTCTAATCTGTGATGTATTCATAAAACAATGTGGTTTTGAGAGTGGCACTGAGTCATAGAGATATTCTCAAATCTGGAAGATGAGATTCTAGTTTTTTTTTAATTGCATCTGGGATGAAAGTATTCACCACGAGTGAGGTTGTGTGGCTTTAAAAGAAGCTGTTGGGAGGATTAGTAAGAAACAAAAAGTTTTAAATACATTCATAGTCTAAATGTGTGCTTCCCATTTCATGAAATGGTGGGAAGCATGCAGTGCTTCAGTTCAGTTCAGTTCAGTTGTTCAGTCATGTCTGACTGTGACCTTATGGATTGCAACATGCCAGGCTTCCCTGTCCATCACTAACTCCCGGAGCTTGCTCAAATTCAGGTCCATTGAGTCGGTGATGACATCCAACCCTCTCATCCTCTGTTGTCCCCTTCTCTGCCTGCCTTCAACCTTTCCCAGCATCAGGGTCTTTTCTAATGAGTGGGCTCTTTTACATATTTTCTTTCTTTTTTTGGATAAATGTCTATTCAAGTCCTTTGTCTTAATCATATTATTGACTTGTACTTGATGACACTTTTAAACTGCTGAATCAATCAACTCTGACACTTGCTCTGTATACTCCCAGTTATGTAATCCACTAAACAACCTGCGGTAGATAGAATATGGTCCTTAAAGATATGCACGTTCGAATCCCTGAAATCTATGAATATGTTATCTCAGGTACTTTGCAGATGTGATTAGGTTCAGTTCAGTTCAGTCACTCAGTCGTGTCTGACCCTTTGCAACCCCATGAACTGCAACACATCAGGCTTCCCTGTCCATCACCAACTCCCAGAGCTTGCTCAAACTCATGTGCCTTGAGTCAGTGATGCTATCCAACCATCTTATCCTCTGTTGTCCCTTCTCCTCCTGCCTTCAATCTTTCCCAGCATCAGGGTCTTTTCCAATGAGTCAGTTCTTTGCATCAGGTGACCAAAGTATTGGAGCTTTAGCTTCAGCATCCAGTAAATCAGCCTCAGTCCTTCCAATGAATATTCAGGACTGATTTCCTTTAGGATTGACTAGTTTGATCTCCTTGCTGTACACGGGACTCTATAGAGTATTCTCCAGCACCATAGGGTTAACTGCCAGATAGACAGATATGATGCCAGGAGATGAGCACCCCAGGTTAGAAGGTGTCCAATATGCTACTGGGGAAGCCCTGTGCATGCTCAGTCATTTCCAACTCTTTGTGACCTTATGGATTGTAGGCTGCCAGGCTCCTCTGTCCATGGGATTTTCCAGGCAAGAATACTGGAGTGGGTTGCCATTTCCTTCTCCAGGGGATCTTTCTAATCCAGGGATCAAACCTGCATCTCCTGTGGCTTCTGCCTTAGCAGGCAGATTCTTTACCACTGAGCCACCTGGGAAGCCCAAGTAGCCAGGGTTAACTACTGAAAACCAAAACCATCAACCTCTACTGGGACACTAAGGACAGAAATTACCTACCCTCCCCCACATATACATCACTCTCTACATTAACAAGCGTACTATTCCAGGAGATTTTTACCCATGCAAATGGCTTAATTCTTCATTATAATAATTTCCTGAAACATTCATCAACTTTTCAATGGAAAGTATCAACAGTTTTTGTCCTAAGACTCTGAATATTTCTCCTCAAAACTCTCCCATTACTGTTTTCACCAGTACTGGACAGTTATATAATGATCCTTATCCAGTTGTAAACAAGTGCCCACATTAGAAGACCCATTTTTAACCAAAGTTCCAATTCACAATAAATTCTGACTTTGCCCTCTCCCTGTGAAATAATACCAAAGCTTTGGGGAGGTGGTTTTCTACCTCTCCAGACTAAGTAAGCAAATAAACTCAAGTTATCATTATAATATATGTATCAATACTGCTATGTAACATCGTTTTTTAGCGCATGCTTTTAAATTTAATATGAATATAAATATATCATAAATGTACATATCTGCTGAAAACTTGTTATGATGACGGTATGTACTTACAGGTTTGTGATATTTAACATTAATTTTCACTGTTGCATTCCATTGCATAAATACACAGAAATAGTTTTATCCACTTTTCTGGATGAATGTTTTGTCTGATATTAACAGAGCTATACTAACTTTCTTTTAGTTAGTATTTACCAGATATATGTTTTTTCCATTTTTTTACTTAAAGTAATATGTTCTTATATTTTAGATATTTGTCTTATAAGTACAATATTAGTTGGGTTTCACATTTTTATTGAATTTAAAATCTGTATGTTTTAAGTGGTATGTTCAGTCCATTTATATTTATTGGAATTACCAATATATTTGGACTTATTATAATTTTATTTTGTTATTTCACTTGGTTTTTGTTTGCTGTTTTTTCCTTTCCTATATTTCACTCAGTTGCTTAAAATTTTAATTTATTTTTATTCCCTCTACTGATTTGGAAATTAGGTATTCTACTTCTATTCTTTTAGTGATTAACCTTAAAATATTAACAAATCTTATAATCCTTAATGTAAAGAATAAAGTTCATCAGCAGGTCTAGTCTCCTCTCTCATAATACAAGGACTGAATGGTAGAATCCCTTACATGCAATTTCTTTCTCTCATCCTCTATATTACTCTTGTTGAGCGTTTTATTTTCCTTTTGTTTTATTTTTAATTTAATTTTTTATTAAAATGATGCATGAACTAATCTTAAAATTCTTAAAACATCATGCTGACTGAAAAAGTCTTAGACAAAGAAAAATTATTTTGTGATGACATTTATATTAAATTCTAGAACTCACTGTCCAACATGGTAGTTAATAGCTACAAATGGCTGTTGAGCACTTAATATAAGATTAGTCCAAATTGTGATGTACTATAAGTGTAAATTGCACACTAGATTTCAAAGACATAACATGAAAAAATGTAATATATCTCACCCATAATTTTTATACTGATTAGGGTGTAGATTGACTAGAATGTCAGGAAGAAATTTCCTGTGGTGATAACTATATTTTATAACTTGATGGAAGTTAGCATTACACAGGTTACTAATTTGTCAAAATTAAAAATATTAAACTGTAATTATTCATATGCATGCTGAAGTATTTAGGGTGAACTATATTGATATTTTCTATTTATTTTGAAATGTATCAAAAATTAAGATGGTTTGATGGGTGAATAAAGGGCTGAATAAATACATAGTTGTATGATAAAGCAACTATTGTAAACTGTTAATTGTAAAATCTAGGGGGTGGATATACATACAATTGTACACTAAATAATGCTTTCATTTTTTGTATGTTTGCAAATGTCCATTATAAAATGATGAATGAAATCATCCATATAGATAATTTTAAAAGTTAAATACATGAAACAATGGTTTTAAAGGCACTGGCCATCAGGCAACGAAGGACACTAATTTGTTGATGTGAGAAATAAATAAGATGACCCCTATGATTGCTCTAGCTATTTTCCAGGTCATGACATAAGGAGGATTTACTGAGGTAAAGACTAGTGAATTCTCTCAATGTTATGGAGATAAGAGTCTGGGGAGATCAATGCAGCTAGAGTTTATGAGAAAGAAACAGAATACTAGAGAACTGCAGAGATCTCCCTCAAGTATTCAGCAGAATAACTATTGTGCACCTATGTGAAAAATATACCTGAGGCCAGAGAAAGAACAAGAAAGGACTAGATTAGAATAAATGACACCCGACACAGAGGGCCAGAAATAGTGCCTATTCCCACCAGTCAGACTGGGAAAACTCACAATTCACAGGATGTTGGAGGGTACCCAGGAAGGTCTGGCCTCAGTTATGGGAAAAATTAGCCATAGACTGAGCTCTTTGTTGAACTTATGTAAACCATAAAAATAAGACCTGCAAGGATTAAACTATTTCCAGGTAACTTAACTGCACCTAAGAACAAAGCAAACAGAGATTTGTAGGAATACAAGTATATCCAGCACCTGACAAGTTAAAATGTATAATGTCTGGCATCTGATCAAAGGTATATAAAGAAAGAGAGGTATACAAACTTGTAATGAAGAGGAAAAACATCAATCAAAATTGACCCAAAACTGACAGAGATATTAGAATTAGCAGATAAGGACATTAAAATAGTTATTTTAACTGTATTCCACATGTCAATAAGCTAAGTAGACATATGAAGAAGACCCAAATTGAACTTCTAGAGATAAAAACTACAGTTTCTGAGAAGAAAAATTCACTGAGTGGAATTAAGGCAGACTAGTCACTACAGAAGATAAGTGAACTTGAATGTGTAGCAATAGGAAAACTATACAAAATGAAGCATATGGAGAAAAAAGAATGATAAAAAATGAAAGAGCACTACTGAACTATATAACAACTATGAATGACTTCATATATGAGCAATTGGAATACTGGGGAGTGTTGGGGACAGGAAAAACATTAGAACAGGCTTATGGACTCTGTGGGAGAGGGAGAGGGTGGGAAGATTTGGGAGAATGGCATTGAAACATGTGAAAAAAAATAAATAAATAAATAAAAAAAGAAGAAGTTGGAAGAATTTTTCCAACATTAGTGAAAAATATAAATTCACAGGTCCAAAAAGCTCAATGAACCCCAAATATAAATATGAAGAAAATTTTAGTGAGACACATCATAATGAAATTGCTCAAAACCAATGATAAGGAGAAAATCTTAAAAGGAAACAGATCTGTTATACATAGCAGAATGAAAATAACGACACCATTGCCAGAAACAATGCTATGGAAAAGAGCTGAGACCTTTAAAGTGCGTGTGTGCATGTGTGTTAGTCGTTCAGTCGTGTCTGGATCTTTGCAGCCATAAGGCCTGTAGCCTGCTAGGCTCCTCCGTCCATGGAATTCTCCAGGCAAGAGTACTGCAGTGGTTACCATTCCCTTCTCCAGGGGATCTTCCCAACCCAGGATCGAACCCAGGTCTCCTGAATTGTAGGTGGATCCTTTACCATCTGAGCCACTAAGGAAGCCCCTTTAAAGTACTGAGAGGGGGGGAAAAAACCCTTTCAAACCAAACATAATTCTATATATGGCAATATATATTTCCAAAAAATCAAGTCATTTTCAAACATATAAACATTTAAAGAAGTCATCACTAGCAGACTTGCACTACTATTTCTGGAGAATCCCATGGACAGAGGAGCCCAGTGTGCTACACTCCATAGGGTTGCAAAGAATTGGACATGACTGAAATGACTTACACACATGCACATTGGATTTTCTACATAGACAATCATGTTGCCTGAAAATATAGTTTTATTTCTTCCTTTCCAATTGGGATGCCTTTTATGTTTTTACTTTATCTTGTCTGATTGCACCGATTAGAATGTTGCCTAGAAGTGGCAGGGTAGACATTTCTGCCTTGTTCCTGATCTTAGGAGTGAATCATTCAGTCTTTTACCATTAAATACTAGGTTAGCAGTAGATATTTTGTAGATAACCTTTATCAGTTTAAGAAAGTTCCTTTCTATTCCTAGTTTGTTGAATGCTTTTATCATAAAAAACTATTGGGTTTTGTCAAATCCTTTTTCTGTGTCTATTGAAATGACTGTATTTTTTCACCTTTTTAGTTTGTTAATATGAAACAGGGACTGGTTTTGAACGTTAATCTAACCTTACATTCCTGGGATAAAAACCCACTTAGTCATGATGTGTTTTATTTCTCTATATTGCTAGGTTCAATTTACTAAAGTTTTGTTATGAATTTTTGCATGTATTTTCATGAGTGTTAGCCTATAGTTTTCTTCTCTTGTAATATTTTTGTGTGATTTTGCTATTAGGGCAATGATGGCCTGGTAGCATGAATTGGGAAGCATTCTCTTAAATTTTTGGAAAGATTTTATATAAAGTTGTTATCATTTATTTTTTTAAAGGTGTGGTACATGTGTGCATGAGTGCTCAGTCGTGTCCAACTCTTTGCTACCCCATGGACTGTAGCCTGCCAGGCTCCTCTGTCCATGGGATTCTCCAGGCAAGAATACTGGAGTGGGTTGTCATTTCTTCCTCCAGAGTTTAAAGGTGTGGTAGAATTCAACAGTGAAGCCATATTTGCCTGGGAGTTTCTTTGTAGGAAGGTTTTAAATTATACTTTCAATTTCATATATGTCTCACTCTTCAGTTTATCTGTTTCTCCTTGAGCGAACTTCAGTAATTTGTGTCTTTCAAGCATTTGTCCATTTCACCTAATTCATCAAATTTGTGGGAATAGTTGCTCAAGTTATTCCTTCATTATTCATTTATATCTGTATAATCTGTCATAATGTCACTTCTCTTAGATATTTTTAATTTTGATCTTATCTCTTTTATATTCATTAATCTGGCTAGTGATTTACTAATTTTTTTGATCCTTTCACAGAACCATATTTTTAGGTTTATTTCATTGATTTTTCTGTTATTATTCTGTTTTTTAATGTCATGGATTTCTGCTTTGACCTTTATTATTTCCTTTCTTCTGCTTACTTTAGGTTTAATTTCTTCATCTTTCTTTTTTAAGTTTCTTAAGGTGGAATAATGTGTTATTACTCTGAGATCACTTTTCTTTTCTATATAGCCATCTTGTGTTACAAATTTACCCATAAGTACAGCTTTAGTAGCATCCTACCATTTTTAATGTGTTGTGCTTAAATTTTCATTTAGTTAAAATTACTTCTAATTTTCCTTTTGATCTCTTGCTTGATACATACATATCTAAACGTGTTGTTTCATTTGCAAATATTGTGGAAAATTCAAAAGTTCATTTTGTTATTGATTCCTAAAATTTCATTGTGGTCAAAAGACAAACTTTTCTTGAATTGAATCTTAAATTTATTGAGACTTGTTTTATGTCCCAGACTATGGTCTATCTTGGTAAATACGCCTTAAGCATATTTGAGAAATTACTTGAGAAAAAACTACACTCTGATGTTGTTGGGTGCATGCATGTATGCTAAGTCACTTCAGACATGTCCAACTCTGCAACCCCTTGGACTGTAACCCACCAGGTTCCTCTGTCCATGGGATTCTCCAGGTGAGAATATTGGAGTGGGTTACCATTTCCTTCTCCAGAGGATCTTCCGAACCTAGGGATCAAACTCATGTCTCTTACATCTCCTGCACTGGCAGGCAGGTTCTGAACCACTAGCGCCACCTGGGAAGCCCCATTGTTTGGTGATGTGTTCTGTAAATGTCAATGAGGTCAAGTTGGTGGTAGTATTTGAGTCTACTAAATATATGCTAATTTTCTACCCATTTATTTTATTCATTTTTTAGAGAGGGATATAGAGGTTCCTAGATTATAGCTGTGGGTTTGTCTGTTTTTCCTTGCAGTTCTATCAACTTTTGCCTCATAAACTTTGAAGTCCTGTTATTTGATGCATAAACAATTTAGGATTGTTATGTCTTCTTGTTTAATTGATCTCATTATCATTATTAAATAAATTACTTTATCTCTGGTAATATTTTTCTCTGAAATCAACTTTGTCTGATAGTCATTTAACCACTCCAGCTTTCTTTTGATTAGTGTTAGCATGCTATATCTTTTTCTATTCTATTATTTTAAACCTATTTGTGCCTTTAAAGGGTATTCCTCTATTGTATGGCACATGGAACTCTGCTCAATGTTATGTGCCAGTCTGAATGGGAGGGGGTTTTGGGGGAGAATGGATACATGTATATGTATGACTGAGTCCTTCTGATGTTCACCTAAAACTATCACAACATTGTTAATCAGCTATAAAGTGAAAGTCGCTCAGTCGTGTCCAGCTCTTTGAGACCCCATGGACTATACAGTCCATGGAATTCTCCAGGCCAGAATACTGGACTGGGTAGCCTTTCCATTCTCCAGGGGATCTTCCCAACCCAGGGATCGAACCCAAGTCTCTCAAATTGCAGGTGGATTCTTTACCAGCTGAGCCACCAGGAAAGCCCCAAATACAAAAATAATAATAATAATAATAAAATTAAAGTTTGGGGGAAAAAGTGTGCTTCCTATAGGCAGAATATAGTTGTGTCTTAATTTTTATCCCATATGACAATCATTGCCTTTTAATTTGCATGTTTTAACCATTTGCTTTAGGTTTGAGTATATCATAAAATTATTTGTTTCTACTTGTTGCATCTTTTTTGTTCACTCTTCTCTCTTTCTGCCTTCTTTTGGATTAATTAATTATTTTTTATGATCCCATTTTATCTCATTTGTTGACTTGTTAGCTATAACATTTTGTTTTATTTTAGTGATTGCTTTAAGGTTTTTTTTGTATGCACATTTCACTTGTTACAGTATAGCTTTAAGTGATATTACTCCACTTCACATACAGTAAAAGAAACTTACAATTACATATTTTCATTTATCCCCTCACAACCTTCATGCTATTGTTGTCATATTTTTTTAGTTTTGTATATGGTCTAAATCACACAATACATTGTTTTTTTGTTGTTGTTGTTTAAACAATTTTTTAAAGAAACTGAAATAAAAAGTCTTGTATGGTTACCAATTCCAGTGTTCTTCTTGCTTTTTGTTTAAATCAATACTTCCATCTGGTATCTGCCTGAAGAATATCCTTTAGTAAAATAGGGATAATTTTAGGATAAAACTAATGCTTCCTTCTAGTATAAACTCCTTGTAGCATTTTATAATCTTTTTCATTTGCTAGTAGGAATTTGGGCTTCCCACATGGCTAAGTGATAAAGAACCCACCTGCTAATGCAAGAGATGTAAGAGACACAGGTTCAATCCTTTAGTTGGGAAGATCCCCTGGAGAAGGGCATGGCAACCCACTCCATTTAGGTTTGAATGTCTCCACTTATTTTTAATCAGAATTTTTCATTTTGTTTGATCATTTATTAAACTGTATATGTGCTACTACTATCAGAGTGGGTTGGCAGGAATACCGGAATGGGTTGCCATTTCCTTATCCAGGGGATCTTCCCAATCCAGGGATCAAACCTGAGTCTCTTATGTCTCCTGCACTGGTAGGCAGGTTCTTTACCACTAGCGCCACCTGGGAAGCCCATAGAAATAGTAGTGATGTCACAAACTCAGTATTGTGAAACAATTTTGAGGTAGAAAACATGAATATGTACATAATAAAGAAAAAGTCTTGTCTCCATTCAAATACATATGATAATTAAAAAAACATATGAAATGTTTTAAAAGCACATTTTAAATATGCTTATGACTATTTCTTTAAAACTTAATGGAAGTAAACTGTTTCTCATGATAGTTATGCTCATTCATATTGGATTTATGTATATAATCAATCAAAAACAAAGTAGTTACCCAATAATGACTAATATAATAATGATGAGATTCTGAAACAGGCAACTGAATATGCATCACTTGCTTTTCACATGTGAATTCCATTATTAACAGAGCATTACTGTTCCCTTGTATTTCTATATAACACTGTAGCTAATAGGAGTATCATGATAGAATAAGGAGAGAAAAGGTCTTTATGTTGCATTTGCAAGTTTATAAGAAGCAAAAAAAAAAATTTAGATTTAAATCACAGCAGAAGCTCTTCCTTACCTGGGCACTTAACAAATAGTTTAGAATGAGAATGCAACTAACAGATTTGTACCTAATCTGCAATTCAGCTGTAAATTCTCTTGTGGGCATTGGTCTCCTTTTCTTCAGGAGCAAAATGTATAAAGCATTTTTTTCAACTTTAGATTCAAATCAATGTAAACAGCTGAATTCTTTCAGACTTAAAGCATCTAGCTTTTGCCTAGAATGACTAATGCCTGAGCATTTGCCTAGAATGACTACATCTATAAACAAGTCAATTTATCTCTTGAAGAAAAATGTAGATTTTCCAAGTGTTCTGCATTTCTTTTACTTATGTATCAAGAGGGTAGGGGAAGGAACAGAACAGAGACCTCTAAATTAGAAACTGCCTGCTGGCCTACCATCAGAACCCCTTTTTCCCCCAATTTAGTTAGCAGAATAAATAAGAAATATTCACTTAAGTCTGTGCTGGGTATACAATCCTCTAATAAGCATAGTGGAAGGAAAACTTGATAATGTTCCATCCTTATCCTCAAGTAACATATATATGTTATCTGGATAAGTAGACATGATTTAATGAAGGAGCATAGGGCATCCATAAAGGCTTTCTTCATCTTATTAATGGCATCACCATTTGCTCAGGAGAGACTTTGATGATACTACATTCTTGATTGCTTGTCCACTTCTACATCCAACTCATCAATGAATCCTGTTCACTCTGTCTTCCAAACATGTCCAGAATCCACTACTTCTTACCACCTCCATAGCTACTATCCTGGTTCAGACCACTGTCATCTGTAGGGGAGGAAAAAATTGTCCTCTGTCCTTTTAGAGTGTCCAGCTGGGCCTAAGAATTAAACTGACATAAAATAGATTAACAGAAGAAAAGTATACAAGTTTTAACTTTTTTTTTACATGTACTTGGGAGTCTTCATGAGAAAAATGAAGACCCAAAGAAGCAATTAGAGTCGAACACTTATTTACTGAACTAGAGGAACTTTTCAGGTGGCGCTAGCTATAAAGAACCTGCCTGCCAATGTAGGAGATGTAAGTGACATGGGTTTGATCCCTGGATTGGGAAGATCCCTTGGAGGAGGGGATGGCAACCCACTCCAGTATTCTTGCCTAGAGAATCCCATGGAGAGAGGAGCCTTGTAGGTTACAGTCCATAGTGTTGCAAAGAGTCGGACATGACTGAAGCGACTTAGCACGCACATACTGAATTAGACAAAGGGTAGTAAATTGTGAAAATGTGACAAGGCAAAGGGGCTTGGGCCATGGTATTTAACTGGGTGGAGAAGTGACTAGGAAGATAAATATTAGTTTAACAAGGTTTGTTTATAAAGATTTCTCTTAGCCTCAACTTCCAATCCTTGGAGATAGAATGTCTCTTCCTTTCTGGCATAGGGAGGACACTGTCAGGGAGGAAGAAAATTTCCTCTCTCCTTCTAGGGTTTTTCTGCCTGCTCTAAGAATTAAATTAACATGAACAGATTGGGACTTCCCTGGGGTTCCAGTGGTTAGGACTCTCTACTTCCACTGCAGGGGGCCCTGGTCTCAGAACACAGATACCACACCACATGAACTATGGCACACTCTCTCCCCAATAAAACAAAGAAAAACATGAAACAGATTAACATGATAAAATCAACAAAATTTATAACATGTATACATGGGAAAGACCTAGATTTTGGACACAGTGTGAATGCTGTTCACTAGGCCCTAATAAATTCTACCCACCACACCTAGCCCATACTCTTTGTAGATATCTCTGGTGACAACTCTATTCCAGGTCCTTTAAATTCTTTTAGGCAGTTAGGGAGGTGGTAACAAGAAAAACTTTCTGAGTCTTATATTTCTTAAAGATAATCAGCTAAGTTAATCCTCATACCAAAGAGACATATTTTGGGGTGGCAAAATTTGTTCCCCTACACCAGTGCTTCCCTGGTAGCTCACCTGATAAAGAATCCACCTGCAATGCAGGAGACCCCTGTTTGATTCCTGGGTCGGGAAGATCCCCTGGAGAAGGGATAGGCTGCCACTCCAGTATTCTTGGACTTCTCTGGTGGCTCAGATGGTAAAGAATTCATCTGCAATGTGGGAGACCTGGTTGATCCTTGGGTTGGGAAGATCCCCTGGAGGAGGGCCTGGCAACCCATTCCAGTATTCTTGCCTGTAGAATCCTCATGGACAGACGAGCCTGTCAGGCTATAGTCCATGGGGTCACAATGAGTCGGACATGACTGAGTGACTAAGCACAGCACACATCATTGCTTACATGGAAATTTCATCTCTTTTTAAAAGAAAGGAAAAAGGTCAGTCAGAGTGTCCTTCTAACATCTGTTGTTTTTCAAGTGCCTTTAACTCAAAGTAGGTGATATGCTAGAGTGGTATATTTTTTGAGGCATGCTCTGAACTCCTTCACTTCTCTCACTTAAACTATGGCAATAGCCTCCTTGGTGGCCTCTCTGCTTCTACTCTTGTCTGTCTAATCCTTTTTACAGCCAAAGCAACCTTTTAAAACTATAAATCAGCTCACCTCACTCCCTTGTTGAGAATATTCTAAAGGGTTCCTATCACAATGGAGTCAAATCAAATTCATCACCATGGATTTCAAGGCTCTACCAGACCTATTCCCCACCAGTCTGTCTAACTTCATCTCCTAACACTTTATGCTCCTTCCCTCCACACCAACCACACTACCCTTTCTGGAGTTTTTCAAACGCCATGCTTGAGAGACTGAATATGCAAACAGATCATGGCCAGACAAAATATAAAAACAGAACTCTGACCCACAATTGGTAGAAAGCACTCAAGAAACAAACTTACTTTCTATAAGTCTTACTTGTAGGAAGTCAGACTACTATCTCTAGTAACCAATCCAGCAAACCAAACAATTCTCCATGTTATCATCAGCCCAAAACATCCAGGACTTGATTAATAATTGACAGCTCCCCTAATTTTTGTCCCAGCTTCCAACTTAGGAGCAACCAAACAAAGCCAAATATGCATCAATCACATAGGATTCCCTGCTTCTAGTTAGCCTGCCCACAGTTTCTCCATGCCAACAGCCTCCAGTCAAGGCATACCTGAAGCTATCCTTTTTTTTTTTCATGATAAAGTGTCCCTCCTCACCTTCCTAAGGAAATGAAGACCCCAAAGAAACAGTTAAACCTGAGTATTTTTATGCTAGGTTTGAGGAAGAATGGAAAGTCCCAGAAAATGTGGTAGAACAAAAGGGTATTAGCTAAAGATATGTGTCTGTTTAGCTCCTCAGTCATGTCCAATTCTTTGCAACCCCGTGGACTGTTGCCCACCAGACTCCTCTGTCCATGGGATTTTTTTCAGGCAAGGATACTGGAGTGGGTTGCCATTTCCTCCTCCAGGGGATCGTTCTAACCCATGGATTGAAGCCATGTCTCCTGCATTTCCTGCATTGGCAGATGGAGTCTTTACCACTAAGCCACCTGGGGTGCCCCTATGAGCGAAAGATAGTAAACAGAAGACTTAGGAAGACTTCGGAGAAGGCAATGGCACCCCACTCCAGTACTCTTGCCTGGAAAATCCCGTGGATGGAGGAGCCTGGAAGGCTGCAGTCCATGGGGTCGCTGAGGGTCGGACACGACTGAGCGACTTCACTTTCACTTTTCACTTTTCACTTTCATGCACTGGAGAAGGAAATGGCAACCCACTCCAGTGTTCTTGCCTGGAGAATCCCAGGGACGGGGACGCCTGGTGGGCTGCCGTCTATGGGGTCACACAGAGTCGGACACGACTGAAGTGACTTAGCACTAGGAAGGCTTGTTCAGTGAAGTTCTATCTCCAGAGATAAGGATACTCCTTTCCTTTAGGCATAAGGTGGGTGTGAGGATCTTATGATCTGCTTCAGGGAAAGCTCAGAGAGTCCTTCCTGTACCTACCATTTCTTAAATTCCTTCAGCTCAAAATTTTCAATATGTCAGGGCACCATATTCTGGTGGTAATGTGTTCTGAAACCAGTCATTAGAAATCATTAAGAATTTCTCCCACTACTTTATATTCAGACTAATCTCAAATGACCACTCTGTTCTCATATTTTCCCAGATAAGACCCATCTTCATCCTTCCTTATGACTCCCATATGCCTCACATAACTCCCTTGTTTACCTGCCTCTATAAAATCTCAAACTCCCTTCCTTTTCTTTGAGATATTCATCATTAACGAGCACTTGCCCTATTGGAATAGTCTGAATAAAATAATTTCTTTAATTGTCTGGTGTATTTTGTCTTTCATTGCTTACATCTGGAACTCTGGAACTCCTTTCTTATCTGTACCCTACCTACCCACCCACCACACACATGCATACTCTAATAAGAAAGAATTCTGTTCTATAAGCCAAATAGGTCAGCTAAGCCTTCCATCAGAACATTTGCTTTTGAGTGAAACTTTCATGCAAGGTGCCTATTAAAGTCCTGAAAAAGTTGGAACACTGATTTTTCCCAAGCTTATCATAACAGAGTATAAGACTTTTTTGCCCTTGGAGCTTCCCTGGTGGCTCAGGTGGTAAAGAATCTGCCTGCAATGCAGAAGACCCAGGTTCAATCCCTGGGTTAGAAAGATCCCCTGGAGAAGGAAATGGCAACCCACTCCAGTATTCTTGTCTGGAGAGTCCCATGGACAGAGGAGCCTGGCAGGCTACAGTCCATGGGGTCACAAAGAGTCAGACACAACTGAGTGACTTTCACTCACTAATAAATGTATGTACAGGGTAATTCAGTTTAAGATCTCTATTCATTGTAAAATGCCATGCAGTAGCAAAGTTGTGCATTTGAAGACCTATAGTCTTCAACTTATAGATATTCAAACCTAACACATATGAAGGCCCAAATTGGTTTAAGTCAGATTACACCAAAGATATGATAATAAATGGAATTAAATTGTTCAAAATTCACTATTAATTTAATGTACAAACATCTTTTAATTCCTTTCTTATTTTCATTTTATTGTCCTTTTTCTATGAGGCCATCTACAAAATAGCTTTCTGCCCATGTTAACATGAGTTTACTTTTCCACTACCTTTATCAGCACAATTTTACTATTCTAGGAAATTCTTTCCCAGAAAGATAAAAGTTGCAAATAAACTTATTTTAAATTCCAGGAACTTCCTGAAAGAACAATGGAGAGAGTCCTGAAGATCCATTGGTGGACTGCTGGGTCCACACATCTTAAACTATTGTATCATAATCTTTACCCAATCATATCCAAGCCCCTGGAGACACGGTCCACTGGAAATGGAATGGCAAACCACTTCAGTATTCTTTCCTTGAGGACCCCACGAACAGTATGAAAAGGCAAAAAGACAGGATACTGAAAGATGAACTCCCCAGGTTGGTAGGTGCCCAATATGCTACTGGAGAAGAGTGGAGAAATAACCGCAGAAAGAACGAAGAGGCTGAGCTAAAGTGAAAACAACCCCCAGTTGTGGATGTGTCTGGTGATTGAAGTAAAGTCTGATGCTATAAAGAACAATATTGCATAGGAACCTGGAATGTTAGGTCCATTAAACAAGGTAAATTGGAAGTGGTCAAACAGGAGATGGCAAAAGTGAACATCGACATTTTAGCAATCAGTGAACTAAAATGAATTGGAATGGGCGAATTTAGCTCAGATGACCATTTTATCTACTACTGTGGGCAAGAATTCCTTAGAAGAAATGGAATAGCCATCATAGTCAACAAAAGAGTCTGAAATGCAGTACTTGGGTGCAATCTCAAAAATGATAGAATGATCTCTGTTCATTTCCAAGGCAAATCAATCACTATAACAGTAACTGAAGTCTATGCCCCAACCAGTAATTCCGAAGAAGCTGAAGTTGAATGGTTCTATGAAGACATACAAGACCTTCTAGAACTAGCACCAGAAAAAAATGTCCTTTTAATTATAGGGGACTGGAATGCAAAAGTAAGAAGTCAAGAGATACCTGGAGTAACAGGCACGTTTGGCCTTGGAGTACAAAATGAACCAGGGCAAAGGCTAACAGAGTTTAGCCAAGAGGGTTCACTGGTCATAGCAAACACCCTCTTCCAATAACACAAGAAATGACACTACACATGGACATCATCAGATGGTCAATACTGAAATCAGATTGATTATATTCTTTGCAGCCAAAGATGGAGAACCTCTATGCAGTCAGCAAAAAAAAAGACTAAGAGCTGACTGTGGCTCAGATCATGAACTCCTTATTGTAAAATTCACACTTAAATTGAAGAAAGTAGGGAAAGCCACTAGACCATTCAGGTATGACCTAAATCAAATCCATTGCGATTATACAGTGGAAGTGACAAATAGATTCAAGGGATTAGATCTGATAGACAGACTACCTAAGGAACTATGGACAGAGGTTCATAATATCGTACAGGAGGCAGTCATCAAAATCATCCCCAAGGAGAAGAAATGCAAAAAGGCAAAATGGTTGTCTGAGGAGGCTTTACAAATAGCTGAGAAAAGAAGAGAAGCAAAAAGTAAAGGATAAAATGAATGATATATCCATCTGAATGCAGAGTTCCAAAGAATAGCAAGGAGAGGTAAAAAAAGCATTCCTCAGTGATCAGTGCAAAGAAATAGAGGAAAACAATAGAATGGGAAAGACTAGAGAGTTCTTCAAGAAAATTAGAGATACCATGGGAACATTTCATGCAAAGTTGGGCACAATAAAGAACAGAACTGGCATGGAACTAACAGAAGCAGAAGAGATTAAGAAGAAGTGGCAAGAAAACACAGAAAAACTATACAAAAAAGATCTTAATGACCCAGATAACCATGATGGTGTGATCACTCACCTAGAGCCAGACATACAGGAGTGCGAAGTCAAGTGGGCCTTAGGAAGCATTACTACGAACAAAGCTAGTGGAGGTGATGGAATTCCAGCTGAGCTATTTCAAATCCTAAAAGACGATGCTGTGAAAGTGCTGCACTCAATATCCCAGCAAATTTGGAAAACTCATCAGTGTCCACAAGATGAGAAAAGGTCAGTCTTCATTTCAATCCCCAAAAAAGGCAATGCCAAAGAATGTTCAAACTACTGCAAAATGGAACTCATCTCACAGGCTAGCAAAGTAATGCTCAAAATTCTCCATGCCAGGCTTTAAAAATATGTATACCAAGAACGTCCAGATGTTCAAGCTGGATTTAGAAAAGGCAAAGGAGTCAGAGATCAAATTGGCAGCATCCACTGGATCATAGAAAAGCAAGAGAATTCCAGTAAAACATCTGCTTCTGCTTCATTGACTATGCTGAAGCCTTTGACTATGGATCACAACAAACTGTGGAAAATTCTGAAAGAGATGGGAATACCAGACCACCTGACCTGCCTTTTGAGAAACCTGTATGCAGGTCAGGAAGCAACAGTTAGAACTGAACATGGAACAACAGACTGGTTCCAAATAAGAAAAGGAGTACATTAAGGCTGAATAGCTGTATATTGTCACCCTGCTTATTTAACTTATATGCAGAGTACATCATGAGAAACGTTGGGCTGGAAAAAGCACAGCTGGAATCAAGATTGCCGGGAGAAATATCAATAACCTCAGATATGCAGATGACACCACCCTTATGGCAGAAAGTGAAGAGGAACTAAAAAGCCTCTTGATGAAAGTGAAAGTGGAGAGTGAAAAAGTTGGCTTACATTCAGCTCAACATTCAGAAAACGAAGATCATGGCATCTGGTCCCATCACTTCATGGGAAATAGATGAGGAAACAGTGTCAGACTTTATTGTTGGGGGCTCCAAAATCACTGCAGATGGTGATTGCAGCCATGAAATTAAAAGATGCTTACTCCTTGGAAGAAAAGTTATGACCAACCTAGATAGTATATTGAAAAGCAGAGACATTCCTTTGCCACCAAAGGTCCGTCTAGTCAAGGATATGGTTTTTCCCGTGGTCATGTATGGTTGTGAGAGTTGAACTGTGAAGAAAGCTGAGCACTGAAGAATTGATGCTTTTGAACTGTGGTGTTGGAGAAGACTCTTGAGAGTGCCTTGGACTGCAAGGAGATCCAACCAGTCCATTCTGAAGGAGATCAGCCCTGGGATTTCTTTGGAAGGAATGATGCTAAAGCTGAAACATCAGGACTTTGGCCACCTCATGCAAAGAGTTGAATCATTAGAAAAGACTCTGATGCTGGGAGGGATTGGGGGCAGGAGGAGAAGGGGATGACAGAGGATGATATGGCTGGATGGCATCACTGACTCTATGGTCATGAGTTTGAGTGAACTCCGGGAGTTGGTGATGGACAGGGAGGCCTGGCGTGCTGCGATTCATGGGGTCGCAAAGAGTCGAACACGACTGAGCGACTAAATCGAACTGAACTGATAATCTGTATTAGGTAACTAGAAATTCTCAAAACCAAAGGCTGGACACTGGACCTGATTTAGTTCTGAGTGTTGGGATTGCTAATGGTGGGCTTCCGGGTGGCTCAGTGGTAAAGAATCTGCCTGCAATGCAGGAGACATCGGTTTCATCTAGGTCAAGAAGATCCCCTAGAGAAGGAAATGGCAACCCATTCCAGTTCTTGCCTGGGAAATCCCAGGAACAGAGGAGCCTGGTGGGCTACAGTTCATGGGGTCGCAAAGAGTTGGACATGACTTAGTGATTAACAACAATAACTCCTAATGGTAAAGGAAACAGCCTTCTCTGGACTTTTTTTTTTTTGCCCTACTCATATAAGACTGAGGTGTGTATCCAAAATATTTTAGCCAACCACATATTCTGAACACCTTTAATGTCAACAGTGAAAACTCATTTCTAAAGTTCATTATGCTAATTAACAGTCCACAAATTCCACCAATAAAAACCAGTTTCCAATGTTCACAATGTGATTAAAGTACATGATATTGCTATAGATAATGTAGCTATAAATAAAGAAAACCCCTGTAGTAGCCACTTTATGGATAGATGCCTCCTAATTAAAATAATGGTTGGCTCTCTGGAATGTGAACTCCTAAGTATGAAACCAAGCAGGATCCTGTGGAGCCCTCTAGGGTACAAGAGCCTTTCCATAGCCTCCATTTTTGTTTGTTGGAAAAATGCTTTCAGCATTCTAGACCTTCACTGAGTTCCAAAGGGCAGATTCAGTTACTAACAGGAGTGAGGAAATGCCGAATAAAGGAAAGAGAGCCAATAAACAATAGTGCAGCAATGGATCAGGGTCCTTGTTCCTTGTCAAGGAATAGATTAATGCATAACAATCTGGTACATATCTCTGAGTCCTTCTACAGGAACTAAGGGCCCTCAGCCAAGTGGAAGATGGTAACTTCAGGCTTAAAAAAACTCTTCCCCAAAAACCATCAGGGAGCTGGAGGTCTTTTGAGCACAGGTGCCCATTCTCCTTGCACAGCCCTTGCAATAAACCTTTTTCTGCTCCAAACTCTTGACATTTCAGTTTGTTTGGCCTCATTGTGTATTGGTCACATAAACTTGGGTGACAAGTAGAATACTACTCAAACCTGGGTTGTAACTTCAAGTAATGCAGAAGCACAGTATCATATTTTCCATGCTAAAGTGTTTTAAATGATAAATAACCTAACACTTCTGCTCTTATTTCTGGCTGTAATTACCCAGTTGGCTCAGTGGTAAAGAATCTGTCTGCCAGTGCAGGAGATTCAGTAGATGCGAGTTCCATCCCTGGGTCAGGAAGATCCCATGGAGGAGGAAATGGAAACCCACTCCAGTATTCCTGCCTGGAAATTCCATGGACAGAGAAGTCTGGTGAGCTACAGTCCATGGGGTCACAAAGAGTTGAACACGACTGAGAACTCATGCAATTATCCTTTTAGTCTTCCCAGGTCATGTCAGAAAATATTTTCATAAAGTCTTTCTATAAAGCCCCAATGAGCTTCCATAGAACTTAGAACTACTCTTAGATATCCACCTTATACTCTTATAGTACTTTTCCTCACACTGATTCTCAGAGGCAATAAAGTATAGCATGAGCTCTGGAGTCAAGCATCACTATGGAGGTGATGGAACTCCAGTTGAGCTATTTCAAATCCTCAAAGATGATGCTGTGAAAGTGCTGCACTCAATATGTCAGCAAATTTGGAAAACTCATCAGTGGCCACAGGACGGGAAAAGGTCAGTTTTCATTCCAATCCCAAAGAAAGGCAATGCTAATAAATGCTCACACTACTGTACAGTTGCACTCATCTCACACACTAGTAAAGAAATGCTCAAAATTCTCCAAGCCAGGCTTCAGCAATACGTAAAACATAAGCTTCCAGATGTTCAAGCTGGTTTTAGAAAAGGCAGAGGAACCAGAGATCAAATTGCCAACATGTGCTGGATCACCGAAAAAGCAAGAGAGTTCCAGAAAAACATCTATTTCTGCTTTATTGACTATGCCAAAGCCTTTGACTGTGTGGATCACAATAAACTGTGGAAAATTCTGGAAGAGATGGGAATTCCAGACCACTTGACTTGCCTCTTGAGAAACCTGTATGCAGGTCAGGAAGCAAGTTAGAACTGGACATGGAACAACAGACTGGTTCTAAATCGGGAAAGGAGTACGTCAAGGCTGTATATTGTCACCCAGCTTATTAAACTTATATGTAGGGTACATCATGAGAAACGTTGGGCTGGAAGAAGCACAAGCTGGAATCAAGATTGCCGGGAGAAATATCAACAACCCCAGATATGCAGATGATACCACCCTTATGGCAGAAAGAGAAGAACTAAAAAGCCTCTTGATGAAAGTGAAAGAGGAGAGTGAAAAAGTTGGCTTAAAGCTCAACATTCAGACAACTAAGATCACGGCATCTAGTCCTATCACTTCATGGGAAATAGATGGGTAAACAGTGGAAACAGTGTCAGACTTTATTTTGGGGGGCTCCAAAATCACTGCAGATAGTGATTGCAGCCATGAAATTAAAAGACGCTTACTCCTTGGAAGGAAATTTATGACCAACCTAGACAGCATATTAAAAAGCAGAGACATTACTTTGTCAACAAAGGTCCATCTAGTCAAGGCTATGGTATTCCCAGTAGTCATGTATGGATGTGAGAGTTGGACTATAAAGAAAGCTGAGCACCAAAGAATTGATGCTTTTGAACTGTGGTGTTGGAGAAGACTCTTGAGAATCCCTTGGACTGCAAGGAGATCCAACCAGTCCATCCTAAAGATCAGTCCTGGGTGTTCATTGGAAGGATTGATGTTGAAGCTGAAAACTCCAATACTTTGGCCACCTGATGCTAAGAGTTGACTCATCTAAAAAGACCCAGATGCTGGGAAAGATTGAGGGCAGGAGGAAAAGGGGACGACTGAGGATGAGATGGTTGGATGGCATCACTGACTCAATGGACATGGGTTTGGGTGGTCTCTGGGAGTTGGTAATGGACAGGGAGGCCTTGTGTGATATGGTTCATGGGGTTTCAAAGAGTCAGACACGACTGAGCGACTGAACTCAACTGGAGTCAAGCTGCCAGAATTTGAATCCTGACCCTACCTGTGACTTTGGCAAGACCTACAATTGCTTAGCACTCTTTGCAATTTCCTCATTTGTAAAATGGCAATGTTGCAAATTAATTGTAATATACATTTGCTATACTGACTGAGAATATTCAAGTTTGCCATAGGAAACAAGAAAATAAGTGGGAGAGATACAATTCATACATTTGTTAAGCAGAGACAGATTAGTAACCCATGAGACATTTTCGACATATGTGTGCAGAACATAAATCAGAAGGGACAAAAAAACCAGGTAGGCACTAAATATTCTTGAGGTACAGGGGGCACCTAATATCCATGATACAAGAACTATACATCAGGCCCCTGAGGGGTTCACTAAATATTCATGGTACACTAAATATACGAGGCATGCAGTATTCATGAGGACCTAAATCAGCCACCCACAAGTGTCATGTATTCTGGACCCATGTATCCTCTGGCCAGAAAATGAAAAATTAAAATCCCAATTGCTCATTGGGTTATAGAATGCTTCAGGTTGCCTGTACAACTCTCCTATAAAGTATATATGTATAATTGGCTTCAGGCTTATTTCATCCACAAAGCCCCTTTGCTCAAACTTCATCTCTGGTTCTCCTAACCACACTATCAGTGGGGAAGGCTAATGTGAATGAGAGAAACAGGACATGTGAAGACTGCATAACCCTGGTGTGGTTCAGCCTGCTGGCATCCTATCCTGAGTGTATTAATATACTGCAGTGTATTAACAGATAATTTATATTAATATAATTAATGTATCTCTCTTCTCTAGTTTCTTACAGTAAATATTGAGTTGATTTACTAAATCATGTGATTTGAGTAATCTGAGACTTATCTGAGTTTCTAGGAGCTCACTCATTATTCCTCTTATGCTTTAGTATTTTGTAATAGCCTTATTTAAATATAATTCAGTATCATATAATTCAAACCTATTTAAAATGTAAAATTCAATGTTTATTGGTATATTATACTAAGCTTTTAAAAAAATATATATATAATAAAATTTGCCATTCTAATTGTACAATGTAATGTCATTAATTATTGATATGTTCACATGTTATCCAACTATCACTATTTTCAAAACTTTTTAATAAGCCCAAAAAGAAAATTCATAACCATTAAGCAATAACTCCCCATTCCTCCTTTCCCCAGTCACTATAACCTTTAATCTACCTTGTTTCTATGAATGCCCCTGACCTAGATATTTCATGTAAGTGGTAGCACACATTTGTTCTTTTGTGTTTGACTTTCACTTAGCATGTTTCTAAGGTTCATCCATGTTGTAGCATGTATCAGAACTTCGTTTCTTTTTATGATCAAATAATGCTCTATTGTATATATATACCATCTTTTGTTTACTCATCCATCTGTTGATGGACATTTGGATTGTTTAAAACTTTTGGTTATTGTAAATAATGCAGCAGTGAACACTGGAATATAATTATCTGTTTGAGTCCCTCCTTTCAATTCCTTTGAGTATGTATCTAGGAGTGAAATTACTGGAATACATGGTAATTCTATGTGAAACTGTTAGAGGCTCCACCACCAAACAATTTTCCATAGCACTTGTGCCATTTCACATTCCTACTAGTAAAGTACTAAGGTTTCAATTTCTCAACATTCTGGCCAAAACTTATTTCCATTAAAAAAATTATGGGCATCCTAGAAGATGTGTAGTTGCAACTCACTGCAGTTTTGATTTGCATTTCTCTCTGACTGTGTGGTTCACAATAAACTGTGGAAAATTCTGAAAGAGATGGGAATACCAGACCACCTGACCTGCCTCTTGAGAAACCTGTATGTAGGTCAGAAAGCAACAGTTAGAACTGGACATGAACAACAGACGGGTTCCAAATAGGAAAAGGAGTACATCAAGGCTGTATATTGTCACCCTGCTTATTGAACTTATATGCAGAGTACATCATGAGAAACGCTGGGCTGGAAGAAGCACAAGCTGGAATCAAGATTGCTGGGAGAAATATCAATAACCACAGATATGCAGATGACACCACCCTTATGGCAGAAAGTGAAGAGGAACTAAAAAGCCTCTTGATGAAAGTGAAAGAGGAGAGTGAAAAGTTGGCTTAAAGCTCAACATTCAGAAAACGAAGATCATGGCATCTGGTCCCATCACTTCATGGGAATTAGATGGGGAAACAGTGTCAGACTTTATTTTTGGGGGCTCCAAAATCACTGCAGATGGTGATTGCAGCCATGAAATTAAAAGATGCTTACTCCTTGGAAGGAAAGATATGACCAACCTAGATAGCATATTAAAAAGCAGAGACATTCCTTTGCCAACAAAGGTCTGTCTAGTCAAGGCTGCGGGGAGCTGCCCGTGAAAACGGGGTCCTTTGTCCGAAGGACACAGCTCTGGGAGCTGCCTCAGTCCTTGAGGGTTTGCTTGCAAACATAGCTCTCTGTCCCGCCACCCCAGAGATTAGGCGCTTATTTACTGCAGGCACCTGGAGTTCTGTGCAAACTTCTCACGCACAGAGAAATGTTATCTGGTGTAAGAAATAATAACAGGGAGCCATTCCCATGCTCTCAAGATTTCTTGTGACTGTTTGTAAGATGTATAGGCTAACCAAGAAAAATGTCAACTGTTTTGTCTCTCTCACGCTTTTCTGTATAAATATGAGATGTTGAATAAAGTTGGTGTCAGACTGCATCCCTTCGTGGTGACGTGTCTGAACCTCTCGACCCCATCTTTGTAGTCTCTTGCTTTAGTTTCTTTCTTAGCCCCGCCGTGCACGTTCTCGGGACCTGATCGACTTTGCTGGCTGGCTCCGGCAGGTGGCGCCCGAACAGGGACCCGAGAATGGGAGTGCGACGACGGCCGCTGCCCGCCAAGATTGAGGTAAGTAAAGAGGAATTCCTAAGTAATTAAAAGTAAAGGGCAGGGAGGGTGATTGTCGAGAGTAATAAATCATGGGACAAGGCAATAGCCGCCAGTTATTTGTACATATGTTGAAAACTATGTTAAAAGGTAGGGGAATTCATGTAAATAAGTTACAGCTAGAAAAGTTTTTACTTTTTATTGAAGAGGTTTGTCCCTGGTTTCCAGAGGAAGGAACAGTTAGTCTGGAAACTTGGAAAAAAGTAGGAAAACAATTGCAGACATATTATTCCTTACATGGTCCCAATCGTGTTCCTGTGGATGCTTTTTCTTTGTGGACTCTCATAAGAGACTGCCTGGATCCTGAACATGAGGGACATAAAATTCAAACGGCTCTCAGGGATTCCACAGGACCCGAAGTTACAGAGCCTTCTGCCCCATCACCTGAGCCGCTTTATGCTGTGCCTGAGGGAACAGCTTATAAGGCTGGAGGGAATGATGATGTGTTAAGCTCTGATGAACAGAAAGAGTTAAATGAACAAGCGGCTCAGAACCATAGAGAGGATATGCCTTGGGAGATGATGGTTAACATGGAATCCCCCTCAGGAAAAGGGGAATTAAAGCATTCAGGGCTTTCTAAAGAACAGCTGGAGAATTTAATTCAGAAGATTGTTATAGCAGTAAAAAAGGATGCACAGGGAGACTCCCACTCCAGCCAGCCTGCGCCTCCAGCATATCCTCCCTCGGTTCTTGCTGGACTCGATCCACCTCCGCCTTTCGTAGAACCGCGAGAGCTTATATCTATCCCTGCTTCTTTGCCCGGTGAAAACATAAAAATTAAAAGTGAGATATTATTATCTCCTCTTCAACAAGCAATTAAGCGAGCTAATGAAGAAGGAGAACATATTCCCGGGTTTTCAGGAATCTATCCAGTGTTTGAAAATGATCAACAGCAGAGGTATTATGAGCCGCTGCCCTTTAAGCAACTGAAAGAGTTAAAAATGGCTTGTGCACAATATGGCCCGACTGCGCCGTTTACTCAGGCTATTATAGAGGCTTTAGGAAATCAAAATCTGCCACCTAATGATTGGAAACAGGTTGCTCGAGCTTGTTTATCTGGAGGAGATTATTTACTATGGAAATCTGAGTTTGCTGAGCAATGTGGGATCACAGCCGATATCAACCGGCGACAGGGACTGAACACCACTTATGAAATGATGGTGGGAGAGGGAGAATATCGAGACACTAATAGTCAACTTAATTATTTACCTGGAGCCTACCCTCAGATTAGTGCTGCGGCTCTACAAGCATGGAAAAAGCTTCCAAATTCTGATAAAAAGACTGAAGATTTATCTAAAATTCGCCAGGGGCCAGATGAGCCATATCAGGATTTTGTTGCCCGCCTGCTTGAGACAATTGGTAAAATGATAGGGGATGAGCAGGCGGGGATGGTGTTGACTAAACAGCTTGCTTATGAGAATGCCAATTCAGCTTGTCAAGCTGCCCTGAGACCTTACAGAAAAAAGGGAGGCTTATCTGACTATATACGGATTTGTGCTGATATCGGCCCTTCATACGTTCAAGGCATAACTTTGGCCACGGCATTACAAGGGTTATTGCCTTAGCTGGTTTTAGTGGACGGCTTGATAATCATTATCCCTCAGATAAAATTTTGCAATTTGCTCATTATCACCAATTTCTCTTCCCAAAAATCGTTGTTTCTCAGCCCCTTGCCGACGCCCTAACTGTATTTACTGATGGCTCTTCTAATGGAATAGCTAGTTTGATTATACAGGACAATACTACCACCTGGCATACTAATTATAAGTCTGCTCAAGAAGTAGAACTATTTGCCGTTTTTCAGGCTTTATTACAAATTTCTGCTCCATTTAATTTATATTCTGACAGTCAATATATCATAAGAGCCTTAAACACTATTGAGACTGTTCCATTTATTGGTACCCTGAATTCTACTATCCAAACTCTTTTTCGTGATATACAACATTTAATTTGCTCCAGAGTTAATAAATGCTATTTTGGTCATATTCGTGCTCACTCTGGACTTCCTGGACCTTTAGCACGAGGCAATGCTTTGGCTGATGAAGCTACACGTATGATATTTCCTTCACTGGAACAAATGGCAAAAACTTCCCACAGCTTACACCATCAAAACAGCAATAGCTTAAGACTTCAATTTGGCATTACTCGAGAAGCTGCCAGACAGATTGTTAAGCAATGTCAAACATGTCCTCAATTTTTTAGCGTCCCCCACTATGGAGTTAATCCTCGAGGATTGTTGCCAAACGATATATGGCAAATGGATATTACCCATATTCCTGAATTTGGTAAACAAAAATTTGTTCATGTTACTATTGACACCTTCTCCGGCTTTTTACATGCCTCTCTACAATCCGGAGAAGCTAGCAAACATTGTATAGCTCATTGCATTAAATGTTTTGCTGTTATGGGAACCCCTAAAACCATAAAAACAGACAATGGTCCAGGATACACTGGAAAAAATTTTCAATTATTTTGTACACAATTGTCTATCTCACATAAAACAGGTATCCCTTATAATCCTCAAGGTCAAGAAATTATTGAACGGGCACATCAAACTCTCAAACATCAATTGCAAAAACTAAAGAAGGGGGAATTGTATCCCAATACCCCCTCCAACTCTCTAAACCACGCTTTATTTGTTCTAAATTTTTTACAATTGGATATAAGTGGCCGTTCAGCAGCACAGCGATTTTGGAACTTTGATGCACAAACAATAAGACCTAAAGTCTTTTGGAAAGACCCACTTGTGGGAAAATGGTATGGACCAGATCCAGTACTAATCTGGGGACGAGGGCATGTTTGTGTTTTCCCACAGGATGCCGAAGCGCCGCGCTGGCTGCCGGAAAGGTTGGTACGCACGGCGGAGACAGTCTCTAGCAAATCAGATGAGGAGATTGACAATTCAAGAGCATGATGAATTACCATCTCGGCAACAACTTCAGGCATTGATGCGAGAGGCACAGAATCGTGTTGTGGTGCAGGGCGATCCGATATCGCCTTTAAGCTTCCTGATAACCTTATTAATTATCTTAAATCAGATTAACACTGCACACTCTGAAGAATATTCAAATGCTTACTGGGCTTATTTTCCTGACCCTCCCCTTCTCCAACCTGTGGGCTGGGAGGGTCAGTCCATTCCCATATACACTAATAAAACTGTTTTATTTCTTGCACCTTGTTTAATTAAAAAACTGATTGATGATCTATGGATCATAAAGGCTTCCATCTATGAAAATGGTCTGCAGTTAAAGGAACATAAGCGTGTGCCTATATAAAAAGAAAGGGGGAGATGCGGGGAGCTGCCCGTGAGAACGGGGTCCTTTGTCCGAAGGACACAGCTCTGGGAGCTGCCTCAGTCCTTGAGGGTTTGCTTGCAAACATAGCTCTCTGTCCCGCCACCCCAGAGATTAGGCGCTTATTTACTGCAGGCACCTGGAGTTCTGTGCAAACTTCTCACGCACAGAGAAATGTTATCTGGTGTAAGAAATAATAACAGGGAGCCATTCCCATGCTCTCAAGATTTCTTGTGACTGTTTGTAAGATGTATAGGCTAACCAAGAAAAATGTCAACTGTTTTGTCTCTCTCACGCTTTTCTGTATAAATATGAGATGTTGAATAAAGTTGGTGTCAGACTGCGTCCCTTCGTGGTGACGTGTCTGAACCTCTCGACCCCATCTTTGTAGTCTCTTGCTTTAGTTTCTTTTTTAGCCCCGCCGTGCACGTTCTCGGGACCTGATCGACTTTGCCGGCTGGCTCCGGCACAAGGCTATGGTTTTTCCAGTGGTCATGTATGGATGTGAAAGTTGGACTGTGAAGAAAGCTGAGCACCAAAGAATTGATGCTTTTGAACTGTGGTGTTGGAGAAGACTCTTGAGAGTCCCTTGGACTGCAAGGAGATCCAACCAGTCCATTCTGAAGATCAGTCCTGGGTGTTCTTTGGAAGGACTGATGCTAAAGCTGAAACTCCAATACTTTGGCCACTCATGCAAAGAGTTGACTCATTGGAAAAGACTCTGATGCTGGGAGGGATTGGGGGCAGGAGGAGAAGGGGATGACAGAGAATGAGATGGCTGGATGGCATCACCGACTCGATGGACATGAGTTTGGGTGAACTCCAGGAGCTGGTGATGGACCGGGAGGCCTGGTGTGCTGCAGTTCATGGGGTCACAAAGAGTCGGACACAACTGAGTGACTGATCTGAACTGAACTGAATGTCTCCCTTTAGTTTTGCCTAAACGTACTCCCTTTAACAGATTTGGAAAACACTTTCTGTGAAGGGACAGACAATAAGTATCTTAGGCTTCACAGGCTATATAGTCTGTTTTACAACAATTCAACTCTGCTATTGTAGTATGAAAGCAGCCATAGGTAATTACAATCAAACTTTATTTATAGAAACAAGTGCTGGGCTAGATGTAACCCATGCACCATAGTTTCCAGACTCCTAATCTAGAGCTGTAGTCACTGTGGCTGAATTTGCTCCACATGCAAAAACATGAATTTTATTGAAATATATTCAAAGACTATTTACTAAGTACCCACTATATCTGTGGCTTCCGGATATAGTCAGTACTCTGTGGTGCTAGCGGTAAAGAAACTGCCTGCCAATGCAGGAGAGGTAAGAGAAAAGGGTTCTGTCTCTCTGTTGGGAAGATCCCCTGGAGGAGGAAATGGCTACCCACTCCTGTATTCTTGCCTGGAGAATCCCAAGGACAGGGCAGCCTGGCGGGTTACAGTCCATAAGGTCACACAGAGTGGGACACAACTGAAGCGACTTAGCACTCACAAGTACGCAAGTGCCCACTATATCCAGCATGTGCTAAGTGCTGAGTATACAGTAGAGAACAAAATGCAGTTCTTGCTCTCAAGGAGCACTTTGGAAAGTTCTGAGACCTTTTGAGTGAGATGACTTTTTATTATTTTTCTGATGCAACCGAACACTTAGCTCTGCTATAGAAATATTATGGTTTCATTACAACAGGGAACAATAACAAAAAAAGTACCCCACAATTAAAGGTCTAAATTCTCCTGGGAAAAGTCTTGACTCAGTCCATTTGCTCATTTGTTTTACTTTATTTAAAGTCACGCTAATTATTTAAGAGAAGAAGAGAGGCTCTAAGTCCATCTAATTTTCTTGACTATTTTTATACATAAATTTTAAATTTCATGTGTTAAAAATAAGTATATTTTAGGATGTGAAGCTGATAATTTTTTAGAAATTCTTCCATGTTTAATCATTTCTGTTACCCCTCTCACACTCAATGATGTCACTGAGGTGAATAAGAACTGACTCTACAAAAGAAAATTGAAAGGGTGAAAAGGACAAAGATCAATTCAAATATGAATAGAGATAATCATGTTTTAAATCTTATAATTAATTTAACATGTACAGTCCACAAAAAGATGTGGGCAGCAATAGAATCTCCCTGGTTTAAATCAAGAGAATTGGGGGATTAGAAATGACATTTAATAGAATTATTATTATAAGCATATCTTATTATTAAGATGAATGAAATTCACATTTTATCTGAGTTTCTGAACACATACTGAGCAATTACAAGAATGTTTAAATAAATAAATCATTGAAGTCCTCTACTCAAGTTAATCCCCTTTAATTAGGCAAAAGCTTAGTAGAAAAGATTAGTCTTTACAGAGCTATCAGTATTTGAAAACTAAATTCAATTTGACAAATTAAAGAGATTAAATTCAAGGCAAAGTACAGGGTAAGGATCTAACAATCAGAAGACCTATTTGTGCATCTAATTCCTTGAGTAAACCTGGGCAAAATACTTTAAACCCTAAGCTCTAGATTGATGGGTGGATAGAGGGATGTATGATAAAGCAAGTTAAATAATATGTTAATTATAGAATATAGATGCTGAGAATATGGATGTTCACTGTAAAATTCTTTCACCTTTTCTGTATGTATGAAAATTTTAGGAATAAACTATTGCAAATAAGAAAACTCCTCAGTTCCTTATAATTAGTGACAACAGGGTCATAGTCTCACTTTGACCATAAAAGATGGTTGTGTGCATGTGTGTGTGTGTTTTACCTGACATGCTAACCAACTTGCAGTACCTGCACTACATTTCCCACATATTCCATTATTTTATCTCTAATTTTAGATGTTGGACTAGAAGGGACAGTGAAGATGGTATGGTATTCCTTCATTATCTTCATTTATTCCCACTCCATTGCAATTAGGAGAGCGGCCACAAGAACAATCAGAAGCTCCATGTCACGAATTTTTATGAAATGATTCCAAGGTTATAGCTGTCAGTCCATCCCACCAGAACAATAGCAGAGTTCACAATCTGTGTGGAATACGGATAAACCATATTTCTTAGGAGAGAGGGGATAATGGAGAAATAAAAGTTCCCTAAAACAAATAGTCCTTAGTATTTAGTTGACAACTTATCCAATTTTATGTTTGTATCATCAAGGGAAAATGGGGTCTTTTCTCAAAAGGGAAATTCTATTACTAATTCTTAATCACTAAAGGAATTAATATTCAGGGCCCTACTAGGAAGCAGGCTGGCTAGAAAGGTAGAAAACAATTTTAGTGTGAGTTAGGTGAAGAGGGCAAACCATGAGATATAGCTGGGTATGAGAGCTTCTCTGTGAGGCAGAGACTTTTTGGCTATTTCTGCTCACTATTATTTCCCTAGGTACTAGAACAGAGTCTAGGATGCAGTTATTGTTGTTGTTTAGTTGCTCACTGGTGTCCGACTCTTTGTGACCCCTTGGACTGTAGCCCGCCAGGCTCCTCTGTCCATGAAATTTCCCAGGCAAGAATACTGGAGTGAGTTGCCATTTTCTTCTTCAGGGTATCTTCCAGACTGAGGGACTGAACCTGCATCTCCTGCATTGCAGGCAGATTCTTTACCACTAGCCACTTGGAAAGCCCTAGCACACAGTAGGTACTCATTAAATACCAAATAAAGGAATTCTCCTCAGTTGACTAGATTGTAAGCCCATTTAAAGCATGTACCAGAGCTTGCCATTAATTATATTAAAAAGAACCAGGAAGTCTAGCCTGAAACTAAAACACCATAGTTTAAAATTAGAATACCGGTAGGATGCAGTGTTTCTTATCATTCTCATAGTACGACTCTTTCTCTCTCTCAGCTTGTTCATTCAGAAATTTTAACAGCTTAACACTTTGCATGAGATGAAGTATGTATTTTGAAAAAGAAGAAAGGGAACTTTTACTTTCAGATACTAAGAGGACTAATATTTCCTAGTTGCAATTTTTTGTTGTTGTTGTTTTTGTTTTTTAATTTTTTAATTTTTTTAAATTTTATTTTATTTTTAAACTTTACAATATTGTATTAGTTTTGCCAAATAGACATTTAGGCAGTCATGTGTATATTACAGTTAACTGTTTTCTGTAGAATTTGCCTACCTTTATGTTGCTGTGACTTTTGGATGACTGGAAGAACTCGTATGAATCAGGAAGTATTAATGATTGCTATTCCTGAAAAACAAAAAAAAGAACTGATAAATTTGTAAATTTTCACTGGCTGTTTGAGATAGAGCTGGTAATTAATCATCTATTCATTCAGTCATTCAACAGGTACTTAATGAGTGGCTATAATGCTTCAAAAGAATTGATGCCTTTGAACTGTGGTGTTGGAGAAGACTCCAGAGAGTCCCTTAGACTGCAAGGAGATTAAGCTAGTCCATCCTAAAGGAAATCGGTCCAGAATATTCATTGGAAGGACTGATTCTGAAGCTGAAACTCCAATACTTTGGCCACCTGATGCAAAAAAGTGACTCACTGGAAAAGACCCTGATGCTGGGAAAGATTGAAGGAAGGCAGGAGGAGAAGAGGATGACAGAGGATGAGATGGTTGGATGGCATCACTGACTCAATGGACATGAGTTTGAGCAAGTTCTGGGAGTTGGTGATGGACAGGGAAGCCCTGGGGTCGCAAAGAGTCAGACACGACTGAGGTGATAATGCTTTAGGCGCTGAGCTAGGACTTAAGGATATGAAAACAGTAAGAGTGGATCCATCTCCTACAGGAGCTCACAGCCTAGTTGGAGAGAGAGAGAGATAAGGATATCAATCAACAGAGTGCAGTGTAATAGAAAAGTACTACAAAAAAGCAATAGAGAAATGGGGAACTTGATTAGCTTTCTAGTGTAATTGACTACACAACATTAACTAATAACAGAATCATTTTAAACAATAATAGAATCATTTTTATATCAGAAGAGTTTTGAAAAACTATGAACCAACTATAGTATTTCACTTAAAAAAAGAAACTAATTTTATATTACTATTTTGTTAGTGTGTTGGTGCACATGGTCTTTAAAAACAAAACATTAAAAATGTGAAAAATGGGAGGAGGAGCCAAGATGGCGGAGGAGTAGGACGGGGAGAACACTTTCTCCCCCACAAATTCATCAAAAGAGCATTTAAACGTCGAGTAAATTCCACAAAACAACTTCTGAATGCCGGCAGAGGACATCAGGCACCCAGAAAAGGAACCCAACTCTTCGAAAGGAGGTAGGAAAAAATATAAAAGACAAAAAAAAAGAGACAAAAGAGGGAGGGACGGAGTTCCGTCCCGGGAAGGGAGTCTTAAAAAGAGAGGTTTCTAAACACCAGGAAACCTTCTCACTGCCGAATCTGTGCCGAGCTTTGGAAGCACAGAGGGCAACATAACAGGGAGAAAAAATAAACAATTAAAACTCGCAGATTGCGAGCCCTACGGTAACTCCCCCAGCGGAGAAGCAGCGCAGACGCCTGCACACGCCATTAGCAAGCGGGGGCTGGGCAGGGAGGCGCGGCGCGGGCTGCATCACTCAGAGCAAGAATCTGGCCTGAATACCCTGAGCGCTATCTGAGTGAAATAATTTGGGCTAGCAAACCAGACTGTGGGATATCTACCACGCGAATAGCCAGCCCCAACCTAAGACACCGCCAGGCCCGCGCACGGAACAAAGGACTGAACAGAGATAGCCGGCTGCAGACCTTCCCCCTCTGGTAACAGGCAGCCAGAGCCGGAAGGGGACAATCGCAGCCCCAGAGAGACATTATCTATAAAACTGTAAGCAGGCTTCTTTGCTAACTAAAACTTCTTGGGGGTCTGGATGGTCAACATCTGCCTGAGAAGGTGCGCCAGTTTTACACCCAGATAACTGAGTGGCGGGGAGGCGATAAGTGGCAGCATTGGCATTCGCCAAACACCTCATCACCTGAGCTGCTCGGACCTGGGAAGAGCACAAAATGCAGGCCCAACAGAGTCTGCACCTCTGAGGACTACCCGAGTGCCTGAACGTGAGCGGCTTGGACCTGGGAGGTACATGCAGCCCAGGGCCGGCCTCGGATTGTTCTCGGCGGAACAACCTAGAGCCCGAGCAGTGTGGGCAGGGAGGCTACACGCGCCGTGAGTGGGGGCAGACCCAGTGTGGCTGAGGCACTGCGAGCGCACGCCAGTGTTATTTGTTTGCAGCATCCCTCCCTCCCTCCCCACAGCACGACTGAACAAGTGAGCCTAAAAAAAAAAAAAAAAAAGTTTCCCCCACCGTCCCCTTTGTGTCAGGGCGGAAGCCAGACACTGAAGAGACCAGCAAACAGAAGTTATAACAGAGGGAAACGCCTTGGAAGCTACAGGCAATAGATTAAACCCTGCGGTTACTACGGACTACATAGGAAGGGGCCTATAGATCTTGAGAAATATAAGTCGGACCAAGGAACTAGCCAAAAATGAACTGAACCCACCATACAACAAAACCAGAGAAAGTCCTAGATATATTTTTACGATCATTCTTTCTTTCTTTTTTTTTTAATTAAAAAAAATTTTTTTAAGTCCTCTATTGTTCCTTTAATTTTCACTTTTATAACCTATTACTTTGCAGGAAAAAAACAAGACCCTATTTTTTTCTTCTTCAGCAAACTTCATATATATATATTTTATAATTTTTTGACCTTGTTTTTTTTTTTTTTTTCCTTCTTCTTTTCTTTAACATTGTATTTTTGAAATTCCAAACTCTACTCTAGTTTTTTAATTTTAGCTTTTTGGTATATGTTATCAATTTTGTACCTACAGTTTTTTTTTATAATTTCTGTGATTTTTTTTTTCTGTTTCATTCTTTTCTTCTTTTATATACCATTGTATATCTGAAATTCCAAACTCTACTCTAGATTTTTAATTTATGCTTTTTGGTATTTGATATCAAATTTGTACCTGTATCTTCTTTATACTTTTTGCGACATTGTTTTTGTTTGTTTGTTTTCTCTCTTTATGTTTCTTCTTCCTTTTCTTTAACATTGTATTTTTGAAATTCCAAACTCTACTCTAGATTTTTAATTTTCGCTTTTTGTACCTGTATTTTGTACCTGTATTTTGTACCTGTATTTTCTTTATAATTTTCGTGACCTTGTTTGTTTTACTTTGTTCGTTTTTTCTCTCTTTCTTTTCCTTCTTCTTTTCTTTAACATCGTATTTTTGAAATTCCAAACTCTACTCTAGATTTTTAATTTTTGCTTTTATGTATTTGTTACCAATTTTGTACCTTTAAGAACCCAATGTTCAGGACCCATTTTTCACTATGGAGCGAGATTACTGGCTTGACTGCTCTCTCTCCCTTTGGACTCTCCTTTTTCTCCACCAGGTCGCCTGTGTCTCCTCCCTAACCCCTCTCTACTCTACCCAACTCTGTGAAATTCTGTGTGTTCCAGACGGTGGAGAACACTTAGGGAACTGATTACTGGCTGGATCTGTCTCCCTCCTTTTCATTCCCCCCTTTTATCCCTCTGGCCACCTCTGTCTCCTTCCTCCTTCTTCTCTTCTCTGTATAACTCCGTGAACATCTCTGAGTGGTCCAGTTGTGGAATGCACATAAGGAAGTGACTACTGGCTACCCCACTCTCTCCACTATTGATTCCACCTCATCTCAATTGGGTCACCTCTAACTCCCTCCTCCCACTTCTCTTCTCCATGTAACGCTGTGAACCTCTCTGAGTGACCCTCACAGTAGAGAAACTTTTCATCTTTAACGTAGATGTTTTATCAATGGTGCTGTATAGAAGGAGAAGTTTTGAAACTACTGTAAAAATAAGACTGATAACTGGAAGCAGGAGGCTTAAGTCCAAACCCTGACTCCAGGGAACTCCTGACTCCAAGGAACATTAATTGACAGGAGCTCATCAAACGCCTCCAAACCGACACTGAAACTAAGCACCACACAAGGGCTAACAAGTTCCAGGGCAAGACATACCAAGCAAATTCTCCAGCAACAAAGGAGCACAGCCCTGAGCTTCAAGATACAAGCTGCCCAAAGTCACCCCAAAACCATAGACATCTCATAACTCATTACTGGACACCCACCAGAACACCAACACAAGCTTCCCTAACCAGGAAACCTTGACAAGCCACCTGTACAAACCCACACACAGCGAGGAAAAGCCACAATAAAGAGAACTCCACAAACTGCCAGAATATAGAAAGGACACCCCAAACTCAGCAATTTAAACAAGATGAAGAGACAGAGGAATACCCAGCAGATAAAGGAACAGGATAAAAGCCCACCAAACCAAACAAAAGAGGAAGAGATAGGGAATCTACCTGATAAAGAATTCTGAATAATGATAGTGAAATTGATCCAAAATCTTGAAATCAAAATGGAATCACAGATAAACAGCCTGGAGACAAGAATTGAGAAGATGCAAGAAAGGTTTAACAAGGACCTAGAAGAAATAAAAGAGAGTCAATATAAAATGAATAATGCAGTAAATGAAATTAAAAACACTCTGGAGGCAACAAATAGTAGAATAACAGAGGCAGAAGATAGGATTAGTGAATTAGAAGATAGAATGGTAGAAATAAATGAATCAGAGAGGATAAAAGAAAAACGAATTAAAAGAAATGAGGACAATCTCAGAGACCTCCAGGACAATATTAAACGCAACATCATTCGAATCATAGGGGTCCCAGAACAAGAAGACAAAAAGAAAGACCATGAGAAAATACTTGAGGAGATAATAGTTGAAAACTTCCCTAAAATGGGGAAGGAAATAATCACCCAAGTCCAAGAAACCCAGAGAGTCCCAAACAGGATAAACCCAAGGCGAAACACCCCAAGACACATATTAATCAAATTAACAAAGATCAAACACAAAGAACAAATATTAAAAGCAGCAAGGGAAAAACAACAAATAACACACAAGGGAATTCCCATAAGGATAACAGCTGATCTTTCAATAGAAACTCTTCAAGCCAGGAGGGAATGGCAAGACATACTTAAAATGATGAAAGAAAATAACCTACAGCCCAGATTATTGTACCCAGCAAGGATCTCTTTCAAGTATGAAGGAGAAATCAAAAGCTTTTCAGACAAGCAAAAGCTGAGAGAATTCTGCACCACCAAACCAGCTCTCCAACAAATACTAAAGGATATTCTCTAGACAGGAAACACAAAAACGGTGTATAAGTTCGAACCCAAAACAATAAAGTAAATGGCAACGGAATCATACTTATCAGTAATTACCTTAAACGTAAATGGGTTGAATGCCCCAACCAAAAGACAAAGACTGGCTGAATGGATACAAAACCAAGACCCCTACATATGTTGTCTACAAGAGACCCACCTCAAAACAGGGGACACATACAGACTGAAAGTGAAGGGCTGGAAAAAGATTTTCCATGCAAATAGGGACCAAAAGAAAGCAGGAGTAGCAATACTCATATCAGATAAAATAGACTTTAAAACAAAGGCTGTGAAAAGAGACAAAGAAGGTCACTACATAATGATCAAAGGATCAATCCAAGAAGAAGATATAACAATTATAAAGATATATGCACCCAACACGGGAGCACCACAGTACGTAAGACAAATGCTAACAAGTATGAAAGGAGAAATTAACAATAACACAATAATAGTGGGAGACTTTAATACCCCACTCACACCTATGGATAGATCAACTAAACAGAAAATTAACAAGGAAACACAAACTTTAAATGATACAATAGACCAGTTAGACCTAATTGATATCTATAGGACATTTCATTCCAAAACAATGAATTTCACCTTTTTCTCAAGCGCACATGGAACCTTCTCCAGGATAGATCACATCCTGGGCCATAAAGCTAGCCTTGGTAAATTCAAAAAAATAGAAATCATTCCTAGCATCTTTTCTGACCACAATGCAGTAAGATTAGATCTCAACTACAGGAGAAAAACTATTAAAAATTCCAACATATGGAGGCTCAACAACACGCTGCTGAATAACCAACAAATCACAGAAGAAATCAAAAAAGAAATCAAAATTTGCATAGAAACGAATGAAAACACAACAACCCAAAACCTGTGGGACACTGGAAAAGCAGTCCTAAGGGGAAAGTTCATAGTAATACAGGCATACCTCAAGAAACAAGAAAAAAGTCAAATAAATAACCTAACTCTACACCTAAAGCAACTAGAAAAGGAAGAAATGAAGAACCCCAGGGTTAGGAGAAGGAAAGAAATCTTAAAAATTAGAGCAGAAATAAATGCAAAAGAAACAAAAGAGACCATAGCAAAAATCAACAAAACCAAAAGCTGGTTCTTTGAAAGGATAAATAAAATTGACAAACCATTAGCCACACTCATCAAGAAACAAAGGCAGAAAAATCAAATCAATAAAATTAGAAATGAAAATGGAGAGATCACAACAGACAACACAGAAATACAAAGGATCATAAGAGACTACTATCAACAATTATATGCCAATAAAATGGACAACGTCGAAGAAATGGACAAATTCTTAGAAAAGTACAACTTACCAAAACTCGACCAGGAAGAAAGAGAAAATCTTAACAGACCCATCACAAGCACGGAAATTGAAACTGTAATCAAAAATCTTCCAGCAAACAAAAGCCCAGGTCCAGACGGCTTCACAGCTGAATTCTACCAAAAATTTAGAGAAGAGCTAACACCTATCCTGCTCAAACTCTTCCAGAAAATTGCAGAGGAAGGTAGACTTCCAAACTCATTCTATGAGGCCACCATCACCCTAATACCAAAACCTGACAAAGATGCCACAAAAAAAGAAAACTACAGGCCAATATCACTGATGAACATAGATGCAAAAATCCTTAACAAAATTCTAGCAACCAGAATCCAGCAACACATTAAAAAGATCATACACCATGACCAAGTGGGCTTTATCCCAGGGATGCAAGGATTCTTCAATATCCACAAATAAATCAATGTAATACACCACATTAACAAATTGAAAAATAAAAACCATATGATTATCTCAATAGATGCAGAGAAAGCCTTTGACAAAATTCAACACCCATTTATGATAAGAACTCTCCAGAAAGCAGGAATAGAAGGAACATACCTCAACATAATAAAAGCTATATATGACAAACCCACAGCAAACATTATCCTCAATGGTGAAAAATTGAAAGCATTTCCTCTAAAGTCAGGAACAAGACAAGGGTGCCCACTTTCACCATTACTATTCAACATAGTTTTGGAAGTTTTGGCCACAGCAATCAGAGCAGAAAAAGAAATAAAAGGAATCCAAACTGGAAAAGAAGAAGTAAAACTCTCACTATTTGCAGATGACATGATCCTCTACATAGAAAACCCTAAAGACTAGTTCGAAAATTACTAGAACTAATCAATGACTATAGTAAAGTTGCAGGATATAAAATCAACACACAGAAATCCCTTGCATTCCTATACACTAATAATGAGAAAACAGAAAGAGAAATTAAGGAAACAATTTCATTCACCATTGCAACGGAAATAATAAAATACTTAGGAATATATCTACCTAAAGAAACTAAAGACCTATATATAGAAAACTATAAAACACTGGTGAAAGAAATCAAAGAGGACACTAATAGATGGAGAAATATACCATGTTTATGGATTGGAAGAATCAATATAGTGAAAATGAGTATACTACCCAAAGCAATCTATAGATTCAACGCAATCCCTATCAAGCTACCAACAGTATTCTTCACAGAGCTAGAAAAAATAATTTCACAATTTGTATGGAAATACAAAAAGCCTCGAATAGCCAAAGCGATCTTGAGAAAGAAGAATGGAACTGGAGGAATCAACCTACCTGACTTCAGGCTCTACTACAAAGCCACAGTTATCAAGACAGTATGGTACTGGCACAAAGACAGAAATATAGATCAGTGGAACAAAATAGAAAGCCCAGAGATAAATCCATGCACATATGGACACCTTATCTTTGACAAAGGAGGCAAGAATATACAATGGATTAAAGACAATCTCTTTAACAAGTGGTGCTGGGAAAACTGGTCAACCACTTGTAAAAGAATGAAACTAGAACACTTTCTAACACCATACACAAAAGTAAACTCAAAATGGATTAAAGATCTAAACATAAGACCAGAAACTATAAAACTCCTAGAGGAGAACATAGGCAAAACACTCTCCAACATACATCACAGCAGGATCCTCTATGACCCACCTCCCAGAATATCGGAAATAAAAGCAAAAATAAACAAATGGGACCTAATTAACCTTAAAAGCTTCTGCACATCAAAGGAAACTATCAGCAAGGTGAAAAGACAGCCTTCAGAATGGGAGAAAATAATAGCAAATGAAGCAACTGACAAACAACTAATCTCAAAAATATACAAGCAACTCCTACAGCTCAACTCCAGAAAAATAAATGACCCAATCAAAAAATGGGCCAAAGAACTAAATAGACATTTCTCCAAAGAAGACATACAGATGGCTAACAAACACATGAAAAGATGCTCAACATCACTCATTATCAGAGAAATGCAAATCAAGACCACTATGAGGTACCATTTCACACCACTCAGAATGGCTGCGATCCAAAAGTCTACAAATAATAAATGTTGGAGAGGGTGTGGAGGAAAGGGAACCCTCTTACACTGTTGGTGGAAATGCAAACTAGTACAGCCACTATGGAGAACAGTGTGGAGATTCCTTAAAAAACTGGAAATAGAACTGCGTTATGACCCAGCAATCCCACTGCTGGGCATACACACTGAGGAAACCAGAAGGGAAAGAGACACGTGTACCCCAATGTTCATCGCAGCACTGTTTATAATAGCCAGGACATGGAAGCAACCTAGATGTCCATCAGCAGATGAATGGATAAGAAAGCAGTGGTACATATACACAATGGAGTATTACTCAGCCATTAAAAAGAATACATTTGAATCAGTTCTAATGAGGTGGATGAAACTGGAGCCTATTATACAGAGTGAAGTAAGCCAGAAGGAAAAACACCAATACAGTATACTAACACATATATATGGAATTTAGAAAGATGATAACAATAACCCTGTGTACGAGACAGCAAAAGTGACGCTGATGTATGGAACAGTCTTATGGACTCTGTGGGAGAGGGAGAGGGTGGGAAGATTTGGGAGAATGGCATTGAAACATGTAAAATATCATGTATGAAACGAGATGCCAGTCCAGGTTCAATGCACGATACTGGATGCTTGGGGCTAGTGCACTGGGACGACCCAGAGGGATGGTATGGGGAGGGAGGAGGGAGGAGGATTCAGGATGGGGAGCACATGTATACCTGTGATGGATTCATTTTGATATTTGGCAAAACTAATACAAGTATGTAAAGTTTAAAAATAAAATAAAGTTTAAAAAAATGTGAAAAATGAATTATTATACAGGAGTACAAGCTTTAATAAACAGCATAATTTTTAACCAATTTTGAGATAGAATTCACATACCATAAAGTTCACCTTTTAAAGTGTATATTTCAGTGTTTTTTGGTATATTCAATGAATTTATAGCCACTATCACTAGGTAATTTCAAAATAATTTTAACTACCCTGAAAGAAACTCCATTCTCATTAGCAGTCACTCCCCATTCTCTTTAAAAACTCCTCCCAGCCCTAAGCAACTACTAATCTACTTTGCCTACTCAGGACATTTCACATCAATAAAATTATATATATGATATTTTGTGTGTGGCTTCCTTCATTTGGCACAATGTTTTCAAGATCTATCCATGTGTAAGAATGTATCAGTAGTTTATTCATTTTCATGGCTAAATAAAATTCATATATATATACAAACACATATATATATATGATGGTGAGCATCTTCAGTTCAGTCACTAAGTCATGTCTGACTCTTTGCAACCCCATACATCACAGCACACCAGGCCTCCCTGTCCATCACCAACTCCCAGAGTTCGCTCAAACTCATGTCCATCGAATCAGTGATGTCATCCAGCCATCTCATCTGTCGTCCCCTTCTCCTCCTTCCCCAATCCCTCCCAGCATGAGGGTCTTTTCCAATAAGTCAACTCTTCTCATGAGGTGGCCAAAGTATTGGAGTTTTAGCCTCAGCATCAGTCCTTCCAATGAACACCCAGGGCTGATCTCCTTCAGAATGGACTGGTTGGATCTCCTTGCAGGCCAAGGGACTCTCAAGAGTCTTTTCCAACACCACAGTTGAAAAGCATCAATTCTTTGGCGCTCAGCTTTCTTCACAGTCCAAAACTCACATCCATACATGACCACTGGAAAACCCATAGCCTTGACTAGACGGACCTTTGTTGGCAAAGTAATGTCTCTGCTTTTGAATATGCTATCTAGGCTGGTCATAACTTTCCTTCCAAGGAGTAAGTGTCTTTTAATTTCATGGCTGCAATAACCGTCTGCAGTGATTCTGGAGCCCAAAAAAATAAAGTCTGACATTGTTTCCACTGTTTCCCCATCTATTTCCCATGAAGTAATGGGACCAGATGCCATGATCTTCGTTTTCTGAATGTTGAGCTTTAAGCCAACTTTTTCACTCTCCTCTTTCACTTTCATCAAGAGGCTTTTTAGTTCCTCTTCACTTTCTGCCGTAAGGGTGGTGTCATCTGCATATCTGAGGTTATTCACATTTCTCCTGGCAATCTTGATTCCAGCTTGTGCTTCTTCCAGCCCAGTGTTTCTCATGATGTACTCTGCATAGAAGTTCAATAAGCAGGGTGACAAAATACAGCCTTGCGTACTCCTTTTCCTATTTGGAACCAGTCTGTTGTTCCATGTCCAGTTCTAACTGTTGCTTCCTGACTGGCATATAGGTTTCTTCAGAGGTAGGTCAGGTGGTCTGGTATTCCCATGTCTTTCAGAATTTTCCACAGTTTATTGTGATCCACACAGTCAAAGGCTTTGGCATAGTCAATTAAGCAGAAATAGATGTTTTTCTGGAACTCTCTTGCTTTTTTGATGATCCAGCGGATGTTGGCAATTTGATCTCTGGTTCCTCTGCCCTTTCTAAAACCAGCTTGAACATCTGTAAATTCATGGTTCAAACAGCTGCTAATCAGGGAAGGGAGAAGATGGAGACAAAAGGGAGGATCAGCCAAGAAATAATATTGCAGCCTTGGGGCAGGGTCTTGGTTCCACCTCACAGGGAACACATAAAATGTTTGAGTTCTGTACAGAACTAAAACCTAACAAATGGAAGATGCCAGTATTCTCATTCCAGAGAACATTTGAGGCCAGATTAAAGGAACCAGAAGAGCTCATCAAGCAATTACCCAAGACCAGATTAAAGGAGATTAAACTGAACTGAGATTAAAGGAGGGCAGGTCCTGCACAGGCCCTAATCTTATCAGTAACCCCACCCTTGAACCACTGCTATGAAGTTCAGTTCAGTTCAGTTGCTCAGTTGTGTCCAACTCTTTGCAACCCAATGGACTGCATCACGCCAGGCTTCCCTGTCCATCACCAACTGCCAGAGCTTGCTCAAACTCAAGTCCATCAAGACAGTGATGTCATCCAAGCATCTCATCCTCTGTCATCCCCTTCTCTTCCTGCCTTCAACCAGGGTCATCATCAGGGTCTTTTCAAATGAGTAAGCTCTTTGCATCAGGTGGCCAAAGTATTGGAGTTTCAGCTTCAACATCAGTCCTTCCAGTGAACACCCAGGACTGATCTCCTTTAGGATGGACTGGTTGGATCTCCTTGCAGTCCAAGGGACTCTCAAAAGTCTTCTCCAACACCACAGTTCAAAAGCATCAATTCTTCAGCGCTCAGCTTTATTTATGGTCCAACTCTCACATCTGGACATGACGACTTGAAAAACCATAGCTTTGACTATACAGACCTTTGTTGGCAAAGTAATGTCTCTGCTTTTAATACACTGTCTAGGTTTGTATAGCTTTCCATCCAAGGAGCAAGTGTCTTTTAATTTCATGGCTTCAGCCACTATGGCTGCAATTTAATTTCATGACTGCAATCACTGCAGTGATTTTGGAGCCTAAGAAAATAAAGTCTGTTACTGCCTCAACTTTTTCCCCTTCTGTTTGCCATGAAGTGATGGGACTAGATGCCATGATCTTAGTTTTTTGAGTTAAAAAAACAAAACTAGAATAAACCACAGTCCAAAATATGTGTGAGTTTTAAGCCAGCTTTTCACCCTCATCAAGAGGCTCTTTAGTTCCTCTTCATTTCTGTCATGAAAGTTGTATTATCTGCATATCTGAGGTTGTTGATATTTCTCCCAGCAATCTTGATCCCAGTTTGTGACTTATCCAGCCTGGCATTTCGCATGATGTATTCTGCATATAAGTTAAATAAACTTCTGGCTATAGGTTTTACAAATAGGCAAATTAGGAAACCCTGATATTGATCCTGATTATATATAGTGACATTTCTAGGATATGGAGGCAGCTCTTAAGTGTTGATACTGATGAGATATTATGACCATATCTGAGACTCAGAATCATAATCATAATACTCTTCTCTTCTCTCTGTCTCTGTCTCTTTCTCTCACACACACATTATAATTACCAAGGGAGTATAGGGTTGAGAGAAGTAGGTAGTTGATATATATGAAATTAAAAATGTGGTAGTTCCAGCAAGTAGGAGTTTTTAGATTGTGAATCATACCCACTATAGTTAAAAAAACAAAACTAGAATAAGTCACAGTCCAAAATATCTGTGAAGACCACTGTGTAAACAAGAGTGGTTTTGAGACCTTCAAGACCAGCATCAGTGATACAAAAAGCAAGAAGGAGGCTTTGGGAATTTCAACATAGTTAATGAAGAGCTGTATTCAGAGCATTTTGGATAAATGTGCCTCGGGGGGTCAATGCTTACATAATGCTCTAGTGTGGGTAAAAATTTTACTGCTGTCTTTTGCTCAGAGCACCTGTAGTCAGCTGCCACACCTAAAAGATAAACTACTGGCACACTCCATCTAGAGCATATTATGATTCTTCCCCATAATTATCAAAGGAAGGTTTGCTTTACAAAACAACATCTATAGATGAGCTGCTAAGGGATCTCAAAAACAAAGATAAGGACACAAGCAAAAAACACTGATTAATATTTGAACAACAGTTATCATGTAAGAAAACAAAATTAATAAACAGAAAAGTTAACATGGAAGTAATAGAATAAATAATAGCAAATGAAAAATATTTTAAAATAACTATAACTAATATTCTCAAAAGAATAAAGAAAGTTATCAAACCCATAAACAAGGAAAATGCTGGCATAAAACAAAACAAATGATAAGTCCTGGAAACTACATAAATAAAAAGGAATAAAAATAAGGAATGCAATGGTTATCTGTAGTAGCATTATGCAACAGCAGAAAAGAAAAAAAAAATGTGTGTTAATACATTAAACCAAAAGATTCTCACAAAAATGCAAAATGAAAAAGAAATAGAAATTTTGATAAAGCAACAATAGACATGGAGATTAGATCCAGAAGTTCAACATCCATGTAGCAGGAATCCTATAAGAACAGAAAGTATAGAGAAGAGCAAGTAAATAAATCAATAATAGAAGATAATTCCTCCCAAGTGATAAAAGATACTAGTCTTCAAATGGAGAGAGAAGTGCTAAACCAGGTAAACAAAGAAGACATGTATAAAATGCATTGGAGTGACATTTCTGAACATGAAGAATTTAAAAAAGGATTAAAAAAATATCCCAAAAGTTTACATAAAGAAGAAAATAGCAAAACAAACAAACAAAAAACCCAGTACATTCAGTTCAGTTCAGTTGTTGCAGAAACCAGTACTCAAGAAACCAAGCACCACACTCGGAGAGTTGGAGAATTCAGGTTTATTATGCCGGAGGGCCCAGAGGAGTTAGCCCTCCAAGCTCTGAGCCCTGAACAAAGGGATTACAGAGTTTTTAAAGACAGTCTATAGTGGGCAACACTAGCTGTTAATAGGCTGGTTTAAACTAAGGGGTTTCTCATGCGAGGGAACAGCAGTCAAGATGGGAAGGGGGATGTCTGGCCTGGACAGGCATGATTAAGCAGGTTTGCAGGGGCTGGGCGATTGCAAAGAGCAGGACAAGGGTTAGTGAGATAAACTCCAGTTCCTAGTATTGCAAGCTCCCACTTTCTGAGACTACATGACCTACGTGACCTACGTGATTTAGACTTAGCAAGGGGGCAAGCTGAGTTAGAGGCAGAAGAAGAAGGAGGTTATGTAAAATTTTAACTTTTCCTCTTCATAGTTACTCAGTCGTGTCTGACTCTTTGCGAACCCATGGACTGTAGCATGCCAGGCCTCCCTGTCCATCACCAACTCCTGGAGTTTACTCAAACACATGTCCATTGAGTCAATGATGTCATCCAACCCTCTCATCCTCTGTCGTCCCCTTCTCCTCCAGCCTTCAAACTTTCCCAGCATCAGGGTCTTTTCAAATAAGTCAGCTCTTCGCAACAGGTGGCCGCAGTATTGGAGTTTTCAGCTTTAGCATTATTCCTTCCAAAGAACACCCAGGACTGATTTCCTTTAGGATGGTCTGGTTGGATCTCCTTGCAGTCCAAGGGACTTTCAAGAGTCTTCAACACCACACTTCAAAAGCATCAATTCTTCAGTGCTCAGCTTTCTTTATAGTCCAACTGTCACATCCATACATGACTACTGCAAAAACCATAGCTTTGACTAGATGGACCTTTCTTGGCAAAGTAATGTCTCTGCTTTTTAATGTGCTGTCTAGGTTGGTCATAGTTCTTCTTCCAAGGAGTAAGAGTCTTTTAATTTCACGGCTGCAATCACCACCTGCAGTGATTTTGGAGCCCCCCAAAATAAAGTCTGTCACTGTTTCCCCATCTATTTGCCATGAAGTGATGGGACCGGATGCCATGATCTTAGTTTTCTGAATGTTGAGCTTTAAGCCAACTTTTTCACTCTCCTCTTTCACTTTCATCAAGAGGCTCTTTAGTTCCTCTTTGCTTTCTGCCATAAGGGTGGTGTCATCTGCATATCTGAGGTTATTGATATTTCTTCCAGCAATCTTGATTCCAGCTTATGCTTCATCCAGCGCAGCGTTTCTCATGATGTACTCCGCATATAAGTTAAATAAGCAGGGTGACAATATGTAGCCTTGATGTACTCCTTTCCATATTTGGAAGCAGTCTATATTTAGCTTTAAGTATAAACCCAGTAAAGTTTACACTTAAAGATAAATAACTGTGGATACATAAGGTCAAAATAATTTTTATGATTATTTAGAACTAAAATTTTTGGAGATATAAAATTGAGATACAACAGGAAAGTAATTGTAAAGTTGCAAAGTTATTGTCTAAAATAAAGGAATATACAGATTCTAGTGAAATTTAGATTTTGATTTTTATAAAAGGATTATAAATGTCTGTGTTGAGAACCAACCAAATCCACAGAAAGAGCATATTCACCTTTGAAAGTACAAGAAGAAAAATAAAAGTACAGATCAAATCATCAACACAGGTAAAAGGAAGCAAAGAAAAATGACAAATAGAAAACATAAAACATGATAGCAATACTAAGGAAAAAATGTACTAGTAATTATAATAAATATTAATAGTTTATTTTACTCTAATAGTAGAAGACCCTCTGAATGAAAAAATTTTAAACTTTTAATTATGAAATAATTTTAATATTACAAAATGTTTCAAAACTAGTTAAATAATTCTCTTATAGATTTACCAAATGTTAACATTTAAAACACTTTGATTTTTCTGTCTCTGATTTTTCCCTGAAATGTTTCATAGTAAGTTGCAGACAGGATGCTCTTGCACAATTTTACAAAGGACCATCTTACTGGAACAAATGGTGAATATCGAATAAGGTCTGCATTCAGATAATAATATATCATTGATTGATAATTGTACTGTGGTCACATAAAAGCATCCTGTCTGCAACTTTTTCCCCATGATTTTTTGGAGAACTTTTTTACTTTCAAATACCACAAGATGTTCCAGAATCATTTTATATTTTTACGTTCCCTAGAATTGGAATCAGCATCTTCTTTAAGGAGTCCTTGTTATTTATTGTAGAATCATGTTTAGCAATCAAGATTTGGGCATTGGGTGTGCTCATTAGTACTAGAGTTACATGTATTTCTATTAACTCTAACTGGACAAAACTGAGATATATATGTATGTATTCATATACACATACATACATCCATATTTCTGTATCTATCAATCTATCTTTCAAAAACCATGAAATCACACTGATGATACCTCTAATTCAAACCCAATACCATAAGGTTTGTCATAGGCTTCCCTCTTTCCTTTTTTTAAATAATTTATTTATTTTAATTGGAGGCTAATTATTATATTGTAGTGGGTTTTGCCATACATTGACATGAATCAGCCATGAGTGTACATGTTTTGCCTATCCTAAACACCCCCTCCCACCTCCCTCTCCATCCCATCCCTCAGGGTCACCCCAGCACAACCAGCCCTGAGCACCTTGTCTCATGCATCGAACCCAGACTAGTGATCTGTTCCACATATAATATACATGTTTCAATGTTATTCTCTCAAATCATCCCACCCTTGCCTTCTCACACAGAGTCCAAAAGATTGTTCTATACATCTGTGTCTCTTTTGCTGTCTCACATATAGGGTCATCATTACCATCTTTCTAAATTCCATATATATGTGTTAGTATACTGTATTGGTATTTTTCGTTCTGACTTACTTCAATCTGTATAACAGGCTCCAGTTTCATCCACCTCATGAGAACTGATTCAAATGCATTCTTTTTAATGGCTGAGTAATACTCCATTGTGTATATGTACCACTGCTTTCTTATCCATTTGTCTGCTGACGGACATCTAGGTTGCTTTCACGTCCTGGCTATTATAAACAGTGCTGCAATGAACATTGGGGTACATGTGTCTCTTTCAATTCTGGTTTCCTCGGTGTGTATGCCCAGCAGTGGGATTGCTGGGTCCATATGGCAGTTCTATTTCCAGCTTTTTAAGGAATCTCCTCACTGTTCTCCATAGTGACTATACTAGTTTGCATTTCCACCAACAGTGTAAGAGGGTTCCCTTTTCTCCACACCCTCTCCAGCATTGTTTGTAGACTTTTGGATCGCAGCCATTCTGACCAGTGTGAGATGGTACCTCATTGTGGTTTTGATTTGCATTTCTCTGATAATGAGTGATATTCAGCATCTTTTCATGTGTCTGTTAGCTATCTGTATGTCTTCTTTGGAGAAATGTCTGTTTAGTTCTTTGGCACGTTTCTTGATTGGGTCATTTATTTTTCTTGAATTGAGCTGCAAGAGTTGCTTGTATATTTTTGAGGTTAATTCTTTGTCAGTTGCTTCATTTACTATTATTTTCTCCCATTCTGAAGGCTGTCTTTTCACCTTGCTTATAGTTTCCTTTATTGTGCAAAAGCTTTTACGTTTAATTAGGTCCCACTTGTTTATTTTTGCTTTTATTTCCATTACTCTGGGAGGTGGGCCATAGAGGATCTTGCTGTGATTTATGTCAGACAGTGTTTTGCCTATGTTTTCCTCTAGGAGTTTTATAGTTTCTGGTCTTACATTTAGATCTTTAATCCATTTTGAGTTTATTTTTGTATATGGTGTTAGAAAGTGTTCTGGTTTCATTCTTTTACAAGTGGTTGACCAGTTTTCCCAGCACCACTTGTTTAAGAGATTGTCTTTTCTCCTTTGTATATTCTTGCCTCCTTTGTCAAAGATAAGGTGTCCATAGATGAGTGGATTTGTCTCTGGGCTTTCCACCTTCATTAATTTGATTAATACGTATCTTGGGGTGTTTTGCATTGGGTTTATCATGTTTGGGACTCTCTGGGTTTCTTAGACTTTGGTTATTTCCTTCCCCGTTTTAGGGAAGTTTTCAACTATTATCTCCTCAATTATTTTCTCATGGCCTTTCTTTTGGAGGGGGAGAGGGCAACAAGCCAGTAATCACACTACTAAGTAAAAATGGTTACTGAAGATTTGATTCTTAAGGATACAAAATTGATAACAAATATCAAAAAGCAAAGATTAAAAATCTAGAGGTTAGACTCTCAAAAATACAATATTAAAAAAAGCAAACAAAACAAAATCACAAAGATTATAAAACATATATGAAGTTTGCTTTAAAAATAGTGTCTTTTTTTGCAAGGTAATAGGTTATAAAAGTGAAAATTAAACGAGTAATAGAGGATTTAAAATTTAAAAAAATTAAAAATAAAATAAATTTTAAAAAATGATAATAGTAAAAATATATCTAGGAATTTCTCTGGAGCTGTTGCGGGCAGTGTGGGGTCAGTTCGGTTTCAGATAGTTCCTTGTTCCAGCTTATACTTCTCAGGATCCATAGGCCTCTTCCAATGCAGTTGGTGCTAACTACAAGGTTTTAATCTGTTGCACCTGTCACTTCCAAAGTGGTTCCCTCTGTTTATTTTGGCTTCTTCTGTTTGCAAGACTCTTCAGTGTCTAATTTACGCCCTGACACAAGGGGGCAAAGGTGGTCACTTATTTAGGCTCACTTGTTCAGTCGTGCTGTAGGGAGGGAGGAACACTGCAAACAAATATCACTGGCGTGTGTGAGGAGTGCTCGCAGTGTCTAGGCCACACTGGGTTTGCCTCCGCTCACAGCATGTGTGCTTTCCCAGTCTATACTTCTCAGGCTTGAGGTTGCTCTGCAGGGGATCTGTCTAAAGTGGGCTCTGGGTTGCGTGCACTTCCCAGGTCTAAGCCGCTCAGGTTTAGGTTCTTGGGTACTCCACAAAGGCGCAGACTCAGTTGGGCCTGAGTTTGTGCCCTTCCCAGGTCTGAGGAGCTCAGGCGACCAGGTGCTTGGCCAGCGCACTCTCCTTAGGTGTGGTGCATCTTATCACCTCCCTCATCCCAGCCGCTCAGTTTCCCAGGTGTGCCATCTCAGGTGTGCTGTGTGTCTCTTCTGGGGAGCTGATCTCTGGCTGCAACCCTCGCAGTGGATGTCATCCATTCAGGATCCCAGGAAGGCTTGGCTGGCAACTGGGAGCCTGTTCGCAGTTTGTTGGAGGATGCCATTTCTGGGGCTGAGTTTGCCCCTTTCTGGCTCTGGCTGCCGCGCTCCTGCCTCCCTGCCTCCTGGCAGGGGATAGGCTCATCTGCTGCTGGCTAGCTCTCCTCTGGTATTCACTCAGTCCTTGGTTCTGTGAATGGCCTGGCAGTGCCTTAGGTTAGGGCTTTTGGTGGGAAAGTTCTCTCTCTCTCTCTCTTTTTTTGTTTCTCTCTCTCTGGTTATCCCACAATTTGGGTTGCTATCTCATGTTAGCTCCCTCAGATTTCCCTCAGGGCATTCAGTCCTGGTCTTTAAGTTCAGTTCAGTTCAGTCGCTAAGTCGTGTACCACTCTTTGAGACCCCATGAATCACAGCACGCCAGACCTCCTTGTCTATCACCAACTCCCGGAGGTAACTCAGACTCACGTCCATCGAGTCAGTGATGCCATCCAGCCATCTCATCCTCTGTCCTTTTTCACTCTCCTCTTTCACTTTCTTCAAGAGGCTTTTTAGTTCCTCTTCACTTTCTGCCATAAGGGTGGTGTCATCTGCATATCTGAGGTTATTGATATTTCTTCCGGCAATCTTGATTCCAGCTTGTGCTTCTTCCAGCCCAACGTTTCTCATGGTGTACTCTGCATATAAGTTAAATAAGCAGGGTGACAATATACAGCCTTGATGTACTTCTTTTCCTATTTGAAATCAGTCTGTTGTTCCATGTCCAGTTCTAACTGTTGCTTCCTGACCTGCATACAGGTTTCTCAAGAGGCAGGTCAGGTGGTCTGGTATTCCCATCTCTTTCAGAATTTCCCACAGTTTATTGTGATCCACACAGTCAAAGGCTTTGGCATAGTCAATAAAGCAGAAATAGATGGTTTTCTGGAACTCTCTTGCTTTTTTGATGATCCAGCGGATGTTGGCAATTTGATCTCTGGTTCCTTTGCCTTTTCTAAAACCAGCTTGAACATCTGGAAGTTCACAGTTCACGTATTGCTGAAGCCTGGCTTGGAGAATTTTGACCATTACTTTACTAGCATGTGAGATGAGTGCAATTGTGCAGTAGTTTGAGCATTCTTTGGCATTGCCTTTCTTTGGGATTCGAATGAAAACTGACCTTTTCCAGTCCTGTGGCCACTGCTGAGTTTTCCAAATTTGCTGGCATATTGAGTGCAGCACTTTCACAGCATCATCTTTCAGGACTTTAAATAGCTCAACTGGAATTCTGTCACCTCCACTAGCTTTGTTCATAGTGATACTTTCTAAGGCCCACTTAACTTCACATTCCAGGATGTCTGGCTCTAGGTGAGTGATGATACCATCGTGGTTATCTTGGTCATGAAGATCTTTTTTGTATAGTTCTTCTGTGTATTCCTGCCACCTCTTCTTAATATCTTCTGCTTCTTTTAGGTCCATACTATTTCTGTCCTTTATTGAGCCCATCTTTGCATGAAATGTTCCCTTGGTATCTCTAATTTTCTTGAAGAGATCTCTAGTCTTTCCCATTCTGTTGTTTTCCTCTATTTATTTGCATTGATCACTGAGGAAGGCTTCCTGATCTCTTCTTGCTATTCTTTGGAACTCTGCATTCAGATGCTTATATCTTTCCTTTTCTCCTTTGCTTTTCACTTCTCTTTTTTTCACAGCTATTTGTAAGGGCTCCTCAGACAGCCATTTTGCTTTTTTGCATTTCTTTTCCATGGGGATGGTCTTGATCCCTGTCTCCTGTACAATGTCACGAACCTCCGTCCATAGTTCATCAGGCACTCTATCAGATCTAGTCCATTAAATCTATTTCTCACTTCCACTGTATAATCATAAGGGATTTGATTTAGGTCATACCTGACTGGTCTAGTGGTTTTCCCTACTTTCTTCAATTTAAGTGTGTATTTGGCAATAAGGGGTTCATGATCTGAGCCACAGTCAGCTCCTGTTCTTGTTGACTGTATAGAGCTTCTCCATCTTTGGCTGCAAAGAATATAATCAATCTGATTTCAGTGTTGACCATCTGGTGATGTCCATGTGTAGAGTCTTCTCTTGTGTTGTTGGTGGAGGGTCTTTGCTGTGACCAGTGCATGTTCTTGGCAAAACTCTATTAGTCTTTGCACTGCTTTATTCTGTATTCCAAGGTCAAATTTGCCTGTTACTCCAGGTATTTCTTGACTTCCTACTTTTGCATTCCTGTCCCCTATAATGAAAAGGACATCTTTTTTGAGTGTTAGTTCTAAAAGGTCTTGTAGGTCTTCATAGAACCGTTCAACTTCAGCTTCTTCAGTGTTACTGGTTGGGGCATAGACTTGGATTACCGTGATATTGAATGGTTTGCCATGGAAACGAACAGAGATCAATCAGTCTGTTGTTTTTGAGAGTGCATCCAAGTACTGCATTTCAGACTCTTTTGTTGACCATGATGGCTACTCCATTTCTTCTAAGGGATTCCTGCCTGCAGTAGTAGATATAATGGTCATCTGAGTTAAATCCACCCATTCCAGTCCATTTGAGTTCGCTGATTCCTAGAATGTCAACGTTCACTCTTGCCATCTCCTGTTTGACCACTTCCAATTTGCCTTGATTCATGGACCTGACATTCCAGGTTCCTATGCAATATTACTCTTTACAGCATTGGACCTTGCTTCTGTCCTGGTCCTTACCCTAAGCAATGCGGCCAGTGCCTCCCTGTTCAGCCCCCGCTTGCTGGTGGCGGATGTGAGCATTTGGGCTACCTCTCCGCTGGGAACTGCTGTTAGGCATGTAATCTGAGGGTTTTGTTTATTTATTTATTTATTTTTCCACCCAGTTATGTTGCCCTCTGAGATTCCAAAACTCCCCATAGACCTGCCAGTGAGAGGGTTTCCTGGTATTTGGAAACTTCTCTTTTATGATTCCCTCTCTGGAACTGATCTCCATTCCTAATTCTTTTGTCTCTCTTTTTATCTTCTATGTTTTGTCCTACCTCCTTTCAAAGACAATGGGCTGCCTTTCTGGGTGCTTGGTGTCCTCTACCAGTGTTCAGAAGTTGTTTTGTGGGATTTGCTCAGCATTCAAATTTTCTTCAGAGAAGGCAATGGCACCCCACTCCAGTGTTCTTGCCTGTAAAATCCCATGGATGAACGAGCCTGGTTGGCTGCAGTCCATTGAGTCGCTAAGACCTAGGACATGACTGAGTGACTTCCCTTTCACTTTTCACTTTCACGCATTGGAGAAGGAAATGGCAACCCACTCCAGTGTTCTTGCCTGGAGAATCCCAGGGACACGGGAGCCTGGTGGGCTGCCGTCTATGGGGTCACACAGAGTTGGCCACGACTGAAGTGACTTAGCAGCAGCAGTCAAATGTTCCTTCAATGAATTTGTTGGGGAGAAAGTGGTCTCCCCGTCTTATTCCTCTGCTATCTTAGGACCACCTCCCCTCTTTCCTTATTTGTAATTCCCCTCTCCAACAGTCAGAGACCCAACTCTCATTAAGGACAATATATTTACTTATATGTTCAATCTCAGAATACATATGTTAATTGCAGAATTGCTAATCCATACCACCGTGAAAATCAAACCTATCAACAAGAGTACAATATTTGTTTCCAACTTCATCTTTATTCTTAATTTACGTTATAGCAACCTAACATGTCATGGGGGAGCTCATATGTTTGGTTCAAATGTTGAAACTCATGATGATCATCTTTTTATATAAGAAAAACAAAACTGTATTATTCAAACAGGTGAGGAAATCTCAAGGCAAGGGGCAGGGAGAATGGCTCTCAGGGAGAAAGTCCAGAAATGAGAGAGACTGAATAGCAGTGTGCAGGCATTTTATAAAGAGAAAAGTCCCACTGGCACAAGATTTAAAAGAGGTTCTCGTCCAGGTAGCAAGAGGATCTTGTGAAATGGGAGGACTAGGGGTGATGGGGGCAAGCTTTACCAGAAGGCTGCAGGAGTTTACAGACAAAGGCCAGAAATAAAGTTCAGAGGTTACTGGCTCTAAGTCATACATCATTGGGAGTCCAAATTTCTTTCCTGGAGTTTTCATACGGTATACAGTCAAAATACTGTATTTTAGTTACTTATGTTAAGTCTTCATATCTCTCTCCACACACACTTTTGTTATTCACTATGTTATATTATTTGTTTGAAATGAAATTAGGTTCATTTGCTTTGGTTTGAATTACATTTTTTTTTTTTTTTTGCTTTGCCCCATCCTTGTTGATTTTATTTATTTTTAAGCATGTGAATATTAACATGGTTAATTAGCCTCTAATTAAAATAAATGAATTTAAATTAAAAAAATTCAGAACTATACAAAAATGTATATTTAGAAAAGTATGATACTCTTCCATATTCTTTCCACTCTTTTCCATATCCTTTCCTTTCTACTTTGCTCCCAACTATACTTGTAAGTAACCAATCTCATTAATATCCTAGCTTATTTTTTCATATCTTTTTTACATATATACATGTATACCCATATATGTATAATGAGCACACACACACTGTATATATGTATATGTGTCCATATACATACACAGTTGTTATATATATATATACACACACACTAATGATTTTGGTTTCAGTACTGATCTAGACCACAAACAAACAAAAAATATGGTGTCAGTCTAGGAGCTTAGCCAAAAAGCCTTTTACTCAAAATAAGTTTTATCATCAAAACCACTTCCCCCACAGAGGTATGCATTCCAAAATGAAGTGAAATATCCAAACTTTTAACATTCATTTTTAATCAATTCCAGTGACATTACCATAGATCTAGGTGTAAGCAAGTTAGTTATGAAATCAGCATCATCCACAAAAACAAATTCATCAAAAATGAAGAAGGTCCATAGGACTCAAGATCCAAGTTTCTTAAGACTCCTGATTCATAGATAAAAATTCTTTGCAAAGGGATTAAGAGAATTTGGAGAATTAATATTTTCTGAGAGGTTGTGCAAAACATACAAAAATGGCACAAAAGTGAATTCAACAGTCAGTGCACATGCACACTTCATTCACATCTTCAAAAATAAAAGGTATTCTAACACTATAAAACTGAATAAAAATACTAGCTTCAACAGCAACTGTTAAGCACTAGAGTCACATAAGTTACACCAGAATGGGCAAACATGGCCCAAGTAAAATTCTATTGTTAAAGCTGAAACAGATTTAAGGTCATTCAAGTTCAAGCACGGGATACAAATCTTTTGGAGCCCAATCTATTTGCATTTGAAATACATGACCTTTCTTCTAGCTTGTGGTCTTAAACTTCTGTTTACAAAATTTAAAAGGAAAATACAGAAGAAACTAATAAAATACATGTTATTTTAAATCAGCTTAACATTCAAAGCTATAATTAGGATGAATTAAAGAAAGCCACAGAAGAACGATACAAAAAAGATCTTCATGACCCAGATAATCACCATGGTGTGATCACTCACCTAGAGCCAGACATCCTGGAATGTGAAGTCAAGTGGGCCTTACAAAGCATCACTACGAACAAAGCTAGTGGAGGTGATGGAATTCCAGTTGAGCTATTTCAAATCCTAAAAGATGACACTGTGAAAGTGCTGCACTCAATATGCCAGCAAATTTGGAAAACTCAGCAGTGGCCACAGGACTGGAAAAGGTCAGTTTTCATTCTGATCCAAAAGAAAAGCAATGCTAAAGAATTCTCAAACTACCTCACAATTCAACTCATCTCACATGCTATTAAAGTAATTCTTAAAATTCTCGAAGCCAGGCTTCAGCAATACGTGAACTGTGAACTTCCAGATGTTCAAGCTGGTTTTAGAAAAGGCAGAGGAACTAGAGATCAAATTGCCAACATCCGCTGGATCATCAAAAAAGCAAGAGAGTTCCAGAAAATCATCTATTTCTGCTTTATTGACTATGCCAAAGCCTTTGACTGTGTGGGTCACAATAAACTGTGGGAAATTCTGAAAGAGATGGGAATACCAGACCACCTGACCTGCCTCTTGAGAAACCTGTATGCAGGTCAGGAAGCAACAGTTAGAACTGGACATGGAACAACAGACTGGTTTCAAATAGGAAAAGGAGTACGTCAGGGCTGTATATTGTCACCCTGCTTATTTAACTTATATGCAGAGTACATCATGAGAAATGCTGGGCTGGAGGAAGCACAAGCTGGAATCAAGACTGCCAGGAGAAATATCAATAACCTCAGATATGCAGCTGATACCACCCTTATCGCAGAAAGAGAAGAACTAAAGAGCCCCTTGATGAAAGTGAAAGAGGAGAGTGAAAAAGTTGGCTTAAAGCTCAGCATTCAGAAAACTAAGATCATGGCATCCAGCCCCATCAGTTCATGACAAATAGATGGGGAAACAGTGGGAACAGTGGCTGACTTTATTTTTCTGGGCTCCAAGATTGCTCCAGATGGTGATTGCAGCCATGAAATTAAAAGATACTTACTCCTTGGAAGGAACGTTATGACCAGCCTAGACAGCATATTAAAAAGCAGAGACATTACTTTGCCAACAAAGGTCCATCTAGTCAAGGCTATGGTTTTTCCAGTGGTCATGCATGGATGTGAGAGTTGGACTATTGCCGGGAGCCGGCATATTGCATATTGAGTGCATATTGCATATTGAGTGCAGCACTTTCCACAGCATCATCTTTCAGGATCTGGAATAGCTCAACTGGAATTCTATCACTGCAGGTAGCCAGCGTGAGGAACTCCGCCCATGACAAAGGTCATGAGGAAGGAGGCTCGGCATACGCAAAGGCGGGATCGAGCTTCAGGAGTCCCCCTGGAAATTCTCGAGCATATACCCCCAAAACCAGAGTCTGCCTACTTTCTGCTTTGTGCTTTCACCTATACCTCTGACTTTGCGGGGGGCTGTCCCCCACTACCTCTCTGAAAAAAGAGTTAGCTTACAGCTCCAGTTAATAATTCCTGGGTGTGACAGTGTTTCAACCTACAAACTCCTTTGGAAATCCTCTAGCCTGCCTGAATAGGTTTTTCCGGCCACATGTGATTGTTCAGAGCCTCCCAACTGTGAGAGGCAGGAGATGTTCTAAACTGTCTAAACACAGATTCTTTTGAGTAGTTAAAAGATTGATTAGAAATTGTATTGGTGAAGGGATTTTCACTTGTTGGGCCAATGTTTGCTGCTAAGTCTCCATATCCCTTACCTGCTGTGTCCCTGGCAGTGTATTGATTAATATAATTGGTGTAAGTAGTAGCTTTAATGTTTGTAACCTGGGACCCTTGAGTTAATTCTTTTTCTTGTTATAGCCCACCACATCTTTGCGCTGTAGGAATGCAACTTTACCTAATGCTTTTGGAGGGTGGCTCCTGACCAATCACCTTTAGAGAAAAATGAGTTTTCTGAAGAAAAGGTCTTAAAATGTTAACAGGCCTCCGGGCCAGAAGATGATGCAAATCACCTAAGCTTTTGCATATGATAAGTTTGCAGGAAGAAAGCCTGGCTTGCTGCAAGACTCTACCCCTTCCCCCATTATCCTCTACGCATAACTTAAGGTATAAAAACTACTTTGGAAAATAAAGTGCGGGCCTTGTCACCGAAACTTGGTCTCACCATGTCGTTCTTTCTCTTACCTTCTGGCTGAATTATTCAGCCTCTTTTCTCCACTGAATTTCCTCACTGACCTATCCTCATTCTATTACTCTTTATATCCTTAATTAACATTTAATTAAGCAATTGTTTCCTGATCTTCGCCTACGCCGTCTCTCCTTCGAATACCCTGGATCAGCCGGGGCTGGTCCCCGGCAGACTATAAAGAAAGCTGAGCGCTGAAGAATTGATGCTTTTGAACTGTGGTGTTGGAGAAGACTCTTGAGAGTTCCTTGGACTGCAAGGAGATCCAACCAGTCCATCCTAAAGGAGATCAGCCCTGGGTGTTCATTGGAAGGACTGATGTTGAGCTGAAACTTCAGTACTTTTGCCACCTGATGCGAAGAGCTGACTCATTTGAAAAGACCCTGATGCTGCAAAAGATTGAGGGCAGGAGGAGAAGGGGATGACAGAGGATGAGATGGTTGGATGGCATCACCGCCTCGATGGACATGGGTTTGGGTAGACTCCGGGAGTTGGTGATGGACAGGGAGGCCTGGTGTGCTGCGGTTCATGGGGTTGCAAAGAATCGGACACAACTGAGTGACTGAACTGAACTGAAAGAAAGCCAAAACATTAAAATTGTAAAACTTGCCTGTTGCTTGTTGGAACCAGCCCTACACCAGGAGTTGGGTAATACATACAATTATTTTTAAGTAGATTACTTTACATTTCTCTAACATGTTCTTTTCATCAGTGCATTGCTAAACTAATCAGAAACTCTACACATGTATTATATTATTCCCTTAAAAAGCAGCACAATTTACCCCTACCTGCAAAGCCATCATTCAAATGACTGAGTGAGTAAAAGGAAATAAAAAGCGGAGGAATAACATATTAAGGAGAAATAATGGGAATTAGAAGATTCATGCAGTTCAGCTCTTTTAAACAGCCAGCCAGCTTATAGGCAACAAGAGATGGTTTCCATTGAGGAAGGCCCTGTGGAATGGGAATGTGGTCATCAGTGACCTCTGTCTTACCAGGGGCTGAAGTAGGAAGTTGCTGTTCTTCATTTTTGGTTTAGCCATGTTGTAATTCCAAGAATAAAAATATTTTTGCCCTTTCCACAGTTGTTTCCTCAAAAAAATTTGAACCTCCAGGCTTTTTCCCCAGATGAGGATACTTTGCTTTTAATTTTGCCTCTTCAACTCTCCCTGGACTGGTCACTTTATCTTCCATTTCCTTTTGCTCCTCTGTGGAGTTTGCCTCAGGGCCTTCTGCAGGCATACTTCTTGCTACCCCATACCCCACTTCTCTGGCTTTGCGATGCCCTGAGATTCTAATATGTTTGACCCAAATACCTTCCTTTGCTTGAACACATCATAAAATGATAGTCTTTTTAAAAAACTGAAGTATAGTTGATTTACAATTGTGTCAATTACTGCTGTACAGCAAAGTGATTCAGTTATACATACATACATATATAATTCTTTTTAAAGAATATTTTAAAAGAAGAGTGTATATGTCTTTTCAAGTTCTTTACACAGGAAAGATAACATACTATTTTGCATACTTTATTTTTACTTGCACACTTTTTTTTTTTTACTTAACATTATATCGTGGAAATCACTCCATGTCAGTTCATAGAGTTCTTCCTTGTTCTTTTTTTGCATCTGCCTAGTGTCCCCCTGTGCAATGTATTGTACTTTATTCAGGTAGTCTCCTGCATGAGCATTTAGTTTGTTTCCAGTATTTTGAAATTACACTGTAACAAATAACCTTTGCATATATATTTTAATATTATTTTAGGTCTATTTTCAGGGTAAATTCCTAGGAATAGGATTACTTTGTTAGACAATGCATATGTCTTAATTTTGTTAGATATGAATAGTTCCAAATCTCCATCCAAAAGGATTGTACTACTTTGCATTCCCACCAATACTATATGAGAGTCACTGTGTCCTTATAGCCTTGCTAATAGAATGTATTGATATACTTTCCATTTTTACTATCAGATGGAAATTTTAATCCATCTATAGACTTTTATTTGTTTACAAGAGACCTGCCAAAATAAAATAAAAATAAGTAGAAGATACTAGGAAAATGCTAAGAAAATAAAGCACGTGTATCAATATTACATAGAATTCAAGGTGAATAATTAATGGGACAAAGAGAAACATGGTAGTTTTATCCTCAATAAGAGGAAATAGTCATGAACCTTTAGGCATCTAACAAGAGAGCTTTGAAATATATAAGCAAAATGTAATAGAAATATAAGGAAAAAGTTAAAAAATCACTATCATGATAGAAGATTTTAGCTTACTTCTCTTAATGGTCGAAAGATCAAGTAGACAAAAACAAGGAAGTATCTTAATTGGGGTTTACTGAGTGCTCGCTTTGGCAGCACATATACTTAATTGGGGTTGCCTAGAAGGTAGACTTTGAAAAAAGGATTGGGTATGGGTAGCGTATCCGGGATGGAGAAGGCAATGGCACCCTATTCCAGTACTCTTGCCTGGAAAATCCCATGGATGGAGGAGCCTGGTAGGCTGTAGTCCATGGGGCACTAAGAGTCAGACACGACTGGCGACTTCCCTTTCACTTTTCACTTTCATGCATTGGAGAAGGAAATGGCAACCCACTCCAGTGTTCTTGCCTGGAGAATCCCAGGGACAGGGGAGCCTGGTGGGCTTCCATCTATGGGGTCACACAGAGTCGGACACGACTGAAGTGACTTAGCAGCAGCAGCAGCAAGGGAAGCCCTCATCTTAATGAGGTACATAGAAGAAATATAACAATGTGACAGATAAGAAAACTGGTCCCTGTATGAAGTTGTGACATGCCCCAAATTACAGAGCTGTTTAGTTTCAGGCTGAGGACCAGAACCTGGCTTTCCTAACATATTTCTAGTCTTGTGTTCTCTTATTCTAGCGCTGCTGCTGCTAAGTCACGTCAGTCGTGTCCGACTCTATGCGACCCCAGAGATGGCAGCCCACTAGGCTCCCCCGTCCCTGGGATTCTCCAGGCAAGAACACTGGAGTGGGTTACCATTTCCTTCTCCAATGCATGAAAGTGAAAAGTGAAAGTAAAGCCGCTCAGTCATGTCCGACTCTTAGCGACCCCACGGACTGAGGCCTACCAGGCTCCTCCATCCATGGGATTTTCCAGGCAAGAGTACTGGAGTGGGGTGCCATTGCACTATGCCAAAACAAACAATTGACACAGGTTATGAATGGTACTAACTGCTCTTCCATCTACCTGTAAAGAATGTTTTACTCACTGCAATACATGACTGCATCATCAAAAACCATTTAAAAAAAAGCTTACGTAAAAAAGCTTATATCTTATAGTCTGAAATCAGAAAAGGTGCTGAAATTTCTCATAAAAAATGAGTATTCTAAAGCAATGTTGAAATGGAGACTATTAATTGGGACTGTAATATAACAAAACCATTTTAACAAATCAGAATGTATATACATCTGAGTAGCCTAACAGAAAAGTAACATTTATTCCATGGACACCTCTATTGCTTGCAAACCTTTTAGTCCTTTTCAAAATTGCTTCTAAGCCAGTTTATGAGTCATATAAGAAAAATTAAAAAGGAAATTTATAGTCATATCTCATATACAACTGATGGGAAATTTTTAATCAGTATGCAGCTAGTACTTGTGGTTATAAAAGCTACAGATATGGGAACCAATTCAATGAAAAGATTAAAGTGCACAATTAATTCTAAGTGAATTAGCAAATACTTAGTCTGAGTCAATGATAAATTGTGTTACAAGAAGTTGGCACAGAACCTAGCTGAGTAATGTGCTTAAATAAAGCTTCATGGTATGATGGCAGATGGAAAGGGCAACTGAGCCATACAAAACCCCTGCATGCTGACCTTGTAAGATGAAAAATCCTGAAAGTAACCCTTAAAGCAAGTAGGCTAGGTTTGCTGAATTTTTACAGATACCATCACACAAGAGATCAAAATGAATGGGGTGTTGTACTTAATCAGCATAGATTGTGATCTTAATGTCCTCACTGTGATGCCTTTTGCCTTACCAACAATAGTGGGCAAAACATTTTTTGAGATATAAAGGCGCTGCTACACTGGATCTCTCTTGGACACAATGAAAATGAGTTGGGATTAGATAGAGGTGATGGCTGCACAACACTGAATGTACTAAATATTATTGAATTGTACAGTTTATTATTTTTTTTTTTAATTTTGGCTGTGCTGGGTCTTTGTTGATGCACAGGCTTTTCTCTAGTTTTGATGAGCAGGGCCTACGCTCTAGTTGTGGTGTGTGGGATTCTCATTGCAGTGGCTTCTCTCGTTGTGAAGCATGGGCTCTAGGGTGTGTGGGCTTCAGCAGTTGTGGCACGTGGGCTCAATAGTTGTGGCTCATAGACTCTAGAGCACAGGCTCAGTAGTTGTGGCACAGGCCTAGTTGCTCTGTGGCATGTGGGATCTTCCTGGATCAGGAATTGAACTCATGTCTTCTGTGTTGGCAGGTAGATTCTTTACCACTGAGCCACCAAGGGAGCCTGAGTTGTACACTTCAAAATAGGTCATCTTATGTGAATTTTTCCTGAAATTTAAAAATAAATTACCACTTCATGAACACTTGCTTCTGGTACTTTGCTTGGCCTTAAATACAGCATCTTGCTCTCCCAACAACCTTCTGAGATAAAATATTATTATCTCCAGTTTTTGGATGAGGAATCTGAGGTTC